>NW_026138220.1:0-600000 GCF_025592945.1 Manacus candei | reverse complement strand
CTGCACCTGAAGCCAAAGCTTCCAGACTTTTTTTCCTTAGGGAAAGGGCTGCTGTTCCCTTTTTTCTACCCTCTGCTGCAATGGCCGGTCCCACCATTTGAAAAATAGAATCCAAATGAAGATTGCTGCCAGACAAAAGGTAACACCACAGAAATCTCTTGGTGCACAACAAGTGCCCACGCTACCCTAAGAACTACACCTGAAGCCAAAGGTTCCAGACTATTTTCCTGGTGGAAAGAGCTGCTGTTCCCTGTTTCCCACCCTGCGCTGCAATAGCCGGACCCACCTTTTGAAAAATAGAATCCAAATGAAGATTCCTGCCAGACAAAAGGTGCCACCACAGAAAGCTCTTTGCTGCCCAAGAAGTGTCCAGGGTGCCCCACCAACTGCACCTCAAAGTCAAAGCTTCCAGACTTTTTTTCCTTAGGGAAAGGGCTGTAGTTCCCTTTTTTCAGCCCTCTGCTGCAATGGTCGATCCCACCTCCTGAGAAATAGAATCCAAATGAAGATTGCTGCCAGACAAAAGTACCACCACAGAAAGGTCTTTGCTGCCCAAGAAGTGCCCAGGCTTCTCCAACAACTGCACCTCCAAGCTAAAGCTTCCAGACTTTTTTCGTGGTGGAAAGAGCTGCTGTTCCCTTTTTTCAGCCCTGCGCTGCACTGGCCGGTCCCACGTCTTTAAAAATTTACTCCAAATGAAGATTCCTGCCAGAGAAAAGGTGCCACCAGAGAAAGGTCTTGCTGCCCAAGAAGTGCTCAGGCTGCCCCAAAAGTGCACGTGAAGCCAAAGGATCCAGACTATTTTTCCTGGTGGAAAGGGCTGCTGTTCCCTTTTTTCAGCCCTGCGCTGCAATGGCCGGTCCCACCTCCTGAAAAATAGAATCCAAATGAAGATTCCTACCAGACAAAAGGTGCCACCACGGAAAGGTCTTTGCTGCCCAAGAAGTGCCAGGGCTGCCCCAACAACTGCACGTGATGCCAAAGCTTCAGACTTTTTTTCCTTAGGGAAAGGGCTGCTGTTCCCTTTTTTATGCCCTGTGCCTCAATGGCCGGTCCCACCTCCTGAAAAATTGAATCCAAATGAAGATTCCTGCCAGACAAAAGGTGCCAACAACAGAAAACTCTTCCTGCCCGAGAAGTTCCCAGGCTGCCCTAACAACTGCATCTCAAAGCCAAAGCTTCCAGACTGTTTTTCCTGAGAGAAAAGACCTGCTGTTCCCTTTTTTCAACCCTGCTCTGAAATGACCAGTCCCACCTCCTGGAAAATTCAATCCAAATGAAGATTCCTGCCAGACAAAAGGTGCCACCACAGAAAGCTCTTTGCTGCCCAAGTAGTGTCCAGGGTGCCCCACCAACTGCACCTCAAAGCCAAAGCTTCCAGACTTTTTTTCCTTAGGGAAAGGGCTGTAGTTCCCTTTTTTCAGCCCTCTGCTGCAATGGTCGATCCCACCTCCTGAGAAATAGAATCCAAATGAAGATTCGTGCCAGACAAAAGTTGCCACCACAGAAAGGTCTTGCTGCCCAACAAGTGCTTAGGCTGCCCAAGAACTACACCTGAAGCCAAAGGTTCCAGACTTTTTTTCCTGGTGGAAAGAGCTGCTGTTCCCTTTTTTCAGCCCTGCGCTGCAATGGCCAGTTCCACCTCCTGAAAAGAAGAATCCAAATAAGATTGCTGCCAGACAAAAGTACCACCACAGAAAGGTCTTTGCTGCCCAAGAAGTGCCCAGGCTTCTCCACCAACTGCACCTCAAAGCCAAAGCTTCCAGACTTTTTTCCTGGTGGAAAGAGCTGCTATTCCCTTTTTTCAGCGCTGCTCTGCAATGGCCGGTCCCACCTCCTGAAAAAATGAATGCAAATGAAGATTAGTGTCAAACAAAAGGTGCCCCAAAAGAAAGCTCTTGCTGCCCAAGAAGTGCCCAGGCTACCCCAACAACTACACCTTCAAGTCAAAGCTTCCAGACTTTTTTTCCTTAGGGAAAGAGCTGCTGTTCCCTTTTTTCAGCCCTCTGCTGCAATGGCCGGTCCCACCTCCTGAGTAATCGAATTCAAATGAAGATTCCTGCCACACAAAAGGTGCCACCACAGAAAGGTCTTGGTGCACAACAAGTGCCCACACTGCCCCAACAACTGCACCTCAAAGCCAAAGCTTCCAGACTTTTTTTCCTTAGGGAAAGGGCTGTAGTTCCCTTTTTTCAGCCCTCTGCTGCAATGGCCGGTCCCACCTCCTGAGTAATCGAATTCAAATGAAGATTCCTGCCAGACAAAAGGTGCCACCACAGAAAGGTCTTTGCTGCCCAAGAAATGCCAGGGCTGCCCCAACAACTACACCTCCAAGTCAAAGCTTCCAGACTTTTTTTCCTGGTGGAAAGGGCTGCTGTTCCCTTTTTTCAGTCCTCTGCTGCAATGGCCGGTCCCACCTTTTGAAGAATAGAATCCAAATGAAGATTGCTGCCAGACAAAAGCTAACACCACAGAAATCTCTTGGTGCCCAACAAGTGCCCACGCTGCCATAAAAACTACACCTGAAGCCAAAGGTTCCAGACTGTTTTTCTGGTGGAAAGAGCTGCTGTTCCCTTTTTTCCGCCCTGCGCTGCAATAGCCGGACCCACCTTTTGAAAAATAGAATCCAAATGAAGATTCCTGCCAGACAAAAGGTGCCACCACAGAAAGCTCTTTGCTGCCCAAGAAGTGCCCAGTGTGCCCCACCAACTGCACCTCCAAACCAAAGCTTCCAGACTTTTTTTCCTTAGGGAAAGGGCTGCTGATCCATTTTTTCAGCCCTCTGCTGCAATGGTCGATCCCACCTCCTGAGAAATAGAATCCAAATGAAGATTGCTGCCAGACAAAAGGTGCCACCACAGAAAGGTCTTTGCTGCCCAAGAAGTGCCCAGGCTTCCCCACCAACTGCACCTCAAAGCCAAAGCTTCCAGACTTTTTTCCTGGTGGAAAGAGCTGCTGTTCCCTTTTTTCAACCCTGCTCTGCAATGACCAGTCCCACCTCGTGGAAAATTCAATGCAAAGGAAGATTCCTGCCAGACAAAAGGTGCCACCACAGAAAGCTCTTTGCTGCCCAAGAAGTGCTCAGGCTGCCCCAAAACTGCACGTGAAGCCAAAGGATCCAGACTATTTTTCCTGGTGGAAAGGGCTGCTGTTCCCTTTTTTCAGCCCTGCGCTGCAATGGCCAGTCCCACCTCCTGAAAAATAGAATCCAAATGAAGATTCCTGTCAGAGAAAAGGTGCCACCACGGAAAGGTCTTTGCTGCTCAAGAAGTACCAGGGCTGCCCCAACAACTGCACGTGATGCCAAAGCTTCAGACTTTTTTCCCTTAGGGAAAGGGCTGCTGTTCCCTTTTTTCAGCCCTCTGCTGCAATGACCGGTCTCGCCTCCTGAGAAATAGAATCCAAATGAAGATTCCTGCCAGACAAAAGGTGCCAACACAGAAAGGTCTTGGTGCACAACAAGTGCTTAGGCTGCCCCAAGAACTACACCTGAAGCCAAAGGTTCCAGACTGATTTTCCTGGTGGAAAGAGCTGCTGTTCCATTTTTGCTGCCCTGCGCTGCAATGGTCGGTCCCACGTCCTGAAATTTGAATGCAAATGAAGATTCCTGCCAGAGAAAAGGTGCAACCACAGAAAGGTCTTGCTGCCCAAGAAGTGCCCAGGCTGCCCCAACAACTGCACCTCCAAGCCAAAGCTTGCAGACTGTTTTCCTGGTGGAAAGAGCTGCTGTTCCCTTTTTTCCGCCCTGCGCTGCAATAGCCGGACCCACCTTTTGAAAAATAGAATCCAAATGAAGATTGCTGCCAGACAAAAGGTGCCACCACAGAAAACTCTCTGCTGCCCAAGAAGTGCCCAGGCTGCCCTAACAACTGCACCTCCAAGCCAAAGCTTCCAGACTGTTTTTCCTGGTGGAAAGAGCTGCTGTTCCCTTTTTTCAGCCCTGCGATGCAATGGCCGGTCCCACGTCTTTAAAAATTTACTCCAAATGAAGATTCCTGCCAGAGAAAAGTTGCCACCAGAGAAAGGTCTTGCTGCCCAAGAAGTGCTCAGGCTGCCCCAACAACTGCACGTGAAGCCAAAGGATTCAGACTTTTTTTCCTTAGGGAAATGGCTGTTGTTCCCTTTTTTCATCTCTGTTCTGCAATGACCTGTCCCACCTCCTGAGAAATAGAATCCAAATGAAGATTCCTGCCAGACAAAAGGTGCCAGCACAGAAAGCTGCTGGTTGCCCAAGAAGTGTCCAGGCTGCCCCACCAACTGTACTTCCAAGCCGAAGCATCCAGACTTTTTTTCCTGGTGGAAAGAGCTGCTGTTCCCTTTTTTCAGCCCTGCGCTGCCATTGCCTGTCCCACCTTCCTGAAAACCTGAATCCAAATAAGATTGCTGCCAGAAAAAAGTACCACCACAGAAAGCTCTTTGCTGCCCAAGAAGTGCCCAGGCTTCTCCACCAACTGCACCGCAAAGCCAAAACTTCCAGACTTTTTTCCCTTAGGGAAAGAGCTGCTGTTCCCTTTTTTCAGCTCTGCGTTTCAATGGCCTGTCCTACCTTTTGAAAAATTGAAAGTAAATGAAGATTCGTGCCAGACAAAAGCTGCCAGCACAGAAATCTCTTGCTGCCCAAGAAGTGCCCAGGCTGCCCCACCAAGTGCACCTGAAGCCAAAGGATCCCGATCTTCTTGCCTGGAGGAAAGGGCTGCTTTTCCTTTTTTTTGCTGGCCTGCACTGCAATGGCCAAAGTAGATCCAAAAATTGAATGCAAATGAAGATTGTTACCAGATAAAAGGTGCCACCACAGAAGCTCTTGCTGCCCAAGAAGTGCCCAGGCTGTCCCACCAACTGCCCCTCAAAGGGATAGCATACGGGCTTTCTTTTTTGGGAGAAAGGCTGTTGTTTGTTTCTTTTCGGAACCCTGCGCTCGTCTCCCATAATTGAAGACAAACGACACTTTATCCCAAATATGAGGTGCCCAATCCCTGCGTCCCTTGATGCTCTCCCAGTGCCACATCAGGATCCTGTGCGGGAACACGTGCTGCGTTGTCTCCTATGGCAAAAGCAGGTGTTCCCGACTCCAGGGCTCTTCCCCGATCCAGTATGTGAAGAGCAGGGGACGGAGTATCTCGGCACCTCAGTTACTTCTGGCAAGAGACTCCATCCCTCCCAGAGCCTTTGGGAGACCTGCCGGAGTCACACACAGGAGCCCCTCTGGCCAGGTCTCCCTGCTGCCGGGGAGGGGCGGGGAAGAGCAGAGCCCGCTCCTCGCCAAGGATGCACATGGCAGCAAAAGGCTGCAGGTAGGAGTGGGAGCCCAGGCCATTGCAGTCTAAGATTCCCAGGAGCAGGTGGCCCAGCAGCTCCTGTTCCCAAGACACCGGTTCTCAATCCACGGCTCCCGGGAAGCTGCGGCTTTGCCGGAGGAGAAGATCCTTTCTGTGGTGCTGGACAAGATCGTCCAGTGACGAAGGCGTTTCCAACTCCAGGGCTGTCTCTTGAGGCGCTTCTAGAGTAGAATATCAGGGAATATCTCCGCATCTCTGTTCCTTCCTGTGATAGCCTCCATCCCTTCCCCAAGCTCTGGCAGTCCTGGTGGACTGCAGACAGATTAGCCTCTGCCTAAGGGACAAAATCCAGCCTATACGGCAAGGACTTCAAGTAGTTCAGTTTTGAGCCAGTAGGGCACTGCAGTACTGTTGTGTAAACACTAAATAAGGAGAAGGGGAAGGAAGAAAATAGAAACTTTTTTTTTTTGGTTGCAAATAGGTTTTTTTCACGGGGGTTTAGGGTGGATATTTGGGAAAGGTTCTTCCCTCTGAGGGTGGTTGGCACTGGACCAGGCTCCCCAGGGCAGTGGTCGCAAACCAGGGCTGGCAGAGTTCAGGCGCACGGTGTGACTCTTGGGGTCGGTGCTGTGCCGGGCAAAGGCTTGCACTGGACGCTCCTCGTGGGTCCCTTCCAACTGAGCATGTTCTGTGATGGTGCGATGAGTTCCCTCTCTTTGAACACTTTTGTTCTTTTTAGGACTCCTCGCTGGCCGGGGGCCGAAGCGCACCTTCCTTGCGCCTGCTTCCCTGGCCGTTGCGGCGGCCGCAGCCGGGCGCTGAGTGGCCGCTCCCCGCGCGGGCAGGGCCGCTGCTCCAGGAGTGGGGGGGCAGCGCCGGCGCCTCGAGGATTCCCGGGATTCCCTGGCCGGTTTCCAGGCAACGCTCCCCGCGCGCTCCTCGCTCCAGGGCCGAAGGTGCGCAGCCAATGGGAGGCGGCGGAGTGGGCGGGGCGATGCGGGGATTGGGCGGGGCGGGGGCGGGGCCGAGAAGGGCGGTTGGTGGGGTTTGGGTGAGGGTGGGAGCGGGCGGGGCCGGGAGCGGGAGCGCTGCCGCTGAGCGACCCCCGGGCAGCGGCCCCCGGGGGAGACCCCCGGCGAGCGGCCCCCGGTGCGCGGTCCCGAGGGAGAGACCCCCCGTGTGCGGCCCCCGGCGAGTGGCCGCTGGTGAGCGGCCCCCAGTAAATGACAGCCGGTGAGCGACCCGCGGTGAAGAAGCCCCGGTAAGTGAGCCCTGGGGAGGGACCCCGGTGAGCGACCCGCGGTGAACAACCCCTGGCAAGTGACCCCCGGGGAGGGACCCTCGGCAAGTGAGCCCCGGTGAGTGAGCCCCGGGGAGGGACCCCCAATGAGTGAGCCCCGGGGAGGGATCCCCGGAGCGCGGCCCCCGCGGGGTGTCGGGCCGGGGCTGGGCGCGTTCCTTCCCCGTGCAGAGCCGAGCGGGGCCGTGGCGGGAGCGGGGCCGGAGCGGAGCCGGCCGGGGGGGCAGAGGGGAGCCCTGAGCCGCCTTCTGCCGAGGGGGCTGCTGGAAAGGAGCCTGCGCTGGGAGGAGCGGGGCACGTGGCCCGAGGCTGAGGCAGGGGAGCTTCAGGTCAGCTCCTGGAGAAAGGTTTCTCGCTGTGTTTTTCGGGGGGGCTCGGGCACTGCAATGGGTTGCCCAGGCGGAGCCAGCAGCCCGGCAGGTGTTTCAGAGGCGCCTGCATCTGGCCATGGCTGACACGGTTTGGTGCTTTGGGGGTTGCTGGGGTAGTGCTGGGCTGACGGTTGACTTGATGGAATCATGGAAGGTGCTGAGTTGGGAGGGTCCCACCGGCACCGTGGAGTCCAGCTCCTGAGTTTTAGGCACCCCTAAAGGACCTGAATCTGCATCGAGCTGTTTGGCTCCAAAAACTCTTCTGCCCCTAGTCTACACTGCAAAGTAAAAGAAAACAGACCGTGCAAAATAGAGGCCTGTGTTCCCCCCAAGGGAAGGCAGGCAGGTACAAACCAGGACAGTAAATCAAAGCTCAGAACATACGTTCTTGGTCCCCCCAGTTGTATGACACATCACACCAGTCCTCTGTTCATTACCCGTGTAGAACTCTCATCAGGAACCCCAAACTTTCTTGTGTGTATTTGTATAGATATGTATAGATATGTATAGATATGTATAGATATGTATAGGTAGATAGATATACATACATAGATATGTATAGGTATACATTTGTGTGTATCTCTATAAGATTCTGTATCTTTGGATGTGATATTGGCATGCTATTGTTGTGTGGCAACAAGTGGACTTAAAAGGTTACAACACTTTAGGAGAGCACCTTTCTAATTATGGATTCTATTTTTTAAAGAAGGTAACAGGAAAACAACTCTTTAGCCAAATATAAGTTAAGACATTAATCAGAGCAAATGTTTGGATTTTTATTTCCAATTGTACAACAAGTCAACCATCCCTTATCTTCATGGTTGAGAATCTGGACCTGTAAATATTCACAATTAGATGGTTCATTGGGGAGGACAAGTCCTCCAAGAGCAGGTGGTGTACAATGTGGGGGTCCCCACTGCACCCGTAAGTACCTATCTGGTTTCTCCGGCCTCCAAGCAGTAGCTATTGTTTCACAGCCCCAATACCCGCAATGATAATGTCCTGGGTAATTACAAAAAGACTTCCCTGGGTTAGAGGTCGGGCACCAATATGTAACTCCTTTGTTAACTGTCACTGAGGGCTTCCTTCCTCCCTGTCCACATTCCTGGGGTATATTGGCCATTAGTAGATCACAAACGGTTACACTGAACCTAGGACTTATAGCAGTTATCATTTTCCTTACAACCTTAGAATCTCTTGACCTGATTATGGTCCATTCAAATGGTTGGTGGGCATATCCCAGAAAGCTCATAAAAACTATTACTCCAATGATTATTGCCAATTTTCGCTCCATTTTGTTGTTTTTGAGTCCCATCCCTGTATTATCAGTGATTCTTATTTCCCACACTCTTACCTCTCTGCCTTCCTTCGTCTGTTCCTGTGCAGGGAACAACGAGGTTCTAGCTCTTCTTGGCAGCAGAGGTATTCTTCAGGGAATACTGATTAAATTGCTCTATCGCCTTTCACTGATTCAGGCTGGGACTCTTCTATTTCGAGTTTTTGAATTTTGTCAAGTAACCCCAATAAGTCAATATATCTCTTTCGACTTGTTTTTTCCAATTTCCATGAGAATCTAGTACGGCACAGTTCTATTAATACTCTATTCCAATTATGTTCATACACTTCCCAAGTTTCTGGGACTAACCACTCCCAACCACAAAATGCCTTTATTATTTCAGCTTTAGCTAATTGTTCGCTTATAGATTCAGTAGAACTTGTTCTACACCTCATACAATAAGGTTACCCTCTTAGTGAAACACAGCGCCACTGTTTGCCGCACTTCTTACACTTACATCCTACCCAGCTGTAATGAGTAGACCCGGGATGTTTTATGCAGGATATTCCATGTGGATCGCGTCCGCCTGGTATGTCTGTTTCCACCTCGCAGCAAAAAGGCAAAACCGTTTGAGTTCCAACTATTCTATATAGTCCTGAACCTCCAGTTTGTTCAGGTATTCCTTCTAAATTCCATGGAACATAATACACTCTCCTTAGAGTCTGTCCTTGTGGTATCTGAAAAAAAGAATACAGGCTGGGCCTTACACCTTCTTCTTCAAAGTTCATCTGTGGGCCGCACTCTCTTTATTTTCATCTGTAAGTTCCCAGGATTCGAAGTCACCCTCCACTCCAAATTCTTTATCGGTCCTTTCACTCGTGAGGCATGAGTCCACCCTCGCTCAGCTGTCCTTACTGAGGTATCTGTAGTGAGAAGAACGACAAATGGCCCCTCCCACTGTGGAGTTAGTGATGTTTCTCTCCAGGTTTTAATTAACACCTGATCACCAGGTTGAATTTTATGGATAGCTAAGTCCAAAGGAGGTCTTTGAGTTACCAATCCTTTCTTTCTTAACTCTTGTCTTCTCCTCATTAATTCAATAATATACTCTCTTAAACGTATGTCCTCAACTTTAGGGTGATCTACTGGGGTCCCAAATTCATAAGGCATACCATATAGCATCTCAAATGGTGAAATACCTGTATCTGTCCGAGGTTGGGTTCTGATGTATAGTAATGTCAAAGGAAGACACTTTACCCAATTCATTTTAGTCTCTAACATCAATTTAGTTAAATGTTTCTTAATTTCCCCATTCATTCGTTCTACTCTTCCCGAACTCTAAGGGTGCCAAGGGGCATGATATTCCCACTTGATGCCTAGCAGCTCTGTTACTTCTTTAATTACCTTTGAAGTAAAGTGAGTTCCCCTGTCTGAATCTATTGTAGTGACAACACCATACCTAGGTACAATCTCTTCTAATAGGATTTTAGATACCACTTTAGCTGTACACCGAGCAGTGGGAAAAGCTTCCACAAAGTGTGTCAGATGATCCACTAACACCAACAAATACTGATACCTTCCCACTCTTGGCAATTCGGTAAAATCAACTTGAATGCTCTCCAACGGCCTTTTAGCTAATTCTCTTCCTCCTTTGACTTTATCTCTCAAATACCCTCTCTTCACCTTTTTACAAGTCAGACATCCTTCCAAGGCTTTCTTAGCTATATCATACACTCCGACACATCCATATCTATTCTCAAAATGATCTACCAAGGCCTGGGTACTCCAATGAGTCTGTTCATGCAGTCTACCCATAATTTTACAGGCAAGGCCTTTGGGAATTACTTCTCTGCCATCTGACAACAACCACTTTCCCTGTTCTTCTCTTGCACCTACTTGCAACAATTTTTCCTTTTCTCGATTGCTAAAAGACTTAGGGATCTGTTCACTTCCTAGCTCTTGTTCACTCACCACTAACAGAGCTGCTTTCTTTGCCTCAGCGTCAGCTAGATTGTTTCCTCTGGCTGTTACTTTCAATCCCTTCTGATGACCTTTTACATGCACTACGGCAATCTGTTTTGGGCCTCTTAGAGCTCTCAACACCTCTCGAATCAGATTCTCATGAACTAGCCCTTTTCCTTTTGCATTTGCTAGCCCTCTTTCTTCCCATATCTTTCCAAAAGTGTGTACTACTCCAAAAGCATATTTTGAATCTGTGAATATAGTTCCTACCTTCCCTTCTAACAGCTGAAGAGATCTTAGCAAAGCATAAAGTTCACATACTTGAGCTGACCAAGTACTACACAAAGATCCAGATTCCCTGACTTGAAAGGTAACTCCATCCACTATAGCATAGCCTGATCTCCTTTTTCCATCTACTACTCCAGACGAACCATCAATATAAAGTTTTTCACCTGTATCTAATTCCTCTTCTTCTAGATCTCCTCTAATTTTTGTCTGGAGACTTATGACTTGGATGCAATCATGTACTATATTTCCTTGAGGTTCACCATACAGAAACTGAGCTGGATTCCGTAAATGAGTTACTTCCAGTTCCAACTTAGGAGTATTCAACAAAATACTCTCATATTTCAACAACCTGCTATCAGTCAACCATTTCTCTGCCCTTTGTTTCAGTACTCCTCTGATGTCGTGAGGAGTATATACCTTTAAATCCCCACCAAAAGTAATTTTTACAGCTTCTTCCACCAAAAGCGCAGTAGCCACTATAGCTTGTAAACAAGTGGGCCAACCTCTACTGACTGGATCCAGGATTTTTGAATAGTATCCTACAGGTTTCTTATGTTCCGCCCATTTCTGAGTTAATACACCATAAGCTGATCCATTTTCCACGTTTACAAACAGATAAAAGGGCTTCCTAGTGTCTGGAAGACTAAGCACCGGAGAATTTATCAAATCCTCTTTTAATGCTTCTAACTTACTCTCATCCTCATCATTCCACTTTACTAATTTCTCCTTGGCCAGTTTTTCATATAGAAACTTTACTTTGTTGCTATAGTTCTCTATCCATTGCCTACAGTATCCCAAAAGTCCTAGTATCTGTCTGATTTGCCTTTTGCTCTTAGGTGCAGATAGGGACAGTATTCCTTCTACTCTTTCAGGGTCTAACCCTTTACATCCTTTACTTAACCAATGTCCCAGGTACTTTACTCTCTCTTCAGTAAACTGCAACTTGGATTTAGACACCTTTAGGCCCTTATCACCCAAAAAATTCAGGAGCCTAATGCTTTCATCTCTTACAGATTCAGCATCTTTCCCCGCTATCAGCAGATCATCAACATATTGCACTAACACTGTACCCTCTCTCGGATTGAAGGACTCTAGCAACTGTTCCAGAGCTTGCCCGAACAAATTTGGCGACTCTGTAAACCCCTGGGGCAAGACTGTCCCTCTCAACTGCTGTTTCCTATGTGTATCAGGGTCCTCCCATTCGAATGCAAAATAATTTCTACTCTCCTCCTTAAGAGGGCACGTCCAAAAGGCATCTTTCAAATCTATTACGCTATACCATTGGTACTCTGGGGATACTTGACTTAATAAAGTGTATGGATTAGCAACTACAGGAAATCTTGCCACTGTTTGTTTATTCACTTCCCTTAGGTCTTGCACTAACCGATAAGTCCCATCAGGCTTTTTCACCGGCAAAATGGGCGTGTTATGAGGGGACATACAAGGTTCTAATAGTCCTTTTGCCAACAGTCTTTCTATGATAGGCTTAAGGCCCACTTTCCCTTCATTAGGAATTGGATACTGTTTTACTCTGATTGGTTTATCTGGATCTTTTATAGATATTTCAAATGGTTCAATATCTAGTTTCCCTACAGTGTCAGGAGTATACCACACCTCTGGGCTAATTTTGGTTTCATCTTCTGCCGTAAGGGCATAAAATTTTACTTTCAACTGTTGCTCTGAGACCTCTAAGTTAACTCCTAACTCAACCATCAAATCTCTTCCTAATAAATTATATTCTGCCTCTGGGACTAACAAAAAGGTTCCCAAGACAAACTTATTAGAAGCTTCTATTTCAACATCTTTAATCATAGGTACCTTAAAAGGCTCCCCTTTTGCTCCAATCACTTGGACTTCGTCGGATGATATTACGCATCCTTGAGGTAGTTGTTGTACAGTTGATCTTTCTGCTCCCGAGTCCACAAGGAACTCTATAACTTGTTGCTGAGGACCCACTTTCAATTTTATCAAGGGCTCTGTGTTCTTCGGGGTCCCCAGCAGATAGAGCCCCTGACCGCTCTAATCTTCTAAAAAGATCTGCTCATCTTTCTGCTTCTTTCTGCAATTTCTCTGAATATGTCCCTTCTGGCCACAATAATGACACTCAACTTCTCTGAAATTTACCCTCCTACTTCTACTTGGTTGTGCCTTGTCATTAAGCCTAAAGGACTCTTTTCTCTCCTTTTCCCTGTTACTATTTTGCTCTCCTCTGATGGCTGCTACCAAAACCCTTGTCTGTTTCTTCTGCATGTCTTCCTTTTCCTTTTGCTTTTCTTCTTCTCTTACCTCATCTCTCCTAACATACACCTCCTGAGCTTCTCTCAACAACAAATCCAAGCCTTTTGTTTGCCAGTCTCTATTCTTTTCTAACTTTTTCCTAATATCTTCCCAGGATCCTTGGACAAACCTAAGCTTGAGTACTGCTTGTCCCATAACATCATCCTCAGGATCCATCCCTGAATACAATTGGAAACTCTTCCTCAATCTCTCCAACCAATCTGTGGGTGACTCATCCTTCTTTTGATATTCCTTAAATGCTCTATCTATATTTTGTCCTCTAGGGACAGACTCCCGTATTCCCTGAACGATCATACTCCTTAGATCATCCATTAGGGCCCTATCTTCGGGTCTCTGATTATTCCAATTAGGCTTTTCAAGGGGCCACTTAGTCTCAGCAGCTGGACCTTGCTGATGCCTTCTATCCCAATTTCTCATGCCAGCTGCCCTAATCATTCCCCTTTCTTCCACTGTAAATAAAATGCCTAATATAGCTTGCATCTCATCCCAAGTATAGGTGTTAGGCCCTAAGAATTGATCAAACCTTTCGGAAACCCCTATGGGGTCCTCTAAAAGATTCCCCATTTCCTTTTTAAAAGCTCAGACATCTCCGGAGCTAAGGGGCACCGATACAAATCCTATACCTCCCTGCCTCCCCGTTAACGCTGTCTCACGCAGGGGATATAACTGTGACTGTAGAGGGGGGTGTTCAGTTTTTGTGTGAGTCCTTGTCAAGTCAGTGGTTAAAAATGACTCACTAGCCCTATCGGCTGATAGGGGTGTAGAGGTGGACAACAAAATGGAGGGCTTCCGCCCTTGTGCAGACAAAATGGCGGATTCCCGCCTTTGTTCAGATAAAATGGCGGATTCCCGCCCTGTTGGACACAAAATGGTGGGTTCCCGCCCTGACTCAGGTAAAATGGCGGACTCTAACACTGTTGGAGCACTAGGTATCACTTTACTATCCTCACTATATGGAGGAATATAAGGTGGAGGTGAACTCCACAATTCAGAATTCTTATTAGGGTCCACTTGCTTCCCTTTTTCTTTTAGAGGAAACAACCGAGTAGGTGTACTAGCTCCCAGCCAGATAACAGCATATTGGCTTTCCTCTAGACAATAAGGTCTTTTATCATTAACATGGTAATTCAAGATCTCACAAATCCAACCTTCTAAAGTGCCATAAATAGGCCAGTATATACCATTTCCTATCTGCCTACCTCCCCACACTTCAATGCAATAATAGATCATCTTGCTTTTCGACTTCCCGAGAGCATGTGGATTATTATTCCAATTCCTCAACACTATTCCTAGTGGGCTATTTGATGGAATGCCCAGCGACCTAGCCTCAAAGCCGCTTCTCTCAAATCTTCTCCCCTCCAGAGAGTCTGTTTTAGTTTTACTCTCAATATCACTTCCCTTCTCAGTAAGTAAATCCCTAACACGGTTCCTTTCACTCTGGGAGCTGCAGCTGCCTAGTACAGACTGTCTGTTCTCCCGAGGGCACTTCTTCGCCAAATAGATTTTACTCCCTAGTCCTTTCCCTCCCCGGGAGCCACCAGACTTCAGGAGCTGCTCCTCATCAGAGGTCCTACTAGGCTGCTCTACCGTACAGCCACCCATGGGCGGGGAAGCCTTGCTCTTCCCCGATCCCATCTTCTGGAGTGCCTTCTCTCACACACGCAATCACTCAAATCACAAACGCTTCCCTCTGGTCGTGGTCTGCTCCCTCGCGGGCTACAGAAACCGCACTACTGAGAGGTCCACAATCGCTTCGTCCTCAGAGGACGTCTCAAACAGGCACACTCCAGAACCCCCTCCCAACCGCCAAGGGGTACGCTATACTCACCTCTCCGTGGATGAGTCTTCGCTCGTTCTGGCAGTGCTGCTCAGAGCACTGGAGCGGCCCTTCCCCAACCAGACAACCCACAGTCGCCTCGCCTGTAATCGACTGCTGCTCTCAAACAGAGCTCACCATCAGTTCCTAGCTGCCCTTGAGCTAGGTGTTGTCTGGATCCGCATGCGAAAATTACGGAGATCTGCAGAAACCTACTTCCTTTTACTTGTTTGCCTTAAGAAACTAGTCGGTATGGAGAGGCTGAATGACAGAATCTCCCAGGGCCGTCCAAAAATGGGACGGGGGCACCCCCCCCCCAAAGAGTGTTTCTGTCACTCAGGGGTCTCCATCCGAGTCACGGCACCAATTGTTATCAAGAAAAACGAGGCTATAATTTTGATTGCAAGGAAAAAAAGGTTTATTTAGGCCAACAAGCAAAAGCGGCTAGCCGGGCAACCGGGGGAAACCCTTGCTCCACCACAGTCAGCAAAATGGGGAACGGAAACAGTAACAATTACACCCTCGGTTGACACCACCCCCCTGAGTCATGTCAGTAGTTCATTGGTTGGGGTTTCACAAGCTGCTCCCTGTTTGGTTCCTCATTCGCGTGCAGTTCTGTGGTTGGTGTCTCTAATTGTGGGCGTCGTTGCTGAGGGGTTTCCACTAATGATGTTAGAGTCATTAATCTCTATGAGGTCGTGGTTCTGGACTTAAAATTCAGAGGAGCTGACTGCCACCAATGTACAGGGTGCTCAACATCACATAATATCAGGCTCCTGGTTTCTTTACAGTAGGACTAGTAGTGCCTATTTATTTTACAAGGGCTGTTTCAGAGCTGTTCATATTCATATTTTCTTCTCTTCTTCCTAAACTGTATTTGCAGATTCTGTTATTCAAATGCACTTTCATGAAGGTGAAAGATAGCAAATAGAGCCAGACATGTGGTACTTCACAGGACAGAAATACAATTCCCCTCACTATAAGAGGACTGCAATAGCATTAGAAATGCCCCATTTGCAGAGTCAGCAAAACTGTAGCTCTAAAGAAAAATTTAAAAAGGAGCACTTAACCCACTCACCTCACAACAGTGTTACTTGACAGAAGTAATGGAAATAAATGGAAAATAAAAACGCTGCCCATAATGTATTGCACTGGTGCTCTCCCTATGCACATCTCTGATCTTCATTGAGCTCAGAACTCAGTAATATATTCCAACAACCAAACTGGGTTTTAGACCTGCCACAATGCTTTTTGTAGAGGCTGTGGCAGGGGTGGAATAAAGGACACTATGAGTACAGAGAAGAGCAGGGGGAAAAGCAACTGTGGTATCTTTTATTTCTGACCCAAGCTGCTCTAGACAATCCTACAGCACTACCTAAAAATCTGGGACTGCAACAGTTCAGAATCCCTCCCCTTTTTTTTTTTTCCCCTAGGTGGAAAATGATAAATAAACATACAGAGACTTGAAAAAAAAAAAATCACAGGTAACACACTAACATACTTGTCTGTCTCCCACTGTGAAAGAATAAATTTCAAGATTAACATGCAATAAGTAGGAAGGAAATGTTGAAGGCTCCACCTCAGCCAACTGGAACTAACCTTGACTTTTGCATTTTCCCAGAAATTAATGAGGACTGATAGGAGGTGATAAGGAACACCATATCTTCCATAATGCACAGAGCTTTTTCTACCAGTCTACGAAGAAATAATTTACCATCCAAGATTTAACATCCATACTTGCCTTTTCCTTGCTAACATGCCCTTTTTCCCTTAATACAATCATTACCAGTGTGACCTTTCCCAGTGGTGACTGCGATTGTTCTAATTCTTTAGCTAATTAATTCCCAAAATTGTGGGAATATTTTTGAACCCTTAAGGTAACACTGTCCAAATGAGCTGAGTTTTCCTTCCTGTGGTGGGATTTTCCCACTTGAAGGCAAATATCTTTTGACTTTCCTGTGTTAAGGGAAGGCAGAAAAAGGCATCTCTTAAGTCTAATACTGTGAACCAAATTACACTTTCTTTTAATATTGTTAATAAGGTATTTAGGTTTGCAACAGCTGCATGTATGTTTTAGCTATTTTATTTACTGCTCTTAAATCCTGAGCCAACCTATGTGTTCCATTTGTCTTTTGACTGGTAAAATTGGGGTGTTGCAATCTGATTCACACTCTACAAAACCTTAATTTCAAAAAGTTGTCTATTATTGGCTCAATCCCTCTTCTATCTTCCAGCTTCAGTGCATATTGCTTCCTAACTACTGGGTTTGCTCCTGTCTGTAATTCTATTTCAGTGGGAGCTGCTCTTTTGACTTTCCTGGTGTTTCAGTAGCCCAAACTCCTGGGTATACCTGATCTAAAATTTGATTGACATTTGAATTACCCTGGCTTGGCTCCACATAGCTCATTGCTAAACTCAGAGCTGCTATTAATTGTTCTTCCTTTACCTTAAGTTCAAATTTACCTTGTTTGAATTCTATTACAGCTCCCAGATTTTCTAGAAGGTCTCTGCCCAATATGAGTTTGGATAAATTTGGTAAATACAAAAACTGATGCACTCCCATTTGTTTTCCAATTTTGAACTTTAGGGGTTTCAAAAGAAAGCTTTTCTGATTGGCCAGTGGCACCCACGACTTAAACATATTTATCACTTTTAGGTATTAATTCAAAACAGAAAATGTAGCCCTGGTATCAATTAGAAAATCTAATTCTTCTTTTTCTTCCCCTAGCTTAATTTTTACCAGACGGTCCCCTAGCACTGGCCTGCCGCCCCCCCCCTTCACTCAATACTCTGTAAGCAACAACAACCTCTCCTGTGCCTGTATTTCCACCTGTTAATTCAGGGCATTCTTGCTTCCAGTGTCCCTCTTTTCTGCAATGTGCACACTGGTTCTGACCCAGCCTTGTCTGTCGGGGAGGCAAACCTTACATCTGTTACACAAGGCTCATACATATAACTAACAGTTGCAAAACTGACAAATCTTAATTCTAGGTCTTATCCAAAGTGATGTGCTTATAGTTAACTCTTCAGCACTACCTCTCATATAGCAACTCTTAGCATGATAATACCTTTAACTATGTGCTCCTGGATGTTTCAAGGTAAGCAAGATATATCAGGTACACAATAACAATACTTGGCCGAATACAAACAAAACCAGACCAGACCAGACTAGAGGGGATATTCCCCTGGGAGAGCGTCCTCTCCCGTGTTCCCTGCGAGACGGCGTCCCGCCTCGACTCACGGGTACCCAGAACCAGAATAAACAAAACCAGAAACCAGATACAAATACCTTTTATCAATAGGCAGTGTTCTTGTCCAGCCCCCGCAAGAAGCCACCGAAGAAGGGAGCCCCTTCAGGTAAAAAGACTTACCCGAGGGCACCCAAGGGGGTCCCGTCCTCCGGGGGATTCCGCAGCCGGGTGGAGAAGGTGTGCTGCCGCGGTCGCCAAATGAATCCGAAAAATCGGTCCAAGAAACTGCTCAGAGACCTTTTTATCTTTAAGCAGCAAGGTATTTGTTTATTCAACGTTGGGAGCAAGCCAGCTCGCGCTGGACAAACTTGCTCACCGGCTCCTCAGAAAATCAGCACTTTTATAGAATTTTCAGATGCGATTAAATGCATATTCAAACGATTACAACATCTATCAATACATATTAAAAAATAGGCGGAGTATCGGCGGAGCTTGGGGCGGTGCTTCTCTTGGTACCCCATTTCGAGGGGTCGTTCCTATCTTCATCCATAGGGCAGGGGTCTCTAACTCATCTTCCTCAGCTTGACCCTTCTTCTTTTCCATTGTTCTTGACCCGCTCACTGAAGCTTGGCAAAGGCCCTGGCTCCCAGCCTATTTCTTCTATTCAAATGTCTACCTGATCCTGCTGTATCTCTAATTTATTGCTTCTAGGTCTATTACATGTTCTTGTACTATGCTCTTAAGCTTTGGTCCAGTAAGTAGAACAGAATGAGCACAGATCGTTTTGCATGTTGGCAGCTTGTTAGCAGGCCCAAATTTCTTAGTTAACTCTTTTGGGCCTAGCCTCCTGTTTCACTGCAATGGCCGGTCCGACCTCCTGAAAAATCAAATCCAAAAGAAGATTGCTGCCAGACAAAAGGTGCCACCACGGAAAGCTCTTTGATGCCCAAGAAGTGCCCAGGCTGCCCCAACAACTGCACCTCAAATCCTAAGCTTCCAGAGTTTTTTTCCTTAGGGAAAGGGCTGCTGTTCCCTTTTTTCAGCCCTCTGCTGCAATGGCCTGTCCCACCTCCTGAAAATTAGAATCCAAATAAAGATTCCTGCCAGACAAAAGGTGCGACTACAGAAAGATCTTTGCTGGCCAAAAAATACCCAGGCTGCCCCAAGAACTGCACCTCAAAGCTAAAGCTTCCAGACTTTTTTTCCTTAGGAGAGGCCTGCTGTTCCCTTTTTTCTGCCCTGCGCTGCAATGACCTGTCCCACCTTCTGAAAAATTTACTCCAAATGAAGATTCCTTCCAGACAAAAAATGCTACCACAGAATGATCTTTACTGCCCAAGAAGTGCCCAGGCTGCCCCAGCAACTGCACCTGAAACCAAAGCTTCCAGACTGTTTTTCCTGGTGGAAAGAGCTGCTGTTCCTTTTTTCAGCCCTGCGCTACAATGTCCGGACCCACCTTTTAAAAAATTGAATCCAAATAAGATTGCTGCCAGAAAAAAGGTGCCACCACCGAAAGCTCTTCCTGCCCAAGAAATACCCAGGCTGCTACACCAACTGCACCTCAAAGCCAAAGCTTCCAGGCTTTTTTTCCTGGTGGAAAGAGCTGCTGTTCCCTTTTTCCAGCGCTGCTCTGCAATGACCTGTCCCATCTCCTGAAAAATAGAATCCAAATGAAGATTCCTGCTAGACAAAAGGTGCCACCACGGAAAGGTCTTGCTGCCCAAGAAGTGCCCAGGGTGCCCCAACAACTGCACCTCCAAGCCAAAGCTTCCAGACATTTTTTCCTTAGGGAAAGAACTGCTGTTCCCTTTTTTCAGCCCTGCGCTGGAATGGTCGGTCCCACCTCCTTAAAAATTGAATGCAAGTGAAGATTCCTGCCAAAGAAAAGGTGCCACCACAGAAAGCTCTTTGCTGCTTTAGAAGTGCCCAGGCTGCCCCACCAACTGCACCTCAAAGACAAAGCTTGCAGACTGTTTTTTCAGGTGGAAAGAGCTGCTTTTGCCTTTTTTCAGCCCTGCACTGCAATGGCCTGTCCCACCTCCTGAAAAATTTACAGGGAAAGAAGATTCCTGCAAGACAAAAGGTTCAACCACAGAAAACTCTTGCTGCCCAAGAAGTGCCCAAGCTGCCCCAACAACTGTAGCAGAAGCGAAAGGATCCAGACTTTTTTTCCTGGTGGAAAGAGCTGCTGTTCCCTTTTTTCAGCCCTTCGCTTCACTGGCCGGTCCCACCTCCTGGAAAATTGAATCCAAATTAAGATTCCTGCGAGACAAAATGTGCAACCACAGAAAACTCTTCCTGCCCAAGAAGTGCCCAGGCTCCCCCACGAACTGCACCTCCGAACCACGTTTTCTAGATTTTTTTTCCAGGAGAAAGAGCTGCTGTTCCCTATTTTCAGCCTTGCGATGCACTGGCCGGTCCGACCTTTTTAAAAATTGAATCAAATGAAGATTCCTGCCAGAGAAAAGGTGCCACCACAGAAAGCTCTTTGCTGCCCAAGAAGTGCCCAGGGTGCCCCAACAACTGCACCTCCAAGCCAAAGCTTCCAGACTTTTTTTCCTTAGGGAAAGAGCTGCTGTTCGCTTTTTTCAACCCTGCGCTGCAATGGCCGGACCTACCTTTTAAAAAATTGAATCCAAATGAAGAGTCCTGCCAGACAAAAGGTACCACCATGGCAAGCTCTTCCTGCCCAAGAAGTGCCCAGGCTGCCCCAACGACTGCTCCTCAAAGCCAAAGCTTCCGGACTTTTTTTCCTGGTGGAAAGAGCTGCTGTTCCCTTTTTTGACCTGCGCTGAAATGGTCTGTCTTACCTCCTGAAAAATAGCATCCAAATGAAGATTCCTGCCAGACCGAAGGTGCCACCACAGAAAGCTCTTTGCTGCCCGAGAAGTGCCCAGGCTGCCCCACCAACTGCACCTCAAAGACAAAGCTTGCAGACTGTTTTTTCAGGTGGAAAGAGCTGCTTTTGCCTTTTTTCAGCCCTGCGCTGCAATGGTCGATCCCACCTCCTGAGAAATAGAATCCAAATGAAGATTCCTGCCAGACAAAAGGTGCCACCACAGAAAGGTCTTGCTGCACAAGAAGTGCCCAGGCTTCCCCACCAACTGCACCTCAAAGCCAAAGGTTCCAGAGTTTTTTTCCGGGTGGAAAGAGCTGCTGTTCCCTTTTTTCAACCCTGCGATTCAATGGCCGGTCCCACGTCTTTAAAAATTACTCCAAATGAAGATTCCTGCCAGAGAAATTTGCCACCACAGAAAGGTCTTGCTGCCCAAGAAGTTCTCAGGCTGCCCCAAAACTGCACCTGAAGGCAAAGGATCCAGACTGTTTTTCCTGGTGGAAAGAGCTGCTGTTCCCTTTTTTCAACTCTACTCTGCAATGGCCTGTCCCACCTCCTGAGAAATAGAATCCAAATGAAGATTCCTGCCAGACAAAAGGTGCCACCAAAGAAAGCTGCTGGTTGCCCAAGAAGTGCCCAGGGTGCCCCACCAACTGCACCTCAAAGCCAAAGCTTCCAGACTTTTTTTCCTTAGGGAAAGGGCTGCTGTTCCCTTTTTTCAGCCCTCTGCTGCAATGGTCGATCCCACCTCCTGAGAAATAGAATCCAAATGAAGATTCCTGCCAGACAAAAGGTGCCATCACAGAAATGTTTTGCTGCCCAAGAAGTGCCCAGGCTGCCCCAACAACTGCTCCTCAAATCCAAATCTTCCAGACTTTTCTTTCCTGGTGGAAAGAGCTGCTGTTCCCTTTTTTCAGCCCTGCGCTACAGTGGCCGGTCCCACCTCCTGGAAAATTGAATCCAAATGAAGATTACTGCCAGACTAGAGGTGCCACCACAGACAACTCTTCCTGCCCGAGAAGTTCCTAGGCTGCCCCAACCACTGCACCTCAAAGCTAAAGCTTCCAGACTGTTTTTCCTGAGAGAAAAGACCTGCTGTTCCCTTTTTTCAACCCTGCTCTGCAATGGCCAGTCCCACCTCCTGGAAAATTCAATCCAAAGGAAGATTCCTGCCAGACAAAAGGTGCCACCACAGAAAGGTCTTGCTGCCCAAGAAGTGCCCAGGCTGCCCCACCAACTGCACCTCAAAACCAAAGCTTCCAGACTTTTTTCCTGGTGGAAAGAGCTGCTGTTCCCTTTTTTCAGCCCTGCGCTGCAATGGCCGGTTCAACCTCCTGAAAAATTGAATCCAAATAAGATTGCTGCCAGACAAAAGGTGCCACCACAGAAATCTCTTGATGCCCAAGAAGTTCCCAGGCGACCCCAACAACTACACCTCCAAGTCAAAGCTTCCAGACTTTTTTTCCTTAGGGAATGAACTGCTCTTCCCTTTTTTCAGCCCTGTGCTGCAATGGCCGGTCCCACCTTTTGAAAAATAGAATCCAAATGAAGATTGCTGCCAGACAAAAGGTGCCACCACAGAAATCTCTTTGTGCACAACAAGTGCCCACACTGCCTTAAGAACTACACCTGAAGCCAAAGGATTCAGACTGTTTTTCTGGTGGAAAGAGCTGCTGTTCCCTATTTTCCGCCCTGTGCTGCAATGGCCGGACTCACCTTTTGAAAAATAGAATCCAAAGGAAGATTCCTGCCAGACAAAAGGTGCCACCACAGAAAGGTCTTTGCTGCCCAAGAAGTGTCCAGGGTGCCCCACCAACTGCACCTCAAACCCAAAACTTCCAGACTTTTTTTCCTTAGGGAAAGGGCTGTAGTTCCCTTTTTTCAGCCCTCTGCTGCAATGGTCGATCCCACCTCCTGAGAAATAGAATCCAAATGAAGATTGCTGCCAGACAAAAGGTGCCACCACAGAAAGGTCTTGCTGCCCAACAAGTGCTTAGGCTGTCCCAAGAACTACACCTGAAGCCAAAGGTTCCAGACTTTTTTTCCTGGTGGAAAGAGCTGCTGTTCCCTTTTTTCTACCCTGCACTGCAATGGTCTGTCCCACCTCCTGAAAAATTCAATGCAAATGAAGATTCCTGCCTGAGAAAAGGTGCCACCACAGAAAGGTCTTGCTGCCGAAGAAGTGCCCAGGCTGCCCCACCAACTGCACCTCAAAGCCAAAGCTTCCAGACATTTTTTCCTTAGGGAAAGGGCTGTAGTTCCCTTTTTTCAGCCCTCTGCTGCAATGGTCGATCCCACCTCCTGAGAAATAGAATCCAAATGAAGATTCCTGCCAGACAAAAGGTGCCACCACAGAAAGGTCTTGCTGCCCAAGAAGTTCTCATGCTGCCCCAAAACTGCACCTGAAGGCAAAGGATCCAGACTGTTTTTCCTGGTGGAAAGAGCTGCTGTTCCCTTTTTTCAACTCTACTCTGCAATGGCCTGTCCCACCTCCTGAGAAATAGAATCCAAATGAAGATTCCTGCCAGACAAAAGGTGCCACCACAGAAAGCTGCTCGTTGACCAAGAAGTGCCCAGGGTGCCCCACCAACTGCACCTCAAAGCCAAAGCTTCCAGACTTTTTTTCCTTAGGGAAAGGGCTACTGTTCCCTTTTTTCAGCCCTCTGCTGCAATGTCCGGTCCCACCTCCTGAGAAATAGAATCCAAATGAAGATTCCTGCCAGACAAAAGGTGCAACCACAGAAATGTCTTGCTGCCCAAGAAGTGCCCAGGCTGCCCTAACAACTACTCCTCAAATCCAAATCTTCCAGACTTTTCTTTCCTGGTGGAAAGAGCTGCTGTTTCCTTTTTTCAACCCTGCTCTGCAATGACCAGTCCCACCTCCTGAAAAATTCAATGCAAATGAAGATTCCTGCCAGACAAAAGGTGCTACCACAGAAAGCTCTTTGCTGCCCAAGAAGTGCCCAGGGTGCCCCAACAACTGCACCTCC
This sequence comes from Manacus candei, assembly GCF_025592945.1. Taxonomy (NCBI): domain Eukaryota; kingdom Metazoa; phylum Chordata; class Aves; order Passeriformes; family Pipridae; genus Manacus; species Manacus candei. The sequence continues at coordinate 576,396 of NW_026138220.1, read as the reverse complement.
AAGCCAAAGCTTCCAGACTGTTTTTCCTGGTGGAAAGAGCTGCTGTTCCCTTTTTTCAGCCCTGCGCTGCAATGGCCGGTCCCACGTCTTTAAAAATTTACTCCAAATGAAGATTCCTGTCAGAGAAAAGTTGCCACCAGAGAAAGGTCTTGCTGCCCAAGAAGTGCTCAGGCTGTCCCAAAACTGCACGTGAAGCCAAAGGATCCAGACTATTTTTCCTGGTGGAAAGGGCTGCTGTTCCCTTTTTTCAGCCCTGCTCTGCAATGACCAGTCCCACCTCCTGGAAAATTCAATCCAAAGGGAGATTCCTGTCAGACAAAAGGTGCCACCACGGAAAGGTCTTTGCTGCCCAAGAAATGCCAGGGCTGCCCCAACAACTGCACGTGATGCCAAAGCTTCAGACTTTTATTCCTTAGGGAAAGGGCTGTAGTTCCCTTTTTTCAGCCCTCTGCTGCAATGGCCGGTCCCACCTCCTGAGAAATAGAATTCAAATGAAGATTGCTGCCAGACAAAAGGTGCCACCACAGAAAGGTCTTGGTGCACAACAAGTGCCCACGCTGCCCCAAGAACTACACCTGAAGCCAAAGGTTCCAGACTGATTTTCCTGGTGGAAAGAGCTACTGTTCCCTTTTTTCTGCCCTGCGCTGCAATGACCGGTCCCACCTCCTGAAAAATTCAATGCAAATGAAGATTCCTGCCAGAGAAAAGGTGCCACCACAGAAAGGTCTTGCTGCCGAAGAAGTGCCCAGGCTGCCCCAACAACTGCACCTCAAAGCCAAAGCTTCCAGACTTTTTTTCCTGGTGGAAAGGGCTGCTGTTCCCTTTTTTCAGCCCTCTGCTGCAATGGTCGATCCCACCTCCTGAGAAATAGAATCCAAATGAAGATTGCTGCCAGACAAAAGTACCATCACAAAAAGGTCTTGGTGCACACCAAGTGCCCAGGCTTCTCCACCAACTGCACCTCAAAGCCAAAGCTTCCAGACTTTTTTCCTGTTGGAAAGAGCTGCTGTTCCCTTTTTTCAGCCCTGCGCTGCAATGGCCGGTCCCACCTCCTGAAAAATTCAATGCAAATGAAGATTCCTGCCAGACAAAAGGTGCCACCACAGAAAGCTCTTTGCTGCCAAGGAAGTTCCCAGACTACTCCAAGAACTACACCTCCAAGTCAAAGCTTCCAGACTTTTTTTCCTTAGGGAAAGAGCTGCTGTTCCCTTTTTTCCGCCCTGCGCTGCAATGGCCGGTCCCACCTTTTGAAAAATTGAATCCAAATGAAGATTGCTGCCAGACAAAAGGTGCCACCACAGAAATCTCTTGATGCCCAAGAAGTTCCCAGGCGACCCCAACAACTACACCTCCAAGTCAAAGCTTCCAGACTTTTTTTCCTTAGGGAATGAACTGCTCTTCCCTTTTTTCAGCCCTGTGCTGCAATGGCCGGTCCCACCTTTTGAAAAATAGAATCCAAATGAAGATTGCTGCCAGACAAAAGGTGCCACCACAGAAATCTCTTTGTGCACAACAAGTGCCCACACTGCCTTAAGAACTACACCTGAAGCCAAAGGATTCAGACTGTTTTTCTGGTGGAAAGAGCTGCTGTTCCCTATTTTCCGCCCTGTGCTGCAATGGCCGGACTCACCTTTTGAAAAATAGAATCCAAAGGAAGATTCCTGCCAGACAAAAGGTGCCACCACAGAAAGGTCTTTGCTGCCCAAGAAGTGTCCAGGGTGCCCCACCAACTGCACCTCAAACCCAAAACTTCCAGACTTTTTTTCCTTAGGGAAAGGGCTGTAGTTCCCTTTTTTCAGCCCTCTGCTGCAATGGTCGATCCCACCTCCTGAGAAATAGAATCCAAATGAAGATTGCTGCCAGACAAAAGGTGCCACCACAGAAAGGTCTTGCTGCCCAACAAGTGCTTAGGCTGTCCCAAGAACTACACCTGAAGCCAAAGGTTCCAGACTTTTTTTCCTGGTGGAAAGAGCTGCTGTTCCCTTTTTTCTACCCTGCACTGCAATGGTCTGTCCCACCTCCTGAAAAATTCAATGCAAATGAAGATTCCTGCCTGAGAAAAGGTGCCACCACAGAAAGGTCTTGCTGCCGAAGAAGTGCCCAGGCTGCCCCACCAACTGCACCTCAAAGCCAAAGCTTCCAGACATTTTTTCCTTAGGGAAAGGGCTGTAGTTCCCTTTTTTCAGCCCTCTGCTGCAATGGTCGATCCCACCTCCTGAGAAATAGAATCCAAATGAAGATTCCTGCCAGACAAAAGGTGCCACCACAGAAAGGTCTTGCTGCCCAAGAAGTTCTCATGCTGCCCCAAAACTGCACCTGAAGGCAAAGGATCCAGACTGTTTTTCCTGGTGGAAAGAGCTGCTGTTCCCTTTTTTCAACTCTACTCTGCAATGGCCTGTCCCACCTCCTGAGAAATAGAATCCAAATGAAGATTCCTGCCAGACAAAAGGTGCCACCACAGAAAGCTGCTCGTTGACCAAGAAGTGCCCAGGGTGCCCCACCAACTGCACCTCAAAGCCAAAGCTTCCAGACTTTTTTTCCTTAGGGAAAGGGCTACTGTTCCCTTTTTTCAGCCCTCTGCTGCAATGTCCGGTCCCACCTCCTGAGAAATAGAATCCAAATGAAGATTCCTGCCAGACAAAAGGTGCAACCACAGAAATGTCTTGCTGCCCAAGAAGTGCCCAGGCTGCCCTAACAACTACTCCTCAAATCCAAATCTTCCAGACTTTTCTTTCCTGGTGGAAAGAGCTGCTGTTTCCTTTTTTCAACCCTGCTCTGCAATGACCAGTCCCACCTCCTGAAAAATTCAATGCAAATGAAGATTCCTGCCAGACAAAAGGTGCTACCACAGAAAGCTCTTTGCTGCCCAAGAAGTGCCCAGGGTGCCCCAACAACTGCACCTCCAAGCCAAAGCTTCCAGACTGTTTTTCCTGGTGGAAAGAGCTGCTGTTCCCTTTTTTCAGCCCTGCGCTGCAATGGCCGGTCCCACGTCTTTAAAAATTTACTCCAAATGAAGATTCCTGTCAGAGAAAAGTTGCCACCAGAGAAAGGTCTTGCTGCCCAAGAAGTGCTCAGGCTGTCCCAAAACTGCACGTGAAGCCAAAGGATCCAGACTATTTTTCCTGGTGGAAAGGGCTGCTGTTCCCTTTTTTCAGCCCTGCTCTGCAATGACCAGTCCCACCTCCTGGAAAATTCAATCCAAAGGGAGATTCCTGTCAGACAAAAGGTGCCACCACGGAAAGGTCTTTGCTGCCCAAGAAATGCCAGGGCTGCCCCAACAACTGCACGTGATGCCAAAGCTTCAGACTTTTATTCCTTAGGGAAAGGGCTGTAGTTCCCTTTTTTCAGCCCTCTGCTGCAATGGCCGGTCCCACCTCCTGAGAAATAGAATTCAAATGAAGATTGCTGCCAGACAAAAGGTGCCACCACAGAAAGGTCTTGGTGCACAACAAGTGCCCACGCTGCCCCAAGAACTACACCTGAAGCCAAAGGTTCCAGACTGATTTTCCTGGTGGAAAGAGCTACTGTTCCCTTTTTTCTGCCCTGCGCTGCAATGACCGGTCCCACCTCCTGAAAAATTCAATGCAAATGAAGATTCCTGCCTGAGAAAAGGTGCCACCACAGAAAGGTCTTGCTGCCGAAGAAGTGCCCAGGCTGCCCCAACAACTGCACCTCAAAGCCAAAGCTTCCAGACTTTTTTTCCTGGTGGAAAGGGCTGCTGTTCCCTTTTTTCAGCCCTCTGCTGCAATGGTCGATCCCACCTCCTGAGAAATAGAATCCAAATGAAGATTGCTGCCAGACAAAAGTACCATCACAAAAAGGTCTTGGTGCACACCAAGTGCCCAGGCTTCTCCACCAACTGCACCTCAAAGCCAAAGCTTCCAGACTTTTTTCCTGTTGGAAAGAGCTGCTGTTCCCTTTTTTCAGCCCTGCGCTGCAATGGCCGGTCCCACCTCCTGAAAAATTCAATGCAAATGAAGATTCCTGCCAGACAAAAGGTGCCACCACAGAAAGCTCTTTGCTGCCAAGGAAGTTCCCAGACTACTCCAAGAACTACACCTCCAAGTCAAAGCTTCCAGACTTTTTTTCCTTAGGGAAAGAGCTGCTGTTCCCTTTTTTCCGCCCTGCGCTGCAATGGCCGGTCCCACCTTTTGAAAAATTGAATCCAAATGAAGATTCCTGCCAGACAAAAGGTGCCAACAACAGAAAACTCTTCCTGCCCGAGAAGTTCCCAGGCTGCCCTAACAACTGCATCTCAAAGCCAAAGCTTCCAGACTGTTTTTCCTGAGAGAAAAGACCTGCTGTTCCCTTTTTCAACCCTGCTCTGCAATGACCAGTCCCACCTCCTGGAAAATTCAATGCAAATGAAGATTCCTGCCAGACAAAAGGTGCCACCACAGAAAACTCTTTGCTGCCCAAGAAGTGCCCAGGGTGCCCCAACAACTGCACCTCCAAACCAAAGCTTCCAGACTGTTTTTCCTGGTGGAAAGGGCTGCTGTTCCCTTTTTTCAGCCCTGCGATGCAATGGCTGGTCCCACGTCTTTAAAAATTTACTCCAAATGAAGATTCCTGCCAGAGAAAAGTTGCCACCAGAGAAAGGTCTTGCTGCCCAAGAAGTGCTCAGGCTGCCCCAAAACTGCACGTGAAGCCAAAGGATCCAGACTATTTTTCCTGGTGGAAAGGGCTGCTGTTCCCTTTTTTCAGCCCTGCGCTGCAATGGTTGGTCCCACCTCCTGAGAAATAGAATCCAAATGAAGATTGCTGCCAGACAAAAGGTGTCACCAAAGAAAGGTCTTGCTGCCCAAGAAGTGCCCAGGCTGCCCCAACAACTATACCTCCAAGTCAAAGCTTCCAGACTTTTTTTCCTTAGGGAAAGAGCTGCTCTTCCCTTTTTTCAACCCTGTGCTGCAATGGCCGGTCCCACGTCCTGAAAAATTGAATCCAAATGAAGCCAAAGCTTCCAGACTGTTTTTGCTGGTGGAAAGAGCTGCTGTTCCCTTTTTTCAGCCCTGCGCTTCCATGGTCGGATCTACCTCCTGAAATTTGAATGCAAATGAAGATTCCTGCCAGACAAAAGGTGCCACCAAAGAAAGCTCTTGCTGCCCAAGGAGTGCCCAGGCTGCCCCTACAACTGCACCTCAAAGGAAAACTTCCAGACTTTTTTTCCTTACGGAAAGAGATGCTGATCCCCTTTTTCAACCCTGAGCTGCAATTGTCGGTCTCAACTTCTGGAGAAGTGAATGGAAATGAAGATTCCTGCCTGAGAAAGGTACCACCACAGAAAGGACTTGCTGTTCAAGGACTGCCCAGGGTGCCCCTACATCTGCACTTCAAAGCCAAAGCTTTCAGACTGTTTTTCCTGGTGGAAAGGGCTGCTGTTCCCTTTTTTCAGCCCTGCGCTGCAATTGCTGGTCCCACCTCCTGAGAAATAGAATTCAAATGATGATTCCTGCCAGACAAAAGTTGCCACCACAGAAATGTCTTGGTGCACAACAAGTGCGCACGCTGCCCCAAGAACTACACCTGAAGGCAAAAGTTCCAGACTGATTTTCCTGGTGGAAAGAGCTGCTGTTCCCTTTTTTCAGCTCTGCGTTTCAATGGCCTGTCCTACCTTTTTAAAAATTGAAAATAAATGAAGATTCGTGACAGACAAAAGCTGCCAGCACAGAAATCTCTTGCTGCCCAAGAAGTACCCAGGCTGCCCCACCAACTGCACCTGAAGCCAAAGGATCCAGATGTTCTTGCCTGGAGGAAAGGGCTGTTTTTCCTTTTTTTTTTCTGGCCTGCTCTACAATGGCCAAAGTAGATCCAAAAATTGAATGCAAATGAAGATTGTTGCCAGATAAAAGGTGCCACCACGGAAGCTCTTGCTGCCCAAGAAGTGCCCTGGGTGTCCCACCAACTGCCCCTCAAAGGGATAGCATTTGGGCTTTCTTTTTTGGGAGAAAGGCTGTTGTTTGTTTCTTTTCGGAACCCTGCACTAATCTCCCATAATTGAAGACAAACGACACTTTATCCCAAAGATGAGGTGCCCAATCCCTGCGTCCCTTGATGCTCTCCCAGTGCCACATCAGGATCCTGTGCGGGAACACGTGCTGTGTTGTCTCCTATGGCAAAAGCAGGTGTTCCCGACTCCAGGGCTCTTCCCCGATCCAGTATGTGAAGAGCAGGGGACGGAGTATCTCGGCACCTCAGTTACTTCTGGCAAGAGACTCCATCCCTCCCAGAGCCTTTGGGAGACCTGCCGGAGTCACACACAGGAGCCCCTCTGGCCAGGTCTCCCTGCTGCCGGGGAGGGGCGGGGAAGAGCAGAGCCCGCTCCTCGCCGAGGATGCACATGGCAGCAAAAGGCTGCAGGTAGGAGTGGGAGCCCAGGCCATTGCAGTCTAAGATTCCCAGGAGCAGGTGACCCAGCAGCTCCTGTTCCCAAGACACCGGTTCTCAATCCACGGCTCCCGGGAAGCTGCGGCTTTGCCGGAGGAGAAGATCCTTTCTGTGGTGCTGGACAAGATCGTCCAGTGACGAAGGCAAGTGTTTCCAACTCCAGGGCTGTCTCTTGAGCCGCTTCTAGAGTAGAATATCAGGGAATATCTCCGCATCTCTGTTCCTTCCTGCGATAGCCTCCATCCCTTCCCCAAGCTCTGGCAGTCCTGGTGGACTGCAGACAGATTAGCCTCTGCCTAAGGGACAAAATCCAGCCTATACGGCAAGGACTTTAAGTAGTTCAGTTTTGAGCCAGTAGGGCACTGCAGGACTGTTGTGTAAACACTAAATAAGGAGAAGGGGAAGGAAGAAAATAGAAAGTTTTTTTTTTTGGTTGCAAATAGGTTTTTTTCACGGGGGTTTAGGGTGGATATTTGGGAAAGGTTCTTCCCTGCGAGGGTGGTTGGCACTGGACCAGGCTCCCCAGGGCAGTGGTCGCAAAGCAAGGCTGGCAGAGTTCAGGCGCACGGTGTGACTCTTGGGGTCGGTGCTGTGCCGGGCAAAGGCTTGCACTGGACGCTCCTCGTGGGTCCCTTCCAACTGAGCATGTTCTGTGATGGTGCGATGAGTTCCCTCTCTTTGAACACTTTTGTTCTTTTTAGGACTCCTCGCTGGCCGGGGGCCGAAGCGCACCTTCCTTGCGCCTGCTTCCCTGGCCGTTGCGGCGGCTGCAGCCGGGCGCTGAGTGGCCGCTCCCCGCGCGGGCAGGGCCGCTGCTCCAGGAGTGGGGGGGCAGCGCCGGCGCCTCGAGGATTCCCGGGATTCCCTCACCGGTTTCCAGGCAACGCTCCCCGCGCACTCCTCGCTCCAGGGCCGAAGGTGCGCAGCCAATGGGAGGCGGCGGAGTGGGCGGGGCGATGCGGGGATTGGGCGGGGCGGGGGCGGGGCCGAGAAGGGCGGTTGGTGGGGTTTGGGTGAGGGTGGGAGCGGGCGGGGCCGGGAGCGGGAGCGCTGCCGCTGAGCGACCCCCGGGCAGCGGCCCCCGGGGGAGACCCCCGGCGAGCGGCCCCCGGTGCGCGGTCCCGAGGGAGAGACCCCCCGTGTGCGGCCCCCGGCGAGTGGCCGCTGGTGAGCGGCCCCCAGTAAATGACAGCCGGTGAGCGACCCGCGGTGAAGAAGCCCCGGTAAGTGAGCCCTGGGGAGGGACCCCGGTGAGCGACCCGCGGTGAACAACCCCTGGCAAGTGACCCCCGGGGAGGGACCCTCGGCAAGTGAGCCCCGGTGAGTGAGCCCCGGGGAGGGACCCCCAATGAGTGAGCCCCGGGGAGGGATCCCCGGTGCGCGGCCCCCGCGGGGTGTCGGGCCGGGGCTGGGCGCGTTCCTTCCCCGTGCAGAGCCGAGCGGGGCCGTGGCGGGAGCGGGGCCGGAGCGGAGCCGGCCGGGGGGGCAGAGGGGAGCCCTGAGCCGCCTTCTGCCGAGGGGGCTGCTGGAAAGGAGCCTGCGCTGGGAGGAGCGGGGCACGTGGCCCGAGGCTGAGGCAGGGGAGCTTCAGGTCAGCTCCTGGAGAAAGGTTTCTCGCTGTGTTTTTCGGGGGGGCTCGGGCACTGCAATGGGTTGCCCAGGCGGAGCCAGCAGCCCGGCAGGTGTTTCAGAGGCGCCTGCATCTGGCCATGGCTGACACGGTTTGGTGCTTTGGGGGTTGCTGGGGTAGTGCTGGGCTGACGGTTGACTTGATGGAATCATGGAAGGTGCTGAGTTGGGAGGGTCCCACCGGCACCGTGGAGTCCAGCTCCTGAGTTTTAGGCACCACTAAAGGACCTGAATCTGCATCGAGCTGTTTGGCTCCAAAAACTCTTCTGCCCCTAGTCTACACTGCAAAGTAAAAGAAAACAGACCGTGCAAAATAGAGGCCTGTGTTCCCCCCAAGGGAAGGCAGGCAGGTACAAACCAGGACAGTAAATCAAAGCTCAGAACATACGTTCTTGGTCCCCCCAGTTGTATGACACATCAAACCAGTCCTCTGTTCATTACCCGTGTAGAACTCTCATCAGGAACCCCAAACTTTCTTGTGTGTATTTGTATAGATATGTATAGATATGTATAGGTAGATAGATATACATACATAGATATGTATAGGTATACATTTGTGTGTATCTCTATAAGATTCTGTATCTTTGGATGTGATATTGGCATGCTACTGTTGTGTGGCAACAAGTGGACTTAAAAGGTTACAACACTTTAGGAGAGCACCTTTTGAATTATGGGTTCTATTTTTTAAAGAAGGTAACAAGAAAAGGACTCTTTAGCCAAATATAAGTTAAGACATTAATCAGAGCAAATGTTTGGATTTTTATTTCCAATTGTACAACAAGTCATTCAACTATTTGCATACTCCAAAGCTGGGTTAGAATCTTCTCCCTCAGAAATAAGAAAAACTGTTTTCCGAGGCTGTTACTGACAGCCATGGCAGAGTTTCCAATAACAACTCTCCATTCTTGAAATGCAAAGCCTGAAAAATGAAACAAGCGTTAACCTGGAATTCTTGTTGCCAGCACTGATCTGGACAGAAGTTATTAGAGAGTGGAGCAAAGCTAGCACCACAAATAACCTTGGGCTCTCTAGCACCACTGTGCATTCATTGGTCATGGCACCAAAGTTTTGCTTTTCAACCCATCTGCTAAGGAAACCTTGCCAGAAAAGTGAGCTTATAACACTACTTTTCTTAAGAAGTTAGGAGGCCTTAATCCAGTGTACACGGATGAGACCCTGAAATAGGAGAGAGGCCAGTTGCTGATGATCAGTGCTGTCGCTGATAATGTCGGAACGGCCAAAGTGACACGAAGAAAGGTTCCATCAAAGTTTATTCCAAGGAAAAAGCAGGGACAGCCGCCCGGGGCTGCTGCGCAGCCCCTTAAGTACAGTTTTTGAACACACGTAATGCACACGGATAGGACCGTTCAAACTTTCACACCAGAATTCTTACAGCTAATAGGTGCATTTTCTAAACTCTACTTTCTCACAACAACTTTGCTTTTTCTCAAAACAGCCCAGTTCTTTCCCAGAACAGTCCCGAGCACCAGCTCTTATTTTTCTCTCATGTTGATGTTTTTCACAACTCCCCTCGTTCAAAACAGGTCCTTGTTCTCATGAGACAGTGCTCCTGTTCTCATGAGACAGTGTTCTCTGTTCCCACGGGACAGCTTCTTCAGGATGCATCAGTATGTTGTCAGGATCAGGGCCTCCGTTTTCAGTCCTCTCTTTTCAGTCCATCTCAGGGGTATACTTTGATCTGGTCAACATCTATTGCTTCGTCAGTATGTGCCAAGGTGCTGACAGACCCGCTGTCACCCCTGACAATTCCCCCTTTTTTGTATTTGTGCGACAAAGATGGCCTTAACAGTCTGTTGCAGGGCCCTTTGCAACAGGCTGATCAAGCAAGGCATCGGTATCGACAACCCCTGATTCAAAGCTAAGAAGAAATGCAGCATTTCCCAACGAGGATGGATAACAACACTTCACCAAGAAAAAAGAGAGTTCATCTACCATCTAGAATAAGGACTCACTATGGTCCGACAGATTCATGTAACATATTTCTTTAAAATCTTGACACTCCTGTAAAGTATTTTTAAGTCTACACACATATATATCTACACAGTTTCTCTCTCTCGTACAATCGTTTTCCAGTCATTCCTTGGTGGCCACCTCAGTCACACTTCACTCACGCATAGCTGGAATTTCTATTATACTTTTACATTTTAATTACACACTTTACATTTTAAGTAGTTATTGGCTGTGTACTTCTCAGTTTGTCATCTTTGGCAGTCACGTCCAACAAGTGTACCTGGCCTGAAAAGGAATACATACAAGGAATATAAGGCCTAACAAATTTAAGTGAGATCTACTCCGATTTAGCATCTGTTTATGCACCGGCATGGTCTCTTTCCCCCCTTTTTATATTTTAAAATGTTCATTTGATGTGTAAAATGTTTTCTTGACAACAATTTGTCCTATAAGTGAGTTAGGAATCTCTGCATAATTGTTTTAGCTCTGGAAAACCAGCAAATTACAACATGACTTGTCCTTACAGTTTTTCAAAACTTCCTAAATTGTGGAGAATTAAACCAATGTCTGAGTTACATGAGTAATGTGTGATAGACAGCAACACATGATTTCTGTCTATAGTCGGTACCTAGAAAAATGAATAGATAAATCACTATTACAGTCTGCTAATACAGCTTGAAATTCAGGGTCTTCTGTGAGAAGTCAGTCCAAGTTGTCTCCGATGTCTGGGATGTAATTAACTCTCAGCTCTTGTTCATCTGCTTCTTTTAGTTGTTCTTCACCTTTAATAAAAAACTCACAAATTTGTTATTAATAGTTCAGTCAGTTTTAAGTGGGTATCATGGGTAATTTTGCAGTTTTTCTTTGAAGCTGAAGGCCTAGTGATGATTCTTTGCAGTATGAGTCTCTCTGTAGGAGATAGGTTCTATGGCTTGGTTTTATGAATTTTTTCCTGGAGCATTCTTCAATCCTGCTTCTCAAAGAACATTGGTTAGAACAATCCTATTTAGTTTTAGCTCATCTTTTTAGGTCTCTAACTTCTGTATTTCCTTTTACTTTGTTTCTGTCATTTTGAGTATCATTTTATCATGTTGTACTGCAGAACAATTCTCTCCTATTGTAAAGTAAAACACACTGAATTTCAGGAAGGTCACTGTAACTTCAGTAAAAGCAAAGAGCAGCTTTCATTATGAAGAAACAATTGGCTGTTCAAAATCCCAGCATATGGAAATCTTTCAGAGGATGGGATTACTGATTTTTATAAGGGTCTTGGTTGCATAATTGGGTTAAATATAGTTTTGTATCTTTTACTTTTCTATTATCAAGCCACACATGGCTTGTGATTTGAACAGGATTCACAAATTCGTAGGGCAGATTCCTGCCTCTCTGAATATAAAAAAATGAAACAGGAGAACAGTCATATCCTTTTAAAACTTAAGCAGTCTCATCCAGCCTCTGAAACGATATGATCAACTAGGATTTATAAGCAGCCAATTCTGAATTTTTGCTGATATTTATATATTTTTCTGGGATATGCGTGAAAACTTTAAACATCTTATTTAAACAAAATAGGTGTAACAGTTTAACTTACATCCATGTATTTAAGAAATTAACACTCTTAAAGTAGCTTTCAACTTTAGCAATTTACATAAAGCCACAGTAAAACTCCCTTGGACTGCTTTAAACTAGGGTTTTGCTCATAAGAGTATACCAGGGGATCCAGAATGCACACCTTGCAAAGCAGCAACAGTTCTGGTTTAAGCTTGTCACCTGATAACAGGGACACACCTCTGCTGCTCAGCACAGGGACTAGGACAGATGCAGTTTAAACTTGAAACACTACCTGTTGTTAGGCAGTTTCCTGTATTATATCTTTAGATTTTCTCTCTCTTTCCACAAAGGTGGAAACTTCCAGCTAGAAACAGTTTACTTATTTTTCCCTTTTTTCTCTGGCAAAAACTGCCCCTGTCAAATAAGATATTTTTGAGCTAGGTATTCCACCAAAAAAAAGTCTACCTTAAAGCTTCCTCAACAATCTCAAAAAACCTATCTGTAAAATACAGAAGTAACAAAAGAATGTTTACAGAGCTGTTTGAGCAGGGGGGGGAGAGGGAAGGTAGCACAGCTGTGCTTAGAGCTCTGCCGGAGAATCACTCCCCCCCACACACTGGAATTTTCTTATAACAGGCAATTGTCAGCAGTTACTTTAAAAACTCTATTTCTCCATTACATTTATGTATGCATTCTGAAACAATTTTGGTTATTTTAATGAACAACTTCAGAAAACAGTTAGTCAGACTATGTTATGAAATTGTAAGACAATTTCTTTCTCCAATCAGAAGGTTACAAAGTTGCAATTTCTACAAAGCGGGATATTTTGATTGTCCTCCCAGCTCTGAGGGAGTGAATAAAGTTTCTGCTTAGTTACCAAGCAACCAACCATCTCTATCATGTGAAATACACTCTGTTTCTTTCCCTGGCAGGGCTGAATCTTTTCAAGGGAAGGCTTTTTACTTTTCTTTTTCCTTTTTCTCCTGGCAAAGAACTTTGTTTCTTCACATACACATGCACAGTAACACTAATATTGTGAGCTCACAAAAACACATTCCACAGACACTACAGTTAACACAAGAATTAACAGAAATATCAGAAGGCAGTTTTTTGTCCCCCCTTTTCTTTCCACCCCCCAGTAGGGATCGTTGTCTTCAGGCTTCCATGACACCAAACTTGATTTGTTGCGTATTTTTCTGTGTTTTATTTTACACACATTGTGAGACTGAAACAACCAATTAGTACATGAACAAAAAATAGGTAACTCAGGCTGCGAAGAAGCAAGAAAAGGAGGTAGATGCTGACTTTTGAGTTCGAAGGCTTCTACAGGGATGGGCTTTGCTGTCTTGTTTTCTGCCCAGCCCCCATTGTTCTAATTTATCTCTGTCCCTCTCCATTCGCTTATAAATCTTGCCTTGGATTTCTTTTCTTAGTTGTTTTCTCGGTGGAGTTATCTGGTGGAAAAACTGCTTTTTCTGCAGCAGTGGCAATGGAGGGGGGGGTCCTGACTTCTTTTCTGTCTCCGGGAGTGAATTATTAAATTTTTCTGCATTTTTTGCTTGGAGGTGTAGTTCAAGGACAATTTGTTACATCAGCAACCTGCTTATCTTTCTGGGCAACTGCGTTTCAGAGTTTTAGTTCTTATATGAATTATTGCATAGATCGTTGCCTCCCATACTCCTAAATCTTTCAAAGTCTCACGGAGCAAGTGTTAGGCAAACACATGAAATGCAACTTAACGTAGCAGCTTCAAAGCCTTATTTTCAGTACTATAACAGCACACGTCGTAAATTAAATTCAGCAACCTTGACATTCTTTCGGTTAAGGAGGGATTTCCATGTAGATAGAACTACACTTTCCTCCTTCGTTATGTGCTGTCCCATTGTTAAAATATAGTCCCCGGTGGCACCCCCGTTAGCTTACCTAATGAGGGTCAAAAAGTTCAGGTCCGGAGCGTTTGGTGGGAACCAGCCCCACTCTCAAGCTTCAGCGGGCTCCGTTCCCCCTGTGCCTCGCCCCACAGGTCCAATCTCCCTCTAGGAGAGAAAATCCTCTGCTCTTTCCCCCTCTAGGAGGGAAGTCACAGCAGCTCCACAATTGGAGATAAATCTGTCTTCAACGTTGCAATCACGTCGGGGTCACCAGATGTCGCTGATAATGTCGGAACGGCCAAAGCGACACGAAAAAAGGTTCCAGTAAAGTTTATTCCAAGGAAAAAGCAGGGACAGCCGCCCGGGGCTGCTGCGCAGCCCCTTAAGTACAGTTTTTGAACACACGTAATGCACACGGATAGGACAGTTCAAACTTTCACACCAGAATTCTTACAGCTAATAGGTGCATTTTCTAAACTCTACTTTCTCACAACAACTTTGCTTTTTCTCAAAACAGCCCAGTTCTTTCCCGAGCACCTGCTCTTATTTTTCTCTCATGTTGATGTTTTTCGCAACTCCCCTCGTTCAAAACAGGTTCTTGTTCTCATGAGACAGTGCTCCTGTTCTCATGAGACAGTGTTCTCTGTTCCCACGGGACAGCTTCTTCAGGATGCATCAGTATGTTGTCAGGATCAGGGCCTCCGTTTTCAGTCCTCTCTTTTCAGTCCATCTCAGGGGTATACTTTGATCTGGTCAACATCTATTGCTTCGTCAGTATGTGCCAAGGTGCTGACAGACCCGCTGTCACCCCTGGCACAGTGCAGATGAGGAATCAGCTCTGCTGAGTAGGCTTCAAGCTTTGTGATTTTTACAAGTGCACTATTTCAAATCTGTTGTAGAAGAAACAGTCTTTTCTGTTTGATCAACTTTCCACTTTCAGAATACTGGAGTTTATCCCTCAAATTCAACCTGTAGTTTCAAAAGATAAAAATCCTTTGAGGAAACCTTTCAACCTCAGTAGCCAATTGCAACATGCCCAGGGAAGTTCAGCAACAGCACCATTCAGTAAATACACTGTTCTGGACCAGACATCCCAGAGAGATTGAACTCCAGTGCTAAACCCCATAGAGTGTCAACTGCCATAAGAGCTGATTTTTGGCTTCGCTGAGATTCTCTCTTGTTTCCTTTGGTGTACCTGGCACATCTGGAGCAAGGGGTCAGGGCAAAAGTACATCCTTAGCAGGGTCAGTAGAGATCATGTCAAAAGAGTATCGATTTCTGTAATTAAGGAAGGCAATTAGATACAGGAATTTATTTTTCTAGCCCCTCTTTCCGGACTACCGGTGTCTTACTTCATCATGCCCTGTGAGCAGTCCCAGTGCTCTGTGATTGATGCCATAAGAGACTTGCTAAAAGGGAGCAAACACCTCCTAGAAAAGAGGTGCCACCACAGAAAGTTCTTGCTTGCCAAGAAGTGCCCAGGCTGCCCAACCAACTGCACCTGAAACCAAAGGATCCAAACTTACTTTCCTGTGGAAAAGAGCTGCTCATCCATTTTTCAGCCCTGCGCTACAATGACCAAAATAACTCCCAAAATTGAATCCAACTGAAGATTCCTGCCAGACAAAAGGTGCCACCACAGAAAGCTCCTGCTGCCCAAGAAGTGCCCAGGCTACCCCACCAACTCCATCTCAAAGCTTAAGCTTCCAGACTTTTTTTCCTTAGGGAAAGAGCTGCTATTCCCTTTTTTCAGCCCTGCGTTGCAATGGTCGGTCCCACCTTTTGAAAAATAGAATCCAAATGAAGATTGCTGTCAGACAAAAGGTAACACATCAGAAATCTCTTGGTGCACAACAAGTGCCCACGCTGCCCTAAGAACTACACCTGAAGCCAAAGGTTCCAGACTGTTTTTCTGGTGGAAAGAGCTGCTGTTCCCTTTTTTCTGCCCTGCGCTGCAATGGTCGGTCCCACCTCCTGAAATCTGAATGCAAATGAAGATTCCTGCCAGAGAAAAGGTGCAACCACAGAAAGGTCTTGCTGTCCAAGGACTGCCCAGGGTGCCCCACCAACTGCACCTCAAAGCCAAAGGTTCCAGACTGTTTTCCTGGTGGAAAGAGCTGCTGTTCCCTTTTTTCCGCCCTGCGCTGCAATGACCGGTCCCACGTCCTGAAAAATTGAATCCAAATGAAGATTGCTGCCAGACAAAAGGTGCCACCACAGAAAGGTCTTTGCTGCCCCAAAAGTTCCCAGGCTTCTCCAACAACTGCACCTCAAAGCCAAAGCTTCCAGACTTTTTTCCTGGTGGAAAGAGCTGCTGTTCCCTTTTTTCAGCCCTGTGCTGCAATGGCCGGTCCCACCTCCAGAAATAATGAATGCAAATGGAGATTCGTGCCAAACAAAAGGTGCCACCAAAGAAAGCTCTTTCCTGCCCAAGAAGTGCCCCGGCTGCCCCAAAAACTAGACCTCCAAGTCAAAGCTTCCAGACTGTTTTTTCCTTAGGGAAAGAGATGCTCTTCCCTTTTTCAGCCCTGTGCTGCAATGGCCGGTCCCACCTCCTGAAAAATTGAATCCAGATGAAGATTCCTGCCGGACAAAAGGTGCCACCACAGAAAACTCTTCCTGCCCGAGAAGTTCCCAGGCTGCCCTAACAACTGCATCTCAAAGCCAAAGCTTCCAGACTGTTTTTCCTGAGAGAAAAGACCTGCTGTTCCCTTTTTTCAACCCTGCTCTGCAATGACCAGTCCCACCTCCTGGAAAATTCAATGCAAATGAAGATTCCTGCCAGACAAAAGGTGCCACCACAGAAAGCTCTTTGCTGCCCAAGAAGTGCCCAGGGTGCCCCAACAACTGCACCTCCAAGCCAAAGCTTCCAGACTGTTTTTCCTTAGGGAAAGAGCTGCTGTTCCCTTTTTTCGGCCCTGCGCTGCAATAGCCGGACCCACCTTTTGAAAAATAGAATCCAAATGAAGATTGCTGCCAGACAAAACGTGCCACCACAGAAAGCTCTTTGCTGCCCAAGAAGTGTCCAGGGTGCCCCACCAACTGCACCTCAAAGCCAAAGCTTCCAGACTTTTTTTCCTTAGGGAAAGGGCTGTAGTTCCCTTTTTTCAGCCCTCTGCTGCAATGGTCGATCCCACCTCCTGAGAAATAGAATCCAAATGAAGATTGCTGCCAGACAAAAGGTGCCACCACAGAAAGGTCTTGCTGCCCAACAAGTGCTTAGGCTGCCCCAAGAACTACACCTGAAGCCAAACCTTCCAGACTATTTTTCCTGGTGGAAAGAGCTGCTGTTCCCTTTTTTCCGCCCTGCGCTGCAATAGCCGGACCCACCTTTTGAAAAATAGAATCCAAATGAAGATTGCTGCCAGACAAAAGGTGCCACCACAGAAAGCTGCTGGTTGCCCAAGAAGTGCCCAGGCTGCCCCACCAACTATACTGCCAAGCCGAAGCAACTAGATATTTTTTCATGGTGGAAAGGGCTGCTGTTCCCTTTTTTCAGCCGTGCATTGCAATAGCCGGTCCCACCTCCTGAAAAATAGAATCCAAATGAAGATTCCTGCCAGACAAAAGGTGCCACCACAGAAAGCTCCTGCTACCCAAGAAGTGCCCAGGCTACTCCACCAACTCCACCTCAAAGCTGAAGCTTCCAGACTTTTTTTCCTGGTGGAAAGAGCTGCTGTTCCCTTTTTTCAGGCCTGCGCTGCAATGGCCAGTCCCACGTCTCTAAAAATTTACTCTAAATGAAGATTCCTGCCAGAGAAAAGTTGCCACCAGAGAAAGGTCTTGCTGTCCATGAAATGCCAGGGCTGCCCCAACGACTGCACGTGAACCCAAAGCTTTAAGAATTTTTTTTCTTAGGGAAAGGGCTGCTGTTCCCTTTTTTCAGCCCTCTGCTTCAATGGTCCGTCCCACCTTTTGAAAAATTGAATGCAAATGAAGATTTGTCCTAAACAAAAGGTGCCACCAAAGAAAGCTCTTGCTGCCCAAGAAGTGCCCAGGCTGCCACAACAACTACACCTCCATGTCAAAGCTTCCAGACTTTTTTTCCTGGTGGAAAGAGCTGCTCTTCCCTTTTTTCAACCCTGTGCATCAATGGTCGGTCCCACGTCCTGAAAAATTGAATCCAAATGAAGATTCCTGCCAGACAAAAGGTGCCAACAACAGAAAACTCTTCCTGCCCGAGAAGTTCCCAGGCTGCCCTAACAACTGCATCTCAAAGCCAAAGCTTCCAGACTGTTTTTCCTGAGAGAAAAGACCTTCTGTTCCTTTTTTTTTAACCCTGCTCTGCAATGACCAGTCCCACCTCCTGGAAAATTCAATGCAAATGAAGATTCTTGCCAGACAAAAGGTGCCACCACAGAAAGCTCTTTGCTGCCCAAGAAGTGCCCAGGGTGTCCCACCAACTGCACCTCAAAGGCAAAGCTTCCAGACGTTTTTTCCTTAGGGAAAGGGCTGCTGTTCCCTTTTTTCAGCCCTGCGCTGCAATGGTCAATCCAACCTCCTGAGAAATAGAATCCAAATGAAGATTGCTGCCAGACAAAAGGTGCCACCACAGAAATGTCTTGGTGCCCAACAACTGCCCAGGCGGTCCTAAGAACTACACCTGAAGCCAAACCTTCCAGACTATTTTTCCTGGTGGAAAGAGCTGCTGTTCCATTTTTTCAGCCCTGCGCTGCAATAGCCGGACCCACCTTTTGAAAAATAGAATCCAAATGAAGATTGCTGCCAGACAAAAGGTGCCACCACAGAAAGCTCTTTGCTGCCCAAAAAGTGTCCAGGCTGCCCCACCAACTGCACCTCAAAGCCAAAGCTTCCAGACTTTTTTTCCTTCGGGAAAGGGCTGCTGTTCCCTTTTTTCAGCCCTCTGCTGCAATGGCCGATCCCACCTCCTGAGAAATAGAATCCAAATGAAGATTGCTGCCAGACAAAAGGTGCCACCACAGAAAGGTCTTGCTGCCCAGCAAGTGCTTAGGCTGCCCCAAGAACTACACCTGAAGCCAAAGGTTCCAGACTTTTTTTCCTGGTGGAAAGAGCTGCTGTTCCCTTTTTTCAGCCCTGCGCTGCAATGGCCTCTTCCACCTCCTGAAAAATTGAATCCATATAAGATTGCTGCCAGACAAAAGTATCACCACAGAAAGGTCTTGCTGCCCAAGAAGTGCCCAGGCTACCCCAACAACTACACCTCCAAGTCAAAGCTTCCAGACTTTTTTTCCTTAGGGAAAGAGCTGCTGTTCCCTTTTTTCAGCCCTCTGCTGCAATGGCCGGTCCCACGTCTTTAAAAATTTACTCCAAATGAAGATTCCTGCCAGAGAAAAGTTGCCACCACAGAAAGGTCTTGCTGCCCGAGAAGTGCTCAGGCTGCCCCAAAACTGCACGTGAAGCCAAAGGATCCAGACTATTTTTCCTGGTGGAAAGGGCTGCTGTTCCCTTTTTTCAGCCCTGCGCTGCAATGGCCGGTCCCACCTCCTGAAAAATAGAATCCAAATGAAGATTCCTGCCAGACAAAAGGTGCCACCACGGAAAGCTCTTTGCTGCCCAAAAAGTGCAAGGGCTGCCCCAACAACTGCCCGTGATGCCAAAGCTTCAGACTTTTTTTCCTTAGGGAAAGGGCTGCTGTTCCCTTTTTTCAGCCCTCTGCTGCAATGGCCGGTCCCACCTCCTGAGAAATAGAATTCAAATGAAGATTCCTGCCAGACAAAAGGTGCCACCACAGAAAGGTCTTGGTGCACAACAAGTGCCCACGCTGCCCCAAGAACTACACGTGAAGCCAAATATTCCAGACTGATTTTCCTGGTGGAAAGAGCTGCTGTTCCCTTTTTTCTGCCCTGCGCTGTAATGGTGGGTCCCACGTCCTGAAATTTGAATGCAAATGAAGATTCCTGCCAGAGAAAAGTTGCCACCACAGAAAGGTCTTGCTGCCCAAGAAGTGCTCAGGCTGTCCCAAAACTGCACGTGAAGCCAAAGGATCCAGACTATTTTTCCTGGTGGAAAGAGCTGCTGTTCCCTTTTTTCAGCCCTCTGCTGCAATGGCCGGTCCCACCTCCTGAGAAATAGAATCCAAATGAAGATTGCTGCTAGACAAAAGGTGCCACCACAGAAAGGTCTTGCTGCCCAACAAGTGCTTACGCTGCCCCAAGAACTACACCTGAAGCCAAAGGTTCCAGACTTTTTTTCCTGGTGGAAAGAGCTGCTGTTCCATTTTTTCAGCCCTGCGCTGCAATGGCCTCTTCCACCTCATGAAAAATTGAATCCAAATAAGATTGCTGCCAGACAAAAGTACCAGCCCAGAAAGGTCTTGCTGCCCAAGATGTGTCCAGAGTGCCCCACCAACTGCACCTCAAAGCCAAAGCTTCCAGACTGTTTTCCTGGTGGAAAGAGCTGCTGTTCCCTTTTTTCCGCCCTGTGCTGCAATGGCCGGACCCACCTTTTGAAAAATAGAATCCAAATGAAGATTGCTGCCAGACAAAAGGTGCCACCACAGAAAGCTCTTTGCTGCCCAAGAAGTATCCAGGGTGCCCCACCAACTGCACCTCAAAGGCAAAGCTTCCAGACTTTTTTTCCTTAGGGAAAGGGCTGCTGTTCCCTTTTTTCAGCCCTCTGCTGCAATGGTCGATCCCACCTCCTGAGAAATAGAATCCAAATGAAGATTGCTGCCGGACAAAAGTACCACCACAGAAAGGTCTTGTTGCCCAAGAAGTGCCCAGGCTACCCCAACAACTACACCTCCAAGTCAAAGGTTCCAGACTTTTTTTCCTGGTGGAAAGAGCTGCTCTTCCCTTTTTTCAGCCCTGTGCTGCAATGGCCGGTCCCACCTCCTGAAAAATTGAATCCAAATGAAGATTCCTGCCAGACAAAAGGTGCCAACAACAGAAAACTCTTCCTGCCCGAGAAGTTCCCAGGTTGCCCTAACAACTACATCTCAAAGCCAAAGCTTCCAGACTATTTTTCCTGAGAGAAAAGACCTGCTGTTCCCTTTTTTCAACCCTGCTCTGCAATGACCAGTCCCACCTCCTGGAAAATTCAATGCAAATGAAGATTCCTGCCAGACAAAAGGTGCCACCACAGAAAGCTCTTTGCTGCCCAAGAAGTGCCCAGGCTACCCCAACAACTGCACCTCCAAACCAAAGGTTCCAGACTGTTTTTTCTGGTGGAAAGAGCTGCTGTTCCCTTTTTTCAGCCCTGCGCTGCAATGGCCGGTCCCACGTCTTTAAAAATTTACTCCAAATGAAGATTCCTGCCAGAGAAAAGTTGCCACCAGAGAAAGGTCTTGCTGCCCAAAAAGTGCTCAGGCTGTCCCAAAACTGCACGTGAAGCCAAAGGATCCAGACTATTTTTCCTGGTGGAAAGGGCTGCTGTTCCCTTTTTTCAGCCCTGCGCTGCAATGGCCGGTCCCACCTCCTGAAAAATAGAATCCAAATGAAGATTCCTGCCAGACAAAAGGTGCCACCACAGAAAGGTCTTTGCTGCCCAAGAAGTGCCAGGGCTGCCCCAACAACTGCACGTGATGCCAAAGCTTCAGACTTTTTTTCCTTAGGGAAAGGGCTGCTGTTCCCTTTTTTCAGCCCTCTGCTGCAATGGCCGGTCCCACCTCCTGAGAAATAGAATTCAAATGAAGATTCCTGCCAGACAAAAGGTGCCACCACAGAAAGGTCTTGGTGCACAACAAGTGCCCACGCTGTCCCAAAACTGCACGTGAAGCCAAAGGATCCAGACTATTTTTCCTGGTGGAAAGAGCTGCTGTTCCCTTTTTTCAGCCCTCTGCTGCAATGGCCGGTCCCACCTCCTGAGAAATAGAATCCAAATGAAGATTGCTGCTAGACAAAAGGTGCCACCACAGAAAGGTCTTGCTGCCCAACAAGTGCTTACGCTGCCCCAAGAACTACACCTGAAGCCAAAGGTTCCAGACTTTTTTTCCTGGTGGAAAGAGCTGCTGTTCCATTTTTTCAGCCCTGCGCTGCAATGGCCTCTTCCACCTCATGAAAAATTGAATCCAAATAAGATTGCTGCCAGACAAAAGTACCAGCCCAGAAAGGTCTTGCTGCCCAAGATGTGTCCAGAGTGCCCCACCAACTGCACCTCAAAGCCAAAGCTTCCAGACTGTTTTCCTGGTGGAAAGAGCTGCTGTTCCCTTTTTTCCGCCCTGTGCTGCAATGGCCGGACCCACCTTTTGAAAAATAGAATCCAAATGAAGATTGCTGCCAGACAAAAGGTGCCACCACAGAAAGCTCTTTGCTGCCCAAGAAGTATCCAGGGTGCCCCACCAACTGCACCTCAAAGCCAAAGCTTCCAGACTTTTTTTCCTTAGGGAAAGGGCTGCTGTTCCCTTTTTTCAGCCCTCTGCTGCAATGGTCGATCCCACCTCCTGAGAAATAGAATCCAAATGAAGATTGCTGCCGGACAAAAGTACCACCACAGAAAGGTCTTGTTGCCCAAGAAGTGCCCAGGCTACCCCAACAACTACACCTCCAAGTCAAAGGTTCCAGACTTTTTTTCCTGGTGGAAAGAGCTGCTCTTCCCTTTTTTCAGCCCTGTGCTGCAATGGCCGGTCCCACCTCCTGAAAAATTGAATCCAAATGAAGATTCCTGCCAGACAAAAGGTGCCAACAACAGAAAACTCTTCCTGCCCGAGAAGTTCCCAGGTTGCCCTAACAACTACATCTCAAAGCCAAAGCTTCCAGACTATTTTTCCTGAGAGAAAAGACCTGCTGTTCCCTTTTTTCAACCCTGCTCTGCAATGACCAGTCCCACCTCCTGGAAAATTCAATGCAAATGAAGATTCCTGCCAGACAAAAGGTGCCACCACAGAAAGCTCTTTGCTGCCCAAGAAGTGCCCAGGGTACCCCAACAACTGCACCTCCAAACCAAAGGTTCCAGACTGTTTTTTCTGGTGGAAAGAGCTGCTGTTCCCTTTTTTCAGCCCTGCGCTGCAATGGCCGGTCCCACGTCTTTAAAAATTTACTCCAAATGAAGATTCCTGCCAGAGAAAAGGTGCAACCACAGAAAGGTCTTGCTGCCCAAAAAGTGCTCAGGCTGTCCCAAAACTGCACGTGAAGCCAAAGGATCCAGACTATTTTTCCTGGTGGAAAGGGCTGCTGTTCCCTTTTTTCAGCCCTGCGCTGCAATGGCCGGTCCCACCTCCTGAAAAATAGAATCCAAATGAAGATTCCTGCCAGACAAAAGGTGCCACCACAGAAAGGTCTTGGTGCACAACAAGTGCCCACGCTGTCCCAAGAACTACACCTGAAGCCAAAGGTTCCAGACTGATTTTCCTGGTGGAAAGAGCTGCTGTTCCCTTTTTCTGCCCTGCGCTGCAATGGTCGGTCCCACCTCCTGAAATTTGAATGCAAATGAAGATTCCTGCCAGAGAAAAGGTGCAACCACAGAAAGGTCTTGCTGCCCAAGAAGTGCCCAGGCTGCCCCAACAACTGCACCTCAAAGCCAAAGCTTGCAGACTGTTTTCCTGGTGGAAAGAGCTGCTGTTCCCTTTTTTCGGCCCTGCTCTGCAATAGCCGGACCCACCTTTTGAAAAATAGAATCCAAATGAAGATTGCTGCCAGACAAAAGGTGCCACCACAGAAAGCTCTTTGGTGCCCAAGAAGTGTCCAGGGTGCCCCACCAACTGCACCTCAAAGCCAAAGCTTCCAGACTTTTTTTCCTTAGGGAAAGGGCTGCTGTTCCCTTTTTTCAGCCCTCTGCTGCAATGGTCGATCCCACCTCCTGAGAAATAGAATCCAAATGAAGATTGCTGCCGGACAAAAGTACCACCACAGAAAGGTCTTGTTGCCCAAGAAGTGCCCAGGCTACCCCAACAACTACACCTCCAAGTCAAAGCTTCCAGACTTTTTTTCCTTAGGGAAAGAGCTGCTCTTCCCTTTTTTCAGCACTGTGCTGCAATGGCCGGTCCCACCTCCTGAAAAATTGAATCCAAATGAAGATTCCTGCCAGACAAAAGGTGCCAACAACAGAAAACTCTTCCTGCCCGAGAAGTGCCCAGGTTACCCTAACAACTGCATCTCAAAGCCAAAGCTTCCAGACTATTTTTCCTGAGAGAAAAGACCTGCTGTTCCCTTTTTTCAACCCTGCTCTGCAATGACCAGTCCCACCTCCTGGAAAATTCAATGCAAATGAAGATTCCTGCCAGACAAAAGGTGCCACCACAGAAAGCTCTTTGCTGTCCAAGAAGTACCCAGGGTGCCCCAACAACTGCACCTCCAAACCAAAGGTTCCAGACTGATTTTCCTGGTGGAAAGAGCTGCTGTTCCCTTTTTTCAGCCCTGCGCTGCAATGGCCGGTCCCACGTCTTTAAAAATTTACTCCAAATGAAGATTCCTGCCAGAGAAAAGTTGCCACCAGAGAAAGGTCTTGCTGCCCAAAAAGTGCTCAGGCTGTCCCAAAACTGCACGTGAAGCCAAAGGATCCAGACTATTTTTCCTGGTGGAAAGGGCTGCTGTTCCCTTTTTTCAGCCCTGCGCTGCAATGGCCAGTCCCACCTCCTGAAAAATAGAATCCAAATGAAGATTCCTGCCAGACAAAAGGTGCCACCACAGAAAGGTCTTTGCTGCCCAAGAAGTGCCAGGGCTGCCCCAACAACTGCACGTGATGCCAAAGCTTCAGACTTTTTTTCCTTAGGGAAAGGGCTGCTGTTCCCTTTTTTCAGCCCTCTGCTGCACTGGCCGGTCCCACCTCCTGAGAAATAGAATTCAAATGAAGATTGCTGCCAGACAAAAGGTGCCACCACAGAAAGGTCTTGGTGCACAACAAGTGCCCACGCTGCCCCAAGAACTATACCTGAAGGCAATGGTTCCAGACTGATTTTCCTGGTGGAAAGAGCTGCTGTTCCCTTTTTTCTGCCCTGCGCTGCAATGGTCGGTCCCACGTCCTGAAATTTGAACGCAAATGAAGATTCCTGCTAGAGAAAAGGTGCAACCACAGAAAGGTCTTGCTGCCCAAGAAGTGCTCAGGCTGCCCCAACAACTGCACCTCAAAGTCAAAGCTTCCAGACTGTTTTCCTGGTGGAAAGAGCTGCTGTTCCCTTTTTTCCGCCCTGTGCTGCAATGGCCGGACCCACCTTTTGAAAAATAGAATCCAAATGAAGATTGCTGCCAGACAAAAGGTGCCACCACAGAAAGCTCTTCGCTGCCCAAGAAGTGTCCAGGGTGCCCCACCAACTGCACCTCAAAGCCAAAGCTTCCAGACTTTTTTTCCTTAGGGAAAGGGCTGCTGTTCCCTTTTTTCAGCCCTCTGCTGCAATGGTCGATCCCACCTCCTGAGAAATAGAATCCAAATGAAGATTGCTGCCGGACAAAAGTACCACCACAGAAAGGTCTTGTTGCCCAAGAAGTGCCCAGGCTACCCCAACAACTACACCTCCAAGTCAAAGCTTCCAGACTTTTTTTCCTTAGGGAAAGGGCTGCTGTTCCCTTTTTTCAGCCCTCTGCTGCAATGACCGGTCCCACCTCCTGAGAAATAGAATTCAAATGAAGATTCCTGCCAGACAAAAGGTGCCACCACAGAAAGGTCTTGCTGCCCAACAAGTGCTTACGCTGCCCCAAGAACTACACCTGAAGCCAAAGGTTCCAGACTTTTTTTCCTTAGGGAAAGAGCTGCTCTTCCCTTTTATCAGCCCTGCGCTGCAATGGCCGGTTCCACCTCCTGAAAAATTGAATCCAAATAAGATTGCTGCCAGACAAAAGGTAACACCACAGAAATCTCTTGATGCCCAAGAAGTTCCCAGGCGACCCCAACAACTACACCTCCAAGTCAAAGCTTCCAGACTTTTTTTCCTTAGGGAATGAACTGCTCTTCCCTTTTTTCAGCCCTGTGCTGCAATGGCCGGTCCCACCTTTTGAAAAATAGAATCCAAATAAGATTGCTGCCAGACAAAAGGTAACACCACAGAAATCTCTTGGTGCACAACAAGTGCCCACGCTGCCCTAAGAACTACACCTGAAGCCAAAGGTTCCAGACTGTTTTTCTGGTGGAAAGAGCTGCTGTTCCCTTTTTTCCGCCCTGCGCTGCAATGGCCGGACCCACCTTTTGAAAAATAGAATCCAAATGAAGATTGCTGCCAGACCAAAGGTGCCACCACCGAAAGGTCTTTGCTGCCCAAGAAGTGTCCAGGGTGCCCCACCAACTGCACCTCAAACCCAAAACTTCCAGACTTTTTTTCCTTAGGGAAAGGGCTGTAGTTCCCTTTTTTCAGCCCTCTGCTGCAATGGTCGATCCCACCTCCTGAGAAATAGAATCCAAATGAAGATTGTTGCCAGACAAAAGTACCACCACGGAAAGGTCTTTGCTGCCCAAGAAGTGCCCAGGCTGCCCCACCAACTGCACCTCAAAGCCAAAGCTTCCAGACATTTTTTCCTTAGGGAAAGGGCTGTAGTTCCCTTTTTTCAGCCCTGCGCTGCAATGGTCGATCCCACCTCCTGAGAAATAGAATCCAAATGAAGATTGCTACCAGACAAAAGGTGCCACCACAGAAAGGTCTTGCTGCCCAACAAGTGCTTCGGCTGCCCCAAGAACTACACCTGAAGCCAAAGGTTCTAGACTTTTTTTCCTGGTGGAAAGAGCTGCTGTTCCCTTTTTTCAGCCCTGTGCTGCAATGGCCGGTCCCACCTCCTGAAAAATTGAATCCAAATGAAGCCAAAGCTTCCAGACTGTTTTTGCTGGTGGAAAGAGCTGCTGTTCCCTTTTTTCAGCCCTGCGCTTCCATGGTCGGATCTACCTCCTGAAATTTGAATGCAAATGAAGATTCCTGCAAGACAAAAGGTGCCACCAAAGAAAGCTCTTGCTGCCCAAGGAGTGCCCAGGCTGCCCCTACAACTGCACCTCAAAGGAAAACTTCCAGACTTTTTTTCCTTACGGAAAGAAATGCTGATCCCCTTTTTCAACCCTGCGCTGCAATTGTCGGTCTCAACTTCTGGAGAAGTGAATGGAAATGAAGATTCCTGCCTGAGAAAGGTACCACCACAGAAAGGACTTGCTGTTCAAGGACTGCCCAGGGTGCCCCTACATCTGCACTTCAAAGCCAAAGCTTTCAGACTGTTTTTCCTGGTGGAAAGGGCTGCTGTTCCCTTTTTTCAGCCCTGCGCTGCAATTGCTGGTCCCACCTCCTGAGAAATAGAATTCAAATGATGATTCCTGCCAGACAAAAGTTGCCACCACAGAAATGTCTTGGTGCACATCAAGTGCTTCAGGTGCCCCAACAACTGCACCTGAAGCCAAAACTTCCAGACTTTTTTTCCTGGTGGAAAGAGCTGCTGTTCCCTTTTTTCTGCCCTGCGCTGCAATGGTCGGTCCCACGTCCTGAAATTTGAATGCAAATGAAGATTCCTGCTAGAGAAAAGGTGCAACCACAGAAAGGTCTTGCTGCCCAAGAAGTGCTCAGGCTGCCCCAACAACTGCACCTCAAAGTCAAAGCTTCCAGACTGTTTTCCTGGTGGAAAGAGCTGCTGTTCCCTTTTTTCCACCCTGCGCTGCAATGGCCGGACCCACCTTTTGAAAAATAGAATCCAAATGAAGATTGCTGCCAGACAAAAGGTGCCACCACAGAAAGCTCTTTGCTGCCCAAGAAGTGTCCAGGCTGCCCCACCAACTGCACCTCAAAGCCAAAGCTTCCAGACTTTTTTTCCTTAGGGAAAGGGCTGCTGTTCCCTTTTTTCAGCCCTCTGCTGCAATGGTCGATCCCACCTCCTGAGAAATAGAATCCAAATGAAGATTGCTGCCAGACAAAAGTACCACCACAGAAAGGTCTTGTTGCCCAAGAAGTGCCCAGGCTACCCAAACAACTACACCTCCAAGTCAAAGCTTCCAGACTTTTTTTCCTTAGGGAAAGAGCTGCTCTTCCCTTTTTTCAGCACTGTGCTGCAATGGCCGGTCCCACCTCCTGAAAAATTGAATCCAAATGAAGATTCCTGCCAGACAAAAGGTGCCAACAACAGAAAACTCTTCCTGCCCGAGAAGTTCCCAGGTTACCCTAACAACTGCATCTCAAAGCCAAAGCTTCCAGACTATTTTTCCTGAGAGAAAAGACCTGCTGTTCCCTTTTTTCAACCCTGCTCTGCAATGACCAGTCCCACCTCCTGGAAATAGAATGCAAATGAAGATTCCTGCCAGACAAAAGGTGCCACCACAGAAAGCTCTTTGCTGTCCAAGAAGTACCCAGGGTGCCCCAACAACTGCACCTCCAAACCAAAGGTTCCAGACTTTTTTTCCTGGTGGAAAGAGCTGCTGTTCCCTTTTTTCAGCCCTGCGCTGCAATGGCCGGTCCCACGTCTTTAAAAATTTACTCCAAATGAAGATTCCTGCCAGAGAAAAGTTGCCACCAGAAAAATGTCTTGCTGCCCAAAAAGTGCTCAGGCTGTCCCAAAACTGCACGTGAAGCCAAAGGATCCAGACTATTTTTCCTGGTGGAAAGGGCTGCTGTTCCCTTTTTTCAGCCCTGCGCTGCAATGGCCAGTCCCACCTCCTGAAAAATAGAATCCAAATGAAGATTCCTGCCAGACAAAAGGTGCCACCACAGAAAGGTCTTTGCTGCCCAAGAAGTGCCAGGGCTGCCCCAACAACTGCACGTGATGCCAAAGCTTCAGACTTTTTTTCCTTAGGGAAAGGGCTGCTGTTCCCTTTTTTCAGCCCTCTGCTGCAATGGCCGGTCCCACCTCCTGAGAAATAGAATTCAAATGAAGATTGCTGCCAGACAAAAGGTGCCACCACAGAAAGGTCTTGGTGCACAACAAGTGCCCACGCTGCCCCAAGAGCTACACCTGAAGCCAAAGGTTCCAGACTGATTTTCCTGGTGGAAAGAGCTGCTGTTCCTTTTTCTGCCCTGCGCTGCAATGGTCGGTCCCACCTCCTGAAATTTGAATGCAAATGAAGATTCCTGCCAGAGAAAAGGTGCAACCACAGAAAGGTCTTGCTGCCCAAGAAGTGCCCAGGCTGCCCCAACAACTGCACCTCAAAGCCAAAGCTTCCAGACTGTTTTCCTGGTGGAAAGAGCTGCTGTTCCCTTTTTTCTGCCCTGCTCTGCAATAGCCGGACCCACCTTTTGAAAAATAGAATCCAAATGAAGATTGCTGCCAGACAAAAGGTGCCACCACAGAATGGTCTTGGTGCACAACAAGTGCCCACGCTGCCCCAAGAACTACACCTGAAGGCAATGGTTCCAGACTGATTTTCCTGGTGGAAAGAGCTGCTGTTCCCTTTTTTCTGCCCTGCGCTGCAATGGTCGGTCCCACGTCCTGAAATTTGAATGCAAATGAAGATTCCTGCTAGAGAAAAGGTGCAACCACAGAAAGGTCTTGCTGCCCAAGAAGTGTTCAGGCTGCCCCAACAACTGCACCTCAAAGTCAAAGCTTCCAGACTGTTTTCCTGGTGGAAAGAGCTGCTGTTCCCTTTTTTCCGCCCTGTGCTGCAATGGCCGGACCCACCTTTTGAAAAATAGAATCCAAATGAAGATTCCTGCCAGACAAAAGGTGCCACCACAGAAAGCTCTTTGCTGCCCAAGAAGTGTCCAGGGTGCCCCACCAACTGCACCTCAAAGCCAAAGCTTCCAGACTTTTTTTCCTTAGGGAAAGGGCTGCTGTTCCCTTTTTTCAGCCCTCTGCTGCAATGGTCGATCCCACCTCCTGAGAAATAGAATCCAAATGAAGATTGCTGCCAGACAAAAGGTGCCACCACAGAAAGGTCTTGTTGCCCAAGAAGTGCCCAGGCTACCCCAACAACTACACCTCCAAGTCAAAGCTTCCAGACTTTTTTTCCTTAGGGAAAGAGCTGCTCTTCCCTTTTTTCAGCCCTGTGCTGCAATGGCCGGTCCCACCTCCTGAAAAATTGAATCCAAATGAAGATTCCTGCCAGACAAAAGGTGCCAACAACAGAAAACTCTTCCTGCCCGAGAAGTTCCCAGGTTGCCCTAACAACTGCATCTCAAAGCCAAAGCTTCCAGACTATTTTTCCTGAGAGAAAAGACCTGCTGTTCCCTTTTTCAACCCTGCTCTGCAATGACCAGTCCCACCTCCTGGAAAATTCAATGCAAATGAAGATTCCTGTCAGACAAAAGGTGCCACCACAGAAAGCTCTTTGCTGCCCAAGAAGTGCCCAGGGTGCCCCAACAACTGCACCTCCAAACCAAAGGTTCCAGACTGTTTTTCCTGGTGGAAAGAGCTGCTGTTCCCTTTTTTCAGCCCTGCGCTGCAATGGCCGGTCCCACGTCTTTAAAAATTTACTCCAAATGAAGATTCCTGCCAGAGAAAAGTTGCCACCAGAGAAAGGTCTTGCTGCCCAAAAAGTGCTCAGGCTGTCCCAAAACTGCACGTGAAGCCAAAGGATCCAGACTATTTTTCCTGGTGGAAAGGGCTGCTGTTCCCTTTTTTCAGCCCTGCGCTGCAATGGCCAGTCCCACCTCCTGAAAAATAGAATCCAAATGAAGATTCCTGCCAGACAAAAGGTGCCACCACAGAAAGGTCTTTGCTGCCCAAGAAGTGCCAGGGCTGCCCCAACAACTGCACGTGATGCCAAAGCTTCAGACTTTTTTTCCTTAGGGAAAGGGCTGCTGTTCCCTTTTTTCAGCCCTCTGCTGCAATGGCCGGTCCCACCTCCTGAGAAATAGAATTCAAATGAAGATTGCTGCCAGACAAAAGGTGCCACCACAGAAAGGTCTTGGTGCACAACAAGTGCCCACGCTGCCCCAAGAACTACACCTGAAGGCAATGGTTCCAGACTGATTTTCCTGGTGGAAAGAGCTGCTGTTCCCTTTTTTCTGCCCTGCGCTGCAATGGTCGGTCCCACGTCCTGAAATTTGAACGCAAATGAAGATTCCTGCTAGAGAAAAGGTGCAACCACAGAAAGGTCTTGCTGCCCAAGAAGTGCTCAGGCTGCCCCAACAACTGCACCTCAAAGTCAAAGCTTCCAGACTGTTTTCCTGGTGGAAAGAGCTGCTGTTCCCTTTTTTCCGCCCTGTGCTGCAATGGCCGGACCCACCTTTTGAAAAATAGAATCCAAATGAAGATTGCTGCCAGACAAAAGGTGCCACCACAGAAAGCTCTTCGCTGCCCAAGAAGTGTCCAGGGTGCCCCACCAACTGCACCTCAAACCCAAAGCTTCCAGACTTTTTTTCCTTAGGGAAAGGGCTGCTGTTCCCTTTTTTCAGCCCTCTGCTGCAATGGTCGATCCCACCTCCTGAGAAATAGAATCCAAATGAAGATTGCTGCCGGACAAAAGTACCACCACAGAAAGGTCTTGTTGCCCAAGAAGTGCCCAGGCTACCCCAACAACTACACCTCCAAGTCAAAGCTTCCAGACTTTTTTTCCTTAGGGAAAGGGCTGCTGTTCCCTTTTTTCAGCCCTCTGCTGCAATGACCGGTCCCACCTCCTGAGAAATAGAATTCAAATGAAGATTCCTGCCAGACAAAAGGTGCCACCACAGAAAGGTCTTGCTGCCCAACAAGTGCTTACGCTGCCCCAAGAACTACACCTGAAGCCAAAGGTTCCAGACTTTTTTTCCTTAGGGAAAGAGCTGCTCTTCCCTTTTATCAGCCCTGCGCTGCAATGGCCGGTTCCACCTCCTGAAAAATTGAATCCAAATAAGATTGCTGCCAGACAAAAGGTAACACCACAGAAATCTCTTGATGCCCAAGAAGTTCCCAGGCGACCCCAACAACTACACCTCCAAGTCAAAGCTTCCAGACTTTTTTTCCTTAGGGAATGAACTGCTCTTCCCTTTTTTCAGCCCTGTGCTGCAATGGCCGGTCCCACCTTTTGAAAAATAGAATCCAAATAAGATTGCTGCCAGACAAAAGGTAACACCACAGAAATCTCTTGGTGCACAACAAGTGCCCACGCTGCCCTAAGAACTACACCTGAAGCCAAAGGTTCCAGACTGTTTTTCTGGTGGAAAGAGCTGCTGTTCCCTTTTTTCCGCCCTGCGCTGCAATGGCCGGACCCACCTTTTGAAAAATAGAATCCAAATGAAGATTGCTGCCAGACAAAAGGTGCCACCACAGAAAGGTCTTTGCTGCCCAAGAAGTGTCCAGGGTGCCCCACCAACTGCACCTCAAACCCAAAACTTCCAGACTTTTTTTCCTTAGGGAAAGGGCTGTAGTTCCCTTTTTTCAGCCCTCTGCTGCAATGGTCGATCCCACCTCCTGAGAAATAGAATCCAAATGAAGATTGTTGCCAGACAAAAGTACCACCACGGAAAGGTCTTTGCTGCCCAAGAAGTGCCCAGGCTGCCCCACCAACTGCACCTCAAAGCCAAAGCTTCCAGACATTTTTTCCTTAGGGAAAGGGCTGTAGTTCCCTTTTTTCAGCCCTGCGCTGCAATGGTCGATCCCACCTCCTGAGAAATAGAATCCAAATGAAGATTGCTACCAGACAAAAGGTGCCACCACAGAAAGGTCTTGCTGCCCAACAAGTGCTTCGGCTGCCCCAAGAACTACACCTGAAGCCAAAGGTTCTAGACTTTTTTTCCTGGTGGAAAGAGCTGCTGTTCCCTTTTTTCAGCCCTGTGCTGCAATGGCCGGTCCCACCTCCTGAAAAATTGAATCCAAATGAAGCCAAAGCTTCCAGACTGTTTTTGCTGGTGGAAAGAGCTGCTGTTCCCTTTTTTCAGCCCTGCGCTTCCATGGTCGGATCTACCTCCTGAAATTTGAATGCAAATGAAGATTCCTGCAAGACAAAAGGTGCCACCAAAGAAAGCTCTTGCTGCCCAAGGAGTGCCCAGGCTGCCCCTACAACTGCACCTCAAAGGAAAACTTCCAGACTTTTTTTCCTTACGGAAAGAAATGCTGATCCCCTTTTTCAACCCTGCGCTGCAATTGTCGGTCTCAACTTCTGGAGAAGTGAATGGAAATGAAGATTCCTGCCTGAGAAAGGTACCACCACAGAAAGGACTTGCTGTTCAAGGACTGCCCAGGGTGCCCCTACATCTGCACTTCAAAGCCAAAGCTTTCAGACTGTTTTTCCTGGTGGAAAGGGCTGCTGTTCCCTTTTTTCAGCCCTGCGCTGCAATTGCTGGTCCCACCTCCTGAGAAATAGAATTCAAATGATGATTCCTGCCAGACAAAAGTTGCCACCACAGAAATGTCTTGGTGCACATCAAGTGCTTCAGGTGCCCCAACAACTGCACCTGAAGCCAAAACTTCCAGACTTTTTTTCCTGGTGGAAAGAGCTGCTGTTCCCTTTTTTCTGCCCTGCGCTGCAATGGTCGGTCCCACGTCCTGAAATTTGAATGCAAATGAAGATTCCTGCTAGAGAAAAGGTGCAACCACAGAAAGGTCTTGCTGCCCAAGAAGTGCTCAGGCTGCCCCAACAACTGCACCTCAAAGTCAAAGCTTCCAGACTGTTTTCCTGGTGGAAAGAGCTGCTGTTCCCTTTTTTCCACCCTGCGCTGCAATGGCCGGACCCACCTTTTGAAAAATAGAATCCAAATGAAGATTGCTGCCAGACAAAAGGTGCCACCACAGAAAGCTCTTTGCTGCCCAAGAAGTGTCCAGGCTGCCCCACCAACTGCACCTCAAAGCCAAAGCTTCCAGACTTTTTTTCCTTAGGGAAAGGGCTGCTGTTCCCTTTTTTCAGCCCTCTGCTGCAATGGTCGATCCCACCTCCTGAGAAATAGAATCCAAATGAAGATTGCTGCCAGACAAAAGTACCACCACAGAAAGGTCTTGTTGCCCAAGAAGTGCCCAGGCTACCCCAACAACTACACCTCCAAGTCAAAGCTTCCAGACTTTTTTTCCTTAGGGAAAGAGCTGCTCTTCCCTTTTTTCAGCACTGTGCTGCAATGGCCGGTCCCACCTCCTGAAAAATTGAATCCAAATGAAGATTCCTGCCAGACAAAAGGTGCCAACAACAGAAAACTCTTCCTGCCCGAGAAGTTCCCAGGTTACCCTAACAACTGCATCTCAAAGCCAAAGCTTCCAGACTATTTTTCCTGAGAGAAAAGACCTGCTGTTCCCTTTTTTCAACCCTGCTCTGCAATGACCAGTCCCACCTCCTGGAAAATTCAATGCAAATGAAGATTCCTGCCAGACAAAAGGTGCCACCACAGAAAGCTCTTTGCTGTCCAAGAAGTACCCAGGGTGCCCCAACAACTGCACCTCCAAACCAAAGGTTCCAGACTTTTTTTCCTGGTGGAAAGAGCTGCTGTTCCCTTTTTTCAGCCCTGCGCTGCAATGGCCGGTCCCACGTCTTTAAAAATTTACTCCAAATGAAGATTCCTGCCAGAGAAAAGTTGCCACCAGAAAAATGTCTTGCTGCCCAAAAAGTGCTCAGGCTGTCCCAAAACTGCACGTGAAGCCAAAGGATCCAGACTATTTTTCCTGGTGGAAAGGGCTGCTGTTCCCTTTTTTCAGCCCTGCGCTGCAATGGCCAGTCCCACCTCCTGAAAAATAGAATCCAAATGAAGATTCCTGCCAGACAAAAGGTGCCACCACAGAAAGGTCTTTGCTGCCCAAGAAGTGCCAGGGCTGCCCCAACAACTGCACGTGATGCCAAAGCTTCAGACTTTTTTTCCTTAGGGAAAGGGCTGCTGTTCCCTTTTTTCAGCCCTCTGCTGCAATGGCCGGTCCCACCTCCTGAGAAATAGAATTCAAATGAAGATTCCTGCCAGACAAAAGGTGCCAACACAGAAAGGTCTTGGTGCACAACAAGTGCCCACGCTGCCCCAAGAGCTACACCTGAAGTCAAAGGTTCCAGACTGATTTTCCTGGTGGAAAGAGCTGCTGTTCCCTTTTTTCGGCCCTGCTCTGCAATAGCCGGACCCACCTTTTGAAAAATAGAATCCAAATGAAGATTGCTGCCAGACAAAAGGTGCCACCACAGAATGGTCTTGGTGCACAACAAGTGCCCACGCTGCCCCAAGAACTACACCTGAAGGCAATGGTTCCAGACTGATTTTCCTGGTGGAAAGATCTGCTGTTCCCTTTTTTCTGCCCTGCGCTGCAATGGTCGGTCCCACGTCCTGAAATTTGAATGCAAATGAAGATTCCTGCTAGAGAAAAGGTGCAACCACAGAAAGGTCTTGCTGCCCAAGAAGTACTCAGGCTGCCCCAACAACTGCACCTCAAAGTCAAAGCTTCCAGACTGTTTTCCTGGTGGAAAGAGCTGCTGTTCCCTTTTTTCCGCCCTGTGCTGCAATGGCCGGACCCACCTTTTGAAAAATAGAATCCAAATGAAGATTCCTGCCAGACAAAAGGTGCCACCACAGAAAGCTCTTTGCTGCCCAAGAAGTGTCCAGGGTGCCCCACCAACTGCACCTCAAAGCCAAAGCTTCCAGACTTTTTTTCCTTAGGGAAAGGGCTGCTGTTCCCTTTTTTCAGCCCTCTGCTGCAATGGTCGATCCCACCTCCTGAGAAATAGAATCCAAATGAAGATTGCTGCCAGACAAAAGGTGCCACCACAGAAAGGTCTTGTTGCCCAAGAAGTGCCCAGGCTACCCCAACAACTACACCTCCAAGTCAAAGCTTCCAGACTTTTTTTCCTTAGGGAAAGAGCTGCTCTTCCCTTTTTTCAGCCCTGTGCTGCAATGGCCGGTCCCACCTCCTGAAAAATTGAATCCAAATGAAGATTCCTGCCAGACAAAAGGTGCCAACAACAGAAAACTCTTCCTGCCCGAGAAGTTCCCAGGCTACCCTAACAACTGCATCTCAAAACCAAAGCTTCCAGACAGTTTTTCCTTAGAGAAAAGACCTGCTGTTCCCTTTTTTCAACCCTGCTCTGCAATGACCAGTCCCACCTCCTGGAAAATTCAATGCAAATGAAGATTCCTGCCAGACAAAAGGTGCCACCACAGAAAGCTCTTTGCTGCCCAAGAAGTGCCCAGGGTGCCCCAACAACTGCACCTCCAAACCAAAGGTTCCAGACTGTTTTTCCTGGTGGAAAGAGCTACTGTTCCCTTTTTTCAGCCCTGCGCTGCAATGGCCGGTCCCACGTCTTTAAAAATTTACTCCAAATGAAGATTCCTGCCAGAGAAAAGTTGCCACCAGAGAAAGGTCTTGCTGCCCAAAAAGTGCTCAGGCTGTCCCAAAACTGCACGTGAAGCCAAAGGATCCAGACTATTTTTCCTGGTGGAAAGGGCTGCTGTTCCCTTTTTTCAGCCCTGCGCTGCAATGGCCAGTCCCACCTCCTGAAAAATAGAATCCAAATGAAGATTCCTGCCAGACAAAAGGTGCCACCACAGAAAGGTCTTTGCTGCCCAAGAAGTGCCAGGGCTGCCCCAACAACTGCCCGTGATGCCAAAGCTTCAGACTTTTTTTCCTGGTGCAAAGGGCTGCTGTTCCCTTTTTTCACCCCTCTGCTGCAATGACCGGTCCCACCTCCTGAGAAATAGAATTCAAATGAAGATTCCTGCCAGACAAAAGGTGCCACCACAGAAAGGTCTTGCTGCCCAACAAGTGCTTACGCTGCCCCAAGAACTACACCTGAAGCCAAAGGTTCCAGACTTTTTTTCCTTAGGGAAAGAGCTGCTCTTCCCTTTTTTCAGCCCTGCGCTGCAATGGCCGGTTCCACCTCCTGAAAAATTGAATCCAAATAAGATTGCTGCCAGACAAAAGGTAACACCACAGAAATCTCTTGATGCCCAAGAAGTTCCCAGGCGACCCCAACAACTACACCTCCAAGTCAAAGCTTCCAGACTTTTTTCCCTTAGGGAATGAACTGCTCTTCCCTTTTTTCAGCCCTGTGCTGCAATAGCCGGACCCACCTTTTGAAAAATAGAATCCAAATGAAGATTGCTGCCAGACAAAAGGTAACACCACAGAAATCTCTTGGTGCACAACAAGTGCCCACGCTGCCCTAAGAACTACACCTGAAGCCAAAGGTTCCAGACTGTTTTTCTGGTGGAAAGAGCTGCTGTTCCCTTTTTTCCGCCCTGCGCTGCAATGGCCGGACCCACCTTTTGAAAAATAGAATCCAAATGAAGATTGCTGCCAGACCAAAGGTGCCACCACAGAAAGGTCTTTGCTGCCCAAGAAGTGTCCAGGGTGCCCCACCAACTGCACCTCAAACCCAAAACTTCCAGACTTTTTTTCCTTAGGGAAAGGGCTGTAGTTCCCTTTTTTCAGCCCTCTGCTGCAATGGTCGATCCCACCTCCTGAGAAATAGAATCCAAATGAAGATTGTTGCCAGACAAAAGTACCACCACGGAAAGGTCTTTGCTGCCCAAGAAGTGCCCAGGCTTCTCCACCAACTGCACCTCAAAGCCAAAGCTTCCAGACTTTTTTCCTGGTGGAAAGAGCTGCTGTTCCCTTTTTTCAGCCCTCTGCTGCAATGGCCGGTCCCACCTCCTGAAAAATTCAATGCAAATGAAGATTCGTGCCAAACAAAAGGTGCCACCACAGAAAGGTCTTGTTGCCCAAGAAGTGCCCAGGTTACCCCAACAACTACACCTCCGAGTCAAAGCTTCCAGACTTTTTTTCCTTAGGGAAAGAGCTGCTGTTCCCTTTTTTCAGCCCTGCGCTGCAGTGGCCGGTCCCACGTCTTTAAAAATTTACTCCAAATGAAGATTCCTGCCAGAGAAAAGTTGCCACCAGAGAAAGGTCTTGCTGCCCAAGAAGTGTTCAGGCTGCCCCAAAACTGCACGTGAAGCCAAAGGATCCAGATTTTTTTTCCTGGTGGAAAGAGCTGCTGTTCCTTTTTTCTGCCCTGCGCTGCAATGGTGTCCCACGTCCTGAAATTTGAATGCAAATGAAGATTCCTGCCAGAGAAAAGGTGCAACCACAGAAAGGTCTTTGCTGCCCAAGAAGTGCCCAGGCTGCCCCAACAACTGCACCTCAAAGTCAAAGCTTCCAGACTGTTTTCCTGGTGGAAAGAGCTGCTGTTCCCTTTTTTCCGCCCTGCGCTGCAATAGCCGGACCTACCTTTTGAAAAATAGAATCCAAATGAAGATTGCTGCCAGACAAAAGGTGCCACCACAGAAAGGTCTTTGCTGCCCAAGAAGTGTCCAGGGTGCCCCACCAACTGCACCTCAAAGCCAAAGCTTCCAGACTTTTTTTCCTTAGGGAAAGGGCTGCTGTTCCCTTTTTTCAGCCCTCTGCTGCAATGGTCGATCCCACCTCCTGAGAAATAGAATCCAAATGAAGATTGCTGCCAGACAAAAGGTGCCACCACAGAAAGGTCTTTCTGCCCAACAAGTGCTTAGGCTGCCCCAAGAACTACACCTGAAGCCAAAGGTTCAAGACTTTTTTTCCTGGTGGAAAGAGCTGCTGTTCCCTTTTTTCAGCCCTGTGCTGCAATGGCCGGTCCCACGTCCTGAAAAATTGAATCCAAATGAAGCCAAAGCTTCCAGACTGTTTTTGCTGGTGGAAAGAGCTGCTGTTCCCTTTTTTCAGCCCTGCGCTTCCATGGTCGGATCTACCTCCTGAAATTTGAATGCAAATGAAGATTCCTGCCAGAGAAAAGGTGCCACCAAAGAAAGCTCTTGCTGCCCAAGGAGTGCCCAGGCTGCCCCTACAACTGCACCTCAAAGGAAAACTTCCAGACTTTTTTTCCTTACGGAAAGAGATGCTGATCCCCTTTTTCAACCCTGCGCTGCAATTGTCGGTCTCAACTTCTGGAGAAGTGAATGGAAATGAAGATTCCTGCCTGAGAAAGGTACCACCACAGAAAGGACTTGCTGTTCAAGGACTGCCCAGGGTGCCCCTACATCTGCACTTCAAAGCCAAAGCTTTCAGACTGTTTTTCCTGGTGGAAAGGGCTGCTGTTCCCTTTTTTCAGCCCTGCGCTGCAATTGCTGGTCCCACCTCCTGAGAAATAGAATTCAAATGATGATTCCTGCCAGACAAAAGTTGCCACCACAGAAATGTCTTGGTGCACATCAAGTGCTTCAGGTGCCCCAACAACTGCACCTGAAACCAAAACTTCCAGACTGTTTTTCCTGGTGGAAAGAGCTGCTGTTCCCTTTTTTCAGCTCTGCGTTTCAATGGCCTGTCCTACCTTTTTAAAAATTGAAAATAAATGAAGATTCGTGACAGACAAAAGCTGCCAGCACAGAAATCTCTTGCTGCCCAAGAAGTACCCAGGCTGCCCCACCAACTGCACCTGAAGCCAAAGGATCCAGATGTTCTTGCCTGGAGGAAAGGGCTGTTTTTCCTTTTGTTTTTCTGGCCCGCTCTACAATGGCCAAAGGAGATCCAAAAATTGAATGCAAATGAAGATTGTTGCCAGATAAAAGGTGCCACCACAGAAGCTCTTGCTGCCCAAGAAGTGCCCTGGGTGTCCCACCAACTGCCCCTCAAAGTGATAGCATACGGGCTTTCTTTTTTGGGAGAAAGGCTGTTGTTTGTTTCTTTTCGGAACCCTGCACTCGTCTCCCATAATTGAAGACAAATGACACTTTATCCCAAAGATGAGGTGCCCAATCCCTGCGTCCCTTGATGCTCTCCCAGTGCCACATCAGGATCCTGTGCGGGAGCACGTGCTGCGTTGTCTCCTATGGCAAAAGCAGGTGTTCCCGACTCCAGGGCTCTTCCCCGATCCAGTATGTGAAGAGCAGGGGACGGAGTATCTCGGCACCTCAGTTACTTCTGGCAAGAGACTCCATCCCTCCCAGAGCCTTTGGGAGACCTGCCGGAGTCACACACAGGAGCCCCTCTGGCCAGGTCTCCCTGCTGCCGGGGAGGGGCGGGGAAGAGCAGAGCCCGCTCCTCGCCGAGGATGCACATGGCAGCAAAAGGCTGCAGGTAGGAGTGGGAGCCCAGGCCATTGCAGTCTAAGATTCCCAGGAGCAGGTGGCCCAGCAGCTCCTGTTCCCAAGACACCGGTTCTCAATCCACGGCTCCCGGGAAGCTGCGGCTTTGCCGGAGAAGAAGATCCTTTCTGTGGTGCTGGACAAGATCGTCCAGTGACGAAGGCAAGTGTTTCCAACTCCAGGGCTGTCTCTTGAGCCGCTTCTAGAGTAGAATATCAGGGAATATCTCCGCATCTCTGTTCCTTCCTGCGATAGCCTCCATCCCTTCCCTGAGCTCTGGCAGTCCTGGTGGACTGCAGACAGATTAGCCTCTGCCTAAGGGACAAAATCCAGCCTATACGGCAAGGACTTTAAGTAGTTCAGTTTTGAGCCAGTAGGGCACTGCAGGACTGTTGTGTAAACACTAAATAAGGAGAAGGGGAAGGAAGAAAATAGAAAGTTTTTTTTTTTGGTTGCAAACAGGTTTTTTTCATGTGGGTTTAGGGTGGATATTTGGGAAAGGTTCTTCCCTCTGAGGGTGGTTGGCACTGGACCAGGCTCCCCAGGGCAGTGGTCGCAAAGCAAGGCTGGCAGAGTTCAGGCGCGCGGTGTGACTCTTGGGGTCGGTCCTGTGCCGGGCAAAGGCTTGCACTGGACGCTCCTCGTGGGTCCCTTCCAACTGAGCATGTTCTGTGATGGTGCGATGAGTTCCCTCTCTTTGAACACTTTTGTTCTTTTTAGGACTCCTCGCTGGCCGGGGGCCGAAGCGCACCTTCCTTGCGCCTGCTTCCCTGGCCGTTGCGGCGGCCGCAGCCGGGCGCTGAGTGGCCGCTCCCCGCGCGGGCAGGGCCGCTGCTCCAGGAGTGGGGGGGCAGCGCCGGCGCCTCGAGGATTCCCGGGATTCCCTGGCCGGTTTCCAGGCAACGCTCCCCGCGCGCTCCTCGCTCCAGGGCCGAAGGTGCGCAGCCAATGGGAGGCGGCGGAGTGGGCGGGGCGATGCGGGGATTGGGCGGGGCGGGGGCGGGGCCGAGAAGGGCGGTTGGTGGGGTTTGGGTGAGGGTGGGAGCGGGCGGGGCCGGGAGCGGGAGCGCTGCCGCTGAGCGACCCCCGGGCAGCGGCCCCCGGGGGAGACCCCCGGCGAGCGGCCCCCGGTGCGCGGTCCCGAGGGAGAGACCCCCCGTGTGCGGCCCCCGGCGAGTGGCCGCTGGTGAGCGGCCCCCAGTAAATGACAGCCAGTGAGCGACCCGCGGTGAAGAAGCCCCGGTAAGTGAGCCCTGGGGAGGGACCCCGGTGAGCGACCCGCGGTGAACAACCCCTGGCAAGTGACCCCCGGGGAGGGACCCTCGGCAAGTGAGCCCCGGTGAGTGAGCCCCGGGGAGGGACCCCCAATGAGTGAGCCCCGGGGAGGGATCCCCGGAGCGCGGCCCCCGCGGGGTGTCGGGCCGGGGCTGGGCGCGTTCCTTCCCCGTGCAGAGCCGAGCGGGGCCGTGGCGGGAGCGGGGCCGGAGCGGAGCCGGCCGGGGGGGCAGAGGGGAGCCCTGAGCCGCCTTCTGCCGAGGGGGCTGCTGGAAAGGAGCCTGCGCTGGGAGGAGCGGGGCACGTGGCCCGAGGCTGAGGCAGGGGAGCTTCAGGTCAGCTCCTGGAGAAAGGTTTCTCGCTGTGTTTTTCGGGGGGGCTCGGGCACTGCAATGGGTTGCCCAGGCGGAGCCAGCAGCCCGGCAGGTGTTTCAGAGGCGCCTGCATCTGGCCATGGCTGACACGGTTTGGTGCTTTGGGGGTTGCTGGGGTAGTGCTGGGCTGACGGTTGACTTGATGGAATCATGGAAGGTGCTGAGTTGGGAGGGTCCCACCGGCACCGTGGAGTCCAGCTCCTGAGTTTTAGGCACCCCTAAAGGACCTGAATCTGCATCGAGCTGTTTGGCTCCAAAAACTCTTCTGCCCCTAGTCTACACTGCAAAGTAAAAGAAAACAGACCGTGCAAAATAGAGGCCTGTGTTCCCCCCAAGGGAAGGCAGGCAGGTACAAACCAGGACAGTAAATCAAAGCTCAGAACATACGTTCTTGGTCCCCCCAGTTGTATGACACATCACACCAGTCCTCTGTTCATTACCTGTGTAGAACTCTCATCAGGAACCCCAAACTTTCTTGTGTGTATTTGTAGAGATATGTATAGATATGTATAGATATGTATAGGTAGATAGATATACATACATAGATATGTATAGGTATACATTTGTGTGTATCTCTATAAGATTCTGTATCTTTGGATGTGATATTGGCATGCTATTGTTGTGTGGCAACAAGTGGACTTAAAAGGTTACAACACTTTAGGAGAGCACCTTTCTAATTATGGATTCTATTTTTTAAAGAAGGTAACAGGAAAACAACTCTTTAGCCAAATATAAGTTAAGACATTAATCAGAGCAAATGTTTGGATTTTTATTTCCAATTGTACAACAAGTCAACCATCCCTTATCTTCATGGTTGAGAATCTGGACCTGTAAATATTCACAATTAGATGGTTCATTGGGGAGGACAAGTCCTCCAAGAGCAGATGGTGTACAATGTGGGGGTCCCCACTGCACCCGTAAGTACCTATCTGGTTTCTCCGGCCTCCAAGCAGTAGCTATTGTTTCACAGCCCCAATACCCGCAATGATAATGTCCTGGGTAATTACAAAAAGACTTCCCTGGGTTAGAGGTCGGGCACCAATATGTAGCTCCTTTGTTAACTGTCACTGAGGGCTTCCTTCCTCCCTGTCCACATTCCTGGGGTATATTGGCCATTAGTAGATCACAAACGGTTACATTGAACCTAGGACTTATAGCAGTTATCATTTTCCTTACAACCTTAGAATCTCTTGACCTGATTATGGTCCATTCAAATGGTTGGTGGGCATATCCCAGAAAGCTCATAAAAACTATTACTCCAATGATTATTGCCAATTTTCGCTCCATTTTGTTGTTTTTGAGTCCCATCCCTGTATTATCAGTGATTCTTATTTCCCACACTCTTACCTCTCTGCCTTCCTTCGTCTGTTCCTGTGCAGGGAACAACGAGGTTCTAGCTCTTCTTGGCAGCAGAGGTATTCTTCAGGGAATACTGATTAAATTGCTCTATCGCCTTTCACTGATTCAGGCTGGGACTCTTCTATTTCGAGTTTTTGAATTTTGTCAAGTAACCCCAATAAGTCAATATATCTCTTTTGACTTGTTTTTTCCAATTTCCATGAGAATCTAGTACGGCACAGTTCTATTAATACTCTATTCCAATTATGTTCATACACTTCCCAAGTTTCTGGGACTAACCACTCCCAACCACAAAATGCCTTTATTATTTCAGCTTTAGCTAATTGTTCGCTTATAGATTCAGTAGAACTTGTTCTACACCTCATACAATAAGGTTGCCCTCTTAGTGAAACACAGCGCCACTGTTTGCCGCACTTCTTACACTTACATCCTACCCAGCTGTAATGAGTAGACCCGGGATGTTTTATGCAGGATATTCCATGTGGATCGCGTCCGCCTGGTATGTCTGTTTCCACCTCGCAGCAAAAAGGCAAAACCGTTTGAGTTCCAACTATTCTATATAGTCCTGAACCTCCAGTTTGTTCAGGTATTCCTTCTAAATTCCATGGAACATAATACGCTCTCCTTAGAGTCTGTCCTTGTGGTATCTGAAAAAAAGAATACAGGCTGGGCCTTACACCTTCTTCTTCAAAGTTCATCTGTGGGCCGCACTCTCTTTATTTTCATCTGTAAGTTCCCAGGATTCGAAGTCACCCTCCACTCCAAATTCTTTATCGGTCCTTTCACTCGTGAGGCATGAGTCCACCCTCGCTCAGCTGTCCTTACTGAGGTATCTGTAGTGAGAAGAACGACAAATGGCCCCTCCCACTGTGGAGTTAGTGATGTTTCTCTCCAGGTTTTAATTAACACCTGATCACCAGGTTGAATTTTATGGATAGCTAAGTCCAAAGGAGGTCTTTGAGTTACCAATCCTTTCTTTCTTAACTCTTGTCTTCTCCTCATTAATTCAATAATATACTCTCTTAAACGTATGTCCTCAACTTTAGGGTGATGTACTGGGGTCCCAAATTCATAAGGCATACCATATAGCATCTCAAATGGTGAAATACCTGTATCTGTCCGAGGTTGGGTTCTGATGTATAGTAATGTCAAAGGAAGACACTTTACCCAATTCATTTTAGTCTCTAACATCAATTTAGTTAAATGTTTCTTAATTTCCCCATTCA
The DNA here is from genome assembly GCF_025592945.1 of Manacus candei. Classification (NCBI taxonomy): domain Eukaryota; kingdom Metazoa; phylum Chordata; class Aves; order Passeriformes; family Pipridae; genus Manacus; species Manacus candei. Next base: position 533,078 of record NW_026138220.1, on the reverse strand, counting down.
TTCGTTCTACTCTTCCCGAACTCTAAGGGTGCCAAGGGGCATGATATTCCCACTTGATGCCTAGCAGCTCTGTTACTTCTTTAATTACCTTTGAAGTAAAGTGAGTTCCCCTGTCTGAATCTATTGTAGTGACAACACCATACCTAGGTACAATCTCTTCTAATAGGATTTTAGATACCACTTTAGCTGTACACCGAGCAGTGGGAAAAGCTTCCACAAAGTGTGTCAGATGATCCACTAACACCAACAAATACTGATACCTTCCCACTCTTGGCAATTCGGTAAAATCAACTTGAATGCTCTCCAACGGCCTTTTAGCTAATTCTCTTCCTCCTTTGACTTTATCTCTCAAATACCCTCTCTTCACCTTTTTACAAGTCAGACATCCTTCCAAGGCTTTCTTAGCTATATCATACACTCCAACACATCCATATCTATTCTCAAAATGATCTACCAAGGCCTGGGTACTCCAATGAGTCTGTTCATGCAGTCTACCCATAATTTTACAGGCAAGGCCTTTGGGAATTACTTCTCTCCCATCTGACAACAACCACTTTCCCTGTTCTTCTCTTGCACCTACTTGCAACAATTTTTCCTTTTCTCGATTGCTAAAAGACTTAGGGATCTGTTCACTTCCTAGCTCTTGTTCACTCACCACTAACAGAGCTGCTTTCTTTGCCTCAGCGTCAGCTAGATTGTTTCCTCTGGCTGTTACTTTCAATCCCTTCTGATGACCTTTTACATGCACTACGGCAATCTGTTTTGGGCCTCTTAGAGCTCTCAACACCTCTCGAATCAGATTCTCATGAACTAGCCCTTTTCCTTTTGCATTTGCTAGCCCTCTTTCTTCCCATATCTTTCCAAAAGTGTGTACTACTCCAAAAGCATATTTTGAATCTGTGAATATAGTTCCTACCTTCCCTTCTAACAGCTGAAGAGATCTTAGCAAAGCATAAAGTTCACATACTTGAGCTGACCAAGTACTACACAAAGATCCAGATTCCCTGACTTGAAAGGTAACTCCATCCACTATAGCATAGCCTGATCTCCTTTTTCCATCTACTACTCCAGACGAACCATCAATATAAAGTTTTTCACCTGTATCTAATTCCTCTTCTTCTAGATCTTCTCTAATTTTTGTCTGGAGACTTATGACTTGGATGCAATCATGTACTATATTTCCTTGAGGTTCACCATACAGAAACTGAGCTGGATTCTGTAAATGAGTTACTTCCAGTTCCAACTTAGGAGTATTCAACAAAATACTCTCATATTTCAACAACCTGCTATCAGTCAACCATTTCTCTGCCCTTTGTTTCAGTACTCCTCTGATGTCGTGAGGAGTATATACCTTTAAATCCCCACCAAAAGTAATTTTTACAGCTTCTTCCACCAAAAGCGCAGTAGCCACTATAGCTTGTAAACAAGTGGGCCAACCTCTACTGACTGGATCCAGGATTTTTGAATAGTATCCTACAGGTTTCTTATGTTCCGCCCATTTCTGAGTTAATACACCATAAGCTGATCCATTTTCCACGTTTACAAACAGATAAAAGGGCTTCCTAGTGTCTGGAAGACTAAGCACCGGAGAATTTATCAAATCCTCTTTTAATGCTTCTAACTTACTCTCATCCTCATCATTCCACTTTACTAATTTCTCCTTGGCCAGTTTTTCATATAGAAACTTTACTTTGTTGCTATAGTTCTCTATCCATTGCCTACAGTATCCCAAAAGTCCTAGTATCTGTCTGATTTGCCTTTTGCTCTTAGGTGCAGATAGGGACAGTATTCCTTCTACTCTTTCAGGGTCTAACCCTTTACATCCTTTACTTAACCAATGTCCCAGGTACTTTACTCTCTCTTCAGTAAACTGCAACTTGGATTTAGACACCTTTAGGCCCTTATCACCCAAAAAATTCAGGAGCCTAATGCTTTCATCTCTTACAGATTCAGCATCTTTCCCCGCTATCAGCAGATCATCAACATATTGCACTAACACTGTACCCTCTCTCGGATCGAAGGACTCTAGCAACTGTTCCAGAGCTTGCCCGAACAAATTTGGCGACTCTGTAAACCCCTGGGGCAAGACTGTCCCTCTCAACTGCTGTTTCCTATGTGTATCAGGGTCCTCCCATTCGAATGCAAAATAATTTCTACTCTCCTCCTTAAGAGGGCACGTCCAAAAGGCATCTTTCAAATCTATTACGCTATACCATTGGTACTCTGGGGATACTTGACTTAATAAAGTGTATGGATTAGCAACTACAGGAAATCTTGCCACTGTTTGTTTATTCACTTCCCTTAGGTCTTGCACCAACCGATAAGTCCCATCAGGCTTTTTCACCGGCAAAATGGGCGTGTTATGAGGGGACATACAAGGTTCTAATAGTCCTTTTGCCAACAGTCTTTCTATGATAGGCTTAAGGCCCACTTTCCCTTCATTAGGAATTGGATACTGTTTTACTCTGATTGGTTTATCTGGATCTTTTATAGATATTTCAAATGGTTCAATATCTAGTTTCCCTACAGTGTCAGGAGTATACCACACCTCTGGGCTAATTTTGGTTTCATCTTCTGCCGTAAGGGCATAAATTTTTACTTTCAACTGTTGCTCTGAGACCTCTAAGTTAACTCCTAACTCAACCATCAAATCTCTTCCTAATAAATTATATTCTGCCTCTGGGACTAACAAAAAGGTTCCCAAGACAAACTTATTAGAAGCTTCTATTTCAACATCTTTAATCATAGGTACCTTAAAAGGCTCCCCTTTTGCTCCAATCACTTGGACTTCGTCGGATGATATTACGCATCCTTGAGGTAGTTGTTGTACAGTTGATCTTTCTGCTCCCGAGTCCACAAGGAACTCTATAACTTGTTGCTGAGGACCCACTTTCAATTTTATCAAGGGCTCTGTGTTCTTCGGGGTCCCCAGCAGATAGAGCCCCTGACCGCTCTAATCTTCTAAAAAGATCTGCTCATCTTTCTGCTTCTTTCTGCAATTTCTCTGAATATGTCCCTTCTGGCCACAATAATGACACTCAACTTCTCTGAAATTTACCCTCCTACTTCTACTTGGTTGTGCCTTGTCATTAAGCCTAAAGGACTCTTTTCTCTCCTTTTCCCTGTTACTATTTTGCTCTCCTCTGATGGCTGCTACCAAAACCCTTGTCTGTTTCTTCTGCATGTCTTCCTTTTCCTTTTGCTTTTCTTCTTCTCTTACCTCATCTCTCCTAACATACACCTCCTGAGCTTCTCTCAACAACAAATCCAAGCCTTTTGTTTGCCAGTCTCTAGTCTTTTCTAACTTTTTCCTAATATCTTCCCAGGATCCTTGGACAAACCTAAGCTTGAGTACTGCTTGTCCCATAACATCATCCTCAGGATCCATCCCTGAATACAATTGGAAACTCTTCCTCAATCTCTCCAACCAATCTGTGGGTGACTCATCCTTCTTTTGATATTCCTTAAATGCTCTATCTATATTTTGTCCTCTAGGGACAGACTCCCGTATTCCCTGAACGATCATACTCCTTAGATCATCCATTAGGGCCCTATCTTCGGGTCTCTGATTATTCCAATTAGGCTTTTCAAGGGGCCACTTAGTCTCAGCAGCTGGACCTTGCTGATGCCTTCTATCCCAATTTCTCATGCCAGCTGCCCTAATCATTCCCCTTTCTTCCACTGTAAATAAAATGCCTAATATAGCTTGCATCTCATCCCAAGTATAGGTGTTAGGCCCTAAGAATTGATCAAACCTTTCGGAAACCCCTATGGGGTCCTCTAAAAGATTCCCCATTTCCTTTTTAAAAGCTCGGACATCTCCGGAGCTAAGGGGCACCGATACAAATCCTATACCTCCCTGCCTCCCCGTTAATGCTGTCTCACGCAGGGGATATAACTGTGACTGTAGAGGGGGGTGTTCAGTTTTTGTGTGAGTCCTTGTCAAGTCAGTGGTTAAAAATGACTCACTAGCCCTATCGGCTGATAGGGGTGTAGAGGTGGACAACAAAATGGAGGGCTTCCGCCCTTGTGCAGACAAAATGGCGGATTCCCGCCTTTGTTCAGATAAAATGGCGGATTCCCGCCCTGTTGGACACAAAATGGTGGGTTCCCGCCCTGACTCAGGTAAAATGGCGGACTCTAACACTGTTGGAGCACTAGGTATCACTTTACTATCCTCACTATATGGAGGAATATAAGGTGGAGGTGAACTCCACAATTCAGAATTCTTATTAGGGTCCACTTGCTTCCCTTTTTCTTTTAGAGGAAACAACCGAGTAGGTGTACTAGCTCCCAGCCAGATAACAGCATATTGGCTTTCCTCTAGACAATAAGGTCTTTTATCATTAACATGGTAATTCAAGATCTCACAAATCCAACCTTCTAAAGTGCCATAAATAGGCCAGTATATACCATTTCCTATCTGCCTACCTCCCCACACTTCAATGCAATAATAGATCATCTTGCTTTTCGACTTCCCGAGAGCATGTGGATTATTATTCCAATTCCTCAACACTATTCCTAGTGGGCTATTTGATGGAATGCCCAGCGACCTAGCCTCAAAGCCGCTTCTCTCAAATCTTCTCCCCTCCAGAGAGTCTGTTTTAGTTTTACTCTCAATATCACTTCCCTTCTCAGTAAGTAAATCCCTAACACGGTTCCTTTCACTCTGGGAGCTGCAGCTGCCTAGTACAGACTGTCTGTTCTCCCGAGGGCACTTCTTCGCCAAATAGATTTTACTCCCTAGTCCTTTCCCTCCCCGGGAGCCACCAGACTTCAGGAGCTGCTCCTCATCAGAGGTCCTACTAGGCTGCTCTACCGTACAGCCACCCATGGGCGGGGAAGCCTTGCTCTTCCCCGATCCCATCTTCTGGAGTGCCTTCTCTCACACACGCAATCACTCAAATCACAAACGCTTCCCTCTGGTCGTGGTCTGCTCCCTCGCGGGCTACAGAAACCGCACTACTGAGAGGTCCACAATCGCTTCGTCCTCAGAGGACGTCTCAAACAGGCACACTCCAGAACCCCCTCCCAACCGCCAAGGGGTACGCTATACTCACCTCTCCGTGGATGAGTCTTCGCTCGTTCTGGCAGTGCTGCTCAGAGCACTGGAGCGGCCCTTCCCCAACCAGACAACCCACAGTCGCCTCGCCTGTAATCGACTGCTGCTCTCAAACAGAGCTCACCATCAGTTCCTAGCTGCCCTTGAGCTAGGTGTTGTCTGGATCCGCATGCGAAAATTACGGAGATCTGCAGAAACCTACTTCCTTTTACTTGTTTGCCTTAAGAAACTAGTCGGTATGGAGAGGCTGAATGACAGAATCTCCCAGGGCCGTCGAAAAATGGGACGGGGGCACCCCCCCCAAAGAGTGTTTCTGTCACTCAGGGGTCTCCATCCGAGTCACGGCACCAATTGTTATCAAGAAAAACGAGGCTATAATTTTGATTGCAAGGAAAAAAAGGTTTATTAAGGCTAACAAGCAAAAGCGGCTAGCCGGGCAACCGGGGGAAACCCTTGCTCCACCACAGTCAGCAAAATGGGGAACGGAAAAGTAACAATTACACCCTTGGTTGACACCACCCCCCTGAGTCATGTCAGTAGTTCACTGGTTGGGGTTTCACAAGCTGCTCCCTGCTTGGTTCCTCTTTCGCGTGCAGTTCTGTGGTTGGTGTCTCTAATTGTGGGCGTCGTTGCTGAGGGGTTTCCACTAATGATGTTAGAGTCATTAATCTCTATGAGGTCGTGGTTCTGGACTTAAAATTCAGAGGAGCTGACTGCCACCAATGTACAGGGTGCTCAACATCACATAATATCAGGCTCCTGGTTTCTTTACAGTAGGACTAGTAGTGCCTATTTATTTTACAAGGGCTGTTTCAGAGCTGTTCATATTCATATTTTCTTCTCTTCTTCCTAAACTGTATTTGCAGATTCTGTTATTCAAATGCACTTTCATGAAGGTGAAAGATAACAAATAGAGCCAGACATGTGGTACTTCACAGGACAGAAATACAATTCCCCTCACTATAAGAGGACTGCAATAGCATTAGAAATGCCCCATTTGCAGAGTCAGCAAAACTGTAGCTCTAAAGAAAAATTTAAAAAGGAGCACTTAACCCACTCACCTCACAACAGTGTTACTTGACAGAAGTAATGGAAATAAATGGAAAATAAAAACGCTGCCCATAATGTATTGCACTGGTGCTCTCCCTATGCACATCTCTGATCTTCATTGAGCTCAGAACTCAGTAATATATTCCAACAACCAAACTGGGTTTTAGACCTGCCACAATGCTTTTTGTAGAGGCTGTGGCAGGGGTGGAATAAAGGACACTATGAGTACAGAGAAGAGCAGGGGGAAAAGCAACTGTGGTATCTTTTATTTCTGACCCAAGCTGCTCTAGACAATCCTACAGCACTACCTAAAAATCTGGGACTGCAACAGTTCAGAATCCCTCCCCTTTTTTTTTTTCCCCTAGGTGGAAAATGATAAATAAACATACAGAGACTTGAAAAAAAAAAAATCACAGGTAACACACTAACATACTTGTCTGTCTCCCACTGTGAAAGAATAAATTTCAAGATTAACATGCAATAAGTAGGAAGGAAATGTTGAAGGCTCCACCTCAGCCAACTGGAACTAACCTTGACTTTTGCATTTTCCCAGAAATTAATGAGGACCGATAGGAGGTGATAAGGAACACCATATCTTCCATAATGCACAGAGCTTTTTCTACCAGTCTACGAAGAAATAATTTACCATCCAAGATTTAACATCCATACTTGCCTTTTCCTTGCTAACATGCCCTTTTTCCCTTAATACAATCATTACCAGTGTGACCTTTCCCAGTGGTGACTGCGATTGTTCTAATTCTTTAGCTAATTAATTCCCAAAATTGTGGGAATATTTTTGAACCCTTAAGGTAACACTGTCCAAATGAGCTGAGTTTTCCTTCCTGTGGTGGGATTTTCCCACTTGAAGGCAAATATCTTTTGACTTTCCTGTGTTAAGGGAAGGCAGAAAAAGGCATCTCTTAAGTCTAATACTGTGAACCAAATTACACTTTCTTTTAATATTGTTAATAAGGTATTTAGGTTTGCAACAGCTGCATGTATGTTTTAGCTATTTTATTTACTGCTCTTAAATCCTGAACCAACCTATGTGTTCCATTTGTCTTTTGACTGGTAAAATTGGGGTGTTGCAATCTGATTCACACTCTACAAAACCTTAATTTCAAAAAGTTGTCTATTATTGGCTCAATCCCTCTTCTATCTTCCAGCTTCAGTGCATATTGCTTCCTAACTACTGGTTTTGCTCCTGTCTGTAATTCTATTTCAGTGGGAGCTGCTCTTTTGACTTTCCTGGTGTTTCAGTAGCCCAAACTCCTGGGTATACCTGATCTAAAATTTGATTGACATTTGAATTACCCTGGCTTGGCTCCACATAGCTCATTGCTAAACTCAGAGCTGCTATTAATTGTTCTTCCTTTACCTTAAGTTCAAATTTACCTTGTTTGAATTCTATTACAGCTCCCAGATTTTCTAGAAGGTCTCTGCCCAATATGAGTTTGGATAAATTTGGTAAATACAAAAACTGATGCACTCCCATTTGTTTTCCAATTTTGAACTTTAGGGGTTTCAAAAGAAAGCTTTTCTGATTGGCCAGTGGCACCCACGACTTAAACATATTTATCACTTTTAGGTATTAATTCAAAACAGAAAATGTAGCCCTGGTATCAATTAGAAAATCTAATTCTTCTTTTTCTTCCCCTAGCTTAATTTTTACCAGCAGGTCCCCTAGCACTGGCCTGCCGCCCCCCCCCTTCACTCAATACTCTGTAAGCAACAACAACCTCTCCTGTGCCTGTATTTCCACCTGTTAATTCAGGGCATTCTTGCTTCCAGTGTCCCTCTTTTCTGCAATGTGCACACTGGTTCTGACCCAGCCTTGTCTGTCGGGGAGGCAAACCTTACATCTGTTACACAAGGCTCATACATATAACTAACAGTTGCAAAACTGACAAATCTTAATTCTAGGTCTTATCCAAAGTGATGTGCTTATAGTTAACTCTTCAGCACTACCTCTCATATAGCAACTCTTAGCATGATAATACCTTTAACTATGTGCTCCTGGATGTTTCATGGTAAGCAAGATATATCAGGTACACAATAACAATACTTGGCCGAATACAAACAAAACCAGACCAGACCAGACTAGAGGGGATATTCCCCTGGGAGAGCGTCCTCTCCCGTGTTCCCTGCGAGACGGCGTCCCGCCTCGACTCACGGGTACCCAGAACCAGAATAAACAAAACCAGAAACCAGATACAAATACCTTTCATCAATAGGCAGTGTTCTTGTCCAGCCCCCGCAAGAAGCCACCGAAGAAGGGAGCCCCTTCAGGTAAAAAGACTTACCCGAGGGCGCCCAAGGGGGTCCCGTCCTCCGGGGGATTCCGCAGCCGGGTGGAGAAGGTGTGCTGCCGCGGTCGCCAAATGAATCCGAAAAATCGGTCCAAGAAACTGCTCAGAGACCTTTTTATCTTTAAGCAGCAAGGTATTTGTTTATTCAACGTTGGGAGCAAGCCAGCTCGCGCTGGACAAACTTGCTCACCGGCTCCTCAGAAAATCAGCACTTTTATAGAATTTTCAGATGCGATTAAATGCATATTCAAACGATTACAACATCTATCAATACATATTAAAAAATAGGCGGAGTATCGGCGGAGCTTGGGGCGGTGCTTCTCTTGGTACCCCATTTGGAGGGGTCGTTCCTATCTTCATCCATAGGGCAGGGGTCTCTAACTCATCTTCCTCAGCTTGACCCTTCTTCTTTTCCATTGTTCTTGACCCGCTCACTGAAGCTTGGCAAAGGCCCTGGCTCCCAGTCTATTTCTTCTATTCAAATGTCTACCTGATCCTGCTGTATCTCTAATTTATTGCTTCTAGGTCTATTACGTGTTCTTGTACTATACTCTTAAGCTTTGGTCCAGTAAGTAGAACAGAATGAGCACAGATCGTTTTGGATGTTGGCAGCTTGTTAGCAGGCCCAAATTTCTTAGTTAACTCTTTTGGGCCTAGCCTCCTGTTTCACTGCAATGGCCGGTCCGACCTCCTGAAAAATCAAATCCAAAAGAAGATTGCTGCCAGACAAAAGGTGCCACCACGGAAAGCTCTTTGATGCCCAAGAAGTGCCCAGGCTGTCCCAACAACTGCACCTCAAATCCTAAGCTTCCAGAGTTTTTTTCCTTAGGGAAAGGGCTGCTGTTCCCTTTTTTCAGCCCTCTGGTGCAATGGCCTATCCCACCTCCTGAAAATTAGAATCCAAATAAAGATTCCTGCCAGACAAAAGGTGCGACTACAGAAAGATCTTTGCTGGCCAAAAAATACCCAGGCTGCCCCAAGAACTGCACCTCAAAGCTAAAGCTTCCAGACTTTTTTTCCTTAGGAGAGGCCTGCTGTTCCCTTTTTTCTGCCCTGCGCTGCAATGACCTGTCCCACCTTCTGAAAAATTTACTCCAAATGAAGATTCCTTCCAGACAAAAAATGCCACCACAGAATGATCTTTACTGCCCAAGAAGTGCCCAGGTTCCCCACCAACTGCACCTGAAGCCAAAGCTTCCAGACTGTTTTTACTGGTGGAAAGAGCTGCTGTTCCTTTTTTCAGCCCTGCGCTACAATGTCCGGACCCACCTTTTAAGAAATTGAATCCAAATAAGATTGCTGCCAGAAAAAAGGTGCCACCACAGAAAGCTCTTCCTGCCCAAGAAAGACCCAGGCTGCTACACCAACTGCACCTCAAAGCCAAAGCTTCCAGGCTTTTTTTCCTGGTGGAAAGAGCTGCTGTTCCCTTTTTCCAGCGCTGCTCTGCAATGACCTGTCCCATCTCCTGAAAAATTGAATCCAAATAAGATTCCTGCCAGACAAAAGGTGCCACCACAGAAAGCTCTTCCTGCCCGAGAAGTGCCCAGGCTGCCCCACCAACTGCACCTCAAAGACAAAGCTTGCAGACTGTTTTTTCTGGTGGAAAGAGCTGCTTTTGCCATTTTTCAGCCCTGCACTGCAATGGCCTGTCCCACCTTCTGAAAAATTTACAGGAAATGAAGATTCCTGCTAGACAAGAGGTTCAACCACAGAAAACTCTTGCTACCCAAGAAGTGCCCAAGCTGCCCCAACAACTGTAGCAGAAGCGAAAGGATCCAGACTTTTTTTCCTGGTGGAAAGAGCTGCTGTTCCCTTTTTTCAGCCCTTCGCTTAACTGGCCGGTCCCACCTCCTGGAAATAGAATCCAAATTAAGATTCCTGCGAGACAAAATGTGCAACCACAGAAAACTCTTCCTACCCAAGAAGTGCCCAGGCTCCCCACGAACTGCACCTCTGAACCACGTTTTCTAGATTTTTTTTCCAGGAGAAAGAGCTGCTGTTCCCTATTTTCAGCCCTGCGATGCACTGGCCGGTCGGACCTTTTTAAAAATTGAATCAAATGAAGATTCCTGCCAGACAAAAGGTGCCACCACAGAAAGGTCTTGGTGCACAACAAGTGCTTACGCTGCCCCAAGAACTACACCTGAAACCAAAGGTTCCAGACTGATTTTCCTGGTGGAAAGAGCTGCTGTTCCCTTTTTTCTGCCCTGCGCTGCAATGGTCGGTCCCACGTCCTGAAATTTGAATGCAAATGAAGATTCCTGCCAGAGAAAAGGTGCAATCACAGAAAGGTCTTGCTGCCCAAGAAGTGCCCAGGCTGCCCCAACAACTGCACCTCAAAGCCAAAGCTTCCAGACTGTTTTCCTGGTGGAAAGAGCTGCTGTTCCCTTTTTTCCGCCCTGCGCTGCAATAGCCGGACCCACCTTTTGAAAAATAGAATCCAAATGAAGATTCCTGCCAGAGAAAAGTTGCCACCAGAGAAAGGTCTGACTGCCCAAGAAGTGCTCAGGCTGCCCCAAAACTGCACGTGAAGCCAAAGCTTCCAGACTATTTTTCCTTAGGGAAAGGGCTGCTGTTCCCTTTTTTCAGTCCTGCGCTGCAATGGCCTGTCCCACCTCCTGAAAAATAGAATCCAAATGAAGATTCCTGCCAGAAAAAAGGTGCCACCACGGAAAGGTCTTTGCTGCCCAAGAAGTGCCAGGGCTGCCCCAACAACTGCCCGTGATGCTAAAGCTTCAGACTTTTTTTCCTTAGGGAAAGGGCTGCTGTTCCCTTTTTTCAGCCCTCTGCTGCAATGGCCGGTCCCACCTCCTGAGAAATAGAATTCAAATGAAGATTCTTCCAGACAAAAGGTACCACCACAGAAAGGTCTTGGTGCACAACAAGTGCCCACGCTGCCCCAAGAACTACACCTGAAGCCAAAGGTTCCAGACTTTTTTTCCTGGTGGAAAGTGCTGCTGTTCCCTTTTTGCTGCCCTGCGCTGCAATGGCCAGTTCCACCTCCTGAAAAATTGAATCCAAATAAGATTGCTGCCAGACAAAAGTACCACCACAGAAAGGTCTTTGCTGCCAAAGAAGTGCCCAGGCTTCTCCACCAACTGCACCTCAAAGCCAAAGCTTCCAGACTATTTTCCTGGTGGAAAGGGCTGCTGTTCCCTTTTTTCAGCCCTTCGCTGCAATGCCCGGTCCCACCACCTGAAAAAATGAATGCAAATGAAGATTCGTGCCAAACAAAAGGTGCCCCCAAAGAAAGCTCTTGCTGCCCAAGAAGTGCCCAGGCTACCCCAACAACTACACCTCCAAGTCAAAGCTTCCAGACTTTTTTTCCTTAGGGAAAGAGCTGCTCTTCCCTTTTTTCAGCCCTGTGCTGCAATGGCCGGTCCCACCTCCTGAGAAATAGAATTCAAATGAACATTCCTGCCAGACAAAAGGTAACACCACAGAAAGGTCTTGGTGCACAACAAGTGCCCACACTGCCCCAAGAACTACACCTGAAGCCAAAGGTTCCAGACTGTTTTTCCTGGTGGAAAGAGCTGCTGTTCCCTTTTTTCTGCCCTGCACTGCAATGGTCGGTCCCACGTCCTGAAATTTGAATGCAAATGAAGATTCCTGCCAAAGAAAAGGTGCAACCACAGAAAGATCTTGCTGCCCGAGAAGTGCCCAGGCTGCCCCAACAACTGCACCTCCAAGCCAAAGCTTCCAGACCGTTTTTCCTGGTGGAAAGAACTGCTGTTCCCTTTTTTTCAGCCCTGCGCTGCAATGGCCGGTCCCACGTCTTTAAAAATTTACTCCAAATGAAGATTCCTGCCAGAGAAAAGTTGCCACCAGAGAAAGGTCTGGCTGCCCAAGAAGTGCTCAGGCTGCCCCAAAACTGCACGTGAAGCCAAAGGATCCAGACTATTTTTCCTGGTGGAAAGGGCTGCTGTTCCCTTTTTTCAGCCCTGCGCTGCAATGGCCTGTCCCACCTCCTGAAAAATAGAATCCAAATGAAGATTCCTGCCAGAAAAAGGGTGCCACCACGGAAAGGTCTTTGCTGCCCAAGAAGTGTCCAGGCTGCCCCAACAACTGCACGTGATGCCAAAGCTTCAGACTTTTTTTCCTTAGGGAAAGGGCTGCTGTTCCCTTTTTTCAGCCCTCTGCTGCACTGGCCGGTCCCACCTCCTGAGAAATAGAATTCAAATGAAGATTCCTGCCAGACAAAAGGTGCCACCACAGAAAGGTCTTGGTGCACAACAAGTGCCCACGCTGCCCCAAGAACTACACCTGAAGCCAAAGGTTCCAGACTGATTTTCCTGGTGGAAAGAGCTGCTGTTCCCTTTTTTCTGCCCTGCGCTGCAATGGTCGGTCCCACGTCCTGAAATTTGAATGCAAATGAAGATTCCTGCCAGAGAAAAGGTGCAACCACAGAAAGGTCTTGCTGCCCAAGAAGTGCCCAGGCTGCCCCAACAACTGCACCTCAAAGCCAAAGCTTCCAGACTGTTTTCCTGGTGGAAAGAGCTGCTGTTCCCTTTTTTCCGCCCTGCGCTGCAATAGCCAGACCCACCTTTTGAAAAATAGAATCCAAATGAAGATTCCTGCCAGACAAAAAGTGCCACCACAGAAAGCTCTTTGCTGCCCAAGAAGTGTCCCGGGTCCCCCACCAACTGCACCTCAAAGCCAAAGCTTCCAGACTTTTTTTCCTTAGGGAAAGGGCTGCTGTTCCCTTTTTTCAGCCCTCTGCTGCAATGGTCGATCCCACCTCCTGAGAAATAGAATCCAAATGAAGATTGCTGCCAGACAAAAGGTGCCACCACAGAAAGGTCTTGCTGCCCAACAAGTGCTTAGGCTGCCCCAAGAACTACACCTGAAGCCAAAGGTTCCAGACTTTTTTTCCTGGTGGAAAGAGCTGCTGTTCCATTTTTTCAGCCCTGCGCTGCAATGGCCGGTTCCACCTCCTGAAAAATTGAATCCAAATAAGATTGCTGCCAGACAAAAGTACCACCACAGAAAGGTCTTGCTGCCCAAGAAGTGCCCAGGCTACCCCAACAACTACACCTCCAAGTCAAAGCTTCCAGACTTTTTTTCCTTAGGGAAAGAGCTGCTCTTCCCTTTTTTCCGCCCTGTGCTGCAATGGCCGGTCCCACCTCCTGAAAAATTGAATCCAAATGAAGATTCCTGCCAGACAAAAGGTGCCAACAACAGAAAACTCTTCCTGCCCGAGAAGTTCCCAGGCTGCCCTAACAACTGCATCTCAAAGCCAAAGCTTCCAGACTGTTTTTCCTGAGAGAAAAGACCTGCTGTTCCCTTTTTTCAACCCTGCTCTGCAATGACCAGTCCCACCTCCTGGAAAATTCAATCCAAAGGAAGATTCCTGCCAGACAAAAGGTGCCACCACAGAAAGCTCTTTGCTGCCCAAGAAGTGCCCAGGGTGCCCCACCATCTGCACCTCAAAGACAAAGCTTCCAGACTTTTTTTCCTTAGGGAAAGGGCTGCTGTTCCCTTTTTTCAGCCCTCTGCTGCAATGGCCGGTCCCACGTCTTTAAAAATTTACTCCAAATGAAGATTCCTGCCAGAGAAAAGTTGCCACCAGAGAAAGGTCTTGCTGCCCAAGAAGTGCTCAGGCTGCCCCAAAACTGCACGTGAAGCCAAAGGATCCAGACTATTTTTCCTGGTGGAAAGGGCTGCTGTTCCCTTTTTTCATCTCTGCGCTGCAATGACCGGTCCCACCTCCTGAAAAATAGAATCCAAATGAAGATTCCCGCCAGAAAAAAGGTGCCACCACGGAAAGGTCTTTGCTGCCCAAGAAGTGCCAGGGCTGCCCCAACAACTGCACGTGATGCCAAAGCTTCAGACTTTTTTTCCTTAGGGAAAGGGCTGCTGTTCCCTTTTTTCAGCCCTCTGCTGCAATGGCCGGTCCCACCTCCTGAGAAACAGAATTCAAAGGAAGATTCCTGCCAGACAAAAGGTGCCACCACAGAAAGGTCTTGGTGCACAACAAGTGCCCACGCTGCCCCAAAAAGTACACCTGAAGCCAAAGGTTCCAGACTGATTTTCCTGGTGGAAAGAGCTGCTGTTCCCTTTTTTCTGCCCTGCGCTGCAATGGCCTGTCCCACCTCCTGAAATTTGAATGCAAATGAAGATTCCTGCCAGAGAAAAGGTGCAACCACAGAAAGGTCTTGCTGCCCAAGAAGTGCCCAGGCTGCCCCAACAACTGCACCTCAAAGCCAAAGCTTCCAGACTGTTTTCCTGGTGGAAAGAGCTGCTGTTCCCTTTTTTCCGCCCTGCGCTGCAATAGCCGGACCCACCTTTTGAAAAATAGAATCCAAATGAAGATTCCTGCCAGACAAAAGGTGCCACCACAGAAAGCTCTTTGGTGCCCAAGAAGTGTCCAGGGTGCCCCACCATCTGCACCTCAAAGACAAAGCTTCCAGACTTTTTTTCCTTAGGGAAAGGGCTGTAGTTCCCTTTTTTCAGCCCTCTGCTGCAATGACCGGTCCCACCTCCTGAGAAATAGAATTCAAATGAACATTCCTGCCAGACAAAAGGTGCCAACACAGAAAGGTCTTGGTGCACAACATGTGCCCATGCTGCCCCAAGAACTACACCTGAAGCCAAAGGTTCCAGACTGATTTTCCTGGTGGAAAGAGCTGCTGTTCCCTTTTTTCAGCCCTGCGCTGCAATGGCCGGTCCCACGTCTTTAAAAATTTACTCCAAATGAAGATTCCTGCCAGAGAAAAGTTGCCACCAGAGAAAGGTCTTGCTGCCCAAGAAGTGCTCAGGCTGCCCCAAAACTGCACGTGAAGCCAAAGGATCCAGACTATTTTTCCTGGTGGAAAGGGCTGCTGTTCCCTTTTTTCATCTCTGCGCTGCAATGGCCTGTCCCACCTCCTGAAAAATAGAATCCAAATGAAGATTCCCGCCAGAAAAAAGGTGCCACCACGGAAAGGTCTTTGCTGCCCAAGAAGTGCCAGGGCTGCCCCAACAACTGCCCGTGATGCCAAAGCTTCAGACTTTTTTTCCTTAGGGAAAGGGCTGCTGTTCCCTTTTTTCAGCCCTCTGCTGCAATGGCCGGTCCCACCTCCTGAGAAACAGAATTCAAAGGAAGATTCCTGCCAGACAAAAGGTGCCACCACAGAAAAGTCTTGGTGCACAACAAGTGCCCACGCTGCCCCAAGAAGTACACCTGAAGCCAAAGGTTCCAGACTGATTTTCCTGGTGGAAAGAGCTGCTGTTCCCTTTTTTCTGCCCTGCGCTGCAATGGTCGGTCCCACGTCCTGAAATTTGAATGCAAATGAAGATTCCTGCCAGAGAAAAGGTGCAACCACAGAAAGGTCTTGCTGCCCAAGAAGTGCCCAGGCTACCCCAACAACTGCACCTCAAAACCAAAGCTTCCAGACTGTTACCCTGGTGGAAAGAGCTGCTGTTCCCTTTTTTCCGCCCTGCGCTGCAATAGCCGGACCCACCTTTTGAAAAATAGAATCCAAATGAAGATTCCTGCCAGACAAAAGGTGCCACCACAGAAAGCTCTTTGCTGCCCAAGAAGTGTCCAGGGTGCCCCACCATCTGCACCTCAAAGACAAAGCATCCAGACTTTTTTTCCTTAGGGAAAGGGCTGTAGTTCCCTTTTTTCAGCCCTCTGCTGCAATGACCGGTCCCACCTCCTGAGAAATAGAATTCAAATGAAGATTGCTGCCAGACAAAAGGTGCCAACACAGAAAGGTCTTGGTGCACAACATGTGCCCATGCTGCCCCAAGAACTACACCTGAAGCCAAAGGTTCCAGACTGATTTTCCTGGTGGAAAGAGCTGCTGTTCCCTTTTTTCAGCCCTGCGCTGCAATGGCCGGTCCCACGTCTTTAAAAATTTACTCCAAATGAAGATTCCTGCCAGAGAAAAGTTGCCACCAGAGAAAGGTCTTGCTGCCCAAGAAGTGCTCAGGCTGCCCCAAAACTGCACGTGAAGCCAAAGGATCCAGACTATTTTTCCTGGTGGAAAGGGCTGCTGTTCCCTTTTTTCATCTCTGCGCTGCAATGGCCTGTCCCACCTCCTGAAAAATAGAATCCAAATGAAGATTCCCGCCAGAAAAAAGGTGCCACCACGGAAAGGTCTTTGCTGCCCAAGAAGTGCCAGGGCTGCCCCAACAACTGCCCGTGATGCCAAAGCTTCAGACTTTTTTTCCTTAGGGAAAGGGCTGCTGTTCCCTTTTTTCAGCCCTCTGCTGCAATGGCCGGTCCCACCTCCTGAGAAATAGAATTCAAATGAAGATTCCTGCCAGACAAAAGGTGCCAACACAGAAAGGTCTTGGTGCACAACATGTGCCCATGCTGCCCCAAGAACTACACCTGAAGCCAAAGGTTCCAGACTGATTTTCCTGGTGGAAAGAGCTGCTGTTCCCTTTTTTCAGCCCTGCGATGCAATGGCCGGTCCCACGTCTTTAAAAATTTACTCCAAATGAAGATTCCTGCCAGAGAAAAGTTGCCACCAGAGAAAGGTCTTGCTGCCCAAGAAGTGCTCAGGCTGCCCCAAAACTGCACGTGAAGCCAAAGGATCCAGACTATTTTTGCTGGTGGAAAGGGCTGCTGTTCCCATTTTTCAGCCCTGCGCTGCAATGGCCGGTCCCACCTCCTGAAAAATAGAATCCAAATGAAGATTGCTGCCAGAAAAAAGGTGCCACCACGGAAAGGTCTTTGCTGCCCAAGAAGTGCCAGGGCTGCCCCAACAACTGCACGTGATGCCAAAGCTTCAGACTTTTTTTCCTTAGGGAAAGGGCTGCTGTTCCCTTTTTTCAGCCCTCTGCTGCAATGGCCGGTCCCACCTCCTGAGAAATAGAATTCAAATGAAGATTCCTGCCAGACAAAAGGTGCCAACACAGAAAGGTCTTGGTGCACAACATGTGCCCACGCTGCCCCAAGAACTACACCTGAAGCCAAAGGTTCCAGACTGATTTTCCTGGTGGAAAGAGCTGCTGTTCCCTTCTTTCAGCCCTGCGCTGCAATGGCCGGTCCCACGTCTTTAAAAATTTACTCCAAATGAAGATTCCTGCCAGAGAAAAGTTGCCACCAGAGAAAGGTCTTGCTGCCTAACAAGTGCTTAGGCTGCCCCAAGAACTACACCTGAAGCCAAAGGTTCCAGACTTTTTTTCCTGGTGGAAAGGGCTGCTGTTCCCTTTTTTCCGCCCTGCGCTGCAATAGCCGGACCCACCTTTTGAAAAATAGAATCCAAATGAAGATTCCTGCCAGACAAAAGGTGCCACCACAGAAAGCTCTTTGCTGCCCAAGAAGTGTCCAGGGTGCCCCACCAACTGCACCTCAAAGCCAAAGCTTCCAGACTTTTTTTCCTTAGGGAAAGGGCTGTAGTTCCCTTTTTTCAGCCCTGCGCTGCAATGGCCGGTTCCACCTCCTGAAAAATTGAATCCAGATAAGATTGCTGCCAGACAAAAGTACCACCACAGAAAGGTCTTGCTGCCCAAGAAGTGCCCAGGCTACCCCAACAACTACACCTCCAAGTCAAAGCTTCCAGACTTTTTTTCCTTAGGGAAAGAGCTGCTCTTCCCTTTTTTCCGCCCTGTGCTGCAATGGCCGGTCCCACCTCCTGAAAAATTGAATCCAAATGAAGATTCCTGCCAGACAAAAGGTGTCAACAACAGAAAACTCTTCCTGCCCGAGAAGTTCCCAGGCTGCCCTAACAACTGCATCTCAAAGCCAAAGCTTCCAGACTGTTTTTCCTGAGAGAAAAGACCTGCTGTTCCCTTTTTTCAACCCTGCTCTGCAATGACCAGTCCAGCCTCCTGGAAAATTCAATGCAAATGAAGATTCCTGCCAGACAAAAGGTGCCACCACAGAAAGCGCTTTGCTGCCCAAGAAGTGCCCAGGGTGCCCCAACAACTGCACCTCCAAGCCAAAGCTTCCAGACTGTTTTTCCTGGTGGAAAGAGCTGCTGTTCCCTTTTTTCAGCCCTGCGCTGCAATGGCCGGTCCCACGTCTTTAAAAATTTACTCCAAATGAAGATTCCTGCCAGAGAAAAGTTGCCACCAGAGAAAGGTCTTGCTGCCCAAGAAGTGCTCAGGCTGCCCCAAAACTGCACGTGAAGCCAAAGGATCCAGACTATTTTTCCTGGTGGAAAGGGCTGCTGTTCCCTTTTTTCATCTCTGCGCTGCAATGGCCTGTCCCACCTCCTGAAAAATAGAATCCAAATGAAGATTCCCGCCAGAAAAAAGGTGCCACCACGGAAAGGTCTTTGCTGCCCAAGAAGTGCCAGGGCTGCCCCAACAACTGCCCGTGATTCCAAAGCTTCAGACTTTTTTTCCTTAGGGAAAGGGCTGCTGTTCCCTTTTTTCAGCCCTCTGCTGCAATGGTCGATCCCACCTCCTGAGAAACAGAATTCAAAGGAAGATTCCTGCCAGACAAAAGGTGCCACCACAGAAAGGTCTTGGTGCACAACAAGTGCCCACGCTGCCCCAAGAAGTACACCTGAAGCCAAAGGTTCCAGACTGATTTTCCTGGTGGAAAGAGCTGCTGTTCCCTTTTTTCTGCCCTGCGCTGCAATGGTCGGTCCCACGTCCTGAAATTTGAATGCAAATGAAGATTCCTGCCAGAGAAAAGGTGCAACCACAGAAAGGTCTTGCTGCCCAAGAAGTGCCCAGGCTGCCCCAACAACTGCACCTCAAAGCCAAAGCTTCCAGACTGTTTTCCTGGTGGAAAGAGCTGCTGTTCCCTTTTTTCTGCCCTGCGCTGCAATAGCCGGACCCACCTTTTGAAAAATAGAATCCAAATGAAGATTGCTGCCAGACAAAAGGTGCCACCACAGAAAGCTCTTTGGTGCCCAAGAAGTGTCCAGGGTGCCCCACCATCTGCACCTCAAAGACAAAGCTTCCAGACTTTTTTTCCTTAGGGAAAGGGCTGCTGTTCCCTTTTTTCAGCCCTCTGCTGCAATGGCCGGTCCCACCTCCTGAGAAATAGAATTCAAATGAAGATTCCTGCCAGACAAAAGGTGCCAACACAGAAAGGTCTTGGTGCACAACATGTGCCCATGCTGCCCCAAGAACTACACCTGAAGCCAAAGGTTCCAGACTGATTTTCCTGGTGGAAAGAGCTGCTGTTCCCTTTTTTCAGCCCTGCGATGCAATGGCCGGTCCCACGTCTTTAAAAATTTACTCCAAATGAAGATTCCTGCCAGAGAAAAGTTGCCACCAGAGAAAGGTCTTGCTGCCCAAGAAGTGCTCAGGCTACCCCAAAACTGCACGTGAAGCCAAAGGATCCAGACTATTTTTCCTGGTGGAAAGGGCTGCTGTTCCCATTTTTCAGCCCTGCGCTGCAATGGCCGGTCCCACCTCCTGAAAAATAGAATCCAAATGAAGATTGCTGCCAGAAAAAAGGTGCCACCACGGAAAGGTCTTTGCTGCCCAAGAAGTGCCAGGGCTGCCCCAACAACTGCACGTGATGCCAAAGCTTCAGACTTTTTTTCCTTAGGGAAAGGGCTGCTGTTCCCTTTTTTCAGCCCTCTGCTGCAATGGCCGGTCCCACCTCCTGAGAAATAGAATTCAAATGAAGATTCCTGCCAGACAAAAGGTGCCAACAGAGAAAGGTCTTGGTGCACAACATGTGCCCACGCTGCCCCAAGAACTACACCTGAAGCCAAAGGTTCCAGACTGATTTTCCTGGTGGAAAGAGCTGCTGTTCCCTTCTTTCAGCCCTGCGCTGCAATGGCCGGTCCCACGTCTTTAAAAATTTACTCCAAATGAAGATTCCTGCCAGAGAAAAGGTGCAACCACAGAAAGGTCTTGCTGCCCAAGAAGTGCCCAGGCTGCCCCAAGAACTACACCTGAAGCCAAAGGTTCCAGACTTTTTTTCCTGGTGGAAATGGCTGCTGTTCCCTTTTTTCCGCCCTGCGCTGCAATAGCCGGACCCACCTTTTGAAAAATAGAATCCAAATGAAGATTCCTGCCAGACAAAAGGTGCCACCACAGAAAGCTCTTTGCTGCCCAAGAAGTGTCCAGGGTGCCCCACCAACTGCACCTCAAAGCCAAAGCTTCCAGACTTTTTTTCCTTAGGGAAAGGGCTGTAGTTCCCTTTTTTCAGCCCTGCGCTGCAATGGCCGGTTCCACCTCCTGAAAAATTGAATCCAGATAAGATTGCTGCCAGACAAAAGTACCACCACAGAAAGGTCTTGCTGCCCAAGAAGTGCCCAGGCTACCCCAACAACTACACATCCAAGTCAAAGCTTCCAGACTTTTTTTCCTTAGGGACAGAGCTGCTCTTCCCTTTTTTCAGCCCTGTGCTGCAATGGCCGGTCCCACCTCCTGAAAAATTGAATCCAAATGAAGATTCCTGCCAGACAAAAGGTGCCAACAACAGAAAACTCTTCCTGCCCGAGAAGTTCCCAGGCTGCCCTAACAACTGCATCTCAAAGCCAAAGCTTCCAGACTGTTTTTCCTGAGAGAAAAGACCTGCTGTTCCCTTTTTTCAACCCTGCTCTGCAATGACTAGTCCCACCTCCTGGAAAATTCAATCCAAAGGAAGATTCCTGCCAGACAAAAGGTACCACCACAGAAAGCTCTTTGCTGCCCAAGAAGTACCCAGGGTGCCCCACCATCTGCACCTCAAAGACAAAGCTTCCAGACTTTTTTTCCTTAGGGAAAGGGCTGCTGTTCCCTTTTTTCAGCCCTCTGCTGCAATGGCCGGTCCCACGTCTTTAAAAATTTACTCCAAATGAAGATTCCTGCCAGAGAAAAGTTGCCACCAGAGAAAGGTCTTGCTGCCCAAGAAGTGCTCAGGCTGCCCCAAAACTGCACGTGAAGCCAAAGGATCCAGACTATTTTTCCTGGTGGAAAGGGCTGCTGTTCCCTTTTTTCATCTCTGCGCTGCAATGGCCGGTCCCACCTCCTGAAAAATAGAATCCAAATGAAGATTCCCGCCAGAAAAAAGGTGCCACCACGGAAAGGTCTTTGCTGCCCAAGAAGTGCCAGGGCTGCCCCAACAACTGCACGTGATGCCAAAGCTTCAGACTTTTTTTCCTTAGGGAAAGGGCTGCTGTTCCCTTTTTTCAGCCCTCTGCTGCAATGGCCGGTCCCACCTCCTGAGAAACAGAATTCAAAGGAAGATTCCTGCCAGACAAAAGGTGCCACCACAGAAAGGTCTTGGTGCACAACAAGTGCCCACGCTGCCCCAAAAAGTACACCTGAAGCCAAAGGTTCCAGACTGATTTTCCTGGTGGAAAGAGCTGCTGTTCCCTTTTTTCTGCCCTGCGCTGCAATGGCCTGTCCCACCTCCTGAAATTTGAATGCAAATGAAGATTCCTGCCAGAGAAAAGGTGCAACCACAGAAAGGTCTTGCTGCCCAAGAAGTGCCCAGGCTGCCCCAACAACTGCACCTCAAAGCCAAAGCTTCCAGACTGTTTTCCTGGTGGAAAGAGCTGCTGTTCCCTTTTTTCCGCCCTGCGCTGCAATAGCCGGACCCACCTTTTGAAAAATAGAATCCAAATGAAGATTCCTGCCAGACAAAAGGTGCCACCACAGAAAGCTCTTTGGTGCCCAAGAAGTGTCCAGGGTGCCCCACCATCTGCACCTCAAAGACAAAGCTTCCAGACTTTTTTTACTTAGGGAAAGGGCTGTAGTTCCCTTTTTTCAGCCCTCTGCTGCAATGACCGGTCCCACCTCCTGAGAAATAGAATTCAAATGAAGATTGCTGCCAGACAAAAGGTGCCAACACAGAAAGGTCTTGGTGCACAACATGTGCCCATGCTGCCCCAAGAACTACACCTGAAGCCAAAGGTTCCAGACTGATTTTCCTGGTGGAAAGAGCTGCTGTTCCCTTTTTTCAGCCCTGCGATGCAATGGCCGGTCCCACGTCTTTAAAAATTTACTCCAAATGAAGATTCCTGCCAGAGAAAAGTTGCCACCAGAGAAAGGTCTTGCTGCCCAAGAAGTGCTCAGGCTGCCCCAAAACTGCACGTGAAGCCAAAGGATCCAGACTATTTTTCCTGGTGGAAAGGGCTGCTGTTCCCTTTTTTCATCTCTGCGCTGCAATGGCCTGTCCCACCTCCTGAAAAATAGAATCCAAATGAAGATTCCCGCCAGAAAAAAGGTGCCACCACGGAAAGGTCTTTGCTGCCCAAGAAGTGCCAGGGCTGCCCCAACAACTGCCCGTGATGCCAAAGCTTCAGACTTTTTTTCCTTAGGGAAAGGGCTGCTGTTCCCTTTTTTCAGCCCTCTGCTGCAATGGCCGGTCCCACCTCCTGAGAAACAGAATTCAAAGGAAGATTCCTGCCAGACAAAAGGTGCCACCACAGAAAGGTCTTGGTGCACAACAAGTGCCCACGCTGCCCCAAGAAGTACACCTGAAGCCAAAGGTTCCAGACTGATTTTCCTGGTGGAAAGAGCTGCTGTTCCCTTTTTTCTGCCCTGCGCTGCAATGGTCGGTCCCACGTCCTGAAATTTGAATGCAAATGAAGATTCCTGCCAGAGAAAAGGTGCAACCACAGAAAGGTCTTGCTGCCCAAGAAGTGCCCAGGCTACCCCAACAACTGCACCTCAAAACCAAAGCTTCCAGACTGTTACCCTGGTGGAAAGAGCTGCTGTTCCCTTTTTTCCGCCCTGCGCTGCAATAGCCGGACCCACCTTTTGAAAAATAGAATCCAAATGAAGATTCCTGCCAGACAAAAGGTGCCACCACAGAAAGCTCTTTGCTGCCCAAGAAGTGTCCAGGGTGCCCCACCATCTGCACCTCAAAGACAAAGCATCCAGACTTTTTTTCCTTAGGGAAAGGGCTGTAGTTCCCTTTTTTCAGCCCTCTGCTGCAATGACCGGTCCCACCTCCTGAGAAATAGAATTCAAATGAAGATTGCTGCCAGACAAAAGGTGCCAACACAGAAAGGTCTTGGTGCACAACATGTGCCCATGCTGCCCCAAGAACTACACCTGAAGCCAAAGGTTCCAGACTGATTTTCCTGGTGGAAAGAGCTGCTGTTCCCTTTTTTCAGCCCTGCGCTGCAATGGCCGGTCCCACGTCTTTAAAAATTTACTCCAAATGAAGATTCCTGCCAGAGAAAAGTTGCCACCAGAGAAAGGTCTTGCTGCCCAAGAAGTGCTCAGGCTGCCCCAAAACTGCACGTGAAGCCAAAGGATCCAGACTATTTTTCCTGGTGGAAAGGGCTGCTGTTCCCTTTTTTCATCTCTGCGCTGCAATGGCCTGTCCCACCTCCTGAAAAATAGAATCCAAATGAAGATTCCCGCCAGAAAAAAGGTGCCACCACGGAAAGGTCTTTGCTGCCCAAGAAGTGCCAGGGCTGCCCCAACAACTGCCCGTGATGCCAAAGCTTCAGACTTTTTTTCCTTAGGGAAAGGGCTGCTGTTCCCTTTTTTCAGCCCTCTGCTGCAATGGCCGGTCCCACCTCCTGAGAAACAGAATTCAAAGGAAGATTCCTGCCAGACAAAAGGTGCCACCACAGAAAGGTCTTGGTGCACAACAAGTGCCCACGCTGCCCCAAGAAGTACACCTGAAGCCAAAGGTTCCAGACTGATTTTCCTGGTGGAAAGAGCTGCTGTTCCCTTTTTTCTGCCCTGCGCTGCAATGGTCGGTCCCACGTCCTGAAATTTGAATGCAAATGAAGATTCCTGCCAGAGAAAAGGTGCAACCACAGAAAGGTCTTGCTGCCCAAGAAGTGCCCAGGCTGCCCCAACAACTGCACCTCAAAGCCAAAGCTTCCAGACTGTTTTCCTGGTGGAAAGAGCTGCTGTTCCCTTTTTTCTGCCCTGCGCTGCAATAGCCGGACCCATCTTTTGAAAAATAGAATCCAAATGAAGATTGCTGCCAGACAAAAGGTGCCACCACAGAATGCTCTTTGGTGCCCAAGAAGTGTCCAGGGTGCCCCACCATCTGCACCTCAAAGACAAAGCTTCCAGACTTTTTTTCCTTAGGGAAAGGGCTGCTGTTCCCTTTTTTCAGCCCTCTGCTGCAATGGCCGGTCCCACCTCCTGAGAAATAGAATTCAAATGAAGATTCCTGCCAGACAAAAGGTGCCAACACAGAAAGGTCTTGGTGCACAACATGTGCCCATGCTGCCCCAAGAACTACACCTGAAGCCAAAGGTTCCAGACTGATTTTCCTGGTGGAAAGAGCTGCTGTTCCCTTTTTTCAGCCCTGCGATGCAATGGCCGGTCCCATGTCTTTAAAAATTTACTCCAAATGAAGATTCCTGCCAGAGAAAAGTTGCCACCAGAGAAAGGTCTTGCTGCCCAAGAAGTGCTCAGGCTACCCCAAAACTGCACGTGAAGCCAAAGGATCCAGACTATTTTTCCTGGTGGAAAGGGCTGCTGTTCCCATTTTTCAGCCCTGCGCTGCAATGGCCGGTCCCACCTCCTGAAAAATAGAATCCAAATGAAGATTGCTGCCAGAAAAAAGGTGCCACCACGGAAAGGTCTTTGCTGCCCAAGAAGTGCCAGGGCTGCCCCAACAACTGCACGTGATGCCAAAGCTTCAGACTTTTTTTCCTTAGGGAAAGGGCTGCTGTTCCCTTTTTTCAGCCCTCTGCTGCAATGGCCGGTCCCACCTCCTGAGAAATAGAATTCAAATGAAGATTCCTGCCAGACAAAAGGTGCCAACACAGAAAGGTCTTGGTGCACAACATGTGCCCACGCTGCCCCAAGAACTACACCTGAAGCCAAAGGTTCCAGACTGATTTTCCTGGTGGAAAGAGCTGCTGTTCCCTTCTTTCAGCCCTGCGCTGCAATGGCCGGTCCCACGTCTTTAAAAATTTACTCCAAATGAAGATTCCTGCCAGAGAAAAGGTGCAACCACAGAAAGGTCTTGCTGCCCAAGAAGTGCCCAGGCTGCCCCAAGAACTACACCTGAAGCCAAAGGTTCCAGACTTTTTTTCCTGGTGGAAATGGCTGCTGTTCCCTTTTTTCCGCCCTGCGCTGCAATAGCCGGACCCACCTTTTGAAAAATAGAATCCAAATGAAGATTCCTGCCAGACAAAAGGTGCCACCACAGAAAGCTCTTTGCTGCCCAAGAAGTGTCCAGGGTGCCCCACCAACTGCACCTCAAAGCCAAAGCTTCCAGACTTTTTTTCCTTAGGGAAAGGGCTGTAGTTCCCTTTTTTCAGCCCTGCGCTGCAATGGCCGGTTCCACCTCCTGAAAAATTGAATCCAGATAAGATTGCTGCCAGACAAAAGTACCACCACAGAAAGGTCTTGCTGCCCAAGAAGTGCCCAGGCTACCCCAACAACTACACATCCAAGTCAAAGCTTCCAGACTTTTTTTCCTTAGGGAAAGAGCTGCTCTTCCCTTTTTTCAGCCCTGTGCTGCAATGGCCGGTCCCACCTCCTGAAAAATTGAATCCAAATGAAGATTCCTGCCAGACAAAAGGTGTCAACAACAGAAAACTCTTCCTGCCCGAGAAGTTCCCAGGCTGCCCTAACAACTGCATCTCAAAACCAAAGCTTCCAGACTGTTTTTCCTGAGAGAAAAGACCTGCTGTTCCCTTTTTTCAACCCTGCTCTGCAATGACCAGTCCAGCCTCCTGGAAAATTCAATCCAAATGAAGATTCCTGCCAGACAAAAGGTGCCACCACAGAAAGCGCTTTGCTGCCCAAGAAGTGCCCAGGGTGCCCCAACAACTGCACCTCCAAGCCAAAGCTTCCAGACTGTTTTTCCTGGTGGAAAGAGCTGCTGTTCCCTTTTTTCAGCCCTGCGCTGCAATGGCCGGTCCCACGTCTTTAAAAATTTACTCCAAATGAAGATTCCTGCCAGAGAAAAGTTGCCACCAGAGAAAGGTCTTGCTGCCCAAGAAGTGCTCAGGCTGCCCCAAAACTGCACGTGAAGCCAAAGGATCCAGACTATTTTTCCTGGTGGAAAGGGCTGCTGTTCCCTTTTTTCATCTCTGCGCTGCAATGGCCTGTCCCACCTCCTGAAAAATAGAATCCAAATGAAGATTCCCGCCAGAAAAAAGGTGCCACCACGGAAAGGTCTTTGCTGCCCAAGAAGTGCCAGGGCTGCCCCAACAACTGCCCGTGATGCCAAAGCTTCAGACTTTTTTTCCTTAGGGAAAGGGCTGCTGTTCCCTTTTTTCAGCCCTCTGCTGCAATGGCCGGTCCCACCTCCTGAGAAATAGAATTCAAATGAACATTCCTGCCAGACAAAAGGTACCACCACAGAAAGGTCTTGGTGCACAACAAGTGCCCACGCTGCCCCAAGAAGTACACCTGAAGCCAAAGGTTCCAGACTGTTTTTCCTGGTGGAAAGAGCTGCTGTTCCCTTTTTTCTGCCCTGCGCTGCAATGGTCGGTCCCACGTCCTGAAATTTGAATGCAAATGAAGATTCCTGCCAGAGAAAAGGTGCAACCACAGAAAGGTCTTGCTGCCCAAGAAGTGCCCAGGCTGCCCCAACAACTGCACCTCAAAGCCAAAGCTTCCAGACTGTTTTCCTGGTGGAAAGGGCTGCTGTTCCCTTTTTTCCGCCCTGCGCTGCAATAGCCGGACCCACCTTTTGAAAAATAGAATCCAAATGAAGATTCCTGCCAGACAAAAGGTGCCACCACAGAAAGCTCTTTGCTGCCCAAGAAGTGTCCAGGGTGCCCCACCAACTGCACCTCAAAGCCAAAGCTTCCAGACTTTTTTTCCTTAGGGAAAGGGCTGCTGTTCCCTTTTTTCAGCCCTCTGCTGCAATGGTCGATCCCACCTCCTGAGAAATAGAATCCAAATGAAGATTGCTGCCAGACAAAAGGTGCCACCACAGAAAGGTCTTGCTGCCCAACAAGTGCTTAGGCTGCCCCAAGAACTACACCTGAAGCCAAAGGTTCCAGACTTTTTTTCCTTAGGGAAAGGGCTGCTGTTCCCTCTTTTCCGCCCTGCGCTGCAATAGCCGGACCCACCTTTTGAAAAATAGAATCCAAATCAAGATTCCTGCCAAACAAAAGGTGCCACCACAGAAAGCTCTTTGCTGCCCAAGAAGTGTCCAGGGTGCCCCACCAACTGCACCTCAAAGCCAAAGCTTCCAGACTTTTTTTCCTTAGGGAAAGGGCTACTCTTCCCTTTTTTCCGCCCTGTGCTGCAATGGCCGGTCCCACCTCCTGAAAAATAGAATCCAAATGAAGATTCCTGCCAGACAAAAGGTGCCAACAACAGAAAACTCTTCCTGCCCGAGAAGTTCCCAGGCTGCCCTAACAACTGCATCTCAAAGCCAAAGCTTCCAGCCTGTTTTTCCTGAGAGAAAAGACCTGCTGTTCCCTTTTTTCAACCCTGCTCTGCAATGACCAGTCCCATCTCCTGGAAAATTCAATCTAAATGAAGATTCCTGCCAGACAAAAGGTGCCACCACAGAAAGCTCTTTGCTGCCCAAGAAGTGCCCAGGGTGCCCCAACAACTGCACCTCCAAGCCAAAGCTTCCAGACTGTTTTTCCTGGTGGAAAGAGCTGCTGTTCCCTTTTTTCAGCCCTGCGCTGCAATGGCCGGTCCCACGTCTTTAAAAATTTACTCCAAATGAAGATTCCTGCCAGAGAAAAGTTGCCACCAGAGAAAGGTCTTGCTGCCCAAGAAGTGCTCAGGCTGCCCCAAAACTGCACGTGAAGCCAAAGGATCCAGACTATTTTTCCTGGTGGAAAGGGCTGCTGTTCCCTTTTTTCATCTCTGCGCTGCAATGGCCTGTCCCACCTCCTGAAAAATAGAATCCAAATGAAGATTCCCGCCAGAAAAAAGGTGCCACCACGGAAAGGTCTTTGCTGCCCAAGAAGTGCCAGGGCTGCCCCAACAACTGCCCGTGATGCCAAAGCTTCAGACTTTTTTTCCTTAGGGAAAGGGCTGCTGTTCCCTTTTTTCAGCCCTCTACTGCAATGGCCGGTCCCACCTCCTGAGAAATAGAATTCAAATGAACATTCCTGCCAGACAAAAGGTACCACCACAGAAAGGTCTTGGTGCACAACAAGTGCCCACGCTGCCCCAAGAAGTACACCTGAAGCCAAAGGTTCCAGACTGTTTTTCCTGGTGGAAAGAGCTGCTGTTCCCTTTTTTCTGCCCTGCGCTGCAATGGTCGGTCCCACGTCCTGAAATTTGAATGCAAATGAAGATTCCTGCCAGAGAAAAGGTGCAACCACAGAAAGGTCTTGCTGCCCAAGAAGTGCCCAGGCTGCCCCAACAACTGCACCTCAAAGCCAAAGCTTCCAGACTGTTTTCCTGGTGGAAAGGGCTGCTGTTCCCTTTTTTCCGCCCTGCGCTGCAATAGCCGGACCCACCTTTTGAAAAATAGAATCCAAATGAAGATTCCTGCCAGACAAAAGGTGCCACCACAGAAAGCTCTTTGCTGCCCAAGAAGTGTCCAGGGTGCCCCACCAACTGCACCTCAAAGCCAAAGCTTCCAGACTTTTTTTCCTTAGGGAAAGGGCTGCTGTTCCCTTTTTTCAGCCCTCTGCTGCAATGGTCGATCCCACCTCCTGAGAAATAGAATGCAAATGAAGATTGCTGCCAGACAAAAGGTGCCACCACAGAAAGGTCTTGCTGCCCAACAAGTGCTTAGGCTGCCCCAAGAACTACACCTGAAGCCAAAGGTTCCAGACTTTTTTTCCTTAGGGAAAGGGCTGCTGTTCCCTCTTTTCCGCCCTGCGCTGCAATAGCCGGACCCACCTTTTGAAAAATAGAATCCAAATCAAGATTCCTGCCAAACAAAATGTGCCACCACAGAAAGATCTTTGCTGCCCAAGAAGTGTCCAGGGTGCCCCACCAACTGCACCTCAAAGCCAAAGCTTCCAGACTTTTTTTCCTTAGGGAAAGGGCTGTAGTTCCCTTTTTTCAGCCCTGCGCTGCAATGGCCGGTTCCACCTCCTGAAAAATTAAATCCAGATAAGATTGCTGCCAGACAAAAGTACCACCACAGAAAGGTCTTGCTGCCCAAGAAGTGCCCAGGCTACCCCAACAACTGCACCTCCAAGTCAAAGCTTCCAGACTTTTTTTCCTTAGGGAAAGAGCTACTCTTCCCTTTTTTCCGCCCTGTGCTGCAATGGCCGGTCCCACCTCCTGAAAAATTGAATCCAAATGAAGATTCCTGCCAGACAAAAGGTGCCAACAACAGAAAACTCTTCCTGCCGGAGAAGTTCCCAGGCTGCCCTAACAACTGCATCTCAAAGCCAAAGCTTCCAGACTGTTTTTCCTGAGAGAAAAGACCTGCTGTTCCCTTTTTTCAACCCTGCTCTGCAATGACCAGTCCCACCTCCTGGAAAATTCAATCCAAAGGAAGATTCCTGCCAGACAAAAGGTGCCACCACAGAAAGCTCTTTGCTGCCCAAGAAGTGCCCAGGGTACCCCAACAACTGCACCTCCAAGCCAAAGCTTCCAGACTGTTTTTCCTGGTGGAAAGAGCTGCTGTTCCCTTTTTTCAGCCCTGCGCTGCAATGGCCGGTCCCACGTCTTTAAAAATTTACTCCAAATGAAGATTCCTACCAGAGAAAAGTTGCCACCAGAGAAAGGTCTTGCTGCCCAAAAAGTGCTCAGGCTGCCCCAAAACTGCACGTGAAGCCAAAGGATCCAGACTATTTTTCCTGGTGGAAAGGGCTGCTGTTCCCTTTTTTCATCTCTGCGCTGCAATGGCCAGTCCCACCTCCTGAAAAATAGAATCCAAATGAAGATTCCCGCCAGAAAAAAGGTGCCACCACGGAAAGGTCTTTGCTGCCCAAGAAGTGCCAGGGCTGCCCCAACAACTGCACCTGAAGCCAAAGCTTCAGACTTTTTTTCCTTAGGGAAAGGGCTGCTGTTCCCTTTTTTCAGCCCTCTGCTGCAATGGCCGGTCCCACCTCCTGAGAAATAGAATTCAAATGAACATTCCTGCCAGACAAAAGGTACCACCACAGAAAGGTCTTGGTGCACAACAAGTGCCCACGCTGCCCCAAGAAGTACACCTGAAGCCAAAGGTTCCAGACTGATTTTCCTGGTGGAAAGAGCTGCTGTTCCCTTTTTTCTGCCCTGCGCTGCAATGGTCGGTCCCACGTCCTGAAATTTGAATGCAATTGAAGATTCCTGCCAGAGAAAAGGTGCAACCACAGAAAGGTCTTGCTGCCCAAGAAGTGCCCAGGCTGCCCCAACAACTGCACCTCAAAGCCAAAGCTTCCAGACTGTTTTTCTGGTGGAAAGGGCTGCTGTTCCCTTTTTTCCGCCCTGCGCTGCAATAGCCGGACCCACCTTTTGAAAAATAGAATCCAAATGAAGATTCCTGCCAGACAAAAGGTGCCACCACAGAAAGCTCTTTGCTGCCCAAGAAGTGTCCAGGGTGCCCCACCAACTGCACCTCAAAGCCAAAGCTTCCAGACTTTTTTTCCTTAGGGAAAGGGCTGTAGTTCCCTTTTTTCAGCCCTGCGATGCAATGGCCGGTCCCACGTCTTTAAAAATTTACTCCAAATGAAGATTCCTGCCAGAGAAAAGTTGCCACCAGAGAAAGGTCTTGCTGCCCAAGAAGTGCTCAGGCTGCCCCAACAACTGCACGTGAAGCCAAAGGATTCAGACTTTTTTTCCTTAGGGAAATGGCTGTTGTTCCCTTTTTTCATCTCTGTTCTGCAATGACCTGTCCCACCTCCTGAGAAATAGAATCCAAATGAAGATTCCTGCCAGACAAAAGGTGCCAGCACAGAAAGCTGCTGGTTGCCCAAGAAGTGTCCAGGCTGCCCCACCAACTGTACTTCCAAGCCGAAGCATCCAGACTTTTTTTCCTGGTGGAAAGAGCTGCTGTTCCCTTTTTTCAGCCCTGCGCTGCCATTGCCTGTCCCACCTTCCTGAAAACCTGAATCCAAATAAGATTGCTGCCAGAAAAAAGTACCACCACAGAAAGCTCTTTGCTGCCCAAGAAGTGCCCAGGCTTCTCCACCAACTGCACCGCAAAGCCAAAACTTCCAGACTTTTTTCCCTTAGGGAAAGAGCTGCTGTTCCCTTTTTTCAGCTCTGCGTTTCAATGGCCTGTCCTACCTTTTGAAAAATTGAAAGTAAATGAAGATTCGTGCCAGACAAAAGCTGCCAGCACAGAAATCTCTTGCTGCCCAAGAAGTGCCCAGGCTGCCCCACCAAGTGCACCTGAAGCCAAAGGATCCCGATCTTCTTGCCTGGAGGAAAGGGCTGCTTTTCCTTTTTTTTGCTGGCCTGCACTGCAATGGCCAAAGTAGATCCAAAAATTGAATGCAAATGAAGATTGTTACCAGATAAAAGGTGCCACCACAGAAGCTCTTGCTGCCCAAGAAGTGCCCAGGCTGTCCCACCAACTGCCCCTCAAAGGGATAGCATACGGGCTTTCTTTTTTGGGAGAAAGGCTGTTGTTTGTTTCTTTTCGGAACCCTGCGCTCGTCTCCCATAATTGAAGACAAACGACACTTTATCCCAAATATGAGGTGCCCAATCCCTGCGTCCCTTGATGCTCTCCCAGTGCCACATCAGGATCCTGTGCGGGAACACGTGCTGCGTTGTCTCCTATGGCAAAAGCAGGTGTTCCCGACTCCAGGGCTCTTCCCCGATCCAGTATGTGAAGAGCAGGGGACGGAGTATCTCGGCACCTCAGTTACTTCTGGCAAGAGACTCCATCCCTCCCAGAGCCTTTGGGAGACCTGCCGGAGTCACACACAGGAGCCCCTCTGGCCAGGTCTCCCTGCTGCCGGGGAGGGGCGGGGAAGAGCAGAGCCCGCTCCTCGCCAAGGATGCACATGGCAGCAAAAGGCTGCAGGTAGGAGTGGGAGCCCAGGCCATTGCAGTCTAAGATTCCCAGGAGCAGGTGGCCCAGCAGCTCCTGTTCCCAAGACACCGGTTCTCAATCCACGGCTCCCGGGAAGCTGCGGCTTTGCCGGAGGAGAAGATCCTTTCTGTGGTGCTGGACAAGATCGTCCAGTGACGAAGGCGTTTCCAACTCCAGGGCTGTCTCTTGAGGCGCTTCTAGAGTAGAATATCAGGGAATATCTCCGCATCTCTGTTCCTTCCTGCGATAGCCTCCATCCCTTCCCCAAGCTCTGGCAGTCCTGGTGGACTGCAGACAGATTAGCCTCTGCCTAAGGGACAAAATCCAGCCTATACGGCAAGGACTTCAAGTAGTTCAGTTTTGAGCCAGTAGGGCACTGCAGTACTGTTGTGTAAACACTAAATAAGGAGAAGGGGAAGGAAGAAAATAGAAACTTTTTTTTTTTGGTTGCAAATAGGTTTTTTTCACGGGGGTTTAGGGTGGATATTTGGGAAAGGTTCTTCCCTCTGAGGGTGGTTGGCACTGGACCAGGCTCCCCAGGGCAGTGGTCGCAAACCAGGGCTGGCAGAGTTCAGGCGCACGGTGTGACTCTTGGGGTCGGTGCTGTGCCGGGCAAAGGCTTGCACTGGACGCTCCTCGTGGGTCCCTTCCAACTGAGCATGTTCTGTGATGGTGCGATGAGTTCCCTCTCTTTGAACACTTTTGTTCTTTTTAGGACTCCTCGCTGGCCGGGGGCCGAAGCGCACCTTCCTTGCGCCTGCTTCCCTGGCCGTTGCGGCGGCCGCAGCCGGGCGCTGAGTGGCCGCTCCCCGCGCGGGCAGGGCCGCTGCTCCAGGAGTGGGGGGGCAGCGCCGGCGCCTCGAGGATTCCCGGGATTCCCTGGCCGGTTTCCAGGCAACGCTCCCCGCGCGCTCCTCGCTCCAGGGCCGAAGGTGCGCAGCCAATGGGAGGCGGCGGAGTGGGCGGGGCGATGCGGGGATTGGGCGGGGCGGGGGCGGGGCCGAGAAGGGCGGTTGGTGGGGTTTGGGTGAGGGTGGGAGCGGGCGGGGCCGGGAGCGGGAGCGCTGCCGCTGAGCGACCCCCGGGCAGCGGCCCCCGGGGGAGACCCCCGGCGAGCGGCCCCCGGTGCGCGGTCCCGAGGGAGAGACCCCCCGTGTGCGGCCCCCGGCGAGTGGCCGCTGGTGAGCGGCCCCCAGTAAATGACAGCCGGTGAGCGACCCGCGGTGAACAACCCCTGGCAAGTGACCCCCGGGGAGGGACCCTCGGCAAGTGAGCCCCGGTGAGTGAGCCCCGGGGAGGGACCCCCAATGAGTGAGCCCCGGGGAGGGATCCCCGGAGCGCGGCCCCCGCGGGGTGTCGGGCCGGGGCTGGGCACGTTCCTTCCCCGTGCAGAGCCGAGCGGGGCCGTGGCGGGAGCGGGGCCGGAGCGGAGCCGGCCGGGGGGGCAGAGGGGAGCCCTGAGCCGCCTTCTGCCGAGGGGGCTGCTGGAAAGGAGCCTGCGCTGGGAGGAGCGGGGCACGTGGCCCGAGGCTGAGGCAGGGGAGCTTCAGGTCAGCTCCTGGAGAAAGGTTTCTCGCTGTGTTTTTCGGGGGGGCTCGGGCACTGCAATGGGTTGCCCAGGCGGAGCCAGCAGCCCGGCAGGTGTTTCAGAGGCGCCTGCATCTGGCCATGGCTGACACGGTTTGGTGCTTTGGGGGTTGCTGGGGTAGTGCTGGGCTGACGGTTGACTTGATGGAATCATGGAAGGTGCTGAGTTGGGAGGGTCCCACCGGCACCGTGGAGTCCAGCTCCTGAGTTTTAGGCACCCCTAAAGGACCTGAATCTGCATCGAGCTGTTTGGCTCCAAAAACTCTTCTGCCCCTAGTCTACACTGCAAAGTAAAAGAAAACAGACCGTGCAAAATAGAGGCCTGTGTTCCCCCCAAGGGAAGGCAGGCAGGTACAAACCAGGACAGTAAATCAAAGCTCAGAACATACGTTCTTGGTCCCCCCAGTTGTATGACACATCACACCAGTCCTCTGTTCATTACCTGTGTAGAACTCTCATCAGGAACCCCAAACTTTCTTGTGTGTATTTGTATAGATATGTATAGATATGTATAGATATGTATAGATATGTATAGGTAGATAGATATACATACATAGATATGTATAGGTATACATTTGTGTGTATCTCTATAAGATTCTGTATCTTTGGATGTGATATTGGCATGCTATTGTTGTGTGGCAACAAGTGGACTTAAAAGGTTACAACACTTTAGGAGAGCACCTTTCTAATTATGGATTCTATTTTTTAAAGAAGGTAACAGGAAAACAACTCTTTAGCCAAATATAAGTTAAGACATTAATCAGAGCAAATGTTTGGATTTTTATTTCCAATTGTACAACAAGTCAACCATCCCTTATCTTCATGGTTGAGAATCTGGACCTGTAAATATTCACAATTAGATGGTTCATTGGGGAGGACAAGTCCTCCAAGAGCAGGTGGTGTACAATGTGGGGGTCCCCACTGCACCCGTAAGTACCTATCTGGTTTCTCCGGCCTCCAAGCAGTAGCTATTGTTTCACAGCCCCAATACCCGCAATGATAATGTCCTGGGTAATTACAAAAAGACTTCCCTGGGTTAGAGGTCGGGCACCAATATGTAACTCCTTTGTTAACTGTCACTGAGGGCTTCCTTCCTCCCTGTCCACATTCCTGGGGTATATTGGCCATTAGTAGATCACAAACGGTTACACTGAACCTAGGACTTATAGCAGTTATCATTTTCCTTACAACCTTAGAATCTCTTGACCTCATTATGGTCCATTCAAATGGTTGGTGGGCATATCCCAGAAAGCTCATAAAAACTATTACTCCAATGATTATTGCCAATTTTCGCTCCATTTTGTTGTTTTTGAGTCCCATCCCTGTATTATCAGTGATTCTTATTTCCCACACTCTTACCTCTCTGCCTTCCTTCGTCTGTTCCTGTGCAGGGAACAACGAGGTTCTAGCTCTTCTTGGCAGCAGAGGTATTCTTCAGGGAATACTGATTAAATTGCTCTATCGCCTTTCACTGATTCAGGCTGGGACTCTTCTATTTCGAGTTTTTGAATTTTGTCAAGTAACCCCAATAAGTCAATATATCTCTTTCGACTTGTTTTTTCCAATTTCCATGAGAATCTAGTACGGCACAGTTCTATTAATACTCTATTCCAATTATGTTCATACACTTCCCAAGTTTCTGGGACTAACCACTCCCAACCACAAAATGCCTTTATTATTTCAGCTTTAGCTAATTGTTCGCTTATAGATTCAGTAGAACTTGTTCTACACCTCATACAATAAGGTTACCCTCTTAGTGAAACACAGCGCCACTGTTTGCCGCACTTCTTACACTTACATCCTACCCAGCTGTAATGAGTAGACCCGGGATGTTTTATGCAGGATATTCCATGTGGATCGCGTCCGCCTGGTATGTCTGTTTCCACCTCGCAGCAAAAAGGCAAAACCGTTTGAGTTCCAACTATTCTATATAGTCCTGAACCTCCAGTTTGTTCAGGTATTCCTTCTAAATTCCATGGAACATAATACACTCTCCTTAGAGTCTGTCCTTGTGGTATCTGAAAAAAAGAATACAGGCTGGGCCTTACACCTTCTTCTTCAAAGTTCATCTGTGGGCCGCACTCTCTTTATTTTCATCTGTAAGTTCCCAGGATTCGAAGTCACCCTCCACTCCAAATTCTTTATCGGTCCTTTCACTCGTGAGGCATGAGTCCACCCTCGCTCAGCTGTCCTTACTGAGGTATCTGTAGTGAGAAGAACGACAAATGGCCCCTCCCACTGTGGAGTTAGTGATGTTTCTCTCCAGGTTTTAATTAACACCTGATCACCAGGTTGAATTTTATGGATAGCTAAGTCCAAAGGAGGTCTTTGAGTTACCAATCCTTTCTTTCTTAACTCTTGTCTTCTCCTCATTAATTCAATAATATACTCTCTTAAACGTATGTCCTCAACTTTAGGGTGATGTACTGGGGTCCCAAATTCATAAGGCATACCATATAGCATCTCAAATGGTGAAATACCTGTATCTGTCCGAGGTTGGGTTCTGATGTATAGTAATGTCAAAGGAAGACACTTTACCCAATTCATTTTAGTCTCTAACATCAATTTAGTTAAATGTTTCTTAATTTCCCCATTCATTCGTTCTACTCTTCCCGAACTCTAAGGGTGCCAAGGGGCATGATATTCCCACTTGATGCCTAGCAGCTCTGTTACTTCTTTAATTACCTTTGAAGTAAAGTGAGTTCCCCTGTCTGAATCTATTGTAGTGACAACACCATACCTAGGTACAATCTCTTCTAATAGGATTTTAGATACCACTTTAGCTGTACACCGAGCAGTGGGAAAAGCTTCCACAAAGTGTGTCAGATGATCCACTAACACCAACAAATACTGATACCTTCCCACTCTTGGCAATTCGGTAAAATCAACTTGAATGCTCTCCAACGGCCTTTTAGCTAATTCTCTTCCTCCTTTGACTTTATCTCTCAAATACCCTCTCTTCACCTTTTTACAAGTCAGACATCCTTCCAAGGCTTTCTTAGCTATATCATACACTCCGACACATCCATATCTATTCTCAAAATGATCTACCAAGGCCTGGGTACTCCAATGAGTCTGTTCATGCAGTCTACCCATAATTTTACAGGCAAGGCCTTTGGGAATTACTTCTCTGCCATCTGACAACAACCACTTTCCCTGTTCTTCTCTTGCACCTACTTGCAACAATTTTTCCTTTTCTCGATTGCTAAAAGACTTAGGGATCTGTTCACTTCCTAGCTCTTGTTCACTCACCACTAACAGAGCTGCTTTCTTTGCCTCAGCGTCAGCTAGATTGTTTCCTCTGGCTGTTACTTTCAATCCCTTCTGATGACCTTTTACATGCACTACGGCAATCTGTTTTGGGCCTCTTAGAGCTCTCAACACCTCTCGAATCAGATTCTCATGAACTAGCCCTTTTCCTTTTGCATTTGCTAGCCCTCTTTCTTCCCATATCTTTCCAAAAGTGTGTACTACTCCAAAAGCATATTTTGAATCTGTGAATATAGTTCCTACCTTCCCTTCTAACAGCTGAAGAGATCTTAGCAAAGCATAAAGTTCACATACTTGAGCTGACCAAGTACTACACAAAGATCCAGATTCCCTGACTTGAAAGGTAACTCCATCCACTATAGCATAGCCTGATCTCCTTTTTCCATCTACTACTCCAGACGAACCATCAATATAAAGTTTTTCACCTGTATCTAATTCCTCTTCTTCTAGATCTCCTCTAATTTTTGTCTGGAGACTTATGACTTGGATGCAATCATGTACTATATTTCCTTGAGGTTCACCATACAGAAACTGAGCTGGATTCCGTAAATGAGTTACTTCCAGTTCCAACTTAGGAGTATTCAACAAAATACTCTCATATTTCAACAACCTGCTATCAGTCAACCATTTCTCTGCCCTTTGTTTCAGTACTCCTCTGATGTCGTGAGGAGTATATACCTTTAAATCCCCACCAAAAGTAATTTTTACAGCTTCTTCCACCAAAAGCGCAGTAGCCACTATAGCTTGTAAACAAGTGGGCCAACCTCTACTGACTGGATCCAGGATTTTTGAATAGTATCCTACAGGTTTCTTATGTTCCGCCCATT
Source organism: Manacus candei (assembly GCF_025592945.1). Classification (NCBI taxonomy): domain Eukaryota; kingdom Metazoa; phylum Chordata; class Aves; order Passeriformes; family Pipridae; genus Manacus; species Manacus candei. Next base: position 495,305 of record NW_026138220.1, on the reverse strand, counting down.
TCTGAGTTAATACACCATAAGCTGATCCATTTTCCACGTTTACAAACAGATAAAAGGGCTTCCTAGTGTCTGGAAGACTAAGCACCGGAGAATTTATCAAATCCTCTTTTAATGCTTCTAACTTACTCTCATCCTCATCATTCCACTTTACTAATTTCTCCTTGGCCAGTTTTTCATATAGAAACTTTACTTTGTTGCTATAGTTCTCTATCCATTGCCTACAGTATCCCAAAAGTCCTAGTATCTGTCTGATTTGCCTTTTGCTCTTAGGTGCAGATAGGGACAGTATTCCTTCTACTCTTTCAGGGTCTAACCCTTTACATCCTTTACTTAACCAATGTCCCAGGTACTTTACTCTCTCTTCAGTAAACTGCAACTTGGATTTAGACACCTTTAGGCCCTTATCACCCAAAAAATTCAGGAGCCTAATGCTTTCATCTCTTACAGATTCAGCATCTTTCCCCGCTATCAGCAGATCATCAACATATTGCACTAACACTGTACCCTCTCTCGGATTGAAGGACTCTAGCAACTGTTCCAGAGCTTGCCCGAACAAATTTGGCGACTCTGTAAACCCCTGGGGCAAGACTGTCCCTCTCAACTGCTGTTTCCTATGTGTATCAGGGTCCTCCCATTCGAATGCAAAATAATTTCTACTCTCCTCCTTAAGAGGGCACGTCCAAAAGGCATCTTTCAAATCTATTACGCTATACCATTGGTACTCTGGGGATACTTGACTTAATAAAGTGTATGGATTAGCAACTACAGGAAATCTTGCCACTGTTTGTTTATTCACTTCCCTTAGGTCTTGCACTAACCGATAAGTCCCATCAGGCTTTTTCACCGGCAAAATGGGCGTGTTATGAGGGGACATACAAGGTTCTAATAGTCCTTTTGCCAACAGTCTTTCTATGATAGGCTTAAGGCCCACTTTCCCTTCATTAGGAATTGGATACTGTTTTACTCTGATTGGTTTATCTGGATCTTTTATAGATATTTCAAATGGTTCAATATCTAGTTTCCCTACAGTGTCAGGAGTATACCACACCTCTGGGCTAATTTTGGTTTCATCTTCTGCCGTAAGGGCATAAAATTTTACTTTCAACTGTTGCTCTGAGACCTCTAAGTTAACTCCTAACTCAACCATCAAATCTCTTCCTAATAAATTATATTCTGCCTCTGGGACTAACAAAAAGGTTCCCAAGACAAACTTATTAGAAGCTTCTATTTCAACATCTTTAATCATAGGTACCTTAAAAGGCTCCCCTTTTGCTCCAATCACTTGGACTTCGTCGGATGATATTACGCATCCTTGAGGTAGTTGTTGTACAGTTGATCTTTCTGCTCCCGAGTCCACAAGGAACTCTATAACTTGTTGCTGAGGACCCACTTTCAATTTTATCAAGGGCTCTGTGTTCTTCGGGGTCCCCAGCAGATAGAGCCCCTGACCGCTCTAATCTTCTAAAAAGATCTGCTCATCTTTCTGCTTCTTTCTGCAATTTCTCTGAATATGTCCCTTCTGGCCACAATAATGACACTCAACTTCTCTGAAATTTACCCTCCTACTTCTACTTGGTTGTGCCTTGTCATTAAGCCTAAAGGACTCTTTTCTCTCCTTTTCCCTGTTACTATTTTGCTCTCCTCTGATGGCTGCTACCAAAACCCTTGTCTGTTTCTTCTGCATGTCTTCCTTTTCCTTTTGCTTTTCTTCTTCTCTTACCTCATCTCTCCTAACATACACCTCCTGAGCTTCTCTCAACAACAAATCCAAGCCTTTTGTTTGCCAGTCTCTAGTCTTTTCTAACTTTTTCCTAATATCTTCCCAGGATCCTTGGACAAACCTAAGCTTGAGTACTGCTTGTCCCATAACATCATCCTCAGGATCCATCCCTGAATACAATTGGAAACTCTTCCTCAATCTCTCCAACCAATCTGTGGGTGACTCATCCTTCTTTTGATATTCCTTAAATGCTCTATCTATATTTTGTCCTCTAGGGACAGACTCCCGTATTCCCTGAACGATCATACTCCTTAGATCATCCATTAGGGCCCTATCTTCGGGTCTCTGATTATTCCAATTAGGCTTTTCAAGGGGCCACTTAGTCTCAGCAGCTGGACCTTGCTGATGCCTTCTATCCCAATTTCTCATGCCAGCTGCCCTAATCATTCCCCTTTCTTCCACTGTAAATAAAATGCCTAATATAGCTTGCATCTCATCCCAAGTATAGGTGTTAGGCCCTAAGAATTGATCAAACCTTTCGGAAACCCCTATGGGGTCCTCTAAAAGATTCCCCATTTCCTTTTTAAAAGCTCGGACATCTCCGGAGCTAAGGGGCACCGATACAAATCCTATACCTCCCTGCCTCCCCGTTAACGCTGTCTCACGCAGGGGATATAACTGTGACTGTAGAGGGGGGTGTTCAGTTTTTGTGTGAGTCCTTGTCAAGTCAGTGGTTAAAAATGACTCACTAGCCCTATCGGCTGATAGGGGTGTAGAGGTGGACAACAAAATGGAGGGCTTCCGCCCTTGTGCAGACAAAATGGCGGATTCCCGCCTTTGTTCAGATAAAATGGCGGATTCCCGCCCTGTTGGACACAAAATGGTGGGTTCCCGCCCTGACTCAGGTAAAATGGCGGACTCTAACACTGTTGGAGCACTAGGTATCACTTTACTATCCTCACTATATGGAGGAATATAAGGTGGAGGTGAACTCCACAATTCAGAATTCTTATTAGGGTCCACTTGCTTCCCTTTTTCTTTTAGAGGAAACAACCGAGTAGGTGTACTAGCTCCCAGCCAGATAACAGCATATTGGCTTTCCTCTAGACAATAAGGTCTTTTATCATTAACATGGTAATTCAAGATCTCACAAATCCAACCTTCTAAAGTGCCATAAATAGGCCAGTATATACCATTTCCTATCTGCCTACCTCCCCACACTTCAATGCAATAATAGATCATCTTGCTTTTCGACTTCCCGAGAGCATGTGGATTATTATTCCAATTCCTCAACACTATTCCTAGTGGGCTATTTGATGGAATGCCCAGCGACCTAGCCTCAAAGCCGCTTCTCTCAAATCTTCTCCCCTCCAGAGAGTCTGTTTTAGTTTTACTCTCAATATCACTTCCCTTCTCAGTAAGTAAATCCCTAACACGGTTCCTTTCACTCTGGGAGCTGCAGCTGCCTAGTACAGACTGTCTGTTCTCCCGAGGGCACTTCTTCGCCAAATAGATTTTACTCCCTAGTCCTTTCCCTCCCCGGGAGCCACCAGACTTCAGGAGCTGCTCCTCATCAGAGGTCCTACTAGGCTGCTCTACCGTACAGCCACCCATGGGCGGGGAAGCCTTGCTCTTCCCCGATCCCATCTTCTGGAGTGCCTTCTCTCACACACGCAATCACTCAAATCACAAACGCTTCCCTCTGGTCGTGGTCTGCTCCCTCGCGGGCTACAGAAACCGCACTACTGAGAGGTCCACAATCGCTTCGTCCTCAGAGGACGTCTCAAACAGGCACACTCCAGAACCCCCTCCCAACCGCCAAGGGGTACGCTATACTCACCTCTCCGTGGATGAGTCTTCGCTCGTTCTGGCAGTGCTGCTCAGAGCACTGGAGCGGCCCTTCCCCAACCAGACAACCCACAGTCGCCTCGCCTGTAATCGACTGCTGCTCTCAAACAGAGCTCACCATCAGTTCCTAGCTGCCCTTGAGCTAGGTGTTGTCTGGATCCGCATGCGAAAATTACGGAGATCTGCAGAAACCTACTTCCTTTTACTTGTTTGCCTTAAGAAACTAGTCGGTATGGAGAGGCTGAATGACAGAATCTCCCAGGGCCGTCCAAAAATGGGACGGGGGCACCCCCCCCCCAAAGAGTGTTTCTGTCACTCAGGGGTCTCCATCCGAGTCACGGCACCAATTGTTATCAAGAAAAACGAGGCTATAATTTTGATTGCAAGGAAAAAAAGGTTTATTTAGGCCAACAAGCAAAAGCGGCTAGCCGGGCAACCGGGGGAAACCCTTGCTCCACCACAGTCAGCAAAATGGGGAACGGAAACAGTAACAATTACACCCTCGGTTGACACCACCCCCCTGAGTCATGTCAGTAGTTCATTGGTTGGGGTTTCACAAGCTGCTCCCTGTTTGGTTCCTCATTCGCGTGCAGTTCTGTGGTTGGTGTCTCTAATTGTGGGCGTCGTTGCTGAGGGGTTTCCACTAATGATGTTAGAGTCATTAATCTCTATGAGGTCGTGGTTCTGGACTTAAAATTCAGAGGAGCTGACTGCCACCAATGTACAGGGTGCTCAACATCACATAATATCAGGCTCCTGGTTTCTTTACAGTAGGACTAGTAGTGCCTATTTATTTTACAAGGGCTGTTTCAGAGCTGTTCATATTCATATTTTCTTCTCTTCTTCCTAAACTGTATTTGCAGATTCTGTTATTCAAATGCACTTTCATGAAGGTGAAAGATAGCAAATAGAGCCAGACATGTGGTACTTCACAGGACAGAAATACAATTCCCCTCACTATAAGAGGACTGCAATAGCATTAGAAATGCCCCATTTGCAGAGTCAGCAAAACTGTAGCTCTAAAGAAAAATTTAAAAAGGAGCACTTAACCCACTCACCTCACAACAGTGTTACTTGACAGAAGTAATGGAAATAAATGGAAAATAAAAACGCTGCCCATAATGTATTGCACTGGTGCTCTCCCTATGCACATCTCTGATCTTCATTGAGCTCAGAACTCAGTAATATATTCCAACAACCAAACTGGGTTTTAGACCTGCCACAATGCTTTTTGTAGAGGCTGTGGCAGGGGTGGAATAAAGGACACTATGAGTACAGAGAAGAGCAGGGGGAAAAGCAACTGTGGTATCTTTTATTTCTGACCCAAGCTGCTCTAGACAATCCTACAGCACTACCTAAAAATCTGGGACTGCAACAGTTCAGAATCCCTCCCCTTTTTTTTTTTTCCCCTAGGTGGAAAATGATAAATAAACATACAGAGACTTGAAAAAAAAAAAATCACAGGTAACACACTAACATACTTGTCTGTCTCCCACTGTGAAAGAATAAATTTCAAGATTAACATGCAATAAGTAGGAAGGAAATGTTGAAGGCTCCACCTCAGCCAACTGGAACTAACCTTGACTTTTGCATTTTCCCAGAAATTAATGAGGACTGATAGGAGGTGATAAGGAACACCATATCTTCCATAATGCACAGAGCTTTTTCTACCAGTCTACGAAGAAATAATTTACCATCCAAGATTTAACATCCATACTTGCCTTTTCCTTGCTAACATGCCCTTTTTCCCTTAATACAATCATTACCAGTGTGACCTTTCCCAGTGGTGACTGCGATTGTTCTAATTCTTTAGCTAATTAATTCCCAAAATTGTGGGAATATTTTTGAACCCTTAAGGTAACACTGTCCAAATGAGCTGAGTTTTCCTTCCTGTGGTGGGATTTTCCCACTTGAAGGCAAATATCTTTTGACTTTCCTGTGTTAAGGGAAGGCAGAAAAAGGCATCTCTTAAGTCTAATACTGTGAACCAAATTACACTTTCTTTTAATATTGTTAATAAGGTATTTAGGTTTGCAACAGCTGCATGTATGTTTTAGCTATTTTATTTACTGCTCTTAAATCCTGAGCCAACCTATGTGTTCCATTTGTCTTTTGACTGGTAAAATTGGGGTGTTGCAATCTGATTCACACTCTACAAAACCTTAATTTCAAAAAGTTGTCTATTATTGGCTCAATCCCTCTTCTATCTTCCAGCTTCAGTGCATATTGCTTCCTAACTACTGGTTTTGCTCCTGTCTGTAATTCTATTTCAGTGGGAGCTGCTCTTTTGACTTTCCTGGTGTTTCAGTAGCCCAAACTCCTGGGTATACCTGATCTAAAATTTGATTGACATTTGAATTACCCTGGCTTGGCTCCACATAACTCATTGCTAAACTCAGAGCTGCTATTAATTGTTCTTCCTTTACCTTAAGTTCAAATTTACCTTGTTTGAATTCTATTACAGCTCCCAGATTTTCTAGAAGGTCTCTGCCCAATATGAGTTTGGATAAATTTGGTAAATACAAAAACTGATGCACTCCCATTTGTTTTCCAATTTTGAACTTTAGGGGTTTCAAAAGAAAGCTTTTCTGATTGGCCAGTGGCACCCACGACTTAAACATATTTATCACTTTTAGGTATTAATTCAAAACAGAAAATGTAGCCCTGGTATCAATTAGAAAATCTAATTCTTCTTTTTCTTCCCCTAGCTTAATTTTTACCAGCAGGTCCCCTAGCACTGGCCTGCCGGCCCCCCCCTTCACTCAATACTCTGTAAGCAACAACAACCTCTCCTGTGCCTGTATTTCCACCTGTTAATTCAGGGCATTCTTGCTTCCAGTGTCCCTCTTTTCTGCAATGTGCACACTGGTTCTGACCCAGCCTTGTCTGTCGGGGAGGCAAACCTTACATCTGTTACACAAGGCTCATACATATAACTAACAGTTGCAAAACTGACAAATCTTAATTCTAGGTCTTATCCAAAGTGATGTGCTTATAGTTAACTCTTCAGCACTACCTCTCATATAGCAACTCTTAGCATGATAATACCTTTAACTATGTGCTCCTGGATGTTTCAAGGTAAGCAAGATATATCAGGTACACAATAACAATACTTGGCCGAATACAAACAAAACCAGACCAGACCAGACTAGAGGGGATATTCCCCTGGGAGAGCGTCCTCTCCCGTGTTCCCTGCGAGACGGCGTCCCGCCTCGACTCACGGGTACCCAGAACCAGAATAAACAAAACCAGAAACCAGATACAAATACCTTTTATCAATAGGCAGTGTTCTTGTCCAGCCCCCGCAAGAAGCCACCGAAGAAGGGAGCCCCTTCAGGTAAAAAGACTTACCCGAGGGCACCCAAGGGGGTCCCGTCCTCCGGGGGATTCCGCAGCCGGGTGGAGAAGGTGTGCTGCCGCGGTCGCCAAATGAATCCGAAAAATCGGTCCAAGAAACTGCTCAGAGACCTTTTTATCTTTAAGCAGCAAGGTATTTGTTTATTCAACGTTGGGAGCAAGCCAGCTCGCGCTGGACAAACTTGCTCACCGGCTCCTCAGAAAATCAGCACTTTTATAGAATTTTCAGATGCGATTAAATGCATATTCAAACGATTACAACATCTATCAATACATATTAAAAAATAGGCGGAGTATCGGCGGAGCTTGGGGCGGTGCTTCTCTTGGTACCCCATTTCGAGGGGTCGTTCCTATCTTCATCCATAGGGCAGGGGTCTCTAACTCATCTTCCTCAGCTTGACCCTTCTTCTTTTCCATTGTTCTTGACCCGCTCACTGAAGCTTGGCAAAGGCCCTGGCTCCCAGCCTATTTCTTCTATTCAAATGTCTACCTGATCCTGCTGTATCTCTAATTTATTGCTTCTAGGTCTATTACATGTTCTTGTACTATGCTCTTAAGCTTTGGTCCAGTAAGTAGAACAGAATGAGCACAGATCGTTTTGGATGTTGGCAGCTTGTTAGCAGGCCCAAATTTCTTAGTTAACTCTTTTGGGCCTAGCCTCCTGTTTCACTGCAATGGCCGGTCCGACCTCCTGAAAAATCAAATCCAAAAGAAGATTGCTGCCAGACAAAAGGTGCCACCACGGAAAGCTCTTTGATGCCCAAGAAGTGCCCAGGCTGCCCCAACAACTGCACCTCAAATCCTAAGCTTCCAGAGTTTTTTTCCTTAGGGAAAGGGCTGCTGTTCCCTTTTTTCAGCCCTCTGCTGCAATGGCCTGTCCCACCTCCTGAAAATTAGAATCCAAATAAAGATTCCTGCCAGACAAAAGGTGCGACTACAGAAAGATCTTTGCTGGCCAAAAAATACCCAGGCTGCCCCAAGAACTGCACCTCAAAGCTAAAGCTTCCAGACTTTTTTTCCTTAGGAGAGGCCTGCTGTTCCCTTTTTTCTGCCCTGCGCTGCAATGACCTGTCCCACCTTCTGAAAAATTTACTCCAAATGAAGATTCCTTCCAGACAAAAAATGCCACCACAGAATGATCTTTACTGCCCAAGAAGTGCCCAGGCTGCCCCAGCAACTGCACCTGAAACCAAAGCTTCCAGACTGTTTTTCCTGGTGGAAAGAGCTGCTGTTCCTTTTTTCAGCCCTGCGCTACAATGTCCGGACCCACCTTTTAAAAAATTGAATCCAAATCAGATTGCTGCCAGAAAAAAGGTGCCACCACCGAAAGCTCTTCCTGCCCAAGAAATACCCAGGCTGCTACACCAACTGCACCTCAAAGCCAAAGCTTCCAGGCTTTTTTTCCTGGTGGAAAGAGCTGCTGTTCCCTTTTTCCAGCGCTGCTCTGCAATGACCTGTCCCATCTCCTGAAAAATAGAATCCAAATGAAGATTCCTGCTAGACAAAAGGTGCCACCACGGAAAGGTCTTGCTGCCCAAGAAGTGCCCAGGGTGCCCCAACAACTGCACCTCCAAGCCAAAGCTTCCAGACATTTTTTCCTTAGGGAAAGAACTGCTGTTCCCTTTTTTCAGCCCTGCGCTGGAATGGTCGGTCCCACCTCCTTAAAAATTGAATGCAAGTGAAGATTCCTGCCAAAGAAAAGGTGCCACCACAGAAAGCTCTTTGCTGCCCGAGAAGTGCCCAGGCTGCCCCACCAACTGCACCTCAAAGACAAAGCTTGCAGACTGTTTTTTCAGGTGGAAAGAGCTGCTTTTGCCTTTTTTCAGCCCTGCACTGCAATGGCCTGTCCCACCTCCTGAAAAATTTACAGGGAAAGAAGATTCCTGCAAGACAAAAGGTTCAACCACAGAAAACTCTTGCTGCCCAAGAAGTGCCCAAGCTGCCCCAACAACTGTAGCAGAAGCGAAAGGATCCAGACTTTTTTTCCTGGTGGAAAGAGCTGCTGTTCCCTTTTTTCAGCCCTTCGCTTCACTGGCCGGTCCCACCTCCTGGAAAATTGAATCCAAATTAAGATTCCTGCGAGACAAAATGTGCCACCACAGAAAACTCTTCCTGCCCAAGAAGTGCCCAGGCTCCCCCACGAACTGCACCTCCGAACCACGTTTTCTAGATTTTTTTTCCAGGAGAAAGAGCTGCTGTTCCCTATTTTCAGCCTTGCGATGCACTGGCCGGTCCGACCTTTTTAAAAATTGAATCAAATGAAGATTCCTGCCAGAGAAAAGGTGCCACCACAGAAAGCTCTTTGCTGCCCAAGAAGTGCCCAGGGTGCCCCAACAACTGCACCTCCAAGCCAAAGCTTCCAGACTTTTTTTCCTTAGGGAAAGAGCTGCTGTTCGCTTTTTTCAACCCTGCGCTGCAATGGCCGGACCTACCTTTTAAAAAATTGAATCCAAATGAAGAGTCCTGCCAGACAAAAGGTACCACCATGGCAAGCTCTTCCTGCCCAAGAAGTGCCCAGGCTGCCCCAACGACTGCTCCTCAAAGCCAAAGCTTCCGGACTTTTTTTCCTGGTGGAAAGAGCTGCTGTTCCCTTTTTTGACCTGCGCTGAAATGGTCTGTCTTACCTCCTGAAAAATAGCATCCAAATGAAGATTCCTGCCAGACCGAAGGTGCCACCACAGAAAGCTCTTTGCTGCCCGAGAAGTGCCCAGGCTGCCCCACCAACTGCACCTCAAAGACAAAGCTTGCAGACTGTTTTTTCAGGTGGAAAGAGCTGCTTTTGCCTTTTTTCAGCCCTGCGCTGCAATGGTCGATCCCACCTCCTGAGAAATAGAATCCAAATGAAGATTCCTGCCAGACAAAAGGTGCCACCACAGAAAGGTCTTGCTGCACAAGAAGTGCCCAGGCTTCCCCACCAACTGCACCTCAAAGCCAAAGGTTCCAGAGTTTTTTTCCGGGTGGAAAGAGCTGCTGTTCCCTTTTTTCAACCCTGCGATTCAATGGCCGGTCCCACGTCTTTAAAAATTACTCCAAATGAAGATTCCTGCCAGAGAAATTTGCCACCACAGAAAGGTCTTGCTGCCCAAGAAGTTCTCAGGCTGCCCCAAAACTGCACCTGAAGGCAAAGGATCCAGACTGTTTTTCCTGGTGGAAAGAGCTGCTGTTCCCTTTTTTCAACTCTACTCTGCAATGGCCTGTCCCACCTCCTGAGAAATAGAATACAAATGAAGATTGCTGCCAGACAAAAGGTGCCACCAAAGAAAGCTGCTGGTTGCCCAAGAAGTGCCCAGGGTGCCCCACCAACTGCACCTCAAAGCCAAAGCTTCCAGACTTTTTTTCCTTAGGGAAAGGGCTGCTGTTCCCTTTTTTCAGCCCTCTGCTGCAATGGTCGATCCCACCTCCTGAGAAATAGAATCCAAATGAAGATTCCTGCCAGACAAAAGGTGCCATCACAGAAATGTTTTGCTGCCCAAGAAGTGCCCAGGCTGCCCCAACAACTGCTCCTCAAATCCAAATCTTCCAGACTTTTCTTTCCTGGTGGAAAGAGCTGCTGTTCCCTTTTTTCAGCCCTGCGCTACAGTGGCCGGTCCCACCTCCTGGAAAATTGAATCCAAATGAAGATTACTGCCAGACTAGAGGTGCCACCACAGACAACTCTTCCTGCCCGAGAAGTTCCTAGGCTGCCCCAACCACTGCACCTCAAAGCTAAAGCTTCCAGACTGTTTTTCCTGAGAGAAAAGACCTGCTGTTCCCTTTTTTCAACCCTGCTCTGCAATGGCCAGTCCCACCTCCTGGAAAATTCAATCCAAAGGAAGATTCCTGCCAGACAAAAGGTGCCACCACAGAAAGGTCTTGCTGCCCAAGAAGTGCCCAGGCTGCCCCACCAACTGCACCTCAAAACCAAAGCTTCCAGACTTTTTTCCTGGTGGAAAGAGCTGCTGTTCCCTTTTTTCAGCCCTGCGCTGCAATGGCCGGTTCAACCTCCTGAAAAATTGAATCCAAATAAGATTGCTGCCAGACAAAAGGTGCCACCACAGAAATCTCTTGATGCCCAAGAAGTTCCCAGGCGACCCCAACAACTACACCTCCAAGTCAAAGCTTCCAGACTTTTTTTCCTTAGGGAATGAACTGCTCTTCCCTTTTTTCAGCCCTGTGCTGCAATGACCGGTCCCACCTTTTGAAAAATAGAATCCAAATGAAGATTGCTGCCAGACAAAAGGTGCCACCACAGAAATCTCTTTGTGCACAACAAGTGCCCACACTGCCCTAAGAACTACACCTGAAGCCAAAGGATTCAGACTGTTTTTCCTGGTGGAAAGAGCTGCTGTTCCCTATTTTCCGCCCTGTGCTGCAATGGCCGGACTCACCTTTTGAAAAATAGAATCCAAAGGAAGATTCCTGCCAGACAAAAGGTGCCACCACAGAAAGGTCTTTGCTGCCCAAGAAGTGTCCAGGGTGCCCCACCAACTGCACCTCAAACCCAAAACTTCCAGACTTTTTTTCCTTAGGGAAAGGGCTGTAGTTCCCATTTTTCAGCCCTCTGCTGCAATGGTCGATCCCACCTCCTGAGAAATAGAATCCAAATGAAGATTGCTGCCAGACAAAAGTACCACCACAGAAAGGTCTTTGCTGCCCAAGAAGTGCCCAGGCTTCTCCACCAACTGCACCTCAAAGCCAAAGCTTCCAGACTTTTTTCCTGGTGGAAAGAGTTGCTGTACCCTTTTTTCAGCCATGCGCTGCAATGGCCGGTCCCACCTCCTGAAAAATTCAATGCAAATGAAGATTCGTGCCAAACAAAAGGTGCCACCAGAGAAAGGTCTTGCTGCCCAAGAAGTGCCCAGGCTACCCCAACAACTACACCTCCGAGTCAAAGCTTCCAGACTTTTCTTCCTTAGGGAAAGAGCTGCTGTTCCCTTTTTTCAGCCCTGCGCTGCAGTGGCCGGTCCCACGTCTTTAAAAATTTATTCCAAATGAAGATTCCTGCCAGAGAAAAGTTGCCACCAGAGAAAGGTCTTGCTGCCCAAGAAGTGTTAAGGCTGCCCCAAAACTGCACGTGAAGCCAAAGGATCCAGACTATTTTTCCTGGTGGAAAGGGCTGCTGTTCCTTTTTTCAGCCCTGCACTGCAATGGCCTGTCCCACCTCCTGAAAAATAGAATCCAAATGAAGATTCCTGCCAGACAAAAGGTGCCACCACGGAAAGGTCTTTGCTGCCCAAGAAGTGCCAGGGCTGCCCCAACAACTGCACGTGATGCCAAAGCTTCAGACTTTTTTTCCTTAGGGAAAGGGCTGCTGTTCCCTTTTTTCAGCCCTCTGCTGCAATGGCCGGTCCCACCTCCTGAGAAATAGAATTCAAATGAAGATTGCTGCCAGACAAAAGGTGCCACCACAGAAAGGTCTTGGTGCACAACAAGTGCCCACGCTGCCCCAAGAACTACACCTGAAGGCAATGGTTCCAGACTGATTTTCCTGGTGGAAAGAGCTGCTGTTCCCTTTTTTCTGCCCTGCGCTGCAATGGTCGGTCCCACGTCCTGAAATTTGAATGCAAATGAAGATTCCTGCCAGAGAAAAGGTGCAACCACAGAAAGGTCTTGCTGCCCAAGAAGTGCCCAGGCTGCCCCACCAACTGCACCTCAAAGCCAAAGCTTCCAGACTGTTTTCCTGGTGGAAAGAGCTGCTGTTCCCTTTTTTCCGCCCTGCGCTGCAATAGCCGGACCTACCTTTTGAAAAATAGAATCCAAATGAAGATTGCTGCCAGACCAAAGGTGCCACCACAGAAAGGTCTTTGGTGCCCAAGAAGTGTCCAGGGTGCCCCACCAACTGCATGTAAAAGCCAAAGCTTCCAGACTTTTTTTCCTTAGGGAAAGGGCTGTAGTTCCCTTTTTTCAGCCCTCTGCTGCAATGGTCGATCCCACCTCCTGAGAAATAGAATCCAAATGAAGATTCCTGCCAGACAAAAGGTGCCACCACAGAAAGGTCTTGCTGCACAAGAAGTGCCCAGGCTTCCCCACCAACTGCACCTCAAAGCCAAAGGTTCCAGAGTTTTTTTCCGGGTGGAAAGAGCTGCTGTTCCCTTTTTTCAACCCTGCGATTCAATGGCCGGTCCCACGTCTTTAAAAATTACTCCAAATGAAGATTCCTGCCAGAGAAATTTGCCACCACAGAAAGGTCTTGCTGCCCAAGAAGTTCTCAGGCTGCCCCAAAACTGCACCTGAAGGCAAAGGATCCAGACTGTTTTTCCTGGTGGAAAGAGCTGCTGTTCCCTTTTTTCAACTCTACTCTGCAATGGCCTGTCCCACCTCCTGAGAAATAGAATACAAATGAAGATTGCTGCCAGACAAAAGGTGCCACCAAAGAAAGCTGCTGGTTGCCCAAGAAGTGCCCAGGGTGCCCCACCAACTGCACCTCAAAGCCAAAGCTTCCAGACTTTTTTTCCTTAGGGAAAGGGCTGCTGTTCCCTTTTTTCAGCCCTCTGCTGCAATGGTCGATCCCACCTCCTGAGAAATAGAATCCAAATGAAGATTCCTGCCAGACAAAAGGTGCCATCACAGAAATGTTTTGCTGCCCAAGAAGTGCCCAGGCTGCCCCAACAACTGCTCCTCAAATCCAAATCTTCCAGACTTTTCTTTCCTGGTGGAAAGAGCTGCTGTTCCCTTTTTTCAGCCCTGCGCTACAGTGGCCGGTCCCACCTCCTGTAAAATTGAATCCAAATGAAGATTACTGCCAGAGTAGAGGTGCCACCACAGACAACTCTTCCTGCCCGAGAAGTTCCTAGGCTGCCCCAACCACTGCACCTCAAAGCTAAAGCTTCCAGACTGTTTTTCCTGAGAGAAAAGACCTGCTGTTCCCTTTTTTCAACCCTGCTCTGCAATGGCCAGTCCCACCTCCTGGAAAATTCAATCCAAAGGAAGATTCCTGCCAGACAAAAGGTGCCACCACAGAAAGGTCTTGCTGCCCAAGAAGTGCCCAGGCTGCCCCACCAACTGCACCTCAAAACCAAAGCTTCCAGACTTTTTTCCTGGTGGAAAGAGCTGCTGTTCCCTTTTTTCAGCCCTGCGCTGCAATGGCCGGTTCAACCTCCTGAAAAATTGAATCCAAATAAGATTGCTGCCAGACAAAAGGTGCCACCACAGAAATCTCTTGATGCCCAAGAAGTTCCCAGGCGACCCCAACAACTACACCTCCAAGTCAAAGCTTCCAGACTTTTTTTCCTTAGGGAATGAACTGCTCTTCCCTTTTTTCAGCCCTGTGCTGCAATGGCCGGTCCCACCTTTTGAAAAATAGAATCCAAATGAAGATTGCTGCCAGACAAAAGGTGCCACCACAGAAATCTCTTTGTGCACAACAAGTGCCCACACTGCCTTAAGAACTACACCTGAAGCCAAAGGATTCAGACTGTTTTTCTGGTGGAAAGAGCTGCTGTTCCCTATTTTCCGCCCTGTGCTGCAATGGCCGGACTCACCTTTTGAAAAATAGAATCCAAAGGAAGATTCCTGCCAGACAAAAGGTGCCACCACAGAAAGGTCTTTGCTGCCCAAGAAGTGTCCAGGGTGCCCCACCAACTGCACCTCAAACCCAAAACTTCCAGACTTTTTTTCCTTAGGGAAAGGGCTGTAGTTCCCTTTTTTCAGCCCTCTGCTGCAATGGTCGATCCCACCTCCTGAGAAATAGAATCCAAATGAAGATTGCTGCCAGACAAAAGGTGCCACCACAGAAAGGTCTTGCTGCCCAACAAGTGCTTAGGCTGTCCCAAGAACTACACCTGAAGCCAAAGGTTCCAGACTTTTTTTCCTGGTGGAAAGAGCTGCTGTTCCCTTTTTTCTACCCTGCACTGCAATGGTCTGTCCCACCTCCTGAAAAATTCAATGCAAATGAAGATTCCTGCCTGAGAAAAGGTGCCACCACAGAAAGGTCTTGCTGCCGAAGAAGTGCCCAGGCTGCCCCACCAACTGCACCTCAAAGCCAAAGCTTCCAGACATTTTTTCCTTAGGGAAAGGGCTGTAGTTCCCTTTTTTCAGCCCTCTGCTGCAATGGTCGATCCCACCTCCTGAGAAATAGAATCCAAATGAAGATTCCTGCCAGACAAAAGGTGCCACCACAGAAAGGTCTTGCTGCCCAAGAAGTTCTCATGCTGCCCCAAAACTGCACCTGAAGGCAAAGGATCCAGACTGTTTTTCCTGGTGGAAAGAGCTGCTGTTCCCTTTTTTCAACTCTACTCTGCAATGGCCTGTCCCACCTCCTGAGAAATAGAATCCAAATGAAGATTCCTGCCAGACAAAAGGTGCCACCACAGAAAGCTGCTCGTTGACCAAGAAGTGCCCAGGGTGCCCCACCAACTGCACCTCAAAGCCAAAGCTTCCAGACTTTTTTTCCTTAGGGAAAGGGCTACTGTTCCCTTTTTTCAGCCCTCTGCTGCAATGTCCGGTCCCACCTCCTGAGAAATAGAATCCAAATGAAGATTCCTGCCAGACAAAAGGTGCAACCACAGAAATGTCTTGCTGCCCAAGAAGTGCCCAGGCTGCCCTAACAACTACTCCTCAAATCCAAATCTTCCAGACTTTTCTTTCCTGGTGGAAAGAGCTGCTGTTTCCTTTTTTCAACCCTGCTCTGCAATGACCAGTCCCACCTCCTGAAAAATTCAATGCAAATGAAGATTCCTGCCAGACAAAAGGTGCTACCACAGAAAGCTCTTTGCTGCCCAAGAAATGCCCAGGGTGCCCCAACAACTGCACCTCCAAGCCAAAGCTTCCAGACTGTTTTTCCTGGTGGAAAGAGCTGCTGTTCCCTTTTTTCAGCCCTGCGCTGCAATGGCCGGTCCCACGTCTTTAAAAATTTACTCCAAATGAAGATTCCTGTCAGAGAAAAGTTGCCACCAGAGAAAGGTCTTGCTGCCCAAGAAGTGCTCAGGCTGTCCCAAAACTGCACGTGAAGCCAAAGGATCCAGACTATTTTTCCTGGTGGAAAGGGCTGCTGTTCCCTTTTTTCAGCCCTGCTCTGCAATGACCAGTCCCACCTCCTGGAAAATTCAATCCAAAGGGAGATTCCTGTCAGACAAAAGGTGCCACCACGGAAAGGTCTTTGCTGCCCAAGAAATGCCAGGGCTGCCCCAACAACTGCACGTGATGCCAAAGCTTCAGACTTTTATTCCTTAGGGAAAGGGCTGTAGTTCCCTTTTTTCAGCCCTCTGCTGCAATGGCCGGTCCCACCTCCTGAGAAATAGAATTCAAATGAAGATTGCTGCCAGACAAAAGGTGCCACCACAGAAAGGTCTTGGTGCACAACAAGTGCCCACGCTGCCCCAAGAACTACACCTGAAGCCAAAGGTTCCAGACTTTTTTCCTGTTGGAAAGAGCTGCTGTTCCCTTTTTTCAGCCCTGCGCTGCAATGGCCGGTCCCACCTCCTGAAAAATTCAATGCAAATGAAGATTCCTGCCAGAGAAAAGGTGCCACCACAGAAAGGTCTTGCTGCCGAAGAAGTGCCCAGGCTGCCCCAACAACTGCACCTCAAAGCCAAAGCTTCCAGACTTTTTTTCCTGGTGGAAAGGGCTGCTGTTCCCTTTTTTCAGCCCTCTGCTGCAATGGTCGATCCCACCTCCTGAGAAATAGAATCCAAATGAAGATTGCTGCCAGACAAAAGTACCATCACAAAATGGTCTTGGTGCACACCAAGTGCCCAGGCTTCTCCACCAACTGCACCTCAAAGCCAAAGCTTCCAGACTTTTTTCCTGTTGGAAAGAGCTGCTGTTCCCTTTTTTCAGCCCTGCGCTGCAATGGCCGGTCCCACCTCCTGAAAAATTCAATGCAAATGAAGATTCCTGCCAGACAAAAGGTGCCACCACAGAAAGCTCTTTGCTGCCAAGGAAGTTCCCAGACTACTCCAAGAACTACACCTCCAAGTCAAAGCTTCCAGACTTTTTTTCCTTAGGGAAAGAGCTGCTGTTCCCTTTTTTCCGCCCTGCGCTGCAATGGCCGGTCCCACCTTTTGAAAAATTGAATCCAAATGAAGATTCCTGCCAGACAAAAGGTGCCAACAACAGAAAACTCTTCCTGCCCGAGAAGTTCCCAGGCTGCCCTAACAACTGCATCTCAAAGCCAAAGCTTCCAGACTGTTTTTCCTGAGAGAAAAGACCTGCTGTTCCCTTTTTCAACCCTGCTCTGCAATGACCAGTCCCACCTCCTGGAAAATTCAATGCAAATGAAGATTCCTGCCAGACAAAAGGTGCCACCACAGAAAACTCTTTGCTGCCCAAGAAGTGCCCAGGGTGCCCCAACAACTGCACCTCCAAACCAAAGCTTCCAGACTGTTTTTCCTGGTGGAAAGGGCTGCTGTTCCCTTTTTTCAGCCCTGCGATGCAATGGCTGGTCCCACGTCTTTAAAAATTTACTCCAAATGAAGATTCCTGCCAGAGAAAAGTTGCCACCAGAGAAAGGTCTTGCTGCCCAAGAAGTGCTCAGGCTGCCCCAAAACTGCACGTGAAGCCAAAGGATCCAGACTATTTTTCCTGGTGGAAAGGGCTGCTGTTCCCTTTTTTCAGCCCTGCGCTGCAATGGTTGGTCCCACCTCCTGAGAAATAGAATCCAAATGAAGATTGCTGCCAGACAAAAGGTGTCACCAAAGAAAGGTCTTGCTGCCCAAGAAGTGCCCAGGCTGCCCCAACAACTATACCTCCAAGTCAAAGCTTCCAGACTTTTTTTCCTTAGGGAAAGAGCTGCTCTTCCCTTTTTTTAACCCTGTGCTGCAATGGCCGGTCCCACGTCCTGAAAAATTGAATCCAAATGAAGCCAAAGCTTCCAGACTGTTTTTGCTGGTGGAAAGAGCTGCTGTTCCCTTTTTTCAGCCCTGCGCTTCCATGGTCGGATCTACCTCCTGAAATTTGAATGCAAATGAAGATTCCTGCCAGACAAAAGGTGCCACCAAAGAAAGCTCTTGCTGCCCAAGGAGTGCCCAGGCTGCCCCTACAACTGCACCTCAAAGGAAAACTTCCAGACTTTTTTTCCTTACGGAAAGAGATGCTGATCCCCTTTTTCAACCCTGAGCTGCAATTGTCGGTCTCAACTTCTGGAGAAGTGAATGGAAATGAAGATTCCTGCCTGAGAAAGGTACCACCACAGAAAGGACTTGCTGTTCAAGGACTGCCCAGGGTGCCCCTACATCTGCACTTCAAAGCCAAATCTTTCAGACTGTTTTTCCTGGTGGAAAGGGCTGCTGTTCCCTTTTTTCAGCCCTGCGCTGCAATTGCTGGTCCCACCTCCTGAGAAATAGAATTCAAATGATGATTCCTGCCAGACAAAAGTTGCCACCACAGAAATGTCTTGGTGCACAACAAGTGCGCACGCTGCCCCAAGAACTACACCTGAAGGCAAAAGTTCCAGACTGATTTTCCTGGTGGAAAGAGCTGCTGTTCCCTTTTTTCAGCTCTGCGTTTCAATGGCCTGTCCTACCTTTTTAAAAATTGAAAATAAATGAAGATTCGTGACAGACAAAAGCTGCCAGCACAGAAATCTCTTGCTGCCCAAGAAGTACCCAGGCTGCCCCACCAACTGCACCTGAAGCCAAAGGATCCAGATGTTCTTGCCTGGAGGAAAGGGCTGTTTTTCCTTTTTTTTTTCTGGCCTGCTCTACAATGGCCAAAGTAGATCCAAAAATTGAATGCAAATGAAGATTGTTGCCAGATAAAAGGTGCCACCACGGAAGCTCTTGCTGCCCAAGAAGTGCCCTGGGTGTCCCACCAACTGCCCCTCAAAGTGATAGCATACGGGCTTTCTTTTTTGGGAGAAAGGCTGTTGTTTGTTTCTTTTCGGAACCCTGCACTAATCTCCCATAATTGAAGACAAACGACACTTTATCCCAAAGATGAGGTGCCCAATCCCTGCGTCCCTTGATGCTCTCCCAGTGCCACATCAGGATCCTGTGCGGGAACACGTGCTGTGTTGTCTCCTATGGCAAAAGCAGGTGTTCCCGACTCCAGGGCTCTTCCCCGATCCAGTATGTGAAGAGCAGGGGACGGAGTATCTCGGCACCTCAGTTACTTCTGGCAAGAGACTCCATCCCTCCCAGAGCCTTTGGGAGACCTGCCGGAGTCACACACAGGAGCCCCTCTGGCCAGGTCTCCCTGCTGCCGGGGAGGGGCGGGGAAGAGCAGAGCCCGCTCCTCGCCGAGGATGCACATGGCAGCAAAAGGCTGCAGGTAGGAGTGGGAGCCCAGGCCATTGCAGTCTAAGATTCCCAGGAGCAGGTGACCCAGCAGCTCCTGTTCCCAAGACACCGGTTCTCAATCCACGGCTCCCGGGAAGCTGCGGCTTTGCCGGAGGAGAAGATCCTTTCTGTGGTGCTGGACAAGATCGTCCAGTGACGAAGGCAAGTGTTTCCAACTCCAGGGCTGTCTCTTGAGCCGCTTCTAGAGTAGAATATCAGGGAATATCTCCGCATCTCTGTTCCTTCCTGCGATAGCCTCCATCCCTTCCCCAAGCTCTGGCAGTCCTGGTGGACTGCAGACAGATTAGCCTCTGCCTAAGGGACAAAATCCAGCCTATACGGCAAGGACTTTAAGTAGTTCAGTTTTGAGCCAGTAGGGCACTGCAGGACTGTTGTGTAAACACTAAATAAGGAGAAGGGGAAGGAAGAAAATAGAAAGTTTTTTTTTTTGGTTGCAAATAGGTTTTTTTCACGGGGGTTTAGGGTGGATATTTGGGAAAGGTTCTTCCCTGCGAGGGTGGTTGGCACTGGACCAGGCTCCCCAGGGCAGTGGTCGCAAAGCAAGGCTGGCAGAGTTCAGGCGCACGGTGTGACTCTTGGGGTCGGTGCTGTGCCGGGCAAAGGCTTGCACTGGACGCTCCTCGTGGGTCCCTTCCAACTGAGCATGTTCTGTGATGGTGCGATGAGTTCCCTCTCTTTGAACACTTTTGTTCTTTTTAGGACTCCTCGCTGGCCGGGGGCCGAAGCGCACCTTCCTTGCGCCTGCTTCCCTGGCCGTTGCGGCGGCTGCAGCCGGGCGCTGAGTGGCCGCTCCCCGCGCGGGCAGGGCCGCTGCTCCAGGAGTGGGGGGGCAGCGCCGGCGCCTCGAGGATTCCCGGGATTCCCTGGCCGGTTTCCAGGCAACGCTCCCCGCGCACTCCTCGCTCCAGGGCCGAAGGTGCGCAGGCAATGGGAGGCGGCGGAGTGGGCGGGGCGATGCGGGGATTGGGCGGGGCGGGGGCGGGGCCGAGAAGGGCGGTTGGTGGGGTTTGGGTGAGGGTGGGAGCGGGCGGGGCCGGGAGTGGGAGCGCTGCCGCTGAGCGACCCCCGGACAGCGGCCCCCGGGGGAGAGGCCCCCGGCGAGTGGCCCCCGGTGCGCGGTCCCGAGGGAGAGACCCCCCGTGTGCGGCCCCCGGCGAGTGGCCGCTGGTGAGCGGCCCCCAGTAAATGACAGCCGGTGAGCGACCCGCGGTGAAGAAGCCCCGGTAAGTGAGCCCTGGGGAGGGACCCCGGTGAGCGACCCGCGGTGAACAACCCCTGGCAAGTGACCCCCGGGGAGGGACCCTCGGCAAGTGAGCCCCGGTGAGTGAGCCCCGGGGAGGGACCCCCAATGAGTGAGCCCCGGGGAGGGATCCCCGGTGCGCGGCCCCCGCGGGGTGTCGGGCCGGGGCTGGGCGCGTTCCTTCCCCGTGCAGAGCCGAGCGGGGCCGTGGCGGGAGCGGGGCCGGAGCGGAGCCGGCCGGGGGGGCAGAGGGGAGCCCTGAGCCGCCTTCTGCCGAGGGGGCTGCTGGAAAGGAGCCTGCGCTGGGAGGAGCGGGGCACGTGGCCCGAGGCTGAGGCAGGGGAGCTTCAGGTCAGCTCCTGGAGAAAGGTTTCTCGCTGTGTTTTTCGGGGGGGCTCGGGCACTGCAATGGGTTGCCCAGGCGGAGCCAGCAGCCCGGCAGGTGTTTCAGAGGCGCCTGCATCTGGCCATGGCTGACACGGTTTGGTGCTTTGGGGGTTGCTGGGGTAGTGCTGGGCTGACGGTTGACTTGATGGAATCATGGAAGGTGCTGAGTTGGGAGGGTCCCACCGGCACCGTGGAGTCCAGCTCCTGAGTTTTAGGCACCACTAAAGGACCTGAATCTGCATCGAGCTGTTTGGCTCCAAAAACTCTTCTGCCCCTAGTCTACACTGCAAAGTAAAAGAAAACAGACCGTGCAAAATAGAGGCCTGTGTTCCCCCCAAGGGAAGGCAGGCAGGTACAAACCAGGACAGTAAATCAAAGCTCAGAACATACGTTCTTGGTCCCCCCAGTTGTATGACACATCAAACCAGTCCTCTGTTCATTACCCGTGTAGAACTCTCATCAGGAACCCCAAACTTTCTTGTGTGTATTTGTATAGATATGTATAGATATGTATAGGTAGATAGATATACATACATAGATATGTATAGGTATACATTTGTGTGTATCTCTATAAGATTCTGTATCTTTGGATGTGATATTGGCATGCTACTGTTGTGTGGCAACAAGTGGACTTAAAAGGTTACAACACTTTAGGAGAGCACCTTTTGAATTATGGGTTCTATTTTTTAAAGAAGGTAACAAGAAAAGGACTCTTTAGCCAAATATAAGTTAAGACATTAATCAGAGCAAATGTTTGGATTTTTATTTCCAATTGTACAACAAGTCATTCAACTATTTGCATACTCCAAAGCTGGGTTAGAATCTTCTCCCTCAGAAATAAGAAAAACTGTTTTCCGAGGCTGTTACTGACAGCCATGGCAGAGTTTCCAATAACAACTCTCCATTCTTGAAATGCAAAGCCTGAAAAATGAAACAAGCGTTAACCTGGAATTCTTGTTGCCAGCACTGATCTGGACAGAAGTTATTAGAGAGTGGAGCAAAGCTAGCACCACAAATAACCTTGGGCTCTCTAGCACCACTGTGCATTCATTGGTCATGGCACCAAAGTTTTGCTTTTCAACCCATCTGCTAAGGAAACCTTGCCAGAAAAGTGAGCTTATAACACTACTTTTCTTAAGAAGTTAGGAGGCCTTAATCCAGTGTACACGGATGAGACCCTGAAATAGGAGAGAGGCCAGTTGCTGATGATCAGTGCTGTCGCTGATAATGTCGGAACGGCCAAAGTGACACGAAGAAAGGTTCCATCAAAGTTTATTCCAAGGAAAAAGCAGGGACAGCCGCCCGGGGCTGCTGCGCAGCCCCTTAAGTACAGTTTTTGAACACACGTAATGCACACGGATAGGACCGTTCAAACTTTCACACCAGAATTCTTACAGCTAATAGGTGCATTTTCTAAACTCTACTTTCTCACAACAACTTTGCTTTTTCTCAAAACAGCCCAGTTCTTTCCCAGAACAGTCCCGAGCACCAGCTCTTATTTTTCTCTCATGTTGATGTTTTTCACAACTCCCCTCGTTCAAAACAGGTCCTTGTTCTCATGAGACAGTGCTCCTGTTCTCATGAGACAGTGTTCTCTGTTCCCACGGGACAGCTTCTTCAGGATGCATCAGTATGTTGTCAGGATCAGGGCCTCCGTTTTCAGTCCTCTCTTTTCAGTCCATCTCAGGGGTATACTTTGATCTGGTCAACATCTATTGCTTCGTCAGTATGTGCCAAGGTGCTGACAGACCCGCTGTCACCCCTGACAATTCCCCCTTTTTTGTATTTGTGCGACAAAGATGGCCTTAACAGTCTGTTGCAGGGCCCTTTGCAACAGGCTGATCAAGCAAGGCATCGGTATCGACAACCCCTGATTCAAAGCTAAGAAGAAATGCAGCATTTCCCAACGAGGATGGATAACAACACTTCACCAAGAAAAAAGAGAGTTCATCTACCATCTAGAATAAGGACTCACTATGGTCCGACAGATTCATGTAACATATTTCTTTAAAATCTTGACACTCCTGTAAAGTATTTTTAAGTCTACACACATATATATCTACACAGTTTCTCTCTCTCGTACAATCGTTTTCCAGTCATTCCTTGGTGGCCACCTCAGTCACACTTCACTCACGCATAGCTGGAATTTCTATTATACTTTTACATTTTAATTACACACTTTACATTTTAAGTAGTTATTGGCTGTGTACTTCTCAGTTTGTCATCTTTGGCAGTCACGTCCAACAAGTGTACCTGGCCTGAAAAGGAATACATACAAGGAATATAAGGCCTAACAAATTTAAGTGAGATCTACTCCGATTTAGCATCTGTTTATGCACCGGCATGGTCTCTTTCCCCCCTTTTTATATTTTAAAATGTTCATTTGATGTGTAAAATGTTTTCTTGACAACAATTTGTCCTATAAGTGAGTTAGGAATCTCTGCATAATTGTTTTAGCTCTGGAAAACCAGCAAATTACAACATGACTTGTCCTTACAGTTTTTCAAAACTTCCTAAATTGTGGAGAATTAAACCAATGTCTGAGTTACATGAGTAATGTGTGATAGACAGCAACACATGATTTCTGTCTATAGTCGGTACCTAGAAAAATGAATAGATAAATCACTATTACAGTCTGCTAATACAGCTTGAAATTCAGGGTCTTCTGTGAGAAGTCAGTCCAAGTTGTCTCCGATGTCTGGGATGTAATTAACTCTCAGCTCTTGTTCATCTGCTTCTTTTAGTTGTTCTTCACCTTTAATAAAAAACTCACAAATTTGTTATTAATAGTTCAGTCAGTTTTAAGTGGGTATCATGGGTAATTTTGCAGTTTTTCTTTGAAGCTGAAGGCCTAGTGATGATTCTTTGCAGTATGAGTCTCTCTGTAGGAGATAGGTTCTATGGCTTGGTTTTATGAATTTTTTCCTGGAGCATTCTTCAATCCTGCTTCTCAAAGAACATTGGTTAGAACAATCCTATTTAGTTTTAGCTCATCTTTTTAGGTCTCTAACTTCTGTATTTCCTTTTACTTTGTTTCTCTCATTTTGAGTATCATTTTATCATGTTGTACTGCAGAACAATTCTCTCCTATTGTAAAGTAAAACACACTGAATTTCAGGAAGGTCACTGTAACTTCAGTAAAAGCAAAGAGCAGCTTTCATTATGAAGAAACAATTGGCTGTTCAAAATCCCAGCATATGGAAATCTTTCAGAGGATGGGATTACTGATTTTTATAAGGGTCTTGGTTGCATAATTGGGTTAAATATAGTTTTGTATCTTTTACTTTTCTATTATCAAGCCACACATGGCTTGTGATTTGAACAGGATTCACAAATTCGTAGGGCAGATTCCTGCCTCTCTGAATATAAAAAAATGAAACAGGAGAACAGTCATATCCTTTTAAAACTTAAGCAGTCTCATCCAGCCTCTGAAACGATATGATCAACTAGGATTTATAAGCAGCCAATTCTGAATTTTTGCTGATATTTATATATTTTTCTGGGATATGCGTGAAAACTTTAAACATCTTATTTAAACAAAATAGGTGTAACAGTTTAACTTACATCCATGTATTTAAGAAATTAACACTCTTAAAGTAGCTTTCAACTTTAGCAATTTACATAAAGCCACAGTAAAACTCCCTTGGACTGCTTTAAACTAGGGTTTTGCTCATAAGAGTATACCAGGGGATCCAGAATGCACACCTTGCAAAGCAGCAACAGTTCTGGTTTAAGCTTGTCACCTGATAACAGGGACACACCTCTGCTGCTCAGCACAGGGACTAGGACAGATGCAGTTTAAACTTGAAACACTACCTGTTGTTAGGCAGTTTCCTGTATTATATCTTTAGATTTTCTCTCTCTTTCCACAAAGGTGGAAACTTCCAGCTAGAAACAGTTTACTTATTTTTCCCTTTTTTCTCTGGCAAAAACTGCCCCTGTCAAATAAGATATTTTTGAGCTAGGTATTCCACCAAAAAAAAGTCTACCTTAAAGCTTCCTCAACAATCTCAAAAAACCTATCTGTAAAATACAGAAGTAACAAAAGAATGTTTACAGAGCTGTTTGAGCAGGGGGGGGAGAGGGAAGGTAGCACAGCTGTGCTTAGAGCTCTGCCGGAGAATCACTCCCCCCCACACACTGGAATTTTCTTATAACAGGCAATTGTCAGCAGTTACTTTAAAAACTCTATTTCTCCATTACATTTATGTATGCATTCTGAAACAATTTTGGTTATTTTAATGAACAACTTCAGAAAACAGTTAGTCAGACTATGTTATGAAATTGTAAGACAATTTCTTTCTCCAATCAGAAGGTTACAAAGTTGCAATTTCTACAAAGCGGGATATTTTGATTGTCCTCCCAGCTCTGAGGGAGTGAATAAAGTTTCTGCTTAGTTACCAAGCAACCAACCATCTCTATCATGTGAAATACACTCTGTTTCTTTCCCTGGCAGGGCTGAATCTTTTCAAGGGAAGGCTTTTTACTTTTCTTTTTCCTTTTTCTCCTGGCAAAGAACTTTGTTTCTTCACATACACATGCACAGTAACACTAATATTGTGAGCTCACAAAAACACATTCCACAGACACTACAGTTAACACAAGAATTAACAGAAATATCAGAAGGCAGTTTTTTGTCCCCCCTTTTCTTTCCACCCCCCAGTAGGGATCGTTGTCTTCAGGCTTCCATGACACCAAACTTGATTTGTTGCGTATTTTTCTGTGTTTTATTTTACACACATTGTGAGACTGAAACAACCAATTAGTACATGAACAAAAAATAGGTAACTCAGGCTGCGAAGAAGCAAGAAAAGGAGGTAGATGCTGACTTTTGAGTTCGAAGGCTTCTACAGGGATGGGCTTTGCTGTCTTGTTTTCTGCCCAGCCCCCATTGTTCTAATTTATCTCTGTCCCTCTCCATTCGCTTATAAATCTTGCCTTGGATTTCTTTTCTTAGTTGTTTTCTCGGTGGAGTTATCTGGTGGAAAAACTGCTTTTTCTGCAGCAGTGGCAATGGAGGGGGGGGTCCTGACTTCTTTTCTGTCTCCGGGAGTGAATTATTAAATTTTTCTGCATTTTTTGCTTGGAGGTGTAGTTCAAGGACAATTTGTTACATCAGCAACCTGCTTATCTTTCTGGGCAACTGCGTTTCAGAGTTTTAGTTCTTATATGAATTATTGCATAGATCGTTGCCTCCCATACTCCTAAATCTTTCAAAGTCTCACGGAGCAAGTGTTAGGCAAACACATGAAATGCAACTTAACGTAGCAGCTTCAAAGCCTTATTTTCAGTACTATAACAGCACACGTCGTAAATTAAATTCAGCAACCTTGACATTCTTTCGGTTAAGGAGGGATTTCCATGTAGATAGAACTACACTTTCCTCCTTCGTTATGTGCTGTCCCATTGTTAAAATATAGTCCCCGGTGGCACCCCCGTTAGCTTACCTAATGAGGGTCAAAAAGTTCAGGTCCGGAGCGTTTGGTGGGAACCAGCCCCGCTCTCAAGCTTCAGCGGGCTCCGTTCCCCCTGTGCCTCGCCCCACAGGTCCAATCTCCCTCTAGGAGAGAAAATCCTCTGCTCTTTCCCCCTCTAGGAGGGAAGTCACAGCAGCTCCACAATTGGAGATAAATCTGTCTTCAACGTTGCAATCACGTCGGGGTCACCAGATGTCGCTGATAATGTCGGAACGGCCAAAGCGACACGAAAAAAGGTTCCAGTAAAGTTTATTCCAAGGAAAAAGCAGGGACAGCCGCCCGGGGCTGCTGCGCAGCCCCTTAAGTACAGTTTTTGAACACACGTAATGCACACGGATAGGACAGTTCAAACTTTCACACCAGAATTCTTACAGCTAATAGGTGCATTTTCTAAACTCTACTTTCTCACAACAACTTTGCTTTTTCTCAAAACAGCCCAGTTCTTTCCCGAGCACCTGCTCTTATTTTTCTCTCATGTTGATGTTTTTCGCAACTCCCCTCGTTCAAAACAGGTTCTTGTTCTCATGAGACAGTGCTCCTGTTCTCATGAGACAGTGTTCTCTGTTCCCACGGGACAGCTTCTTCAGGATGCATCAGTATGTTGTCAGGATCAGGGCCTCCGTTTTCAGTCCTCTCTTTTCAGTCCATCTCAGGGGTATACTTTGATCTGGTCAACATCTATTGCTTCGTCAGTATGTGCCAAGGTGCTGACAGACCCGCTGTCACCCCTGGCACAGTGCAGATGAGGAATCAGCTCTGCTGAGTAGGCTTCAAGCTTTGTGATTTTTACAAGTGCACTATTTCAAATCTGTTGTAGAAGAAACAGTCTTTTCTGTTTGATCAACTTTCCACTTTCAGAATACTGGAGTTTATCCCTCAAATTCAACCTGTAGTTTCAAAAGATAAAAATCCTTTGAGGAAACCTTTCAACCTCAGTAGCCAATTGCAACATGCCCAGGGAAGTTCAGCAACAGCACCATTCAGTAAATACACTGTTCTGGACCAGACATCCCAGAGAGATTGAACTCCAGTGCTAAACCCCATAGAGTGTCAACTGCCATAAGAGCTGATTTTTGGCTTCGCTGAGATTCTCTCTTGTTTCCTTTGGTGTACCTGGCACATCTGGAGCAAGGGGTCAGGGCAAAAGTACATCCTTAGCAGGGTCAGTAGAGATCATGTCAAAAGAGTATCGATTTCTGTAATTAAGGAAGGCAATTAGATACAGGAATTTATTTTTCTAGCCCCTCTTTCCGGACTACCGGTGTCTTACTTCATCATGCCCTGTGAGCAGTCCCAGTGCTCTGTGATTGATGCCATAAGAGACTTGCTAAAAGGGAGCAAACACCTCCTAGAAAAGAGGTGCCACCACAGAAAGTTCTTGCTTGCCAAGAAGTGCCCAGGCTGCCCCACAAACTGCACCTGAAGCCAAAGGATCCAAACTTACTTTCCTGTGGAAAAGAGCTGCTCATCCATTTTTCAGCCCTGCGCTACAATGACCAAAATAACTCCCAAAATTGAATCCAACTGAAGATTCCTGCCAGACAAAAGGTGCCACCACAGAAAGCTCCTGCTGCCCAAGAAGTGCCCAGGCTACCCCACCAACTCCATCTCAAAGCTTAAGCTTCCAGACTTTTTTTCCTTAGGGAAAGAGCTGCTATTCCCTTTTTTCAGCCCTGCGTTGCAATGGTCGGTCCCACCTTTTGAAAAATAGAATCCAAATGAAGATTGCTGTCAGACAAAAGGTAACACCACAGAAATCTCTTGGTGCACAACAAGTGCCCACGCTGCCCTAAGAACTACACCTGAAGCCAAAGGTTCCAGACTGTTTTTCTGGTGGAAAGAGCTGCTGTTCCCTTTTTTCTGCCCTGCGCTGCAATGGTCGGTCCCACCTCCTGAAATCTGAATGCAAATGAAGATTCCTGCCAGAGAAAAGGTGCAACCACAGAAAGGTCTTGCTGTCCAAGGACTGCCCAGGGTGCCCCACCAACTGCACCTCAAAGCCAAAGGTTCCAGACTGTTTTCCTGGTGGAAAGAGCTGCTGTTCCCTTTTTTCCGCCCTGCGCTGCAATGACCGGTCCCACGTCCTGAAAAATTGAATCCAAATGAAGATTGCTGCCAGACAAAAGGTGCCACCACAGAAAGGTCTTTGCTGCCCCAAAAGTTCCCAGGCTTCTCCAACAACTGCACCTCAAAGCCAAAGCTTCCAGACTTTTTTCCTGGTGGAAAGAGCTGCTGTTCCCTTTTTTCAGCCCTGTGCTGCAATGGCCGGTCCCACCTCCAGAAATAATGAATGCAAATGGAGATTCGTGCCAAACAAAAGGTGCCACCAAAGAAAGCTCTTTCCTGCCCAAGAAGTGCCCCGGCTGCCCCAAAAACTAGACCTCCAAGTCAAAGCTTCCAGACTGTTTTTTCCTTAGGGAAAGAGATGCTCTTCCCTTTTTCAGCCCTGTGCTGCAATGGCCGGTCCCACCTCCTGAAAAATTGAATCCAGATGAAGATTCCTGCCGGACAAAAGGTGCCACCACAGAAAACTCTTCCTGCCCGAGAAGTTCCCAGGCTGCCCTAACAACTGCATCTCAAAGCCAAAGCTTCCAGACTGTTTTTCCTGAGAGAAAAGACCTGCTGTTCCCTTTTTTCAACCCTGCTCTGCAATGACCAGTCCCACCTCCTGGAAAATTCAATGCAAATGAAGATTCCTGCCAGACAAAAGGTGCCACCACAGAAAGCTCTTTGCTGCCCAAGAAGTGTCCAGGGTGCCCCACCAACTGCACCTCAAAGCCAAAGCTTCCAGACTTTTTTTCCTTAGGGAAAGGGCTGTAGTTCCCTTTTTTCAGCCCTCTGCTGCAATGGTCGATCCCACCTCCTGAGAAATAGAATCCAAATGAAGATTGCTGCCAGACAAAAGGTGCCACCACAGAAAGGTCTTGCTGCCCAACAAGTGCTTAGGCTGCCCCAAGAACTACACCTGAAGCCAAACCTTCCAGACTATTTTTCCTGGTGGAAAGAGCTGCTGTTCCCTTTTTTCCGCCCTGCGCTGCAATAGCCGGACCCACCTTTTGAAAAATAGAATCCAAATGAAGATTGCTGCCAGACAAAAGGTGCCACCACAGAAAGCTGCTGGTTGCCCAAGAAGTGCCCAGGCTGCCCCACCAACTATACTGCCAAGCCGAAGCAACTAGATATTTTTTCATGGTGGAAAGGGCTGCTGTTCCCTTTTTTCAGCCGTGCATTGCAATAGCCGGTCCCACCTCCTGAAAAATAGAATCCAAATGAAGATTCCTGCCAGACAAAAGGTGCCACCACAGAAAGCTCCTGCTACCCAAGAAGTGCCCAGGCTACTCCACCAACTCCACCTCAAAGCTTAAGCTTCCAGACTTTTTTTCCTGGTGGAAAGAGCTGCTGTTCCCTTTTTTCAGGCCTGCGCTGCAATGGCCAGTCCCACGTCTCTAAAAATTTACTCTAAATGAAGATTCCTGCCAGAGAAAAGTTGCCACCAGAGAAAGGTCTTGCTGTCCATGAAATGCCAGGGCTGCCCCAACGACTGCACGTGAACCCAAAGCTTTAAGAATTTTTTTTCTTAGGGAAAGGGCTGCTGTTCCCTTTTTTCAGCCCTCTGCTTCAATGGTCCGTCCCACCTTTTGAAAAATTGAATGCAAATGAAGATTTGTCCTAAACAAAAGGTGCCACCAAAGAAAGCTCTTGCTGCCCAAGAAGTGCCCAGGCTGCCACAACAACTACACCTCCATGTCAAAGCTTCCAGACTTTTTTTCCTGGTGGAAAGAGCTGCTCTTCCCTTTTTTCAACCCTGTGCATCAATGGTCGGTCCCACCTCCTGAAAAATTGAATCCAAATGAAGATTCCTGCCAGACAAAAGGTGCCAACAACAGAAAACTCTTCCTGCCCGAGAAGTTCCCAGGCTGCCCTAACAACTGCATCTCAAAGCCAAAGCTTCCAGACTGTTTTTCCTGAGAGAAAAGACCTTCTGTTCCTTTTTTTTTAACCCTGCTCTGCAATGACCAGTCCCACCTCCTGGAAAATTCAATGCAAATGAAGATTCTTGCCAGACAAAAGGTGCCACCACAGAAAGCTCTTTGCTGCCCAAGAAGTGCCCAGGGTGTCCCACCAACTGCACCTCAAAGGCAAAGCTTCCAGACTTTTTTTCCTTAGGGAAAGGGCTGCTGTTCCCTTTTTTCAGCCCTGCGCTGCAATGGTCAATCCAACCTCCTGAGAAATAGAATCCAAATGAAGATTGCTGCCAGACAAAAGGTGCCACCACAGAAATGTCTTGGTGCCCAACAACTGCCCAGGCGGTCCTAAGAACTACACCTGAAGCCAAACCTTCCAGACTATTTTTCCTGGTGGAAAGAGCTGCTGTTCCATTTTTTCAGCCCTGCGCTGCAATAGCCGGACCCACCTTTTGAAAAATAGAATCCAAATGAAGATTGCTGCCAGACAAAAGGTGCCACCACAGAAAGCTCTTTGCTGCCCAAAAAGTGTCCAGGCTGCCCCACCAACTGCACCTCAAAGCCAAAGCTTCCAGACTTTTTTTCCTTCGGGAAAGGGCTGCTGTTCCCTTTTTTCAGCCCTCTGCTGCAATGGCCGATCCCACCTCCTGAGAAATAGAATCCAAATGAAGATTGCTGCCAGACAAAAGGTGCCACCACAGAAAGGTCTTGCTGCCCAGCAAGTGCTTAGGCTGCCCCAAGAACTACACCTGAAGCCAAAGGTTCCAGACTTTTTTTCCTGGTGGAAAGAGCTGCTGTTCCCTTTTTTCAGCCCTGCGCTGCAATGGCCTCTTCCACCTCCTGAAAAATTGAATCCATATAAGATTGCTGCCAGACAAAAGTACCACCACAGAAAGGTCTTGCTGCCCAAGAAGTGCCCAGGCTACCCCAACAACTACACCTCCAAGTCAAAGCTTCCAGACTTTTTTTCCTTAGGGAAAGAGCTGCTCTTCCCTTTTTTCAGCCCTGTGCTGCAATGGCCGGTCCCACGTCTTTAAAAATTTACTCCAAATGAAGATTCCTGCCAGAGAAAAGTTGCCACCACAGAAAGGTCTTGCTGCCCGAGAAGTGCTCAGGCTGCCCCAAAACTGCACGTGAAGCCAAAGGATCCAGACTATTTTTCCTGGTGGAAAGGGCTGCTGTTCCCTTTTTTCAGCCCTGCGCTGCAATGGCCGGTCCCACCTCCTGAAAAATAGAATCCAAATGAAGATTCCTGCCAGACAAAAGGTGCCACCACGGAAAGGTCTTTGCTGCCCAAAAAGTGCCAGGGCTGCCCCAACAACTGCCCGTGATGCCAAAGCTTCAGACTTTTTTTCCTTAGGGAAAGGGCTGCTGTTCCCTTTTTTCAGCCCTCTGCTGCAATGGCCGGTCCCACCTCCTGAGAAATAGAATTCAAATGAAGATTCCTGCCAGACAAAAGGTGCCACCACAGAAAGGTCTTGGTGCACAACAAGTGCCCACGCTGTCCCAAGAACTACACCTGAAGCCAAAGGTTCCAGACTGATTTTCCTGGTGGAAAGAGCTGCTGTTCCCTTTTTCTGCCCTGCGCTGCAATGGTCGGTCCCACCTCCTGAAATTTGAATGCAAATGAAGATTCCTGCCAGAGAAAAGGTGCAACCACAGAAAGGTCTTGCTGCCCAAGAAGTGCCCAGGCTGCCCCAACAACTGCACCTCAAAGCCAAAGCTTGCAGACTGTTTTCCTGGTGGAAAGAGCTGCTGTTCCCTTTTTTCGGCCCTGCTCTGCAATAGCCGGACCCACCTTTTGAAAAATAGAATCCAAATGAAGATTGCTGCCAGACAAAAGGTGCCACCACAGAAAGCTCTTTGGTGCCCAAGAAGTGTCCAGGGTGCCCCACCAACTGCACCTCAAAGCCAAAGCTTCCAGACTTTTTTTCCTTAGGGAAAGGGCTTCTGTTCCCTTTTTTCAGCCCTCTGCTGCAATGGTCGATCCCACCTCCTGAGAAATAGAATCCAAATGAAGATTGCTGCCGGACAAAAGTACCACCACAGAAAGGTCTTGTTGCCCAAGAAGTGCCCAGGCTACCCCAACAACTACACCTCCAAGTCAAAGCTTCCAGACTTTTTTTCCTTAGGGAAAGGGCTGCTCTTCCCTTTTTTCAGCACTGTGCTGCAATGACCGGTCCCACCTCCTGAGAAATAGAATTCAAATGAAGATTCCTGCCAGACAAAAGGTGCCACCACAGAAAGGTCTTGCTGCCCAACAAGTGCTTACGCTGCCCCAAGAACTACACCTGAAGCCAAAGGTTCCAGACTTTTTTTCCTTAGGGAAAGAGCTGCTCTTCCCTTTTATCAGCCCTGCGCTGCAATGGCCGGTTCCACCTCCTGAAAAATTGAATCCAAATAAGATTGCTGCCAGACAAAAGGTAACACCACAGAAATCTCTTGATGCCCAAGAAGTTCCCAGGCGACCCCAACAACTACACCTCCAAGTCAAAGCTTCCAGACTTTTTTTCCTTAGGGAATGAACTGCTCTTCCCTTTTTTCAGCCCTGTGCTGCAATGGCCGGTCCCACCTTTTGAAAAATAGAATCCAAATAAGATTGCTGCCAGACAAAAGGTAACACCACAGAAATCTCTTGGTGCACAACAAGTGCCCACGCTGCCCTAAGAACTACACCTGAAGCCAAAGGTTCCAGACTGTTTTTCTGGTGGAAAGAGCTGCTGTTCCCTTTTTTCCGCCCTGCGCTGCAATGGCCGGACCCACCTTTTGAAAAATAGAATCCAAATGAAGATTGCTGCCAGACCAAAGGTGCCACCACAGAAAGGTCTTTGCTGCCCAAGAAGTGTCCAGGGTGCCCCACCAACTGCACCTCAAACCCAAAACTTCCAGACTTTTTTTCCTTAGGGAAAGGGCTGTAGTTCCCTTTTTTCAGCCTTCTGCTGCAATGGTCGATCCCACCTCCTGAGAAATAGAATCCAAATGAAGATTGTTGCCAGACAAAAGTACCACCACGGAAAGGTCTTTGCTGCCCAAGAAGTGCCCAGGCTGCCCCACCAACTGCACCTCAAAGCCAAAGCTTCCAGACATTTTTTCCTTAGGGAAAGGGCTGTAGTTCCCTTTTTTCAGCCCTGCGCTGCAATGGTCGATCCCACCTCCTGAGAAATAGAATCCAAATGAAGATTGCTACCAGACAAAAGGTGCCACCACAGAAAGGTCTTGCTGCCCAACAAGTGCTTCGGCTGCCCCAAGAACTACACCTGAAGCCAAAGGTTCTAGACTTTTTTTCCTGGTGGAAAGAGCTGCTGTTCCCTTTTTTCAGCCCTGTGCTGCAATGGCCGGTCCCACCTCCTGAAAAATTGAATCCAAATGAAGCCAAAGCTTCCAGACTGTTTTTGCTGGTGGAAAGAGCTGCTGTTCCCTTTTTTCAGCCCTGCGCTTCCATGGTCGGATCTACCTCCTGAAATTTGAATGCAAATGAAGATTCCTGCAAGACAAAAGGTGCCACCAAAGAAAGCTCTTGCTGCCCAAGGAGTGCCCAGGCTGCCCCTACAACTGCACCTCAAAGGAAAACTTCCAGACTTTTTTTCCTTACGGAAAGAAATGCTGATCCCCTTTTTCAACCCTGCGCTGCAATTGTCGGTCTCAACTTCTGGAGAAGTGAATGGAAATGAAGATTCCTGCCTGAGAAAGGTACCACCACAGAAAGGACTTGCTGTTCAAGGACTGCCCAGGGTGCCCCTACATCTGCACTTCAAAGCCAAAGCTTTCAGACTGTTTTTCCTGGTGGAAAGGGCTGCTGTTCCCTTTTTTCAGCCCTGCGCTGCAATTGCTGGTCCCACCTCCTGAGAAATAGAATTCAAATGATGATTCCTGCCAGACAAAAGTTGCCACCACAGAAATGTCTTGGTGCACATCAAGTGCTTCAGGTGCCCCAACAACTGCACCTGAAGCCAAAACTTCCAGACTTTTTTTCCTGGTGGAAAGAGCTGCTGTTCCCTTTTTTCTGCCCTGCGCTGCAATGGTCGGTCCCACGTCCTGAAATTTGAATGCAAATGAAGATTCCTGCTAGAGAAAAGGTGCAACCACAGAAAGGTCTTGCTGCCCAAGAAGTGCTCAGGCTGCCCCAACAACTGCACCTCAAAGTCAAAGCTTCCAGACTGTTTTCCTGGTGGAAAGAGCTGCTGTTCCCTTTTTTCCACCCTGCGCTGCAATGGCCGGACCCACCTTTTGAAAAATAGAATCCAAATGAAGATTGCTGCCAGACAAAAGGTGCCACCACAGAAAACTCTTCCTGCCCGAGAAGTGCCCAGGTTACCCTAACAACTGCATCTCAAAGCCAAAGCTTCCAGACTATTTTTCCTGAGAGAAAAGACCTGCTGTTCCCTTTTTTCAACCCTGCTCTGCAATGACCAGTCCCACCTCCTGGAAAATTCAATGCAAATGAAGATTCCTGCCAGACAAAAGGTGCCACCACAGAAAGGTCTTTGCTGCCCAAGAAGTGCCAGGGCTGCCCCAACAACTGCACGTGATGCCAAAGCTTCAGACTTTTTTTCCTTAGGGAAAGGGCTGCTGTTCCCTTTTTTCAGCCCTCTGCTGCAATGGCCGGTCCCACCTCCTGAGAAATAGAATTCAAATGAAGATTGCTGCCAGACAAAAGGTGCCACCACAGAAAGGTCTTGGTGCACAACAAGTGCCCACGCTGCCCCAAGAACTACACCTGAAGGCAATGGTTCCAGACTGATTTTCCTGGTGGAAAGAGCTGCTGTTCCCTTTTTTCTGCCCTGCGCTGCAATGGTCGGTCCCACGTCCTGAAATTTGAACGCAAATGAAGATTCCTGCTAGAGAAAAGGTGCAACCACAGAAAGGTCTTGCTGCCCAAGAAGTGCTCAGGCTGCCCCAACAACTGCACCTCAAAGTCAAAGCTTCCAGACTGTTTTCCTGGTGGAAAGAGCTGCTGTTCCCTTTTTTCCGCCCTGTGCTGCAATGGCCGGACCCACCTTTTGAAAAATAGAATCCAAATGAAGATTGCTGCCAGACAAAAGGTGCCACCACAGAAAGCTCTTCGCTGCCCAAGAAGTGTCCAGGGTGCCCCACCAACTGCACCTCAAAGCCAAAGCTTCCAGACTTTTTTTCCTTAGGGAAAGGGCTGCTGTTCCCTTTTTTCAGCCCTCTGCTGCAATGGTCGATCCCACCTCCTGAGAAATAGAATCCAAATGAAGATTGCTGCCGGACAAAAGTACCACCACAGAAAGGTCTTGTTGCCCAAGAAGTGCCCAGGCTACCCCAACAACTACACCTCCAAGTCAAAGCTTCCAGACTTTTTTTCCTTAGGGAAAGGGCTGCTCTTCCCTTTTTTCAGCCCTGTGCTGCAATGACCGGTCCCACCTCCTGAGAAATAGAATTCAAATGAAGATTCCTGCCAGACAAAAGGTGCCACCACAGAAAGGTCTTGCTGCCCAACAAGTGCTTACGCTGCCCCAAGAACTACACCTGAAGCCAAAGGTTCCAGACTTTTTTTCCTTATTTAAAGAGCTGCTCTTCCCTTTTATCAGCCCTGCGCTGCAATGGCCGGTTCCACCTCCTGAAAAATTGAATCCAAATAAGATTGCTGCCAGACAAAAGGTAACACCACAGAAATCTCTTGATGCCCAAGAAGTTCCCAGGCGACCCCAACAACTACACCTCCAAGTCAAAGCTTCCAGACTTTTTTTCCTTAGGGAATGAACTGCTCTTCCCTTTTTTCAGCCCTGTGCTGCAATGGCCGGTCCCACCTTTTGAAAAATAGAATCCAAATAAGATTGCTGCCAGACAAAAGGTAACACCACAGAAATCTCTTGGTGCACAACAAGTGCCCACGCTGCCCTAAGAACTACACCTGAAGCCAAAGGTTCCAGACTGTTTTTCTGGTGGAAAGAGCTGCTGTTCCCTTTTTTCCGCCCTGCGCTGCAATGGCCGGACCCACCTTTTGAAAAATAGAATCCAAATGAAGATTACTGCCAGACCAAAGGTGCCACCACAGAAAGGTCTTTGCTGCCCAAGAAGTGTCCAGGGTGCCCCACCAACTGCACCTCAAACCCAAAACTTCCAGACTTTTTTTCCTTAGGGAAAGGGCTGTAGTTCCCTTTTTTCAGCCCTCTGCTGCAATGGTCGATCCCACCTCCTGAGAAATAGAATCCAAATGAAGATTGTTGCCAGACAAAAGTACCACCACGGAAA
The DNA here is from genome assembly GCF_025592945.1 of Manacus candei. Taxonomy (NCBI): domain Eukaryota; kingdom Metazoa; phylum Chordata; class Aves; order Passeriformes; family Pipridae; genus Manacus; species Manacus candei. The sequence goes on along the minus strand of NW_026138220.1, from coordinate 458,880 downwards.
GGTCTTTGCTGCCCAAGAAGTGCCCAGGCTGCCCCACCAACTGCACCTCAAAGCCAAAGCTTCCAGACATTTTTTCCTTAGGGAAAGGGCTGTAGTTCCCTTTTTTCAGCCCTGCGCTGCAATGGTCGATCCCACCTCCTGAGAAATAGAATCCAAATGAAGATTGCTACCAGACAAAAGGTGCCACCACAGAAAGGTCTTGCTGCCCAACAAGTGCTTCGGCTGCCCCAAGAACTACACCTGAAGCCAAAGGTTCTAGACTTTTTTTCCTGGTGGAAAGAGCTGCTGTTCCCTTTTTTCAGCCCTGTGCTGCAATGGCCGGTCCCACCTCCTGAAAAATTGAATCCAAATGAAGCCAAAGCTTCCAGACTGTTTTTGCTGGTGGAAAGAGCTGCTGTTCCCTTTTTTCAGCCCTGCGCTTCCATGGTCGGATCTACCTCCTGAAATTTGAATGCAAATGAAGATTCCTGCAAGACAAAAGGTGCCACCAAAGAAAGCTCTTGCTGCCCAAGGAGTGCCCAGGCTGCCCCTACAACTGCACCTCAAAGGAAAACTTCCAGACTTTTTTTCCTTACGGAAAGAAATGCTGATCCCCTTTTTCAACCCTGCGCTGCAATTGTCGGTCTCAACTTCTGGAGAAGTGAATGGAAATGAAGATTCCTGCCTGAGAAAGGTACCACCACAGAAAGGACTTGCTGTTCAAGGACTGCCCAGGGTGCCCCTACATCTGCACTTCAAAGCCAAAGCTTTCAGACTGTTTTTCCTGGTGGAAAGGGCTGCTGTTCCCTTTTTTCAGCCCTGCGCTGCAATTGCTGGTCCCACCTCCTGAGAAATAGAATTCAAATGATGATTCCTGCCAGACAAAAGTTGCCACCACAGAAATGTCTTGGTGCACATCAAGTGCTTCAGGTGCCCCAACAACTGCACCTGAAGCCAAAACTTCCAGACTTTTTTTCCTGGTGGAAAGAGCTGCTGTTCCCTTTTTTCTGCCCTGCGCTGCAATGGTCGGTCCCACGTCCTGAAATTTGAATGCAAATGAAGATTCCTGCTAGAGAAAAGGTGCAACCACAGAAAGGTCTTGCTGCCCAAGAAGTGCTCAGGCTGCCCCAACAACTGCACCTCAAAGTCAAAGCTTCCAGACTGTTTTCCTGGTGGAAAGAGCTGCTGTTCCCTTTTTTCCACCCTGCGCTGCAATGGCCGGACCCACCTTTTGAAAAATAGAATCCAAATGAAGATTGCTGCCAGACAAAAGGTGCCACCACAGAAAGCTCTTTGCTGCCCAAGAAGTGTCCAGGCTGCCCCACCAACTGCACCTCAAAGCCAAAGCTTCCAGACTTTTTTTCCTTAGGGAAAGGGCTGCTGTTCCCTTTTTTCAGCCCTCTGCTGCAATGGTCGATCCCACCTCCTGAGAAATAGAATCCAAATGAAGATTGCTGCCAGACAAAAGTACCACCACAGAAAGGTCTTGTTGCCCAAGAAGTGCCCAGGCTACCCCAACAACTACACCTCCAAGTCAAAGCTTCCAGACTTTTTTTCCTTAGGGAAAGAGCTGCTCTTCCCTTTTTTCAGCACTGTGCTGCAATGGCCGGTCCCACCTCCTGAAAAATTGAATCCAAATGAAGATTCCTGCCAGACAAAAGGTGCCAACAACAGAAAACTCTTCCTGCCCGAGAAGTTCCCAGGTTACCCTAACAACTGCATCTCAAAGCCAAAGCTTCCAGACTATTTTTCCTGAGAGAAAAGACCTGCTGTTCCCTTTTTTCAACCCTGCTCTGCAATGACCAGTCCCACCTCCTGGAAATAGAATGCAAATGAAGATTCCTGCCAGACAAAAGGTGCCACCACAGAAAGCTCTTTGCTGTCCAAGAAGTACCCAGGGTGCCCCAACAACTGCACCTCCAAACCAAAGGTTCCAGACTTTTTTTCCTGGTGGAAAGAGCTGCTGTTCCCTTTTTTCAGCCCTGCGCTGCAATGGCCGGTCCCACGTCTTTAAAAATTTACTCCAAATGAAGATTCCTGCCAGAGAAAAGTTGCCACCAGAAAAATGTCTTGCTGCCCAAAAAGTGCTCAGGCTGTCCCAAAACTGCACGTGAAGCCAAAGGATCCAGACTATTTTTCCTGGTGGAAAGGGCTGCTGTTCCCTTTTTTCAGCCCTGCGCTGCAATGGCCAGTCCCACCTCCTGAAAAATAGAATCCAAATGAAGATTCCTGCCAGACAAAAGGTGCCACCACAGAAAGGTCTTTGCTGCCCAAGAAGTGCCAGGGCTGCCCCAACAACTGCACGTGATGCCAAAGCTTCAGACTTTTTTTCCTTAGGGAAAGGGCTGCTGTTCCCTTTTTTCAGCCCTCTGCTGCAATGGCCGGTCCCACCTCCTGAGAAATAGAATTCAAATGAAGATTGCTGCCAGACAAAAGGTTCCACCACAGAAAGGTCTTGGTGCACAACAAGTGCCCACGCTGCCCCAAGAGCTACACCTGAAGCCAAAGGTTCCAGACTGATTTTCCTGGTGGAAAGAGCTGCTGTTCCTTTTTCTGCCCTGCGCTGCAATGGTCGGTCCCACCTCCTGAAATTTGAATGCAAATGAAGATTCCTGCTAGAGAAAAGGTGCAACCACAGAAAGGTCTTGCTGCCCAAGAAGTGCCCAGGCTGCCCCAACAACTGCACCTCAAAGCCAAAGCTTGCAGACTGTTTTCCTGGTGGAAAGAGCTGCTGTTCCCTTTTTTCGGCCCTGCTCTGCAATAGCCGGACCCACCTTTTGAAAAATAGAATCCAAATGAAGATTGCTGCCAGACAAAAGGTGCCACCACAGAATGGTCTTGGTGCACAACAAGTGCCCACGCTGCCCCAAGAACTACACCTGAAGGCAATGGTTCCAGACTGATTTTCCTGGTGGAAAGAGCTGCTGTTCCCTTTTTTCTGCCCTGCGCTGCAATGGTCGGTCCCACGTCCTGAAATTTGAACGCAAATGAAGATTCCTGCTAGAGAAAAGGTGCAACCACAGAAAGGTCTTGCTGCCCAAGAAGTGCTCAGGCTGCCCCAACAACTGCACCTCAAAGTCAAAGCTTCCAGACTGTTTTCCTGGTGGAAAGAGCTGCTGTTCCCTTTTTTCCGCCCTGTGCTGCAATGGCCGGACCCACCTTTTGAAAAATAGAATCCAAATGAAGATTGCTGCCAGACAAAAGGTGCCACCACAGAAAGCTCTTCGCTGCCCAAGAAGTGTCCAGGGTGCCCCACCAACTGCACCTCAAAGCCAAAGCTTCCAGACTTTTTTTCCTTAGGGAAAGGGCTGCTGTTCCCTTTTTTCAGCCCTCTGCTGCAATGGTCGATCCCACCTCCTGAGAAATAGAATCCAAATGAAGATTGCTGCCGGACAAAAGTACCACCACAGAAAGGTCTTGTTGCCCAAGAAGTGCCCAGGCTACCCCAACAACTACACCTCCAAGTCAAAGCTTCCAGACTTTTTTTCCTTAGGGAAAGGGCTGCTGTTCCCTTTTTTCAGCCCTCTGCTGCAATGACCGGTCCCACCTCCTGAGAAATAGAATTCAAATGAAGATTCCTGCCAGACAAAAGGTGCCACCACAGAAAGGTCTTGCTGCCCAACAAGTGCTTACGCTGCCCCAAGAACTACACCTGAAGCCAAAGGTTCCAGACTTTTTTTCCTGGTGGAAAGAGCTGCTCTTCCCTTTTATCAGCCCTGCGCTGCAATGGTCGGTTCCACCTCCTGAAAAATTGAATCCAAATAAGATTGCTGCCAGACAAAAGGTAACACCACAGAAATCTCTTGATGCCCAAGAAGTTCCCAGGCGACCCCAACAACTACACCTCCAAGTCAAAGCTTCCAGACTTTTTTTCCTTAGGGAATGAACTGCTCTTCCCTTTTTTCAGCCCTGTGCTGCAATGGCCGGTCCCACCTTTTGAAAAATAGAATCCAAATAAGATTGCTGCCAGACAAAAGGTAACACCACAGAAATCTCTTGGTGCACAACAAGTGCCCACGCTGCCCTAAGAACTACACCTGAAGCCAAAGGTTCCAGACTGTTTTTCTGGTGGAAAGAGCTGCTGTTCCCTTTTTTCCGCCCTGCGCTGCAATGGCCGGACCCACCTTTTGAAAAATAGAATCCAAATGAAGATTGCTGCCAGACCAAAGGTGCCACCACAGAAAGGTCTTTGCTGCCCAAGAAGTGTCCAGGGTGCCCCACCAACTGCACCTCAAACCCAAAACTTCCAGACTTTTTTTCCTTAGGGAAAGGGCTGTAGTTCCCTTTTTTCAGCCCTCTGCTGCAATGGTCGATCCCACCTCCTGAGAAATAGAATCCAAATGAAGATTGTTGCCAGACAAAAGTACCACCACGGAAAGGTCTTTGCTGCCCAAGAAGTGCCCAGGCTGCCCCACCAACTGCACCTCAAAGCCAAAGCTTCCAGACTTTTTTTCCTTAGGGAAAGGGCTGTAGTTCCCTTTTTTCAGCCCTGCGCTGCAATGGTCGATCCCACCTCCTGAGAAATAGAATCCAAATGAAGATTGCTACCAGACAAAAGGTGCCACCACAGAAAGGTCTTGCTGCCCAACAAGTGCTTCGGCTGCCCCAAGAACTACACCTGAAGCCAAAGGTTCTAGACTTTTTTTCCTGGTGGAAAGAGCTGCTGTTCCCTTTTTTCAGCCCTGCGCTGCAATGGCCGGTCCCACCTCCTGAAAAATTGAATCCAAATGAAGCCAAAGCTTCCAGACTGTTTTTGCTGGTGGAAAGAGCTGCTGTTCCCTTTTTTCAGCCCTGCGCTTCCATGGTCGGATCTACCTCCTGAAATTTGAATGCAAATGAAGATTCCTGCAAGACAAAAGGTGCCACCAAAGAAAGCTCTTGCTGCCCAAGGAGTGCCCAGGCTGCCCCTACAACTGCACCTCAAAGGAAAACTTCCAGACTTTTTTTCCTTACGGAAAGAAATGCTGATCCCCTTTTTCAACCCTGCGCTGCAATTGTCGGTCTCAACTTCTGGAGAAGTGAATGGAAATGAAGATTCCTGCCTGAGAAAGGTACCACCACAGAAAGGACTTGCTGTTCAAGGACTGCCCAGGGTGCCCCTACATCTGCACTTCAAAGCCAAAGCTTTCAGACTGTTTTTCCTGGTGGAAAGGGCTGCTGTTCCCTTTTTTCAGCCCTGCGCTGCAATTGCTGGTCCCACCTCCTGAGAAATAGAATTCAAATGATGATTCCTGCCAGACAAAAGTTGCCACCACAGAAATGTCTTGGTGCACATCAAGTGCTTCAGGTGCCCCAACAACTGCACCTGAAGCCAAAACTTCCAGACTTTTTTTCCTGGTGGAAAGAGCTGCTGTTCCCTTTTTTCTGCCCTGCGCTGCAATGGTCGGTCCCACGTCCTGAAATTTGAATGCAAATGAAGATTCCTGCTAGAGAAAAGGTGCAACCACAGAAAGGTCTTGCTGCCCAAGAAGTGCTCAGGCTGCCCCAACAACTGCACCTCAAAGTCAAAGCTTCCAGACTGTTTTCCTGGTGGAAAGAGCTGCTGTTCCCTTTTTTCCACCCTGCGCTGCAATGGCCGGACCCACCTTTTGAAAAATAGAATCCAAATGAAGATTGCTGCCAGACAAAAGGTGCCACCACAGAAAGCTCTTTGCTGCCCAAGAAGTGTCCAGGCTGCCCCACCAACTGCACCTCAAAGTCAAAGCTTCCAGACTTTTTTTCCTTAGGGAAAGGGCTGCTGTTCCCTTTTTTCAGCCCTCTGCTGCAATGGTCGATCCCACCTCCTGAGAAATAGAATCCAAATGAAGATTGCTGCCAGACAAAAGTACCACCACAGAAAGGTCTTGTTGCCCAAGAAGTGCCCAGGCTACCCCAACAACTACACCTCCAAGTCAAAGCTTCCAGACTTTTTTTCCTTAGGGAAAGAGCTGCTCTTCCCTTTTTTCAGCACTGTGCTGCAATGGCCGGTCCCACCTCCTGAAAAATTGAATCCAAATGAAGATTCCTGCCAGACAAAAGGTGCCAACAACAGAAAACTCTTCCTGCCCGAGAAGTTCCCAGGTTACCCTAACAACTGCATCTCAAAGCCAAAGCTTCCAGACTATTTTTCCTGAGAGAAAAGACCTGCTGTTCCCTTTTTTCAACCCTGCTCTGCAATGACCAGTCCCACCTCCTGGAAAATTCAATGCAAATGAAGATTCCTGCCAGACAAAAGGTGCCACCACAGAAAGCTCTTTGCTGTCCAAGAAGTACCCAGGGTGCCCCAACAACTGCACCTCCAAACCAAAGGTTCCAGACTTTTTTTCCTGGTGGAAAGAGCTGCTGTTCCCTTTTTTCAGCCCTGCGCTGCAATGGCCGGTCCCACGTCTTTAAAAATTTACTCCAAATGAAGATTCCTGCCAGAGAAAAGTTGCCACCAGAAAAATGTCTTGCTGCCCAAAAAGTGCTCAGGCTGTCCCAAAACTGCACGTGAAGCCAAAGGATCCAGACTATTTTTCCTGGTGGAAAGGGCTGCTGTTCCCTTTTTTCAGCCCTGCGCTGCAATGGCCAGTCCCACCTCCTGAAAAATAGAATCCAAATGAAGATTCCTGCCAGACAAAAGGTGCCACCACAGAAAGGTCTTTGCTGCCCAAGAAGTGCCAGGGCTGCCCCAACAACTGCACGTGATGCCAAAGCTTCAGACTTTTTTTCCTTAGGGAAAGGGCTGCTGTTCCCTTTTTTCAGCCCTCTGCTGCAATGGCCGGTCCCACCTCCTGAGAAATAGAATTCAAATGAAGATTGCTGCCAGACAAAAGGTGCCACCACAGAAAGGTCTTGGTGCACAACAAGTGCCCACGCTGCCCCAAGAGCTACACCTGAAGCCAAAGGTTCCAGACTGATTTTCCTGGTGGAAAGAGCTGCTGTTCCTTTTTCTGCCCTGCGCTGCAATGGTCGGTCCCACCTCCTGAAATTTGAATGCAAATGAAGATTCCTGCCAGAGAAAAGGTGCAACCACAGAAAGGTCTTGCTGCCCAAGAAGTGCCCAGGCTGCCCCAACAACTGCACCTCAAAGCCAAAGCTTGCAGACTGTTTTCCTGGTGGAAAGAGCTGCTGTTCCCTTTTTTCGGCCCTGCTCTGCAATAGCCGGACCCACCTTTTGAAAAATAGAATCCAAATGAAGATTGCTGCCAGACAAAAGGTGCCACCACAGAATGGTCTTGGTGCACAACAAGTGCCCACGCTGCCCCAAGAACTACACCTGAAGGCAATGGTTCCAGATTGATTTTCCTGGTGGAAAGAGCTGCTGTTCCCTTTTTTCTGCCCTGCGCTGCAATGGTCGGTCCCACGTCCTGAAATTTGAATGCAAATGAAGATTCCTGCTAGAGAAAAGGTGCAACCACAGGAAGGTCTTGCTGCCCAAGAAGTGCTCAGGCTGCCCCAACAACTGCACCTCAAAGTCAAAGCTTCCAGACTGTTTTCCTGGTGGAAAGAGCTGCTGTTCCCTTTTTTCCGCCCTGTGCTGCAATGGCCGGACCCACCTTTTGAAAAATAGAATCCAAATGAAGATTCCTGCCAGACAAAAGGTGCCACCACAGAAAGCTCTTTGCTGCCCAAGAAGTGTCCAGGGTGCCCCACCAACTGCACCTCAAAGCCAAAGCTTCCAGACTTTTTTTCCTTAGGGAAAGGGCTGCTGTTCCCTTTTTTCAGCCCTCTGCTGCAATGGTCGATCCCACCTCCTGAGAAATAGAATCCAAATGAAGATTGCTGCCAGACAAAAATACCACCACAGAAAGGTCTTGTTGCCCAAGAAGTGCCCAGGCTACCCCAACAACTACACCTCCAAGTCAAAGCTTCCAGACTTTTTTTCCTTAGGGAAAGAGCTGCTCTTCCCTTTTTTCAGCCCTGTGCTGCAATGGCCGGTCCCACCTCCTGAAAAATTGAATCCAAATGAAGATTCCTGCCAGACAAAAGGTGCCAACAACAGAAAACTCTTCCTGCCCGAGAAGTTCCCAGGTTGCCCTAACAACTGCATCTCAAAGCCAAAGCTTCCAGACTATTTTTCCTGAGAGAAAAGACCTGCTGTTCCCTTTTTCAACCCTGCTCTGCAATGACCAGTCCCACCTCCTGGAAAATTCAATGCAAATGAAGATTCCTGCCAGACAAAAGGTGCCACCACAGAAAGCTCTTTGCTGCCCAAGAAGTGCCCAGGGTGCCCCAACAACTGCACCTCCAAACCAAAGGTTCCAGACTGTTTTTCCTGGTGGAAAGAGCTGCTGTTCCCTTTTTTCAGCCCTGCGCTGCAATGGCCGGTCCCACGTCTTTAAAAATTTACTCCAAATGAAGATTCCTGCCAGAGAAAAGTTGCCACCAGAGAAAGGTCTTGCTGCCCAAAAAGTGCTCAGGCTGTCCCAAAACTGCACGTGAAGCCAAAGGATCCAGACTATTTTTCCTGGTGGAAAGGGTTGCTGTTCCCTTTTTTCAGTCCTGCGCTGCAATGGCCAGTCCCACCTCCTGAAAAATAGAATCCAAATGAAGATTCCTGCCAGACAAAAGGTGCCACCACAGAAAGGTCTTTGCTGCCCAAGAAGTGCCAGGGCTGCCCCAACAACTGCACGTGATGCCAAAGCTTCAGACTTTTTTTCCTTAGGGAAAGGGCTGCTGTTCCCTTTTTTCAGCCCTCTGCTGCAATGGCCGGTCCCACCTCCTGAGAAATAGGATTCAGATGAAGATTCCTGCCAGACAAAAGGTGCCACCACAGAAAGGTCTTGGTGCACAACAAGTGCCCACGCTGCCCCAAGAGCTACACCTGAAGCCAAAGGTTCCAGACTGATTTTCCTGGTGGAAAGAGCTGCTGTTCCCTTTTTTCTGCCCTGTGCTGCAATGGTCGGTCCCACGTCCTGAAATTTGAATGCAAATGAAGATTCCTGCCAGAGAAAAGGTGCAACCACAGAAAGGTCTTGCTGCCCAAGAAGTGCCCAGGCTGCCCCAACAACTGCACCTCAAAGTCAAAGCTTCCAGACTGTTTTCCTGGTGGAAAGAGCTGCTGTTCCCTTTTTTCCGCCCTGTGCTGCAATGGCCGGACCCACCTTTTGAAAAATAGAATCCAAATGAAGATTGCTGCCAGACAAAAGGTGCCACCACAGAAAGCTCTTTGCTGCCCAAGAAGTGTCCAGGGTGCCCCACCAACTGCACCTCAAAGCCAAAGCTTCCAGACTTTTTTTCCTTAGGGAAAGGGCTGCTGTTCCCTTTTTTCAGCCCTCTGCTGCAATGGTCGATCCCACCTCCTGAGAAATAGAATCCAAATGAAGATTGCTGCCAGACAAAAGTACCACCACAGAAAGGTCTTGTTGCCCAAGAAGTGCCCAGGCTACCCCAACAACTACACCTCCAAGTCAAAGCTTCCAGACTTTTTTTCCTTAGGGAAAGAGCTGCTCTTCCCTTTTTTCAGCCCTGTGCTGCAATGGCCGGTCCCACCTCCTGAAAAATTGAATCCAAATGAAGATTCCTGCCAGACAAAAGGTGCCAACAACAGAAAACTCTTCCTGCCCGAGAAGTTCCCAGGCTACCCTAACAACTGCATCTCAAAACCAAAGCTTCCAGACAGTTTTTCCTGAGAGAAAAGACCTGCTGTTCCCTTTTTTCAACCCTGCTCTGCAATGACCTGTCCCACCTCCTGGAAAATTCAATGCAAATGAAGATTCCTGCCAGACAAAAGGTGCCACCACAGAAAGCTCTTTGCTGCCCAAGAAGTGCCCAGGGTGCCCCAACAACTGCACCTCCAAACCAAAGGTTCCAGACTGTTTTTCCTGGTGGAAAGAGCTGCTGTTCCCTTTTTTCAGCCCTGCGCTGCAATGGCCGGTCCCACGTCTTTAAAAATTTACTCCAAATGAAGATTCCTGCCAGAGAAAAGTTGCCACCAGAGAAAGGTCTTGCTGCCCAAAAAGTGCTCAGGCTGTCCCAAAACTGCACGTGAAGCCAAAGGATCCAGACTATTTTTCCTGGTGGAAAGGGCTGCTGTTCCCTTTTTTCAGCCCTGCGCTGCAATGGCCAGTCCCACCTCCTGAAAAATAGAATCCAAATGAAGATTCCTGCCAGACAAAAGGTGCCACCACAGAAAGGTCTTTGCTGCCCAAGAAGTGCCAGGGCTGCCCCAACAACTGCACGTGATGCCAAAGCTTCAGACTTTTTTTCCTGGTGGAAAGGGCTGCTGTTCCCTTTTTTCACCCCTCTGCTGCAATGACCGGTCCCACCTCCTGAGAAATAGAATCCAAATGAAGATTCCTGCCAGACAAAAGGTGCCACCACAGAAAGGTCTTGCTGCCCAACAAGTGCTTACGCTGCCCCAAGAACTACACCTGAAGCCAAAGGTTCCAGACTTTTTTTCCTTAGGGAAAGAGCTGCTCTTCCCTTTTTTCAGCCCTGCGCTGCAATGGCCGGTTCCACCTCCTGAAAAATTGAATCCAAATAAGATTGCTGCCAGACAAAAGGTAACACCACCGAAATCTCTTGATGCCCAAGAAGTTCCCAGGCGACCCCAACAACTACACCTCCAAGTCAAAGCTTCCAGACTTTTTTTCCTTAGGGAATGAACTGCTCTTCCCTTTTTTCAGCCCTGTGCTGCAATAGCCGGACCCACCTTTTGAAAAATAGAATCCAAATGAAGATTCCTGCCAGACAAAAGGTAACACCACAGAAATCTCTTGGTGCACAACAAGTGCCCACGCTGCCCTAAGAACTACACCTGAAGCCAAAGGTTCCAGACTGTTTTTCTGGTGGAAAGAGCTGCTGTTCCCTTTTTTCCGCCCTGCGCTGCAATGTCCGGACCCACCTTTTGAAAAATAGAATCCAAATGAAGATTGCTGCCAGACCAAAGGTGCCACCACAGAAAGGTCTTTGCTGCCCAAGAAGTGTCCAGGGTGCCCCACCAACTGCACCTCAAACCCAAAACTTCCAGACTTTTTTTCCTTAGGGAAAGGGCTGTAGTTCCCTTTTTTCAGCCCTCTGCTGCAATGGTCGATCCCACCTCCTGAGAAATAGAATCCAAATGAAGATTGTTGCCAGACAAAAGTACCACCACGGAAAGGTCTTTGCTGCCCAAGAAGTGCCCAGGCTTCTCCACCAACTGCACCTCAAAGCCAAAGCTTCCAGACTTTTTTCCTGGTGGAAAGAGCTGCTGTTCCCTTTTTTCAGCCCTCTGCTGCAATGGCCGGTCCCACCTCCTGAAAAATTCAATGCAAATGAAGATTCGTGCCAAACAAAAGGTGCCACCACAGAAAGGTCTTGTTGCCCAAGAAGTGCCCAGGTTACCCCAACAACTACACCTCCGAGTCAAAGCTTCCAGACTTTTTTTCCTTAGGGAAAGAGCTGCTGTTCCCTTTTTTCAGCCCTGCGCTGCAGTGGCCGGTCCCACGTCTTTAAAAATTTACTCCAAATGAAGATTCCTGCCAGAGAAAAGTTGCCACCAGAGAAAGGTCTTGCTGCCCAAGAAGTGTTCAGGCTGCCCCAAAACTGCACGTGAAGCCAAAGGATCCAGATTTTTTTTCCTGGTGGAAAGAGCTGCTGTTCCTTTTTTCTGCCCTGCGCTGCAATGGTGTCCCACGTCCTGAAATTTGAATGCAAATGAAGATTCCTGCCAGAGAAAAGGTGCAACCACAGAAAGGTCTTTGCTGCCCAAGAAGTGCCCAGGCTGCCCCAACAACTGCACCTCAAAGTCAAAGCTTCCAGACTGTTTTCCTGGTGGAAAGAGCTGCTGTTCCCTTTTTTCCGCCCTGCGCTGCAATAGCCGGACCTACCTTTTGAAAAATAGAATCCAAATGAAGATTGCTGCCAGACAAAAGGTGCCACCACAGAAAGGTCTTTGCTGCCCAAGAAGTGTCCAGGGTGCCCCACCAACTGCACCTCAAAGCCAAAGCTTCCAGACTTTTTTTCCTTAGGGAAAGGGCTGCTGTTCCCTTTTTTCAGCCCTCTGCTGCAATGGTCGATCCCACCTCCTGAGAAATAGAATCCAAATGAAGATTGCTGCCAGACAAAAGGTGCCACCACAGAAAGGTCTTTCTGCCCAACAAGTGCTTAGGCTGCCCCAAGAACTACACCTGAAGCCAAAGGTTCAAGACTTTTTTTCCTGGTGGAAAGAGCTGCTGTTCCCTTTTTTCAGCCCTGTGCTGCAATGGTCGGTCCCACCTCCTGAAAAATTGAATCCAAATGAAGCCAAAGCTTCCAGACTGTTTTTGCTGGTGGAAAGAGCTGCTGTTCCCTTTTTTCAGCCCTGCGCTTCCATGGTCGGATCTACCTCCTGAAATTTGAATGCAAATGAAGATTCCTGCCAGAGAAAAGGTGCCACCAAAGAAAGCTCTTGCTGCCCAAGGAGTGCCCAGGCTGCCCCTACAACTGCACCTCAAAGGAAAACTTCCAGACTTTTTTTCCTTACGGAAAGAGATGCTGATCCCCTTTTTCAACCCTGCGCTGCAATTGTCGGTCTCAACTTCTGGAGAAGTGAATGGAAATGAAGATTCCTGCCTGAGAAAGGTACCACCACAGAAAGGACTTGCTGTTCAAGGACTGCCCAGGGTGCCCCTACATCTGCACTTCAAAGCCAAAGCTTTCAGACTGTTTTTCCTGGTGGAAAGGGCTGCTGTTCCCTTTTTTCAGCCCTGCGCTGCAATTGCTGGTCCCACCTCCTGAGAAATAGAATTCAAATGATGATTCCTGCCAGACAAAAGTTGCCACCACAGAAATGTCTTGGTGCACATCAAGTGCTTCAGGTGCCCCAACAACTGCACCTGAAACCAAAACTTCCAGACTGTTTTTCCTGGTGGAAAGAGCTGCTGTTCCCTTTTTTCAGCTCTGCGTTTCAATGGCCTGTCCTACCTTTTTAAAAATTGAAAATAAAAGAAGATTCGTGACAGACAAAAGCTGCCAGCACAGAAATCTCTTGCTGCCCAAGAAGTACCCAGGCTGCCCCACCAACTGCACCTGAAGCCAAAGGATCCAGATGTTCTTGCCTGGAGGAAAGGGCTGTTTTTCCTTTTGTTTTTCTGGCCTGCTCTACAATGGCCAAAGGAGATCCAAAAATTGAATGCAAATGAAGATTGTTGCCAGATAAAAGGTGCCACCACAGAAGCTCTTGCTGCCCAAGAAGTGCCCTGGGTGTCCCACCAACTGCCCCTCAAAGTGATAGCATACGGGCTTTCTTTTTTGGGAGAAAGGCTGTTGTTTGTTTCTTTTCGGAACCCTGCACTCGTCTCCCATAATTGAAGACAAATGACACTTTATCCCAAATATGAGGTGCCCAATCCCTGCGTCCCTTGATGCTCTCCCAGTGCCACATCAGGATCCTGTGCGGGAGCACGTGCTGCGTTGTCTCCTATGGCAAAAGCAGGTGTTCCCGACTCCAGGGCTCTTCCCCGATCCAGTATGTGAAGAGCAGGGGACGGAGTATCTCGGCACCTCAGTTACTTCTGGCAAGAGACTCCATCCCTCCCAGAGCCTTTGGGAGACCTGCCGGAGTCACACACAGGAGCCCCTCTGGCCAGGTCTCCCTGCTGCCGGGGAGGGGCGGGGAAGAGCAGAGCCCGCTCCTCGCCGAGGATGCACATGGCAGCAAAAGGCTGCAGGTAGGAGTGGGAGCCCAGGCCATTGCAGTCTAAGATTCCCAGGAGCAGGTGGCCCAGCAGCTCCTGTTCCCAAGACACCGGTTCTCAATCCACGGCTCCCGGGAAGCTGCGGCTTTGCCGGAGAAGAAGATCCTTTCTGTGGTGCTGGACAAGATCGTCCAGTGACGAAGGCAAGTGTTTCCAACTCCAGGGCTGTCTCTTGAGCCGCTTCTAGAGTAGAATATCAGGGAATATCTCCGCATCTCTGTTCCTTCCTGCGATAGCCTCCATCCCTTCCCTGAGCTCTGGCAGTCCTGGTGGACTGCAGACAGATTAGCCTCTGCCTAAGGGACAAAATCCAGCCTATACGGCAAGGACTTTAAGTAGTTCAGTTTTGAGCCAGTAGGGCACTGCAGGACTGTTGTGTAAACACTAAATAAGGAGAAGGGGAAGGAAGAAAATAGAAAGTTTTTTTTTTTGGTTGCAAACAGGTTTTTTTCATGTGGGTTTAGGGTGGATATTTGGGAAAGGTTCTTCCCTCTGAGGGTGGTTGGCACTGGACCAGGCTCCCCAGGGCAGTGGTCGCAAAGCAAGGCTGGCAGAGTTCAGGCGCACGGTGTGACTCTTGGGGTCGGTCCTGTGCCGGGCAAAGGCTTGCACTGGACGCTCCTCGTGGGTCCCTTCCAACTGAGCATGTTCTGTGATGGTGCGATGAGTTCCCTCTCTTTGAACACTTTTGTTCTTTTTAGGACTCCTCGCTGGCCGGGGGCCGAAGCGCACCTTCCTTGCGCCTGCTTCCCTGGCCGTTGCGGCGGCCGCAGCCGGGCGCTGAGTGGCCGCTCCCCGCGCGGGCAGGGCCGCTGCTCCAGGAGTGGGGGGGCAGCGCCGGCGCCTCGAGGATTCCCGGGATTCCCTGGCCGGTTTCCAGGCAACGCTCCCCGCGCGCTCCTCGCTCCAGGGCCGAAGGTGCGCAGCCAATGGGAGGCGGCGGAGTGGGCGGGGCGATGCGGGGATTGGGCGGGGCGGGGGCGGGGCCGAGAAGGGCGGTTGGTGGGGTTTGGGTGAGGGTGGGAGCGGGCGGGGCCGGGAGCGGGAGCGCTGCCGCTGAGCGACCCCCGGGCAGCGGCCCCCGGGGGAGACCCCCGGCGAGTGGCCCCCGGTGCGCGGTCCCGAGGGAGAGACCCCCCGTGTGCGGCCCCCGGCGAGTGGCCGCTGGTGAGCGGCCCCCAGTAAATGACAGCCAGTGAGCGACCCGCGGTGAAGAAGCCCCGGTAAGTGAGCCCTGGGGAGGGACCCCGGTGAGCGACCCGCGGTGAACAACCCCTGGCAAGTGACCCCCGGGGAGGGACCCTCGGCAAGTGAGCCCCGGTGAGTGAGCCCCGGGGAGGGACCCCCAATGAGTGAGCCCCGGGGAGGGATCCCCGGAGCGCGGCCCCCGCGGGGTGTCGGGCCGGGGCTGGGCGCGTTCCTTCCCCGTGCAGAGCCGAGCGGGGCCGTGGCGGGAGCGGGGCCGGAGCGGAGCCGGCCGGGGGGGCAGAGGGGAGCCCTGAGCCGCCTTCTGCCGAGGGGGCTGCTGGAAAGGAGCCTGCGCTGGGAGGAGCGGGGCACGTGGCCCGAGGCTGAGGCAGGGGAGCTTCAGGTCAGCTCCTGGAGAAAGGTTTCTCGCTGTGTTTTTCGGGGGGGCTCGGGCACTGCAATGGGTTGCCCAGGCGGAGCCAGCAGCCCGGCAGGTGTTTCAGAGGCGCCTGCATCTGGCCATGGCTGACACGGTTTGGTGCTTTGGGGGTTGCTGGGGTAGTGCTGGGCTGACGGTTGACTTGATGGAATCATGGAAGGTGCTGAGTTGGGAGGGTCCCACCGGCACCGTGGAGTCCAGCTCCTGAGTTTTAGGCACCACTAAAGGACCTGAATCTGCATCGAGCTGTTTGGCTCCAAAAACTCTTCTGCCCCTAGTCTACACTGCAAAGTAAAAGAAAACAGACCGTGCAAAATAGAGGCCTGTGTTCCCCCCAAGGGAAGGCAGGCAGGTACAAACCAGGACAGTAAATCAAAGCTCAGAACATACGTTCTTGGTCCCCCCAGTTGTATGACACATCACACCAGTCCTCTGTTCATTACCTGTGTAGAACTCTCATCAGGAACCCCAAACTTTCTTGTGTGTATTTGTATAGATATGTATAGATATGTATAGATATGTATAGGTAGATAGATATACATACATAGATATGTATAGGTATACATTTGTGTGTATCTCTATAAGATTCTGTATCTTTGGATGTGATATTGGCATGCTATTGTTGTGTGGCAACAAGTGGACTTAAAAGGTTACAACACTTTAGGAGAGCACCTTTCTAATTATGGATTCTATTTTTTAAAGAAGGTAACAGGAAAACAACTCTTTAGCCAAATATAAGTTAAGACATTAATCAGAGCAAATGTTTGGATTTTTATTTCCAATTGTACAACAAGTCAACCATCCCTTATCTTCATGGTTGAGAATCTGGACCTGTAAATATTCACAATTAGATGGTTCATTGGGGAGGACAAGTCCTCCAAGAGCAGGTGGTGTACAATGTGGGGGTCCCCACTGCACCCGTAAGTACCTATCTGGTTTCTCCGGCCTCCAAGCAGTAGCTATTGTTTCACAGCCCCAATACCCGCAATGATAATGTCCTGGGTAATTACAAAAAGACTTCCCTGGGTTAGAGGTCGGGCACCAATATGTAGCTCCTTTGTTAACTGTCACTGAGGGCTTCCTTCCTCCCTGTCCACATTCCTGGGGTATATTGGCCATTAGTAGATCACAAACGGTTACATTGAACCTAGGACTTATAGCAGTTATCATTTTCCTTACAACCTTAGAATCTCTTGACCTCATTATGGTCCATTCAAATGGTTGGTGGGCATATCCCAGAAAGCTCATAAAAACTATTACTCCAATGATTATTGCCAATTTTCGCTCCATTTTGTTGTTTTTGAGTCCCATCCCTGTATTATCAGTGATTCTTATTTCCCACACTCTTACCTCTCTGCCTTCCTTCGTCTGTTCCTGTGCAGGGAACAACGAAGTTCTAGCTCTTCTTGGCAGCAGAGGTATTCTTCAGGGAATACTGATTAAATTGCTCTATCGCCTTTCACTGATTCAGGCTGGGACTCTTCTATTTCGAGTTTTTGAATTTTGTCAAGTAACCCCAATAAGTCAATATATCTCTTTTGACTTGTTTTTTCCAATTTCCATGAGAATCTAGTACGGCACAGTTCTATTAATACTCTATTCCAATTATGTTCATACACTTCCCAAGTTTCTGGGACTAACCACTCCCAACCACAAAATGCCTTTATTATTTCAGCTTTAGCTAATTGTTCGCTTATAGATTCAGTAGAACTTGTTCTACACCTCATACAATAAGGTTGCCCTCTTAGTGAAACACAGCGCCACTGTTTGCCGCACTTCTTACACTTACATCCTACCCAGCTGTAATGAGTAGACCCGGGATGTTTTATGCAGGATATTCCATGTGGATCGCGTCCGCCTGGTATGTCTGTTTCCACCTCGCAGCAAAAAGGCAAAACCGTTTGAGTTCCAACTATTCTATATAGTCCTGAACCTCCAGTTTGTTCAGGTATTCCTTCTAAATTCCATGGAACATAATACGCTCTCCTTAGAGTCTGTCCTTGTGGTATCTGAAAAAAAGAATACAGGCTGGGCCTTACACCTTCTTCTTCAAAGTTCATCTGTGGGCCGCACTCTCTTTATTTTCATCTGTAAGTTCCCAGGATTCGAAGTCACCCTCCACTCCAAATTCTTTATCGGTCCTTTCACTCGTGAGGCATGAGTCCACCCTCGCTCAGCTGTCCTTACTGAGGTATCTGTAGTGAGAAGAACGACAAATGGCCCCTCCCACTGTGGAGTTAGTGATGTTTCTCTCCAGGTTTTAATTAATACCTGATCACCAGGTTGAATTTTATGGATAGCTAAGTCCAAAGGAGGTCTTTGAGTTACCAATCCTTTCTTTCTTAACTCTTGTCTTCTCCTCATTAATTCAATAATATACTCTCTTAAACGTATGTCCTCAACTTTAGGGTGATCTACTGGGGTCCCAAATTCATAAGGCATACCATATAGCATCTCAAATGGTGAAATACCTGTATCTGTCCGAGGTTGGGTTCTGATGTATAGTAATGTCAAAGGAAGACACTTTACCCAATTCATTTTAGTCTCTAACATCAATTTAGTTAAATGTTTCTTAATTTCCCCATTCATTCGTTCTACTCTTCCCGAACTCTAAGGGTGCCAAGGGGCATGGTATTCCCACTTGATGCCTAGCAGCTCTGTTACTTCTTTAATTACCTTTGAAGTAAAGTGAGTTCCCCTGTCTGAATCTATTGTAGTGACAACACCATACCTAGGTACAATCTCTTCTAATAGGATTTTAGATACCACTTTAGCTGTACACCGAGCAGTGGGAAAAGCTTCCACAAAGTGTGTCAGATGATCCACTAACACCAACAAATACTGATACCTTCCCACTCTTGGCAATTCGGTAAAATCAACTTGAATGCTCTCCAACGGCCTTTTAGCTAATTCTCTTCCTCCTTTGACTTTATCTCTCAAATACCCTCTCTTCACCTTTTTACAAGTCAGACATCCTTCCAAGGCTTTCTTAGCTATATCATACACTCCGACACATACATATCTATTCTCAAAATGATCTACCAAGGCCTGGGTACTCCAATGAGTCTGTTCATGCAGTCTACCCATAATTTTACAGGCAAGGCCTTTGGGAATTACTTCTCTGCCATCTGACAACAACCACTTTCCCTGTTCTTCTCTTGCACCTACTTGCAACAATTTTTCCTTTTCTCGATTGCTAAAAGACTTAGGGATCTGTTCACTTCCTAGCTCTTGTTCACTCACCACTAACAGAGCTGCTTTCTTTGCCTCAGCGTCAGCTAGATTGTTTCCTCTGGCTGTTACTTTCAATCCCTTCTGATGACCTTTTACATGCACTACGGCAATCTGTTTTGGGCCTCTTAGAGCTCTCAACACCTCTCGAATCAGATTCTCATGAACTAGCCCTTTTCCTTTTGCATTTGCTAGCCCTCTTTCTTCCCATATCTTTCCAAAAGTGTGTACTACTCCAAAAGCATATTTTGAATCTGTGAATATAGTTCCTACCTTCCCTTCTAACAGCTGAAGAGATCTTAGCAAAGCATAAAGTTCACATACTTGAGCTGACCAAGTACTACACAAAGATCCAGATTCCCTGACTTGAAAGGTAACTCCATCCACTATAGCATAGCCTGATCTCCTTTTTCCATCTACTACTCCAGACGAACCATCAATATAAAGTTTTTCACCTGTATCTAATTCCTCTTCTTCTAGATCTTCTCTAATTTTTGTCTGGAGACTTATGACTTGGATGCAATCATGTACTATATTTCCTTGAGGTTCACCATACAGAAACTGAGCTGGATTCTGTAAATGAGTTACTTCCAGTTCCAACTTAGGAGTATTCAACAAAATACTCTCATATTTCAACAACCTGCTATCAGTCAACCATTTCTCTGCCCTTTGTTTCAGTACTCCTCTGATGTCGTGAGGAGTATATACCTTTAAATCCCCACCAAAAGTAATTTTTACAGCTTCTTCCACCAAAAGCGCAGTAGCCACTATAGCTTGTAAACAAGTGGGCCAACCTCTACTGACTGGATCCAGGATTTTTGAATAGTATCCTACAGGTTTCTTATGTTCCGCCCATTTCTGAGTTAATACACCATAAGCTGATCCATTTTCCACGTTTACAAACAGATAAAAGGGCTTCCTAGTGTCTGGAAGACTAAGCACCGGAGAATTTATCAAATCCTCTTTTAATGCTTCTAACTTACTCTCATCCTCATCATTCCACTTTACTAATTTCTCCTTGGCCAGTTTTTCATATAGAAACTTTACTTTGTTGCTATAGTTCTCTATCCATTGCCTACAGTATCCCAAAAGTCCTAGTATCTGTCTGATTTGCCTTTTGCTCTTAGGTGCAGATAGGGACAGTATTCCTTCTACTCTTTCAGGGTCTAACCCTTTACATCCTTTACTTAACCAATGTCCCAGGTACTTTACTCTCTCTTCAGTAAACTGCAACTTGGATTTAGACACCTTTAGGCCCTTATCACCCAAAAAATTCAGGAGCCTAATGCTTTCATCTCTTACAGATTCAGCATCTTTCCCCGCTATCAGCAGATCATCAACATATTGCACTAACACTGTACCCTCTCTCGGATCGAAGGACTCTAGCAACTGTTCCAGAGCTTGCCCGAACAAATTTGGCGACTCTGTAAACCCCTGGGGCAAGACTGTCCATCTCAACTGCTGTTTCCTATGTGTATCAGGGTCCTCCCATTCGAATGCAAAATAATTTCTACTCTCCTCCTTAAGAGGGCACGTCCAAAAGGCATCTTTCAAATCTATTACGCTATACCATTGGTACTCTGGGGATACTTGACTTAATAAAGTGTATGGATTAGCAACTACAGGAAATCTTGCCACTGTTTGTTTATTCACTTCCCTTAGGTCTTGCACCAACCGATAAGTCCCATCAAGCTTTTTCACCGGCAAAATGGGCGTGTTATGAGGGGACATACAAGGTTCTAATAGTCCTTTTGCCAACAGTCTTTCTATGATAGGCTTAAGGCCCACTTTCCCTTCATTAGGAATTGGATACTGTTTTACTCTGATTGGTTTATCTGGATCTTTTATAGATATTTCAAATGGTTCAATATCTAGTTTCCCTACAGTGTCAGGAGTATACCACACCTCTGGGCTAATTTTGGTTTCATCTTCTGCCGTAAGGGCATAAATTTTTACTTTCAACTGTTGCTCTGAGACCTCTAAGTTAACTCCTAACTCAACCATCAAATCTCTTCCTAATAAATTATATTCTGCCTCTGGGACTAACAAAAAGGTTCCCAAGACAAACTTATTAGAAGCTTCTATTTCAACATCTTTAATCATAGGTACCTTAAAAGGCTCCCCTTTTGCTCCAATCACTTGGACTTCGTCGGATGATATTACGCATCCTTGAGGTAGTTGTTGTACAGTTGATCTTTCTGCTCCCGAGTCCACAAGGAACTCTATAACTTGTTGCTGAGGACCCACTTTCAATTTTATCAAGGGCTCTGTGTTCTTCGGGGTCCCCAGCAGATAGAGCCCCTGACCGCTCTAATCTTCTAAAAAGATCTGCTCATCTTTCTGCTTCTTTCTGCAATTTCTCTGAATATGTCCCTTCTGGCCACAATAATGACACTCAACTTCTCTGAAATTTACCCTCCTACTTCTACTTGGTTGTGCCTTGTCATTAAGCCTAAAGGACTCTTTTCTCTCCTTTTCCCTGTTACTATTTTGCTCTCCTCTGATGGCTGCTACCAAAACCCTTGTCTGTTTCTTCTGCATGTCTTCCTTTTCCTTTTGCTTTTCTTCTTCTCTTACCTCATCTCTCCTAACATACACCTCCTGAGCTTCTCTCAACAACAAATCCAAGCCTTTTGTTTGCCAGTCTCTAGTCTTTTCTAACTTTTTCCTAATATCTTCCCAGGATCCTTGGACAAACCTAAGCTTGAGTACTGCTTGTCCCATAACATCATCCTCAGGATCCATCCCTGAATACAATTGGAAACTCTTCCTCAATCTCTCCAACCAATCTGTGGGTGACTCATCCTTCTTTTGATATTCCTTAAATGCTCTATCTATATTTTGTCCTCTAGGGACAGACTCCCGTATTCCCTGAACGATCATACTCCTTAGATCATCCATTAGGGCCCTATCTTCGGGTCTCTGATTATTCCAATTAGGCTTTTCAAGGGGCCACTTAGTCTCAGCAGCTGGACCTTGCTGATGCCTTCTATCCCAATTTCTCATGCCAGCTGCCCTAATCATTCCCCTTTCTTCCACTGTAAATAAAATGCCTAATATAGCTTGCATCTCATCCCAAGTATAGGTGTTAGGCCCTAAGAATTGATCAAACCTTTCGGAAACCCCTATGGGGTCCTCTAAAAGATTCCCCATTTCCTTTTTAAAAGCTCGGACATCTCCGGAGCTAAGGGGCACCGATACAAATCCTATACCTCCCTGCCTCCCCGTTAACGCTGTCTCACGCAGGGGATATAACTGTGACTGTAGAGGGGGGTGTTCAGTTTTTGTGTGAGTCCTTGTCAAGTCAGTGGTTAAAAATGACTCACTAGCCCTATCGGCTGATAGGGGTGTAGAGGTGGACAACAAAATGGAGGGCTTCCGCCCTTGTGCAGACAAAATGGCGGATTCCCGCCTTTGTTCAGATAAAATGGCGGATTCCCGCCCTGTTGGACACAAAATGGTGGGTTCCCGCCCTGACTCAGGTAAAATGGCGGACTCTAACACTGTTGGAGCACTAGGTATCACTTTACTATCCTCACTATATGGAGGAATATAAGGTGGAGGTGAACTCCACAATTCAGAATTCTTATTAGGGTCCACTTGCTTCCCTTTTTCTTTTAGAGGAAACAACCGAGTAGGTGTACTAGCTCCCAGCCAGATAACAGCATATTGGCTTTCCTCTAGACAATAAGGTCTTTTATCATTAACATGGTAATTCAAGATCTCACAAATCCAACCTTCTAAAGTGCCATAAATAGGCCAGTATATACCATTTCCTATCTGCCTACCTCCCCACACTTCAATGCAATAATAGATCATCTTGCTTTTCGACTTCCCGAGAGCATGTGGATTATTATTCCAATTCCTCAACACTATTCCTAGTGGGCTATTTGATGGAATGCCCAGCGACCTAGCCTCAAAGCCGCTTCTCTCAAATCTTCTCCCCTCCAGAGAGTCTGTTTTAGTTTTACTCTCAATATCACTTCCCTTCTCAGTAAGTAAATCCCTAACACGGTTCCTTTCACTCTGGGAGCTGCAGCTGCCTAGTACAGACTGTCTATTCTCCCGAGGGCACTTCTTCGCCAAATAGATTTTACTCCCTAGTCCTTTCCCTCCCCGGGAGCCACCAGACTTCAGGAGCTGCTCCTCATCAGAGGTCCTACTAGGCTGCTCTACCGTACAGCCACCCATGGGCGGGGAAGCCTTGCTCTTCCCCGATCCCATCTTCTGGAGTGCCTTCTCTCACACACGCAATCACTCAAATCACAAACGCTTCCCTCTGGTCGTGGTCTGCTCCCTCGCGGGCTACAGAAACCGCACTACTGAGAGGTCCACAATCGCTTCGTCCTCAGAGGACGTCTCAAACAGGCACACTCCAGAACCCCCTCCCAACCGCCAAGGGGTACGCTATACTCACCTCTCCGTGGATGAGTCTTCGCTCGTTCTGGCAGTGCTGCTCAGAGCACTGGAGCGGCCCTTCCCCAACCAGACAACCCACAGTCGCCTCGCCTGTAATCGACTGCTGCTCTCAAACAGAGCTCACCATCAGTTCCTAGCTGCCCTTGAGCTAGGTGTTGTCTGGATCCGCATGCGAAAATTACGGAGATCTGCAGAAACCTACTTCCTTTTACTTGTTTGCCTTAACAAACTAGTCGGTATGGAGAGGCTGAATGACAGAATCTCCCAGGGCTGTCGAAAAATGGGACGGGGGCACCCCCCCCCAAAGAGTGTTTCTGTCACTCAGGGGTCTCCATCCGAGTCACGGCACCAATTGTTATCAAGAAAAACGAGGCTATAATTTTGATTGCAAGGAAAAAAAGGTTTATTTAGGCTAACAAGCAAAAGCGGCTAGCTGGGCAACCGGGGGAAACCCTTGCTCCACCACAGTCAGCAAAATGGGGAACGGAAACAGTAACAATTACACCCTCGGTTGACACCACCCCCCTGAGTCATGTCAGTAGTTCACTGGTTGGGGTTTCACAAGCTGCTCCCTGTTTGGTTCCTCTTTCGCGTGCAGTTCTGTGGTTGGTGTCTCTAATTGTGGGCGTCGTTGCTGAGGGGTTTCCACTAATGATGTTAGAGTCATTAATCTCTATGAGGTCGTGGTTCTGGACTTAAAATTCAGAGGAGCTGACTGCCACCAATGTACAGGGTGCTCAACATCACATAATATCAGGCTCCTGGTTTCTTTACAGTAGGACTAGTAGTGCCTATTTATTTTACAAGGGCTGTTTCAGAGCTGTTCATATTCATATTTTCTTCTCTTCTTCCTAAACTGTATTTGCAGATTCTGTTATTCAAATGCACTTTCATGAAGGTGAAAGATAACAAATAGAGCCAGACATGTGGTACTTCACAGGACAGAAATACAATTCCCCTCACTATAAGAGGACTGCAATAGCATTAGAAATGCCCCATTTGCAGAGTCAGCAAAACTGTAGCTCTAAAGAAAAATTTAAAAAGGAGCACTTAACCCACTCACCTCACAACAGTGTTACTTGACAGAAGTAATGGAAATAAATGGAAAATAAAAACGCTGCCCATAATGTATTGCACTGGTGCTCTCCCTATGCACATCTCTGATCTTCATTGAGCTCAGAACTCAGTAATATATTCCAACAACCAAACTGGGTTTTAGACCTGCCACAATGCTTTTTGTAGAGGCTGTGGCAGGGGTGGAATAAAGGACACTATGAGTACAGAGAAGAGCAGGGGGAAAAGCAACTGTGGTATCTTTTATTTCTGACCCAAGCTGCTCTAGACAATCCTACAGCACTACCTAAAAATCTGGGACTGCAACAGTTCAGAATCCCTCCCCTTTTTTTATTTCCCCTAGGTGGAAAATGATAAATAAACATACAGAGACTTGAAAAAAAAAAAAATCACAGGTAACACACTAACATACTTGTCTGTCTCCCACTGTGAAAGAATAAATTTCAAGATTAACATGCAATAAGTAGGAAGGAAATGTTGAAGGCTCCACCTCAGCCAACTGGAACTAACCTTGACTTTTGCATTTTCCCAGAAATTAATGAGGACCGATAGGAGGTGATAAGGAACACCATATCTTCCATAATGCACAGAGCTTTTTCTACCAGTCTACAAAGAAATAATTTACCATCCAAGATTTAACATCCATACTTGCCTTTTCCTTGCTAACATGCCCTTTTTCCCTTAATACAATCATTACCAGTGTGACCTTTCCCAGTGGTGACTGCGATTGTTCTAATTCTTTAGCTAATTAATTCCCAGAATTGTGGGAATATTTTTGAACCCTTAAGGTAACACTGTCCAAATGAGCTGAGTTTTCCTTCCTGTGGTGGGATTTTCCCACTTGAAGGCAAATATCTTTTGACTTTCCTGTGTTAAGGGAAGGCAGAAAAAGGCATCTCTTAAGTCTAATACTGTGAACCAAATTACACTTTCTTTTAATATTGTTAATAAGGTATTTAGGTTTGCAACAGCTGCATGTATGTTTTAGCTATTTTATTTACTGCTCTTAAATCCTGAGCCAACCTATGTGTTCCATTTGTCTTTTGACTGGTAAAATTGGGGTGTTGCAATCTGATTCACACTCTACAAAACCTTAATTTCAAAAAGTTGTCTATTATTGGCTCAATCCCTCTTCTATCTTCCAGCTTCAGTGCATATTGCTTCCTAACTACTGGGTTTGCTCCTGTCTGTAATTCTATTTCAGTGGGAGCTGCTCTTTTGACTTTCCTGGTGTTTCAGTAGCCCAAACTCCTGGGTATACCTGATCTAAAATTTGATTGACATTTGAATTACCCTGGCTTGGCTCCACATAGCTCATTGCTAAACTCAGAGCTGCTATTAATTGTTCTTCCTTTACCTTAAGTTCAAATTTACCTTGTTTGAATTCTATTACAGCTCCCAGATTTTCTAGAAGGTCTCTGCCCAATATGAGTTTGGATAAATTTGGTAAATACAAAAACTGATGCACTCCCATTTGTTTTCCAATTTTGAACTTTAGGGGTTTCAAAAGAAAGCTTTTCTGATTGGCCAGTGGCACCCACGACTTAAACATATTTATCACTTTTAGGTATTAATTCAAAACAGAAAATGTAGCCCTGGTATCAATTAGAAAATCTAATTCTTCTTTTTCTTCCCCTAGCTTAATTTTTACCAGACGGTCCCCTAGCACTGGCCTGCCGCCCCCCCCCTTCACTCAATACTCTGTAAGCAACAACAACCTCTCCTGTGCCTGTATTTCCACCTGTTAATTCAGGGCATTCTTGCTTCCAGTGTCCCTCTTTTCTGCAATGTGCACACTGGTTCTGACCCAGCCTTGTCTGTCGGGGAGGCAAACCTTACATCTGTTACACAAGGCTCATACATATAACTAACAGTTGCAAAACTGACAAATCTTAATTCTAGGTCTTATCCAAAGTGATGTGCTTATAGTTAACTCTTCAGCACTACCTCTCATATAGCAACTCTTAGCATGATAATACCTTTAACTATGTGCTCCTGGATGTTTCAAGGTAAGCAAGATATATCAGGTACACAATAACAATACTTGGCCGAATACAAACAAAACCAGACCAGACCAGACTAGAGGGGATATTCCCCTGGGAGAGCGTCCTCTCCCGTGTTCCCTGCGAGACGGCGTCCCGCCTCGACTCACGGGTACCCAGAACCAGAATAAACAAAACCAGAAACCAGATACAAATACCTTTTATCAATAGGCAGTGTTCTTGTCCAGCCCCCGCAAGAAGCCACCGAAGAAGGGAGCCCCTTCAGGTAAAAAGACTTACCCGAGGGCGCCCAAGGGGGTCCCGTCCTCCGGGGGATTCCGCAGCCGGGTGGAGAAGGTGTGCTGCCGCGGTCGCCAAATGAATCCGAAAAATCGGTCCAAGAAACTGCTCAGAGACCTTTTTATCTTTAAGCAGCAAGGTATTTGTTTATTCAACGTTGGGAGCAAGCCAGCTCGCGCTGGACAAACTTGCTCACCGGCTCCTCAGAAAATCAGCACTTTTATAGAATTTTCAGATGCGATTAAATGCATATTCAAACGATTACAACATCTATCAATACATATTAAAAAATAGGCGGAGTATAGGCGGAGCTTGGGGCGGTGCTTCTCTTGGTACCCCATTTGGAGGGGTCGTTCCTATCTTCATCCATAGGGCAGGGGTCTCTAACTCATCTTCCTCAGCTTGACCCTTCTTCTTTTCCATTGTTCTTGAACCGCTCACTGAAGCTTGGCAAAGGCCCTGGCTCCCAGCCTATTTCTTCTATTCAAATGTCTACCTGATCCTACTGTATCTCTAATTTATTGCTTCTAGGTCTATTACATGTTCTTGTACTATGCTCTTAAGCTTTGGTCCAGTAAGTAGAACAGAATGAGCACAGATCGTTTTGGATGTTGGCAGCTTGTTAGCAGGCCCAAATTTCTTAGTTAACTCTTTTGGGCCTAGCCTCCTGTTTCACTGCAATGGCCGGTCCGACCTCCTGAAAAATCAAATCCAAAAGAAGATTGCTGCCAGACAAAAGGTACCACCACGGAAAGCTCTTTGATGCCCAAGAAGTGCCCAGGCTGCCCCAACAACTGCACCTCAAATCCTAAGCTTCCAGAGTTTTTTTCCTTAGGGAAAGGGCTGCTGTTCCCTTTTTTCAGCCCTCTGCTGCAATGGCCTGTCCCACCTCCTGAAAATTAGAATCCAAATAAAGATTCCTGCCAGACAAAAGGTGCGACTACAGAAAGATCTTTGCTGGCCAAAAAATACCCAGGCTACCCCAAGAACTGCACGTCAAAGATAAAGCTCCCAGACTTTTTTTCCTTAGGAGAGGCCTGCTGTTCCCTTTTTTCTGCCCTGCGCTGCAATGACCTGTCCCACCTTCTGAAAAATTTACTCCAAATGAAGATTCCTTCCAGACAAAAAATGCCACCACAGAATGATCTTTACTGCCCAAGAAGTGCCCAGGCTGCCCCAGCAACTGCACCTGAAGCCAAAGCTTCCAGACTGTTTTTCCTGGTGGAAAGAGCTGCTGTTCCTTTTTTCAGCCCTGCGCTACAATGTCCGGACCCACCTTTTAAAAAATTGAATCCAAATAAGATTGCTGCCAGAAAAAAGGTGCCACCACGGAAAGCTCTTCCTGCCCAAGAAAGACCCAGGCTGCTACACCAACTGCACCTCAAAGCCAAAGCTTCCAGGCTTTTTTTCCTGGTGGAAAGAGCTGCTGTTCCCTTTTTCCAGCGCTGCTCTGCAATGCCCTGTCCCATCTCCTGAAAAATAGAATCCAAATAAGATTCCTGCCAGACAAAAGGTGCCACCACAGAAAACTCTTCCTGCCCGAGAAGTGCCCAGGCTGCCCCACCAACTGCACCTCAAAGACAAAGCTTGCAGACTCTTTTTTCTGGTGGAAAGAGCTGCTTTTGCCATTTTTCAACCCTGCACTGCAATGGCCTGTCCCACCTTCTGAAAAATTTACAGGAAATGAAGATTCCTGCTAGAGAAAAGGTTCAACCACAGAAAACTCTTGCTGCCCAAGAAGTGCCCAAGCTCCCCCAACAACTGTAGCAGAAGTGAAAGGATCCAGACTTTTTTTCCTTGTGGAAAGAGCTGCTGTTCCCTTTTTTCAGCCCTTCGCTTCACTGGCCGGTTCCACCTCCTGGAAAATTGAATCCAAATTAAGATTCCTGCGAGACAAAATGTGCAACCAGAGAAAACTCTTCCTGCCCAAGAAGTGCCCAGGCTCCCCCACGAACTGCACCTCCGAACCACGTTTTCTAGATTTTTTTTCCAGGAGAAAGAGCTGCTGTTCCCTATTTTCAGCCGTGCGATGCACTGGCCGGTCCGACCTTTTTAAAAATTGAATCAAATGAAGATTCCTGCCAGAGAAAAGGTACCACCATGGCAAGCTCTTCCTGCCCAAGAAGTACCCAGGCTGCCCCACCAACTGCACCTCAAAGCCAAAGCTTCCATACTGTTTTTCCTGGTGGAAAGAGCTGCTGTTCTCTTTTTTCAGCCCTGCGCTGCAATGGCCTGTCCCACCTCCAGAAATTTTAATGCAAATGAAGATTGCTTCCAGACAAAAGTTGCCACCACAGAAAGGTCTTGCTGCCCAAGAAGTGCCCAGGGTGCCCCAACAACTACACCTCCAAGTCAAAGCTTCCAGACTTTTTTTCCTTAGGGAAAGAGCTGCTGTTCCCTATTTTCAACCCTGCGCTGCAATGGCCGGTCCCACCTCCTGAGAAATAGAATCCAAATGAAGATTCCTGCCAGACAAAAGGTGCCACCACAGAAAGGTCTTGCTGCCCAAGAAGTGCCCAGGCTGCCCCAACAACTGCTCCTCAAATCCAAATCTTCCAGACTTTTCATTCCTGGTGGAAAGAGCTGCTGTTCCCTTTTTTCAGCCCTGCTCTGCAGTGACCGGTCCCACCTCCTGGAAAATTTAATCCAAATGAAGATTCCTACCAGACAAAAGGTGCCACCACAGACAACTCTTCCTGCCCGAGAAGTTCCTAGGCTGCCCCAACAACTGCACCTCAAAGCCAAAGCTTCCAGACTGTTTTTCCTTAGGGAAAGGGCTGCTGTTTCCTTTTTTCGACCCTGCTCTGCAATGGCCAGTCCCACCTCATGGAAAATTCAATCCAAACGAAGATTGCTGCCAGACAAAAGTACCACCACAGAAAGCTCTTTGCTGCCCAAGAAGTGCCCAGGGTGCCCCAACAACTGCACCTCCAAACCAAAGCTTCCAGACTGTTTTTCTTGGTGGAAAGAGCTGCTGTTCCCATTTTTTCAGCCCTGCGCTGCAATGACCGGTCCCATGTCTTTAAAAATTTACTCCAAATGAAGATTCCTGCCAGAGAAATGTTGCCACCAGAGAAAGGTCTTGCTGCCCAAGAAGTGCTCAGGCTGCCCCAAAACTGCACGTGAAGCCAAAGGATCCAGACTATTTTTCCTGGTGGAAAGGGCTGCTGTTCCCTTTTTTCAGCGCTGCGCTGCAATGGCCGGTCCCACCTCCTAAAAAATAGAATCCAAATGAAGATTGCTGCCAGACAAAAGTACCACCACAGAAAGGTCTTTGCTCCCCAAGAAGTGCCCAGGCTTCTCTACCAACTGCACCTCAAAGCCAAAGCTTCCAGACTTTTTTCCTGGTGGAAAGAGCTACTATTCCCTTTTTTTCAGCCCTGCGCTGCAATGGCCGGTCCCACCTCCTGAAAAAATGAATGCAAATGAAGATTCGTGCCAAACAAAAGGTGCCACCACAGAAAGGTCTTGCTGCCCAAGAAGTGCCCAGGCTGCCCCAACAACTACACCTCCAAGTCAAAGCTTCCAGACTTTTTTTCCTTAGGGAAAGAGCTGCTCTTCCTTTTTTTCAGCCCTCTGCTGCAATGGCCGGTCCCACCTCCTGAGAAATAGAATTCAAATGAAGATTCCTGCCAGACAAAAGGTGCCACCACAGAAAGGTCTTGGTGCACAACAAGTGCCCACACTGCCCCAAGAACTACACCTGAAGCCAAAGGTTCCAGACTGTTTTTCCTGGTGGAAAGAGCTGCTGTTCCCTTTTTTCCGCCCTGCGCTGCAATAGCCGGACCCACCTTTTGAAAAATAGAATCCAAATGAAGATTCCTGCCAGAGAAAAGTACCACCACAGAAAGCTCTTTGCTGCCCAAGAAGTGCCAGGGTGCCCCACCAACTGCACCTCAAAGCCAAAGCTTCCAGACTGTTTTTCCTTAGGGAAAGGGGTGCTGTTCCCTTTTTTCAGCCCTCTGCTGCAATGGTCGATCCCACCTCCTGAGAAATAGAATCCAAATGAAGATTTCTGCCAGACAAAAGTACCACCACAGAAAGGTCTTTGCTGCCCAAGAAGTGCCCAGGGTGCCCCAACAACTGCACCTCCAAGCCAAAGCTTCCAAACTGTTTTTCCTGGTGGAAAGAGCTGCTGTTCCCTTTTTTCAGCCCTGCGCTGCAATGGCCGGTCCCACGTCTTTAAAAATTTTCTCCAAATGAATATTCCTGCCAGAGAGAAGTTGCCACCAGAGAAAGGTCTTGCTGCCCAAGAAGTGCTCAGGCTGCCCCAAAACTGCACGTGAAGCCAAAGGTTCCAGACTGTTTTTCCTGGTGGAAAGAGCTGCTCTTCCCTTTTTTCAGCCCTGCACTGCAATAGTCGATCCCACCTCCTGGAAAATAGAATCCAAATGAAGATTCCTGCCAGACAAAAGGTGCCACCACGGAAAGGTCTTTGCTGCCCAAGAAGTGCCAGGGCTGCCCCAACAACTGCACGTGATGCCTTAGCTTCAGACTTCTTTTCCTTAGGGAAAGGGCTGCTGTTCCCTTTTTTCAGCCCTCTGCGGCAATGGCCGGTCCCACCTCCTGAGAAATAGAATTCAAATGAAGATTCCTGCCAGACAAAAGGTGCCACCACAGAAAGGTCTTGGTGCACAACAAGTGCCCACGCTGCCCCAAGAAGTACACCTGAAGCCAAAGGTTCCAGACTGATTTTCCTTTTGGAAAGAGCTGCTGTTCCCTTTTTTCTGCCCTGCGCCGCAATGGTCGGTCCCACGTCCTGAAATTTGAATGCAAATGAAGATTCCTGCCAGAGAAAAGGTGCAACCACAGAAAGGTCTTTGCTGCCGAAGAAGTGCCCAGGCTGCCCCACCAACTGCACCTCAAAGCCAAAGCTTCCAGACTGTTTTCCTGGTGGAAAGAGCTGCTGTTCCCTTTTTTCAACCCTTCACTGCAATAACTGGACCCACCTTTTGAAAAATTGAATCCAAATGAAGATTCCTGCCAGACAAAAGGTGCCACCACGGAAAGGTCTTTGCTGCCCAAGAAATGCCAGGGCTGCCCCAACAACTGCACCTGAAGCCAAAGCTTCCAAACTTTTTTTCCTTAGGGAAAGGGCTGCTGTTCCCTTTTTTCTACCCTCTGCTGCAATGGCCGGACCCACCTTTTGAAAAATAGAATCCAAATGAAGATTGCTGCCAGACAAAAGGTAACACCACAGAAATCTCTTGGTGCACAACAAGTGCCCACGCTGCCCTAAGAACTACACCTGAAGCCAAAGGTTCCAGACTGTTTTCCTGGTGGAAAGAGCTGCTGTTCCCTTTTTTCCGCCCTGCGCTGCAATAGCCGGACCCACCTTTTGAAAACTAGAATCCAAATGAAGATTCCTGCGAGACAAAAGGTGCCACCACAGAAAGCTCTTTGCTGCCCAAGAAGTGTCCAGGGTGCCCCACCAACTGCACCTCAAAGCCAAAGCTTCCAGACTTTTTTTCCTTAGGGAAAGGGCTGCTGTTCCCTTTTTTCAGCCCTCTGCTGCAAGGGTCGATCCCACCTCCTGAGAAATAGAATCCAAATGAAGATTGCTGCCAGAGAAAAGTACCACCACAGAAAGGTCTTTGCTGCCCAAGAAGTGCCCAGGCTTCTCCACCAACTGCACCTCAAAGCCAAAGCTTCCAGACTTTTTTCCTGGTGGAAAGAGCTGCTGTTCCCTTTTTTCAGCCCTGCGGTGCAGTGGCCGGTCCCACCTCCTGAAAAATAGAATTCAAATGAAGATTCCTGCCAGACAAAAGGTGCCACCACGGAAAGGTCTTTGCTGCCCAAGAAGTGCCAGGGCTGCCCCAACAACTGCACGTGATGCCAAAGCTTCAGACTTTTTTTCCTTAGGGAAAGGGCTGCTGTTCCCTTTTTTCAGCCCTCTGCTTCAATGGTCGATCCCACCTCCTGAGAAATAGAATCCAAATGAAGATTGCTACCAGACAAAAGGTGCCACCACGGAAAGGTCTTTGCTGCCCAAGAAGTGTCCAGGGTGCCCCAACAACTGCACCTCCAAGCCAAAGCTTGCAAACTGTTTTTCCTGGTGGAAAGAGCTGCTGTTCCCTTTTTTCAGCCCTGCGATGCAATGGCCGGTCCCACGTCTTTAAAAATTTACTCCAAATGAAGATTCCTGCCAGAGAAAAGTTGCCACCAGAGAAAGGTCTTGCTGCCCAAGAAGTGCTAAGGCTACCCCAAAACTGCACGTGAATCCAAAGGATCCAGACTATTTTTCCTGGTGGAAAGGGCTGCTGTTCCCTTTTTTCTGCCCTGCGCTGCAATGGTCGGTCCCACGTCCTGAAATTTGAATGCAAATGAAGATTCCTGCCAGAGAAAAGGTGCAACCACAGAAAGGTCTTGCTGCCCAAGAAGTGCCCAGGCTTCTCCACCAACTGCACCTCAAAGCCAAAGCTTCCAGACTGTTTTCCTGGTGGAAAGAGCTGCTGTTCCCTTTTTTCCGCCCTGCGCTGCAATAGCCGGACTCACCTTTTGAAAAATAGAATCCAAATGAAGATTCCTGCCAGACAAAAGGTGCCACCACAGAAAGCTCTTTGCTGCCCAAGAAGTGTCCAGGGTGCCCCACCAACTGCACCTCAAAGCCAAAGCTTCCAGACTTTTTTTCCTTAGGGAAAGGGCTGCTGTTCCCTTTTTTCAGCCCTCTGCTGCAATGGTCGATCCCACCTCCTGAGAAATAGAATCCAAATGAAGATTGCTGCCAGACAAAAGGTGCCACCACAGAAAGGTCTTGCTGCCCAACAAGTGCTTAGGCTGCCCCAACAACTCTACCTGAAGCCAAAGGTTCCAGACTTTTTTTCCTGGTGGAAAGAGCTGCTGTTCCCATTTTTCAACCCTGCGCTGCAATGGCCGGTCCCACCTCCTGAAAAATTCAATGCAAATGAAGATTCGTGCCAAACAAAAGGTGCCACCACAGAAAGGTCTTGCTGCCCAAGAAGTGCCCAGGCTACCCCAACAACTACACCTCCAAGTCAAAGCTTCCAGACTTTTTTTCCTTAGGGAAAGAGCTGCTCTTCCATTTTTTCAGCCCTGTGCTGCAATGGCCGGTCCCACCTCCTGAAAAATTGAATCCAAATGAAGATTCCTGCCAGACAAAAGGTGCCAACAACAGAAAACTCTTCCCGCCCAAGAAGTGCCCAGGCTGCCCTAACAACTGCATCTCAAAGCCAAAGCTTCCAGACTGTTTTTCCTGAGAGAAAAGACCTGCTGTTCCCTTTTTTCAACCCTGCTCTGCAATGACCAGTCCCACCTCCTGGAAAATTCAATCCAAAGGAAGATTGCTGCCAGACAAAAGGTGCCACCACGGAAAGGTCTTTGCTGCCCAAGAAGTGCCCAGGGTGCCCCAACAACTGCACCTCCAAGCCAAAGCTTCCAGACTTTTTTTCCTTAGGGAAAGGGCTGCTGTTCCCTTTTTTCAGCCCTGCGCTGCAATGGCCGGTCCCACGTCTTTAAAAATTTACTCCAAATGAAGATTCCTGCCAGAGAAAAGTTGCCACCAGAGAAAGGTCTTGCTGCCCAAGAAGTGCTCAGGCTGCCCCAAAACTGCACGTGAAGCCAAAGGATCCAGACTATTTTTCCTGGTGGAAAGGGCTGCTGTTCCCTTTTTTCAGCCCTGCGCTGCAATGGCCGGTCCCACCTCCTGAAAAATAGAATCCAAATGAAGATTCCTGCCAGACAAAAGGTGCCACCACGGAAAGGTCTTTGCTGCCCAAGAAGTGCCAGGGCTGTCCCAACAACTGCACGTGATGCCAAACCTTCAGACTTTTTTTCCTTAGGGAAAGGGCTGCTGTTCCCTTTTTTCAGCCCTCTGCTGCAATGGTCGATCCCACCTCCTGAGAAATAGAATCCAAATGAAGATTGCTGCCAGACAAAAGGTGCCACCACAGAAAGGTCTTGGTGCACAACAAGTGCTTAGGCTGCCCCAACAACTCTACCTGAAGCCAAAGGT
Organism: Manacus candei; assembly: GCF_025592945.1. Lineage (NCBI taxonomy): Eukaryota > Metazoa > Chordata > Aves > Passeriformes > Pipridae > Manacus > Manacus candei. Next base: position 424,677 of record NW_026138220.1, on the reverse strand, counting down.
TCCAGAGTTTTTTTCCTGGTGGAAAGAGCTGCTGTTTCCATTTTTCAGCCCTGCGCTGCAATGGCTGGTCCCACCTCCTGAAAAATTCAATGCAAATGAAGATTCGTGCCAAACAAAAGGTGCCACCACAGAAAGGTCTTGCTGCCCAAGAAGTGCCCAGGCTACCCCAACAACTACACCTCCAAGTCAAAGTTTCTAGACTTTTTTTCCTTTGGGAAAGGGCTGCTGTTCCCTTTTTTCAGCCCTGCGCTGCAATGGTCGGTCCCACGTCCTGAAATTTGAATGCAAATGAAGATTCCTGCCAGAGAAAAGGTGCAACCACAGAAAGGTCTTGCTGCCCAAGAAGTGCCCAGGCTGCCCCAACAACTGCACCTCAAAGCCAAAGCTTCCAGACTGTTTTCCTGGTGGCATGAACTGCTGTTCCCTTTTTTCCGCCCTGCGCTCCAATAGCCGGACCCACGTTTTGAAAAATAGAATCCAAATGAAGATTCCTGCCAGACAAAAGGTGCCACCAAAGAATGCTCTTTGCTGCCCAAGATGTGTCCAGAGTGCCCCACCAACTGCACCTCAAAGCCAAAGCTTCCAGACTTTTTTTCCTTAGGGAAAGGGCTGCTGTTCCCTTTTTTAGCCCTCTGCTGCAATGGCCGGTCCCACCTCCTGAAAAATTGAATCCAAATGAAGATTGCTGCCAGACAAAAGGTGCCAACAACAGAAAACTCTTCCTGCCCGAGAAGTTCCCAGGCTGCCCTAACAACTGCATCTCAAAGCCAAAGCTTCCAGACTGTTTTTCCTGAGAGAAAAGAGCTGCTGTTCCCTTTTTTCAACCCTGCTCTGCAATGACCAGTCCCACCTCCTGGAAAATTCAATCCAAAGGAAGATTGCTGCCAGACATAAGGTGCCACCACGGAAAGGTCTTTGCTGCCCAAGAAGTGCCCAGGCTGCCCCAATAACTGCACCTCAAAGCCAAAGCTTCCAGACTGTTTTCCTGGTGGCATGAACTGCTGTTCCCTTTTTTCCGCCCTGCGCTCCAATAGCCGGACCCACGTTTTGAAAAATAGAATCCAAATGAAGATTCCTGCCAGACAAAAGGTGCCACCACAGAATGCTCTTTGCTGCCCAAGATGTGTCCAGAGTGCCCCACCAACTGCACCTCAAAGCCAAAGCTTCCAGACTTTTTTTCCTTAGGGAAAGGGCTGCTGTTCCCTTTTTTCAGCCCTCTGCTGCAATGGTCGATCCCACCTCCTGAGAAATAGAATCCAAATGAAGATTGCTGCCAGACAAAAGGTGCCACCACAGAAAGGTCTTGCTGCCCAACAAGTGCTTAGGCTGCCCCATCAACTCTACCTGAAGCCAAAGGTTCCAGACTTTTTTTCCTGGTGGAAAGAGCTGCTGTTCCCATTTTTCAGCCCTGCGCTGCAATGGCCGGTCCCACCTCCTGAAAAATTCAATGCAAATGAAGATTCCTGCCAGACAAAAGGTGCCACCACAGAAAGCTCTTTGCTGCCCAAGAAGTTCCCAGGGTGCCCCAACAACAGCACCTCCAAGCCAAAGCTTCCAGACTTTTTTTCCTTAGGGAAAGAGCTGCTGTTCCCTTTTTTCAGCCCTGCGCTGCAATGGCCGGTCCCACGTCTTTAAAAATTTTCTCCAAATGAAGATTCCTGCCAGAGAAAAGTTGCCACCAGAGAAAGGTCTTGCTGCCCAAGAAGTGCCCAGGCTGCCCCAACAACTGCACCTCAAAGCCAAAGCTTCCAGACTGTTTTCCTGGTGGAAAGAGCTGCTGTTCCCTTTTTTCAACCCTTCGCTCCAATAGTCGGACCCACCTTTTGAAAAATTGAATCCAAATGAAGATTCCTGCCAGACAAAAGGTGCCACCACGGAAAGGTCTTTGCTGCCCAAGAAATACCAGGGCTGCCCCAACGACTGCACCTGAAGCCAAACCTTCCAGACTTTTTTTCCTTAGGGAAAGGGCTGCTGTTCCCTTTTTTCTACCCTCTGCTGCAATAGCCGGTCCCACCTTTTGAAAATTAGAATCCAAATGAAGATTGCTGCCAGACAAAAGGTAACACCACAGAAATCTCTTGGTGCAAAACAAGTGCCCACGCTGCCCTAAGAACTACACCTGAAGCCAAAGGTTCCAGACTCTTTTTCTGGTGGAAAGAGCTGCTGTTCCCTTTTTTCCGCCCTGCGCTGCAATAGCCGGACCCACCTTTTGAAAAATAGAATCCAAATGAAGATTCGTGCCAGACAAAAGCTACCACCACAGAAAGCTCTTTGCTGCCCAAGAAATGTCCAGGCTGCCCCACCAACTGCACCTCAAAGCCAAAGCTTCCAGACTTTTTTTCCTTAGGGAAAGGGCTGCTGTTCCCTTTTTTCAGCCCTCTGCTGCAATGGTCGATCCCACCTCCTGAGAAATAGAATCCAAATGAAGATTGCTACCAGACAAAAGTACCACCACAGAAAGGTCTTTGCTGCCCAAAAAGTGCCCAGGCTTCTCCACCAACTGCACCTCAAAGCCAAAGCTTCCAGACTTTTTTCCTGGTGGAAAGCGCTGCTGTTCTCTTTTTTCAACCCTGCGCTGCAATGGCCGGTCCCACCTCCTGAAAAATAGAATCCAAATGAAGATTTCTGCCAGACAAAAGGTGCCACCACGGAAAGGTCTTGCTGCCCAAGAAGTGCCAGGGCTGCCCCAACAACTGCACGTGATGCCAAAGCTTCAGACTTTTTTTCCTTAGGGAAAGGGCTGCTGTTCCCTTTTTTCAGCCCTCTGCTGCAATGGTCGATCCCACCTCCTGAGAAATAGAATCCAAATGAAGATTGCTGCCAGACAAAAGGTGCCACCACAGAAAGGTCTTGCTGCCCAACAAGTGCTTAGGCTGCCCCAACAACTCTACCTGAAGCCAAAGGTTCCAGACTTTTTTTCCTGGTGGAAAGAGCTGCTGTTCCCATTTTTCAGCCCTGCGCTGCAATGGCCGGTCCCACCTCCTGAAAAATTCAATGCAAATGAAGATTCGTGCCAAACAAAAGGTGCCACCACGGAAAGGTCTTGCTACCCAAGAAGTGCCCAGGCTACCCCAACAACTACACCTCCAAGTCAAAGCTTCCAGACTTTTTTTCCTTAGGGAAAGGGCTGCTGTTCCCTTTTTTAGCCCTCTGCTGCAATGGCCGGTCCCACCTCATGAAAAATTGAATCCAAATGAAGATTCCTGCCAGACAAAAGGTGCCAACAACAGAAAACTCTTCCTACCCGAGAAGTTCCCAGGCTGCCCTAACAACTGCATCTCAAAGCCAAAGCTTCCAGACTGTTTTTCCTGAGAGAAAAGACCTGCTGTTCCCTTTTTTCTGCCCTGCGCTGCAATGGTCGGTCCCACGTCCTGAAATTTGAATGCAAATGAAGATTCCTGCCAGAGAAAAGGTGCAACCACAGAAAGGTCTTGCTGTCCAAGAAGTGCCCAGGCTGCCCCAACAACTGCACCTCAAAGCCAAAGCTTCCAGACTGTTTTCCTGGTGGCATGAACTGCTGTTCCCTTTTTTCCGCCCTGCGCTGCAATAGCCGGACCCACGTTTTGAAAAATAGAATCCAAATGAAGATTCCTGCCAGACAAAAGGTGCCACCACAGAATGCTCTTTGCTGCCCAAGATGTGTCCAGAGTGCCCCACCAACTGCACCTCAAAGCCAAAGCTTCCAGACTTTTTTTCCTTAGGGAAGGGGCTGCTGTTCCCTTTTTTAGCCCTCTGCTGCAATGGCCGGTCCCACCTCCTGAAAAATTGAATCCAAATGAAGATTCCTGCCAGACAAAAGGTGCCAACAACAGAAAACTCTTCCTGCCCGAGAAGTTCCCAGGCTGCCCTAACAACTGCATCTCAAAGTCAAAGCTTCCAGACTGTTTTTCCTGAGAGAAAAGACCTGCTGTTCCCTTTTTTCAACCCTGCTCTGCAATGACCAGTCCCACCTCCTGGAAAATTCAATCCAAAGGAAGATTGCTGCCAGACAAAAGGTGCCACCACGGAAAGGTCTTTGCTGCCCAAGAAGTGTCCAGGGTGCCCCAACAACTGCACCTCCAAGCCAAAGCTTCCAAACTGTTTTTCCTGGTGGAAAGAGCTGCTGTTCCCTTTTTTCAGCCCTGCGATGCAATGGCCAGTCCCACGTCTTTAAAAATTTACTCCAAATGAAGATTCCTGCCAGAGAAAAGTTGCCACCAGAGAAAGGTCTTGCTGCCCAAGAAGTGCTCAGGCTACCCCAACAACTACACCTCCAAGTCAAAGTTTCTAGACTTTTTTTCCTTTGGGAAAGGGCTGCTGTTCCCTTTTTTCAGCCCTCTGCTGCAATGGCCGGTCCCACCTCCTGAGAAATAGAATTCAAATGAAGATTGCTGCCAGACAAAAGGTGCCACCACAGAAAGGTCTTGGTGCACAACAAGTGCCCACGCTGCCCCAAGAACTACACCTGAAGCCAAAGGTTCCAGACTGATTTTCCTGGTGGAAAGAGCTGCTGTTCCCTTTTTTCCGCCCTGCGCTGCAATAGCCGGACCCACCTTTTGAAAATAGAATCCAAATGAAGATTGCTGCCAGACAAAAGCTGCCACCACAGAAAGCTCTTTGCTGCCCAAGAAGTGTCCAGGGTGCCCCAACAACTGCACCTCAAAGCCAAAGCTTCCAGACTTTTTTTCCTTAGGGATAGGGTTGTAGATCCCTTTTTTCAGCCCTCTGCTGCAATGGCCGGTCCCACCTCCTGAGAAATAGAATCCAAATGAAGATTGCTGCCAGACAAAAGGTGCCACCACAAAAAGGTCTTGCTGCCCAACAAGTGCTTATTCTGCCCCACGAACTACACCTGAAGCCAAAGGTTCCAGACTTTTTTTCTTGGTGGAAAGAGCTGCTGTTCCCTTTTTCAGCCCTGTGCTGCAATGGCCAGTTCCACCTCCTAAAAAATTGAATCCAAATAAGATTGCTGCTAGACAAAAGTACCACCACAGAAAGGTCTTTGCTGCCGAAGAAGTGCTTAGGCTCCTCCACCAACTGCACCTAAAAGCCAAAGCTTCCAGACTTTTTTCCTGGTGGAAAGAGCTGCTATTCCCTTTTTTCAGCGCTGCGCTGCAATGGCCGGTCCCACCTCCTGAAAAAATAAATGCAAATGAAGATTCGTGCCAAACAAAAGGTGCCCCCAAAGAAAGCTCTTGCTGCCCAAGAAGTGCCCAGGCTACCCCAACAACTGCACCTCCAAGTCAAAGCTTCCAGACTTTTTTTCCTTAGGGAAAGGGCTGCTGTTCCCTTTTTTCTACCCTCTGCTGCAATGGCCGGTCCCACCTTTTGAAAATCAGAATCCAAATGAAGATTGCTGCCAGACAAAAGCTAACACCACAGAAATCTCTTGGTGCACAACAAGTGCCCACACTGCCCCAAGAACTACACCTGAAGCCAAATGTTCCAGACTGTTTTTCCTGGTGGAAAGAGCTGCTGTTCCCTTTTTTCTGCCCTGCGCTGCAATGGTCGGTCCCACGTCCTGAAATTTGAATGCAAATGAAGATTCCTGCCAGAGAAAAGGTGCAACCACAGAAAGGTCTTGCTGCCCAAGAAGTGCCCAGGCTGCCCCAACAACTGCACCTCAAAGCCAAAGCTTCCAGACTGTTTTCCTGGTGGAAAGAGCTGCTGTTCCCTTTTTTCCGCCCTGCGCTGCAATAGCCGGACCCACCTTTTGAAAAATAGAATCCAAATGAAGATTGCTGCCAGACAAAAGGTGCCACCACAGAAAGCTTTTTGCTGCCCAAGAAGTGTCCAGGGTGCCCCACCAACTGCACCTCAAAGCCAAAGCTTCCAGACTTTTTTTCCTTAGGGAAAGGGCTGCTGTTCCCTTTTTTCAGCCCTCTGCTGCAATGGTCGATCCCATCTCCTGAGAAATAGAATCCAAATGAAGATTGCTGCCAGAGAAAAGTACCACCACAGAAAGGTCTTTGGTGCCCAAGAAGTGCCCAGGCTTCTCCACGAACTGCACCTCCAAGCCAAAGCTTCCAGACTTTTTTCCTGGTGGAAAGAGCTGCTGTTCCCTTTTTTCTGCCCTGCGCTGCAATGGCCGGTCCCACCTCCTTAAAAATTTACTCCAAATGAAGATTCCTGCCAGCGAAAAGTTGCCACCAGAGAAAGGTCTTGCTGCCCAAGAAGTGCTCAGGCTGCCCCAAAACTGCACGTGAAGCCAAAGGATCCAGACTATTTTTCCTGGTGGAAAGAACTGCTGTTCCCTTTTTTCAGCCCTCTGCTGCAATGGCCGGTCCCACCTCCTGAGAAATAGAATCCAAATGAAGATTGCTGCCAGACAAAAGGTGCCACCACAGAAATCTCTTGGTGCACAACAAGTGCCCACGCTGCCCCAAGAAGTACACCTGAAGCCAAAGGTTCCAGACTGATTTTCCTGGTGGAAAGAGCTGCTGTTCCCTTTTTTCTGCCCTGCGCTGCAATGGTCGGTCCCACGTCCTGAAATTTGAATGCAATTGAAGATTCCTGCTAGAGAAAAGGTGCAACCACAGAAAGGTCTTGCTGCCCAAGAAGTGCCCAGGCTGCCCCAACAATTCTACCTGAAACCAAAGGTTCCAGACTTTTTTTCCTGGTGGAAAGAGCTGCTGTTCCCTTTTTTCCGCCCTGCGCTGCAATAGCCGGACCCACCTTTTGAAAACTAGAATCCAAATGAAGATTGCTGCCAGACAAAAGGTGCCACCACAGAAAGCTTTTTGCTGCCCAAGAAGTACCCAGGGTGCCCCACCAACTGCACCTCAAAGCCAAAGCTTCCAGACTTTTTTTCCTTAGGGAAAGGGCTGTAGTTCCCTTTTTGCAGCCCTCTGCTGCAATGGTTGATCCCACCTCCTGAGAAATAGAATCCAAATGAAGATTGCTGCCAGACAAAAGGTGCCACCACAGAAAGGTCTTGCTGCCCAACAAGTGCTTAGGCTGCCCCAACAACTCTACCTGAAGCCAAAGGTTCCAGACTTTTTTTCTTGGTGGAAAGAGCTGCTGTTCCCTTTTTTCAGCCCTGCGCTGCAATGGCCGGTTCCACCTCCTGAAAAATTGAATCCAGATAAGATTGCTGCCAGACAAAAGTACCACCACAGAAAGGTCTTGCTGCCCAAGAAGTACCCAGGCTACCCCAACAACTACACCTCCAAGTCAAAGCTTCCAGACTTTTTTTCCTTAGGGAAAGAGCTGCTCTTCCCTTTTTTCAGCCCTGTGCTGCAATGGCCGGTCCCACCTCCTGAAAAATTGAATCCAAATGAAGATTCCTGCCAGACAAAAGGTGCCAACAACAGAAAACTCTTCCTACCCGAGAAGTTCCCAGGCTGCCCTAACAACTGCATCTCAAAGCCAAAGCTTCCAGACTGTTTTTCCTGAGAGAAAAGACCTGCTGTTCCCTTTTTTCAACCCTGCTCTGCAATGACCAGTCCCACCTCCTGGAAAATTCAATCCAAAGGAAGATTCCTGCCAGACAAAAGGTGCCACCACAGAAAGCTCTTTGCTGTACAAGAAGTGCCCAGGGTGCCACAACAACTGCACCTCCAAGCCAAAGCTTCCAAACTGTTTTTCCTGGTGGAAAGAGCTGCTGTTCCCTTTTTTCTGCCCTGCGATGCAATGGCCAGTCCCACGTCTTTAAAAATTTACTCCAAATGAAGATTCCTGCCAGAGAAAAGTTGCCACCAGAGAAAGGTCTTGCTGCCCAAGAAGTGCTCAGGCTGCCCCAAAAGTGCATGTGAAGCCAAAGGATCCAGACTATTTTTCCTGGTGGAAAGAGCTGCTGTTCCCTTTTTTCAGCCCTGCGCTGCAATGCTCGGTCCCACCTCCTGAAAAATAGAATCCAAATGAAGATTCCTGCCAGACAAAAGGTGCCACCACGGAAAGGTGTTTGCTGCCCAAGAAGTGCCAGGGCTGCCCCAACAACTGCACGTGATGCCAAAGCTTCAGACTTTTTTTCCTTAGGGAAAGGGCTGCTGTTCCCTTTTTTCAGCCCTCTACTGCAATGGCCGGTCCCACCTCCAGAGAAATAGAATTCAAATGAAGATTCCTGCCAGACAAAAGGTGCCACCACAGAAAGGTCTTGGTGCACAAGTGCCCAGGCTGCCCCAAGAAGTACACCTGAAGCCAAAGGTTCCAGACTGATTTTCCTGGTGGAAAGAGCTGCTGTTCCCTTTTTTCCGCCCTGCGCTGCAATAGCCGGACCCACCTTTTGAAAAATAGAATCCAAATGAAGATTGCTGCCAGACAAAAGCTGCCACCACAGAAAGCTCTTTGCTGCCCAAGAAGTGTCCAGGGTGCCCCACCAACTGCACCTCAAAGCCAAAGCTTCCAGACTTTTTTTCCTTAGGGAAAGGGCTGTAGTTCCCTTTTTTCTGCCCTGCGCTGCAATGGTCGATCCCACCTCCTGAGAAATAGAATCCAAATGAAGATTGCTGCCAGACAAAAGGTGCCACCACAGAAAGGTCTTGCTGCTCAACAAGTGTTTAGGCTGCCCCAAGAACTACACCTGAAGCCAAAGGTTCCAGACTTTTTTTTCTGGTGGAAAGAGCTGCTATTCCCTTTTTTCAGCCCTGCGCTGCAATGGCCAGTTCCACCTCCTGAAAAATTGAATCCAAATAAGATTGCTGCCAGACAAAAGTACCACCACAGAAAGGTCTTTGCTGCCAAAGAAGTGCCCAGGCTCCTTCACCAACTGCACCTCAAAGCCAAAGCTTCCAGACTTTTTTCCTGGTGGAAAGAGGTGCTATTCCCTTTTTTCAGTGCTGCGCTGCAATGGCCGGTCCCACCTCCTGAAAAAATGAATGCAAATGAAGATTCGTGCCAAACAAAAGGTGCCCTCAAAGAAAGCTCTTGCTGCCCAAGAAGTGTCCAGGGTGCCCCACCAACTGCACCTCAAAACCAAAGCTTCCAGACTTTTTTTCCTTAGGGAAAGGGCTGTAGTTCCCTTTTTTCAGCCCTCTGCTGCAATGGTCGATCCCACCTCCTGAGAAATAGAATCCAAATGAAGATTGCTGCCAGACAAAAGGTGCCACCACAGAAAGGTCTTGCTGCCCAACAAGTGCTTAGGCTGCCCCAAGAACTACACCTGAAGCCAAAGGTTCCAGACTTTTTTTCCTGGTGGAAAGAGCTGCTATTCCCTTTTTTCAGCCCTGCGCTGCAATGGCCAGTTCCACCTCCTGAAAAATTGAATCCAGATAAGATTGCTGCCAGAAAAAAGTACCACCACAGAAAGGTCTTGCTGCCCAAGAAGTACCCAGGCTACCCCAACAACTCCACCTCCAAGTCAAAGCTTCCAGACTGTTTTTCTGGTGGAAAGGGCTGCTGTTCCCTTTTTCCAGCCCTGCGCTGCAATGCTCGGTCCCACCTCCTGAAAAATAGAATCCAAATGAAGATTCCTGCCAGACAAAAGGTGCCACCACGGAAAGGTCTTTGCTGCCCAAGAAGTGCCAGGGCTGCCCCAACAACTGCACGTGATGCCAAAGCTTCAGACTTTTTTCCCTTAGGGAAAGGGCTGCTGTTCCCTTTTTTCAGCCCTCTGCTGCAATGGCCGGTCCCACCTCCTGAGAAATAGAATTCAAATGAAGATTCCTGCCAGACAAAAGGTGCCACCACAGAAAGGTCTTGGTGCACAACAAGTGCCCACGCTGCCCCAAGAAGTACACCTGAAGCCAAAGGATCCAGACTATTTTTCCTGGTGGAAAGAGCTGCTGTTCCCTTTTTTCTGCCCTGCGCTGCAATGGTCGGTCCCACGTCCTGAAATTTGAATGCAAATGAAGATTCCTTCCAGAGAAAAGGTGCCACCACAGAAAGCTCTTTGCTGCCCAAGAAGTGCCCAGGGTGCCCCACCAACTGCACCTCAAAGCCAAAGCTTCCAGACTTTTTTTCCTGGTGGAAAGAGCTGCTGTTCCCTTTTTTCAGCCCTCTGCTGCAATGGTCGATCCCACCTCCTGAGAAATAGAATCCAAATGACGATTGCTGCCAGACAAAAGGTGCCACCACAGAAAGGTCTTGCTGCCCAACAAGTGCTTATTCTGCCCCAAGAACTACACCTGAAGCCAAAGGTTCCAGACTTTTTTTCCTGGTGGAAAGAGCTGCTGTTCCCTTTTTTCAGCCCTGCGCTGCAATGGCCAGTTCCACCTCCTGAAAAATTGAATCCAAATAAGATTGCTGCCAGACAAAAGTACCACCACAGAAAGGTCTTTGCTGCCGAAGAAGTGCCCAGGCTCCTTCACCAACTGCACCTCAAAGCCAAAGCTTCCAGACTTTTTTCCTGGTGGAAAGAGGTGCTATTCCCTTTTTTCAGTGCTGCACTGCAATGGCCGGTCCCACCTCCTGAGAAATAGAATCCAAATGAAGATTGCTGCCAGACAAAAGGTGCCACCACAGAAATCTCTTGGTGCACAACAAGTGCCCACGCTGCCCCAAGAAGTACACCTGAAGCCAAAGGTTCCAGACTGATTTTCCTGGTGGAAAGAGCTGCTGTTCCCTTTTTTCTGCCTTGCGCTGCAATGGTCGGACCCACGTCCTGAAATTTGAATGCAAATGAAGATTCCTGCCAGAGAAAAGGTGCAACCACAGAAAGGTCTTGCGGCCCAAGAAGTGCCCAGGCTGCCCCAACAATTCTACCTGAAACCAAAGGTTCCAGACTTTTTTTCCTGGTGGAAAGAGCTGCTGTTCCCTTTTTTCCGCCCTGCGCTGCAATAGCCGGACCCACCTTTTGAAAAATAGAATCCAAATGAAGATTGCTGCCAGACAAAAGGTGCCACCACAGAAAGCTTTTTGCTGCCCAAGAAGTGTCCAGGGTGCCCCACCAACTGCACCTCAAAGCCAAAGCTTCCAGACTTTTTTTCCTTAGGGAAAGGGCTGCTGTTCCCTTTTTTCAGCCCTCTGCTGCAATTGCCGGTCCCACCTCCTGAGAAATAGAATTCAAATGAAGATTCCTGCCAGACAAAAGGTGCCACCACAGAAAGGTCTTGGTGCACAACAAGTGCCCACGCTGCCCCAAGAAGTACACCTGAAGCCAAAGGTTCCAGACTGATTTTCCTGGTGGAAAGAGCTGCTGTTCCCTTTTTCCGCCCTGCGCTGCAATAGCCGGACCCACCTTTTGAAAAATAGAATCCAAATGAAGATTGCTGCCAGACAAAAGGTGCCACCACAGAAAGGTCTTTGCTGCCGAAGAAATGCCAGGGCTGCCCCAACGACTGCACCTGAAGCCAAAGCTTCCAGACTTTTTTTCCTTAGGGAAAGGGCTGCTGTTCCCTTTTTTCTGCCCTCTGCTGCAATGGCCGGTCCCACGTTTTGAAAAATAGAATCCAAATGAAGATTGCTGCCAGACAAAAGGTAACACCACAGAAATGTCTTGGTGCACAACAAGTGCCCAGGCTCTCCTAAGAACTACACCTGAAGCCAAAGGTTCCAGACTGTTTTTCTGGTGGAAAGAGCTGCTGTTCCCTTTTTTCTGCCCTGCGCTGCAATGGCCGGTCCCATCTTTTGAAAAATTGAAAGTAAATGAAGATTCGTGCCAGACAAAGCTGCCACCTCAGAAATCTCTTGCTGCCCAAGAAGTGCCCAGGCTGCCTCACCAACTGCACCTGAAGCCAAAGGATCCAGATCTTATTGCCTGGAGGAAAGGGCTGTTTTTCCTTTTGTTTTTCTGGCCTGCTCTACAATGGCCAAAGGAGATCCAAAAATTGAATGCAAATGAAGATTGTTGCCAGATAAAAGGTGCCACCACAGAAGCTCTTGCTGCCCAAGAAGTGCCCTGGGTGTCCCACCAACTGCCCCTCAAAGTGATAGCATACGGGCTTTCTTTTTTGGGAGAAAGGCTGTTGTTTGTTTCTTTTCGGAACCCTGCACTCGTCTCCCATAATTGAAGACAAACGACACTTTATCCCAAAGATGAGGTGCCCAATCCCTGCGTCCCTTGATGCTCTCCCAGTGCCACATCAGGATCCTGTGCGGGAGCACGTGCTGCGTTGTCTCCTATGGCAAAAGCAGGTGTTCCCGACTCCAGGGCTCTTCCCCGATCCAGTATGTCAGGAGCAGGGGACGGAGTATCTCGGCACCTCAGTTACTTCTGGCAAGAGACTCCATCCCTCCCAGAGCCTTTGGGAGACCTGCCGGAGTCACACACAGGAGCCCCTCTGGCCAGGTCTCCCTGCTGCCGGGGAGGGGCGGGGAAGAGCAGAGCCCGCTCCTCGCCGAGGATGCACATGGCAGCAAAAGGCTGCAGGTAGGAGTGGGAGCCCAGGCCATTGCAGTCTAAGATTCCCAGGAGCAGGTGGCCCAGCAGCTCCTGTTCCCAAGACACCGGTTCTCAATCCACGGCTCCCGGGAAGCTGCGGCTTTGCCGGAGGAGAAGATCCTTTCTGTGGTGCTGGACAAGATCGTCCAGTGACGAAGGCAAGTGTTTCCAACTCCAGGGCTGTCTCTTGAGCCGCTTCTAGAGTAGAATATCAGGGAATATCTCCGCATCTCTGTTCCTTCCTGCGATAGCCTCCATCCCTTCCCCGAGCTCTGGCAGTCCTGGTGGACTGCAGACAGATTAGCCTCTGCCTAAGGGACAAAATCCAGCCTATACGGCAAGGACTTTAAGTAGTTCAGTTTTGAGCCAGTAGGGCACTGCAGGACTGTTGTGTAAACACTAAATAAGGAGAAGGGGAAGGAAGAAAATAGAAAGGTTTTTTTTTTGGTTGCAAATAGGTTTTTTTCACGTGGGTTTAGGGTGGATATTTGGGAAAGGTTCTTCCCTGCGAGGGTGGTTGGCACTGGACCAGGCTCCCCAGGGCAGTGGTCGCAAACCAGGGCTGGCAGAGTTCAGGCGCACGGTGTGACTCTTGGGGTCGGTGCTGTGCCGGGCAAAGGCTTGCACTGGACGCTCCTCGTGGGTCCCTTCCAACTGAGCATGTTCTGTGATGGTGCGATGAGTTCCCTCTCTTTGAACACTTTTGTTCTTTTTAGGACTCCTCGCTGGCCGGGGGCCGAAGCGCACCTTCCTTGCGCCTGCTTCCCTGGCCGTTGCGGCGGCCGCAGCCGGGCGCTGAGTGGCCGCTCCCCGCGCGGGCAGGGCCGCTGCTCCAGGAGTGGGGGGGCAGCGCCGGCGCCTCGAGGATTCCCGGGATTCCCTGGCCGGTTTCCAGGCAACGCTCCCCGCGCGCTCCTCGCTCCAGGGCCGAAGGTGCGCAGCCAATGGGAGGCGGTGGAGTGGGCGGGGCGATGCGGGGATTGGGCGGGGCGGGGGCGGGGCCGAGAAGGGCGGTTGGTGGGGTTTGGGTGAGGGTGGGAGCGGGCGGGGCCGGGAGCGGGAGCGCTGCCGCTGAGCGACCCCCGGGCAGCGGCCCCCGGGGGAGAGACCCCCGGCGAGTGGCCCCCGGTGCGCGGTCCCGAGGGAGAGACCCCCCGTGTGCGGCCCCCGGCGAGTGGCCGCTGGTGAGCGGCCCCCAGTAAATGACAGCCGGTGAGCGACCCGCGGTGAAGAAGCCCCGGTAAGTGAGCCCTGGGGAGGGACCCCGGTGAGCGACCCGCGGTGAACAACCCCTGGCAAGTGACCCCCGGGGAGGGACCCTCGGCAAGTGAGCCCCGGTGAGTGAGCCCCGGGGAGGGACCCCCAATGAGTGAGCCCCGGGGAGGGATCCCCGGTGCGCGGCCCCCGCGGGGTGTCGGGCCGGGGCTGGGCGCGTTCCTTCCCCGTGCAGAGCCGAGCGGGGCCGTGGCGGGAGCGGGGCCGGAGCGGAGCCGGCCGGGGGGGCAGAGGGGAGCCCTGAGCCGCCTTCTGCCGAGGGGGCTGCTGGAAAGGAGCCTGCGCTGGGAGGAGCGGGGCACGTGGCCCGAGGCTGAGGCAGGGGAGCTTCAGGTCAGCTCCTGGAGAAAGGTTTCTCGCTGTGTTTTTCGGGGGGGCTCGGGCACTGCAATGGGTTGCCCAGGCGGAGCCAGCAGCCCGGCAGGTGTTTCAGAGGCGCCTGCATCTGGCCATGGCTGACACGGTTTGGTGCTTTGGGGGTTGCTGGGGTAGTGCTGGGCTGACGGTGGACTTGATGGAATCATGGAAGGTGCTGAGTTGGGAGGGTCCCACCGGCACCGTGGAGTCCAGCTCCTGAGTTTTAGGCACCCCTAAAGGACCTGAATCTGCATCGAGCTGTTTGGCTCCAAAAACTCTTCTGCCCCTAGTCTACACTGCAAAGTAAAAGAAAACAGACCGTGCAAAATAGAGGCCTGTGTTCCCCCCAAGGGAAGGCAGGCAGGTACAAACCAGGACAGTAAATCAAAGCTCAGAACATACGTTCTTGGTCCCCCCAGTTGTATGACACATCACACCAGTCCTCTGTTCATTACCTGTGTAGAACTCTCATCAGGAACCCCAAACTTTCTTGTGTGTATTTGTATAGATATGTATAGATATGTATAGGTAGATAGGTATACATACATAGATATGTATAGGTATACATTTGTGTGTATCTCTATAAGATTCTGTATCTTTGGATGTGATATTGGCATGCTACTGTTGTGTGGCAACAAGTGGACTTAAAAGGTTACAACACTTTAGGAGAGCACCTTTTGAATTATGGGTTCTATTTTTTAAAGAAGGTAACAAGAAAAGGACTCTTTAGCCAAATATAAGTTAAGACATTAATCAGAGCAAATGTTTGGATTTTTATTTCCAATTGTACAACAAGTCATTCAACTATTTGCATACTCCAAAGCTGGGTTAGAATCTTCTCCCTCAGAAATAAGAAAAACTGTTTTCCGAGGCTGTTACTGACAGCCATGGCAGAGTTTCCAATAACAACTCTCCATTCTTGAAATGCAAAGCCTGAAAAATGAAACAAGCGTTAACCTGGAATTCTTGTTGCCAGCACTGATCTGGACAGAAGTTATTAGAGAGTGGAGCAAAGCTAGCACCACAAATAACCTTGGGCTCTCTAGCACCACTGTGCATTCATTGGTCATGGCACCAAAGTTTTGCTTTTCAACCCATCTGCTCAGGAAACCTTGCCAGAAAAGTGAGCTTATAACACTACTTTTCTTAAGAAGTTAGGAGGCCTTAATCCAGTGTACACGGATGAGACCCTGAAATAGGAGAGAGGCCAGTTGCTGATGATCAGTGCTGTCGCTGATAATGTCGGAACGGCCAAAGCGACACGAAGAAAGGTTCCAGCAAAGTTTATTCCAAGGAAAAAGCAGGGACAGCCGCCCGGGGCTGCTGCGCAGCCCCTTAAGTACAGTTTTTGAACACACGTAATGCACACGGATAGGACAGTTCAAACTTTCACACCAGAATTCTTACAGCTAATAGGTGCATTTTCTAAACTCTACTTTCTCACAACAACTTTGCTTTTTCTCAAAACAGCCCAGTTCTTTCCCAGAACAGTCCCGAGCACCAGCTCTTATTTTTCTCTCATGTTGATGTTTTTCACAACTCCCCTCGTTCAAAACAGGTCCTTGTTCTCATGAGACAGTGCTCCTGTTCTCATGAGACAGTGTTCTCTGTTCCCACGGGACAGCTTCTTCAGGATGCATCAGTATGTTGTCAGGATCAGGGCCTCCGTTTTCAGTCCTCTCTTTTCAGTCCATCTCAGGGGTATACTTTGATCTGGTCAACATCTATTGCTTCGTCAGTATGTGCCAAGGTGCTGACAGACCCGCTGTCACCCCTGGCACAGTGCAGATGAGGAATCAGCTCTGCTGAGTAGGCTTCAAGCTTTGTGATTTTTACAAGTGCACTATTTCAAATCTGTTGTAGAAGAAACAGTCTTTTCTGTTTGATCAACTTTCCACTTTCAGAATACTGGAGTTTATCCCTCAAATTCAACCTGTAGTTTCAAAAGATAAAAATCCTTTGAGGAAACCTTTCAGCCTCAGTAGCCAATTGCAACATGCCCAGGGAAGTTCAGCAACAGCACCATTCAGTAAATACACTGTTCTGGACCAGACATCCCAGAGAGATTGAACTCCAGTGCTAAACCCCATAGAGTGTCAACTGCCATAAGAGCTGATTTTTGGCTTCGCTGAGATTCTCTCTTGTTTCCTTTGGTGTACCTGGCACATCTGGAGCAAGGGGTCAGGGCAAAAGTACATCCTTAGCAGGGTCAGTAGAGATCATGTCAAAAGAGTATCGATTTCTGTAATTAAGGAAGGCAATTAGATACAGGAATTTATTTTTCTAGCCCCTCTTTCCGGACTACCGGTGTCTTACTTCATCATGCCCTGTGAGCAGTCCCAGTGCTCTGTGATTGATGCCATAAGAGACTTGCTAAAAGGGAGCAAACACCTCCTAGAAAAGAGGTGCCACCACAGAAAGTTCTTGCTTGCCAAGAAGTGCCCAGGCTGCCCCACCAACTGCACCTGAAGCCAAAGAATCCAAACTTACTTTCCTGTGGAAAAGAGCTGCTCATCCATTTTTCAGCCCTGCGCTACAATGACCAAAATAACTCCCAAAATTGAATCCAACTGAAGATTCCTGCCAGACAAAAGGTGCCACCACAGAAAGCTCCTGCTGCCCAAGAAGTGCCCAGGCTACCCCACCAACTCCATCTCAAAGCTTAAGCTTCCAGACTTTTTTTCCTTAGGGAAAGAGCTGCTATTCCCTTTTTTCAGCCCTGCGTTGCAATGGTCGGTCCCACCTTTTGAAAAATAGAATCCAAATGAAGATTGCTGCCAGACAAAAGGTAACACCACAGAAATCTCTTGGTGCACAACAAGTGCCCACGCTGCCCTAAGAACTACACCTGAAGCCAAAGGTTCCAGACTGTTTTTCTGGTGGAAAGAGCTGCTGTTCCCTTTTTTCTGCCCTGCGCTGCAATGGTCGGTCCCACCTCCTGAAATCTGAATGCAAATGAAGATTCCTGCCAGAGAAAAGGTGCAACCACAGAAAGGTCTTGCTGTCCAAGGACTGCCCAGGGTGCCCCACCAACTGCACCTCAAAGCCAAAGGTTCCAGACTGTTTTCCTGGTGGAAAGAGCTGCTGTTCCCTTTTTTCCGCCCTGCGCTGCAATGGCCTGTCCCACCTCCTGAAAAATTGAATCCAGATGAAGATTCCTGCCGGACAAAAGGTGCCACCACAGAAAACTCTTCCTGCCCGAGAAGTTCCCAGGCTGCCCTAACAACTGCATCTCAAAGCCAAAGCTTCCAGACTGTTTTTCCTGAGAGAAAAGACCTGCTGTTCCCTTTTTTCAACCCTGCTCTGCAATGACCAGTCCCACCTCCTGGAAAATTCAATCCAAATGAAGATTCCTGCCAGACAAAAGGTGCCACCACAGAAAGCTCCTGCTACCCAAGAAGTGCCCAGGCTACCCCACCAACTCCACCTCAAAGCTTAAGCTTCCAGACTTTTTTTCCTGGTGGAAAGAGCTGCTGTTCCCTTTTTTCAGGCCTGCGCTGCAATGGCCGGTCCCACGTCTCTAAAAATTTACTCCAAATGAAGATTCCTGCCAGAGAAAAGTTGCCACCAGAGAAAGGTCTTGCTGTCCATGAAATGCCAGGGCTGCCCCAACGACTGCACGTGAACCCAAAGCTTTAAGAATTTTTTTTCTTAGGGAAAGGGCTGCTGTTCCCTTTTTTCAGCCCTCTGCTTCAATGGTCCGTCCCACCTTTTGAAAAATTGAATGCAAATGAAGATTTGTCCTAAACAAAAGGTGCCACCAAAGAAAGCTCTTGCTGCCCAAGAAGTGCCCAGGCTGCCACAACAACTACACCTCCATGTCAAAGCTTCCAGACTTTTTTTCCTGGTGGAAAGAGCTGCTCTTCCCTTTTTTCAACCCTGTGCATCAATGGTCGGTCCCACGTCCTGAAAAATTGAATCCAAATGAAGATTCCTGCCAGACAAAAGGTGCCAACAACAGAAAACTCTTCCTGCCCGAGAAGTTCCCAGGCTGCCCTAACAACTGCATCTCAAAGCCAAAGCTTCCAGACTGTTTTTCCTGAGAGAAAAGACCTTCTGTTCCTTTTTTTTTAACCCTGCTCTGCAATGACCAGTCCCACCTCCTGGAAAATTCAATGCAAATGAAGATTCCTGCCAGACAAAAGGTGCCACCACAGAAAGCTCTTTGCTGCCCAAGAAGTGCCCAGGGTGTCCCACCAACTGCACCTCAAAGGCAAAGCTTCCAGACTTTTTTTCCTTAGGGAAAGGGCTGCTGTTCCCTTTTTTCAGCCCTGCGCTGCAATGGTCAATCCAACCTCCTGAGAAATAGAATCCAAATGAAGATTGCTGCCAGACAAAAGGTGCCACCACAGAAATGTCTTGGTGCCCAACAACTGCCCAGGCGGTCCTAAGAACTACACCTGAAGCCAAACCTTCCAGACTATTTTTCCTGGTGGAAAGAGCTGCTGTTCCATTTTTTCAGCCCTGCGCTGCAATAGCCGGACCCACCTTTTGAAAAATAGAATCCAAATGAAGATTCCTGCCAGACAAAAGGTGCCACCACAGAAAGCTCTTTGCTGCCCAAAAAGTGTCCAGGCTGCCCCACCAACTGCACCTCAAAGCCAAAGCTTCCAGACTTTTTTTCCTTAGGGAAAGGGCTGCTGTTCCCTTTTTTCAGCCCTCTGCTGCAATGGTCGATCCCACCTCCTGAGAAATAGAATCCAAATGAAGATTACTGCCAGAGAAAAGTTGCCACCACAGAAAGGTCTTGCTGCCCAGCAAGTGCTTAGGCTGCCCCAAGAACTACACCTGAAGCCAAAGGTTCCAGACTTTTTTTCCTGGTGGAAAGAGCTGCTGTTCCCTTTTTTCAGCCCTGCGCTGCAATGGCCTCTTCCACCTCCTGAAAAATTGAATCCATATAAGATTGCTGCCAGAGAAAAGGTGCCACCACAGAAAGGTCTTGCTGCCCAAGAAGTGCCCAGGCTACCCCAACAACTACACCTCCAAGTCAAAGCTTCCAGACTTTTTTTCCTTAGGGAAAGAGCTGCTCTTCCCTTTTTTCAGCCCTGTGCTGCAATGGCCGGTCCCACGTCTTTAAAAATTTACTCCAAATGAAGATTCCTGCCAGAGAAAAGTTGCCACCACAGAAAGGTCTTGCTGCCCGAGAAGTGCTCAGGCTGCCCCAAAACTGCACGTGAAGCCAAAGGATCCAGACTATTTTTCCTGGTGGAAAGGGCTGCTGTTCCCTTTTTTCAGCCCTGCGCTGCAATGGCCGGTCCCACCTCCTGAAAAATAGAATCCAAATGAAGATTCCTGCCAGACAAAAGGTGCCACCACGGAAAGCTCTTTGCTGCCCAAAAAGTGCCAGGGCTGCCCCAACAACTGCACGTGATGCCAAAGCTTCAGACTTTTTTTCCTTAGGGAAAGGGCTGCTGTGCCCTTTTTTCAGCCCTCTGCTGCAATGGCCGGTCCCACCTCCTGAGAAATAGAATTCAAATGAAGATTCCTACCAGACAAAAGGTGCCACCACAGAAAGGTCTTGGTGCACAACAAGTGCCCACGCTGCCCCAAGAACTACACGTGAAACCAAAGGTTCCAGACTGATTTTCCTGGTGGAAAGAGCTGCTGTTCCCTTTTTTCTGCCCTGCGCTGCAATGGTGGGTCCCACGTCCTGAAATTTGAATGCAAATGAAGATTCCTGCCAGAGAAAAGTTGCCACCACAGAAAGGTCTTGCTGCCCAAGAAGTGCTCAGGCTGTCCCAAAACTGCACGTGAAGCCAAAGGATCCAGACTATTTTTCCTGGTGGAAAGAGCTGCTGTTCCCTTTTTTCAGCCCTGTGCTGCAATGGCCGGTCCCACCTCATGAAAAAATGAATGCAAATGAAGATTCGTGCTAAACAAAAGGTGCCACCAAAGAAAGCTCTTGCTGCCCAAGAAGTGCCCACGCTGCCCCAACAACTACACCTCCATGTCAAAGCTTCCAGACTTTTTTTCCTGGTGGAAAGAGCTGCTGTTCCATTTTTTCAACCCTGCGCTGCAATGGCCGGTTCCACCTCCTGAAAAATTGAATCCAAATAAGATTGCTGCCAGACAAAAGTACCGCCACATGAAGGTCTTGCTGCCCAAGAAGTGCCCAGACTACCCCAACAACTACACCTCCAAGTCAAAGCTTCCAGACTTTTTTTCCTTAGGGAAAGAGCTGCTCTTCCCTTTTTTCAGCCCTGTGCTGCAATGGCCAGTCCCACCTCCTGAAAAAATGAATCCAAATGAAGATTGCTGCCAGACACAAGGTGCCACCACGGAAAGGTCTTTGCTGCCCAAGAAGTACCTGGGCTGCCCCAACAACTGCACGTGATGCCAAAGCTTCAGACTTTTTTTCCTTAGGGAAAGGGCTGCTGTTCCCTTTTTTCACCCCTCTGCTGCAATGGCCGGTCCCACCTCCTGAGAAATAGAATCCAAATGAAGATTGCTGCTAGACAAAAGGTGCCACCACAGAAAGGTCTTGCTGCCCAACAAGTGCTTAGGCTGCCCCAAGAACTACACCTGAAACCAAAGGTTCCAGACTTTTTTTCCTGGTGGAAAGAGCTGCTGTTCCATTTTTTCAGCCCTGCGCTGCAATGGCCTCTTCCACCTCCTGAAAAATTGAATCCAAATAAGATTGCTGCCAGACAAAAGTACCACCACAGAAAGGTCTTGCTGCCCAAGAAGTGCTCAGGCTGCCCCAACAACTGCACCTCAAAGTCAAAGCTTCCAGACTGTTTTCCTGGTGGAAAGAGCTGCTGTTCCCTTTTTTCCGCCCTGTGCTGCAATGGCCGGACCCACCTTTTGAAAAATAGAATCCAAATGAAGATTGCTGCCAGACAAAAGGTGCCACCACAGAAAGCTCTTTGCTGCCCAAGAAGTGTCCAGGGTGCCCCACCAACTGCACCTCAAAGCCAAAGCTTCCAGACTTTTATTCCTTAGGGAAAGGGCTGCTGTTCCCTTTTTTCAGCCCTCTGCTGCAATGGTCGATCCCACCTCCTGAGAAATAGAATCCAAATGAAGATTGCTGCCGGACAAAAGTACCACCACAGAAAGGTCTTGTTGCCCAAGAAGTGCCCAGGCTACCCCAACAACTACACCTCCAAGTCAAAGCTTCCAGACTTTTTTTCCTGGTGGAAAGAGCTGCTCTTCCCTTTTTTCAGCCCTGTGCTGCAATGGCCGGTCCCACCTCCTGAAAAATTGAATCCAAATGAAGATTCCTGCCAGACAAAAGGTGCCAACAACAGAAAACTCTTCCTGCCCGAGAAGTTCCCAGGTTGCCCTAACAACTGCATCTCAAAGCCAAAGCTTCCAGACTATTTTTCCTGAGAGAAAAGACCTGCTGTTCCCTTTTTTCAACCCTGCTCTGCAATGACCAGTCCCACCTCCTGGAAAATTCAATGCAAATGAAGATTCCTGCCAGACAAAAGGTGCCACCACAGAAAGCTCTTTGCTGCCCAAGAAGTGCCCAGGGTGCCCCAACAACTGCACCTCCAAACCAAAGGTTCCAGACTGTTTTTTCTGGTGGAAAGAGCTGCTGTTCCCTTTTTTCAGCCCTGCGCTGCAATGGCCGGTCCCACGTCTTTAAAAATTTACTCCAAATGAAGATTCCTGCCAGAGAAAAGTTGCCACCAGAGAAAGGTCTTGCTGCCCAAACAGTGCTCAGGCTGTCCCAAAACTGCACGTGATGCCAAAGCTTCAGACTTTTTTTCCTTAGGGAAAGGGCTGCTGTTCCCTTTTTTCAGCCCTCTGCTGCAATGGCCGGTCCCACCTCCAGAGAAATAGAATTCAAATGAAGATTCCTGCCAGACAAAAGGTGCCACCACAGAAAGGTCTTGGTGCACAACAAGTGCCCACGCTGCCCCAAGAACTACACCTGAAGCCAAAGGTTCCAGACTGATTTTCCTCGTGGAAAGAGCTGCTGTTCCCTTTTTTCTGCCCTGCGCTGCTATGGTCGGTCCCACGTCCTGAAATCTGAATGCAAATGAAGATTCCTGCCAGAGAAAAGGTGCAACCACAGAAAGGTCTTGCTGCCCAAGAAGTGCCCAGGCTGCCCCAACAACTGCACCTCAAAGTCAAAGCTTGCAGACTGTTTTCCTGGTGGAAAGAGCTGCTGTTCCCTTTTTTCCGCCCTGCGCTGCAATAGCCGGACCCACCTTTTGAAAAATAGAATCCAAATGAAGATTGCTGCCAGACAAAAGGTGCCACCACAGAAAGCTCTTTGCTGCCCAAGAAGTGTCCAGGGTGCCCCACCAACTGCACCTCAAAGCCAAAGCTTCCAGACTGATTTTCCTGGTGGAAAGGGCTGCTGTTCCCTTTTTTCAGCCCTCTGCTACAATGGTCGATTCCACCTCCTGAGAAATAGAATCCAAATGAAGATTGCTGCCAGACAAAAGTACCACCACGGAAAGGTCTTTGCTGCCCAAGAAGTGCCCAGGCTTCTCCACCAACTGCACCTCAAAGCCAAAGCTTCCAGACTTTTTTCCTGGTGGAAAGAGCTGCTGTTCCCTTTCTTCTGCCCTGCACTGCAGTGGTCGGTCCCACCTCCTGAAAAATTCAATGCAAAGGAAGATTCCTGCCAGACAAAAGGTGCCACCACAGAAAGGTCTTGTTGCCCAAGAAGTGCCCAGGCTACCCCAACAACTACACCTCCAAGTCAAAGCTTCCAGACTTTTTTTCCTTAGGGGAAGAGCTGCTGTTCCCTTTTTTCAGCGCTGTGCTGCAATGGCCGGTCCCACCTCCTGAAAAATTGAATCCAAATGAAGATTCCTGCCAGACAAAAGGTGCCAACAACAGAAAACTCTTCCTGCCCGAGAAGTTCCCAGGCTGCCCTAACAACT
Organism: Manacus candei; assembly: GCF_025592945.1. Taxonomy (NCBI): domain Eukaryota; kingdom Metazoa; phylum Chordata; class Aves; order Passeriformes; family Pipridae; genus Manacus; species Manacus candei. The sequence goes on along the minus strand of NW_026138220.1, from coordinate 401,967 downwards.
GCATCTCAAAGCCAATGCTTCCAGACTATTTTTCCTGAGAGAAAAGACCTGCTGTTCCCTTTTTTCAACCCTGCTCTGCAATGACCAGTCCCACCTCCTGGAAAATTCAATGCAAATGAAGATTCCTGCCAGACAAAAGGTGCCTCCACAGAAAGCTTTTTGCTGCCCAAGAAGTGCCCAGGGTGCCCCAACAACTGCACCTCCAAGTCAAAGCTTCCAGACTGTTTTTCCTGGTGGAAAGAGCTGCTGTTCCCTTTTTTCAGCCCTGCGCTGCAATGGCCGGTCCCACGTCTTTAAAAATTTACTCCAAATGAAGATTCCTGCCAGAGAAAAGTTGCCACCAGAGAAAGGTCTTGCTGCCCAAGAAGTGCTCAGGCTGTCCCAAAACTGCACGTGAAGCCAAAGGATCCAGACTATTTTTCCTGGTGGAAAGGGCTGCTGTTCCCTTTTTTCAGCCCTGCGCTGCAATGGCCAGTCCCACCTCCTGAAAAATAGAATCCATATGAAGATTCCTGCCAGACAAAAGGTGCCACCACGGAAAGGTCTTTGCTGCCCAAGAAGTGCCAGGGCTGCCCCAACAACTGCACGTGATGCCAAAGTTTCAGACTTTTTTTCCTTAGGGAAAGGGCTGCTGTGCCCTTTTTTCAGCCCTCTGCTGCAATGGCCGGTCCCACCTCCTGAGAAATAGAATTCAAATGAAGATTGCTGCCAGACAAAAGGTGCCACCACAGAAAGGTCTTGGTGCACAACAAGTGCCCACGCTGCCCCAAGAACTACACCTGAAGCCAAAGGTTCCAGACTTTTTTTCCTGGGGGAAAGAACTGCTGTTCCATTTCTTCAGCCCTGCGCTGCAATGGCCTCTTCCACCTCCTGAAAAATTGAATCCAAATAAGATTGCTGCCAGACAAAAGTACCACCACAGAAAGGTCTTGCTGCCCAAGAAGTGCCCAGGCTACCCCAACAACTACACCTCCAAGTCAAAGTTTCTAGACTTTTTTTCCTTAGGGAAAGAGCTGCTCTTCCCTTTTTTCAGCCCTGTGCTGCAATGGCCGGTCCCACCTCCTGAAAAATTGAATCCAAATGAAGATTCCTGCCAGACAAAAGGTGCCAACAACAGAAAACTCTTCCTGCCCAAGAAGTTCCCAGGCTGCCCTAACCACTGCATCTCAAAGCCAAAGCTTCCAGACTGTTTTTCCTGGTGGAAAGAGCTGCTGTTCCCTTTTTTCAGCCCTGCGATGCAATGGTCGGTCCCACGTCTTTGAAAATTTACTCCAAATGAAGATTCCTGCCAGAGAAAAGTTGCCACCAGAGAAAGGTCTTGCTGCCCAAGAAGTGCTCAGGCTGCCCCAAAACTGCACGTGAAGCCAAAGGATCCAGACTATTTTTCCTGGTGGAAAGGGCTGCTGTTCCCTTTTTTTAACATTGCTCTGCAATGGCCGGTCCCACCTCCTGAAAAATAGAATCCAAATGAAGATTCCTGCCAGACAAAAGGTGCCACCACGGAAAGGTCTTTGCTGCCCAAGAAGTGCCAGGGCTGCCCCAACAACTGCACGTGATGCCAAAGCTTCAGACTTCTTTTCCTTAGGGAAAGGGCTGCTGTTCCCTTTTTTCAGCCCTCTGCTGCAATGGTCGATCCCACCTCCTGAGAAATAGAATTCAAATGAAGATTCCTGCCAGACAAAAGGTGCCACCACAGAAAGGTCTTGGTGCACAACAAGTGCCCACGCTGCCCCAAGAACTGCACGTGAAGCCAAAGGTTCAAGACTGTTTTTCCTGGTGGAAAGAGCTGCTGTTCCCTTTTTTCTACCCTGCGCTGCAATGGTCGGTCCCACGTCCTGAAATTTGAATGCAATTGAAGATTCCTGCCAGAGAAAAGGTGCAACCACAGAAAGGTCTTGCTGCCCAAGAAGTGCTCAGGCTACCCCAACAACTGCACCTCAAAGTCAAAGCTTCCAGACTGTTTTCGTGGTGGAAAGACCTGCTGTTCCCTTTTTTCAACCGTTCGCTGCAATAGCCGGACCCACCTTTTGAAAAATTGAATCCAAATGAAGATTCCTGCCAGACAAAAGGTGCCACCACGGAAAGGTCTTTCCTGCCCAAGAAATGCCAGGGCTGCCCCAACGACTGCACCTGAAGCCAAAGCTTCCAGACTTTTTTTCCTTAGGGAAAAGGGTGCTGTTCCCTTTTTTCTACGCTCTGCTGCAATGGCCGGTCCCACCTTTAGAAAAATGGAATCCAAATGAAGATTGCTGCCAGACAAAAGGTAACACCACAGAAATCTCTTGGTGCACAACAAGTGCCCACGCTGCCCTAAGAACTACACCTGAAACCAAAGGTTCCAGACTGTTTTTCTGGTGGAAAGAGCTGCTGTTCCCTTTTTTCCGCCCTGTGCTGCAATTGCCGGATCCACCTTTTGAAAAATAGAATCCAAATGAAGATTGCTGCCAGACAAAAGGTGCCACCACAGAAAGGTCTTGGTGCACAACAAGTGCCCACGCTGCCCCAAGAACTACACCTGAAGGCAAAGGTTCCAGACTGATTTTCCTGGTGGAAAGAGCTACTGTTCCCTTTTTTCTGCCCTGCGCTGCAATGGTCGGTCCCACCTCCTGAAAAATTCAATGCAAAGGAAGATTCCTGCCAGACAAAAGGTGCCACCACAGAAAGGTCTTGTTGCCCAAGAAGTGCCCAGGCTACCCCAACAACTACACCTCCAAGTCAAAGCTTCCAGACTTTTTTTCCTTAGGGAAAGAGCTGCTCTTCCCTTTTTTCAGCCCTGTGCTGCAATGGCCGGTCCCACCTCCTGAAAAATTGAATCCAAATGAAGATTCCTGCCAGACAAAAGGTGCCAACAACAGAAAACTCTTCCTGCCCGAGAAGTTCCCAGGTTGCCCTAACAACTGCATCTCAAAGCCAAAGCTTCCAGACTATTTTTCCTGAGAGAAAAGACCTGCTGTTCCCTTTTTTCAACCCTGCTCTGCAATGACCAGTCCCACCTCCTGGAAAATTCAATGCAAATGAAGATTCCTGCCAGACAAAAGGTGCCACCACAGAAAGCTCTTTGCTGTCCAAGAAGTGCCCAGGGTACCCCAACAACTGCACCTCCAAACCAAAGGTTCCAGACTGTTTTTTCTGGTGGAAAGAGCTTCTGTTCCCTTTTTTCAGCCCTGCGCTGCAATGGCCGGTCCCACGTCTTTAAAAATTTACTCCAAATGAAGATTCCTGCCAGAGAAAAGTTGCCACCAGAGAAAGGTCTTGCTGCCCAAAAAGTGCTCAGGCTGTCCCAAAACTGCACGTGAAGCCAAAGGATCCAGACTATTTTTCCTGGTGGAAAGGGCTGCTGTTCCCTTTTTTCTGCCCTGCGCTGCAATGGCCGGTCCCACCTCCTGAGAAATAGAATTCAAATGAAGATTGCTGCCAGACAAAAGGTGCCACCACAGAAAGGTCTTGGTGCACAACAAGTGCCCACGCTGTCCCAAGAACTACACCTGAAGCCAAAGGTTCCCGACTGATTTTCCTGGTGGAAAGAGCTGCTGTTCCCTTTTTCTGCCCTGCGCTGCAATGGTCGGTCCCACCTCCTGAAATTTGAATGCAAATGAAGATTCCTGCCAGAGAAAAGGTGCAACCACAGAAAGGTCTTGCTGCCCAAGAAGTGCCCAGGCTGCCCCAACAACTGCACCTCAAAGCCAAAGCTTGCAGACTGTTTTCCTGGTGGAAAGAGCTGCTGTTCCCTTTTTTCGGCCCTGCTCTGCAATAGCCGGACCCACCTTTTGAAAAATAGAATCCAAATGAAGATTGCTGCCAGACAAAAGGTGCCACCACAGAAAGGTCTTGGTGCACAACAAGTGCCCACGCTGCCCCAAGAACTACACCTGAAGGCAATGGTTCCAGACTGATTTTCCTGGTGGAAAGAGCTGCTGTTCCCTTTTTTCTGCCCTGCGCTGCAATGGTCGGTCCCACGTCCTGAAATTTGAATGCAAATGAAGATTCCTGCTAGAGAAAAGGTGCAACCACAGAAAGGTCTTGCTGCCCAAGAAGTGCTCAGGCTGCCCCAACAACTGCACCTCAAAGTCAAAGCTTGCAGACTGTTTTCCTGGTGGAAAGAGCTGCTGTTCCCTTTTTTCCACCCTGCGCTGCAATGGCCGGACCCACCTTTTGAAAAATAGAATCCAAATGAAGATTGCTGCCAGACAAAAGGTGCCACCACAGAAAGCTCTTTGCTGCCCAAGAAGTGTCCAGGCTGCCCCACCAACTGCACCTCAAAGCCAAAGCTTCCAGACTTTTTTTCCTTAGGGAAAGGGCTGCTGTTCCCTTTTTTCAGCCCTCTGCTGCAATGGTCGATCCCACCTCCTGAGAAATAGAATCCAAATGAAGATTGCTGCCAGACAAAAGTACCACCACAGAAAGGTCTTGTTGCCCAAGAAGTGCCCAGGCTACCCCAACAACTACACCTCCAAGTCAAAGCTTCCAGACTTTTTTTCCTTAGGGAAAGAGCTGCTCTTCCCTTTTTTCAGCACTGTGCTGCAATGGCCGGTCCCACCTCCTGAAAAATTGAATCCAAATGAAGATTCCTGCCAGACAAAAGGTGCCAACAACAGAAAACTCTTCCTGCCCGAGAAGTTCCCAGGTTACCCTAACAACTGCATCTCAAAGCCAAAGCTTCCAGACTATTTTTCCTGAGAGAAAAGACCTGCTGTTCCCTTTTTTCAACCCTGCTCTGCAATGACCAGTCCCACCTCCTGGAAAATTCAATGCAAATGAAGATTCCTGCCAGACAAAAGGTGCCACCACAGAAAGCTCTTTGCTGTCCAAGAAGTACCCAGGGTGCCCCAACAACTGCACCTCCAAACCAAAGGTTCCAGACTTTTTTTCCTGGTGGAAAGAGCTGCTGTTCCCTTTTTTCAGCCCTGCGCTGCAATGGCCGGTCCCACGTCTTTAAAAATTTACTCCAAATGAAGATTCCTGCCAGAGAAAAGTTGCCACCAGAAAAATGTCTTGCTGCCCAAAAAGTGCTCAGGCTGTCCCAAAACTGCACGTGAAGCCAAAGGATCCAGACTATTTTTCCTGGTGGAAAGGGCTGCTGTTCCCTTTTTTCAGCCCTGCGCTGCAATGGCCAGTCCCACCTCCTGAAAAATAGAATCCAAATGAAGATTCCTGCCAGACAAAAGGTGCCACCACAGAAAGGTCTTTGCTGCCCAAGAAGTGCCAGGGCTGCCCCAACAACTGCACGTGATGCCAAAGCTTCAGACTTTTTTTCCTTAGGGAAAGGGCTGCTGTTCCCTTTTTTCAGCCCTCTGCTGCAATGGCCGGTCCCACCTCCTGAGAAATAGAATTCAAATGAAGATTGCTGCCAGACAAAAGGTGCCACCACAGAAAGGTCTTGGTGCACAACAAGTGCCCACGCTGTCCCAAGAACTACACCTGAAGCCAAAGGTTCCCGACTGATTTTCCTGGTGGAAAGAGCTGCTGTTCCCTTTTTCTGCCCTGCGCTGCAATGGTCGGTCCCACCTCCTGAAATTTGAATGCAAATGAAGATTCCTGCCAGAGAAAAGGTGCAACCACAGAAAGGTCTTGCTGCCCAAGAAGTGCCCAGGCTGCCCCAACAACTGCACCTCAAAGCCAAAGCTTGCAGACTGTTTTCCTGGTGGAAAGAGCTGCTGTTCCCTTTTTTCGGCCCTGCTCTGCAATAGCCGGACCCACCTTTTGAAAAATAGAATCCAAATGAAGATTGCTGCCAGACAAAAGGTGCCACCACAGAAAGGTCTTGGTGCACAACAAGTGCCCACGCTGCCCCAAGAACTACACCTGAAGGCAATGGTTCCAGACTGATTTTCCTGGTGGAAAGAGCTGCTGTTCCCTTTTTTCTGCCCTGCGCTGCAATGGTCGGTCCCACGTCCTGAAATTTGAATGCAAATGAAGATTCCTGCTAGAGAAAAGGTGCAACCACAGAAAGGTCTTGCTGCCCAAGAAGTGCTCAGGCTGCCCCAACAACTGCACCTCAAAGTCAAAGCTTCCAGACTGTTTTCCTGGTGGAAAGAGCTGCTGTTCCCTTTTTTCCGCCCTGTGCTGCAATGGCCGGACCCACCTTTTGAAAAATAGAATCCAAATGAAGATTGCTGCCAGACAAAAGGTGCCACCACAGAAAGCTCTTTGCTGCCCAAGAAGTGTCCAGGGTGCCCCACCAACTGCACCTCAAAGCCAAAGCTTCCAGACTTTTTTTCCTTAGGGAAAGGGCTGCTGTTCCCTTTTTTCAGCCCTCTGCTGCAATGGTCGATCCCACCTCCTGAGAAATAGAATCCAAATGAAGATTGCTGCCAGACAAAAGTACCACCACAGAAAGGTCTTGTTGCCCAAGAAGTGCCCAGGCTACCCCAACAACTACACCTCCAAGTCAAAGCTTCCAGACTTTTTTTCCTTAGGGAAAGAGCTGCTCTTCCCTTTTTTCAGCCCTGTGCTGCAATGGCCGGTCCCACCTCCTGAAAAATTGAATCCAAATGAAGATTCCTGCCAGACAAAAGGTGCCAACAACAGAAAACTCTTCCTGCCCGAGAAGTTCCCAGGCTACCCTAACAACTGCATCTCAAAACCAAAGCTTCCAGACAGTTTTTCCTGAGAGAAAAGACCTGCTGTTCCCTTTTTTCAACCCTGTTCTGCAATGACCAGTCCCACCTCCTGGAAAATTCAATGCAAATGAAGATTCCTGCCAGACAAAAGGTGCCACCACAGAAAGCTCTTTGCTGCCCAAGAAGTGCCCAGGGTGCCCCAACAACTGCACCTCCAAACCAAAGGTTCCAGACTGTTTTTCCTGGTGGAAAGAGCTGCTGTTCCCTTTTTTCAGCCCTGCGCTGCAATGTTCGGTCCCACGTCTTTAAAAATTTACTCCAAATGAAGATTCCTGCCAGAGAAAAGTTGCCACCAGAGAAAGGTCTTGCTGCCCAAAAAGTGCTCAGGCTGTCCCAAAACTGCACGTGAAGCCAAAGGATCCAGACTATTTTTCCTGGTGGAAAGGGTTGCTGTTCCCTTTTTTCAGCCCTGCGCTGCAATGGCCAGTCCCACCTCCTGAAAAATAGAATCCAAATGAAGATTCCTGCCAGACAAAAGGTGCCACCACAGAAAGGTCTTTGCTGCCCAAGAAGTGCCAGGGCTGCCCCAACAACTGCACGTGATGCCAAAGCTTCAGACTTTTTTTCCTTAGGGAAAGGGCTGCTGTTCCCTTTTTTCAGCCCTCTGCTGCAATGGCCGGTCCCACCTCCTGAGAAATAGAATTCAAATGAAGATTGCTGCCAGACAAAAGGTGCCACCACAGAAAGGTCTTGGTGCACAACAAGTGCCCACGCTGCCCCAAGAGCTACACCTGAAGCCAAAGGTTCCAGACTGATTTTCCTGGTGGAAAGAGCTGCTGTTCCCTTTTTTCTGCCCTGTGCTGCAATGGTCGGTCCCACCTCCTGAAATTTGAATGCAAATGAAGATTCCTGCCAGAGAAAAGGTGCAACCACAGAAAGGTCTTGCTGCCCAAGAAGTGCCCAGGCTGCCCCAACAACTGCACCTCAAAGCCAAAGCTTGCAGACTGTTTTCCTGGTGGAAAGAGCTGCTGTTCCCTTTTTTCGGCCCTGCTCTGCAATAGCCGGACCCACCTTTTGAAAAATAGAATCCAAATGAAGATTGCTGCCAGACAAAAGGTGCCACCACAGAAAGGTCTTGGTGCACAACAAGTGCCCACGCTGCCCCAAGAACTACACCTGAAGGCAATGGTTCCAGACTGATTTTCCTGGTGGAAAGAGCTGCTGTTCCCTTTTTTCTGCCCTGCGCTGCAATGGTCGGTCCCACGTCCTGAAATTTGAATGCAAATGAAGATTCCTGCTAGAGAAAAGGTGCAACCACAGAAAGGTCTTGCTGCCCAAGAAGTGCTCAGGCTGCCCCAACAACTGCACCTCAAAGTCAAAGCTTCCAGACTGTTTTCCTGGTGGAAAGAGCTGCTGTTCCCTTTTTTCCGCCCTGTGCTGCAATGGCCGGACCCACCTTTTGAAAAATAGAATCCAAATGAAGATTGCTGCCAGACAAAAGGTGCCACCACAGAAAGCTCTTGCTGCCCAAGAAGTGTCCAGGGTGCCCCACCAACTGCACCTCAAAGCCAAAGCTTCCAGACTTTTTTTCCTTAGGGAAAGGGCTGCTGTTCCCTTTTTTCAGCCCTCTGCTGCAATGGTCGATCCCACCTCCTGAGAAATAGAATCCAAATGAAGATTGCTGCCAGACAAAAGTACCACCACAGAAAGGTCTTGTTGCCCAAGAAGTGCCCAGGCTACCCCAACAACTACACCTCCAAGTCAAAGCTTCCAGACTTTTTTTCCTTAGGGAAAGAGCTGCTCTTCCCTTTTTTCAGCCCTGTGCTGCAATGGCCGGTCCCACCTCCTGAAAAATTGAATCCAAATGAAGATTCCTGCCAGACAAAAGGTGCCAACAACAGAAAACTCTTCCTGCCCGAGAAGTTCCCAGGCTACCCTAACAACTGCATCTCAAAACCAAAGCTTCCAGACAGTTTTTCCTGAGAGAAAAGACCTGCTGTTCCCTTTTTTCAACCCTGTTCTGCAATGACCAGTCCCACCTCCTGGAAAATTCAATGCAAATGAAGATTCCTGCCAGACAAAAGGTGCCACCACAGAAAGCTCTTTGCTGCCCAAGAAGTGCCCAGGGTGCCCCAACAACTGCACCTCCAAACCAAAGGTTCCAGACTGTTTTTCCTGGTGGAAAGAGCTGCTGTTCCCTTTTTTCAGCCCTGCGCTGCAATGTTCGGTCCCACGTCTTTAAAAATTTACTCCAAATAAAGATTCCTGCCAGAGAAAAGTTGCCACCAGAGAAAGGTCTTGCTGCCCAAAAAGTGCTCAGGCTGTCCCAAAACTGCACGTGAAGCCAAAGGATCCAGACTATTTTTCCTGGTGGAAAGGGTTGCTGTTCCCTTTTTTCAGCCCTGCGCTGCAATGGCCAGTCCCACCTCCTGAAAAATAGAATCCAAATGAAGATTCCTGCCAGACAAAAGGTGCCACCACAGAAAGGTCTTTGCTGCCCAAGAAGTGCCAGGGCTGCCCCAACAACTGCACGTGATGCCAAAGCTTCAGACTTTTTTTCCTTAGGGAAAGGGCTGCTGTTCCCTTTTTTCAGCCCTCTGCTGCAATGGCCGGTCCCACCTCCTGAGAAATAGAATTCAAATGAAGATTGCTGCCAGACAAAAGGTGCCACCACAGAAAGGTCTTGGTGCACAACAAGTGCCCACGCTGCCCCAAGAGCTACACCTGAAGCCAAAGGTTCCAGACTGATTTTCCTGGTGGAAAGAGCTGCTGTTCCCTTTTTTCTGCCCTGTGCTGCAATGGTCGGTCCCACCTCCTGAAATTTGAATGCAAATGAAGATTCCTGCCAGAGAAAAGGTGCAACCACAGAAAGGTCTTGCTGCCCAAGAAGTGCTCAGGCTGCCCCAACAACTGCACCTCAAAGTCAAAGCTTCCAGACTGTTTTCCTGGTGGAAAGAGCTGCTGTTCCCTTTTTTCCGCCCTGTGCTGCAATGGCCGGACCCACCTTTTGAAAAATAGAATCCAAATGAAGATTGCTGCCAGACAAAAGGTGCCACCACAGAAAGCTCTTTGCTGCCCAAGAAGTGTCCAGGGTGCCCCACCAACTGCACCTCAAAGCCAAAGCTTCCAGACTTTTTTTCCTTAGGGAAAGGGCTGCTGTTCCCTTTTTTCAGCCCTCTGCTGCAATGGTCGATCCCACCTCCTGAGAAATAGAATCCAAATGAAGATTGCTGCCAGACAAAAGTACCACCACAGAAAGGTCTTGTTGCCCAAGAAGTGCCCAGGCTACCCCAACAACTACACCTCCAAGTCAAAGCTTCCAGACTTTTTTTCCTTAGGGAAAGAGCTGCTCTTCCCTTTTTTCAGCCCTGTGCTGCAATGGCCGGTCCCACCTCCTGAAAAATTGAATCCAAATGAAGATTCCTGCCAGACAAAAGGTGCCAACAACAGAAAACTCTTCCTGCCCGAGAAGTTCCCAGGCTACCCTAACAACTGCATCTCAAAACCAAAGCTTCCAGACAGTTTTTCCTGAGAGAAAAGACCTGCTGTTCCCTTTTTTCAACCCTGTTCTGCAATGACCAGTCCCACCTCCTGGAAAATTCAATGCAAATGAAGATTCCTGCCAGACAAAAGGTGCCACCACAGAAAGCTCTTTGCTGCCCAAGAAGTGCCCAGGGTGCCCCAACAACTGCACCTCCAAACCAAAGGTTCCAGACTGTTTTTCCTGGTGGAAAGAGCTGCTGTTCCCTTTTTTCAGCCCTGCGCTGCAATGTTCGGTCCCACGTCTTTAAAAATTTACTCCAAATGAAGATTCCTGCCAGAGAAAAGTTGCCACCAGAGAAAGGTCTTGCTGCCCAAAAAGTGCTCAGGCTGTCCCAAAACTGCACGTGAAGCCAAAGGATCCAGACTATTTTTCCTGGTGGAAAGGGTTGCTGTTCCCTTTTTTCAGCCCTGCGCTGCAATGGCCAGTCCCACCTCCTGAAAAATAGAATCCAAATGAAGATTCCTGCCAGACAAAAGGTGCCACCACAGAAAGGTCTTTGCTGCCCAAGAAGTGCCAGGGCTGCCCCAACAACTGCACGTGATGCCAAAGCTTCAGACTTTTTTTCCTTAGGGAAAGGGCTGCTGTTCCCTTTTTTCAGCCCTCTGCTGCAATGGCCGGTCCCACCTCCTGAGAAATAGAATTCAAATGAAGATTGCTGCCAGACAAAAGGTGCCACCACAGAAAGGTCTTGGTGCACAACAAGTGCCCACGCTGCCCCAAGAGCTACACCTGAAGCCAAAGGTTCCAGACTGATTTTCCTGGTGGAAAGAGCTGCTGTTCCCTTTTTTCTGCCCTGTGCTGCAATGGTCGGTCCCACCTCCTGAAATTTGAATGCAAATGAAGATTCCTGCCAGAGAAAAGGTGCAACCACAGAAAGGTCTTGCTGCCCAAGAAGTGCCCAGGCTGCCCCAACAACTGCACCTCAAAGCCAAAGCTTGCAGACTGTTTTCCTGGTGGAAAGAGCTGCTGTTCCCTTTTTTCGGCCCTGCTCTGCAATAGCCGGACCCACCTTTTGAAAAATAGAATCCAAATGAAGATTGCTGCCAGACAAAAGGTGCCACCACAGAAAGGTCTTGGTGCACAACAAGTGCCCACGCTGCCCCAAGAACTACACCTGAAGGCAATGGTTCCAGACTGATTTTCCTGGTGGAAAGAGCTGCTGTTCCCTTTTTTCTGCCCTGCGCTGCAATGGTCGGTCCCACGTCCTGAAATTTGAATGCAAATGAAGATTCCTGCTAGAGAAAAGGTGCAACCACAGAAAGGTCTTGCTGCCCAAGAAGTGCTCAGGCTGCCCCAACAACTGCACCTCAAAGTCAAAGCTTCCAGACTGTTTTCCTGGTGGAAAGAGCTGCTGTTCCCTTTTTTCCGCCCTGTGCTGCAATGGCCGGACCCACCTTTTGAAAAATAGAATCCAAATGAAGATTGCTGCCAGACAAAAGGTGCCACCACAGAAAGCTCTTTGCTGCCCAAGAAGTGTCCAGGGTGCCCCACCAACTGCACCTCAAAGCCAAAGCTTCCAGACTTTTTTTCCTTAGGGAAAGGGCTGCTGTTCCCTTTTTTCAGCCCTCTGCTGCAATGGTCGATCCCACCTCCTGAGAAATAGAATCCAAATGAAGATTGCTGCCAGACAAAAGTACCACCACAGAAAGGTCTTGTTGCCCAAGAAGTGCCCAGGCTACCCCAACAACTACACCTCCAAGTCAAAGCTTCCAGACTTTTTTTCCTTAGGGAAAGAGCTGCTCTTCCCTTTTTTCAGCCCTGTGCTGCAATGGCCGGTCCCACCTCCTGAAAAATTGAATCCAAATGAAGATTCCTGCCAGACAAAAGGTGCCAACAACAGAAAACTCTTCCTGCCCGAGAAGTTCCCAGGCTACCCTAACAACTGCATCTCAAAACCAAAGCTTCCAGACAGTTTTTCCTGAGAGAAAAGACCTGCTGTTCCCTTTTTTCAACCCTGCTCTGCAATGACCAGTCCCACCTCCTGGAAAATTCAATGCAAATGAAGATTCCTGCCAGACAAAAGGTGCCACCACAGAAAGCTCTTTGCTGCCCAAGAAGTGCCCAGGGTGCCCCAACAACTGCACCTCCAAGTCAAAGCTTCCAGACTGTTTTTCCTGGTGGAAAGAGCTGCTGTTCCCTTTTTTCAGCCCTGCGCTGCAATGGCCGGTCCCACGTCTTTAAAAATTTACTCCAAATGAAGATTCCTGCCAGAGAAAAGTTGCCACCAGAGAAAGGTCTTGCTGCCCAAGAAGTGCTCAGGCTGTCCCAAAACTGCACGTGAAGCCAAAGGATCCAGACTATTTTTCCTGGTGGAAAGGGCTGCTGTTCCCTTTTTTCAGCCCTGCGCTGCAATGGCCAGTCCCACCTCCTGAAAAATAGAATCCATATGAAGATTCCTGCCAGACAAAAGGTGCCACCACGGAAAGGTCTTTGCTGCCCAAGAAGTGCCAGGGCTGCCCCAACAACTGCACGTGATGCCAAAGTTTCAGACTTTTTTTCCTTAGGGAAAGGGCTGCTGTGCCCTTTTTTCAGTCCTCTGCTGCAATGGCCGGTCCCACCTCCTGAGAAATAGAATTCAAATGAAGATTGCTGCCAGACAAAAGGTGCCACCACAGAAAGGTCTTGGTGCACAACAAGTGCCCACGCTGCCCCAAGAACTACACCTGAAGCCAAAGGTTCCAGACTTTTTTTCCTGGTGGAAAGAGCTGCTGTTCCCTTTTTTCTGCCCTGTGCTGCAATGGTCGGTCCCACCTCCTGAAATTTGAATGCAAATGAAGATTCCTGCCAGAGAAAAGGTGCAACCACAGAAAGGTCTTGCTGCCCAAGAAGTGCCCAGGCTGCCCCAACAACTGCACCTCAAAGCCAAAGCTTGCAGACTGTTTTCCTGGTGGAAAGAGCTGCTGTTCCCTTTTTTCGGCCCTGCGCTGCAATAGCCGGACCCACCTTTTGAAAAATAGAATCCAAATGAAGATTGCTGCCAGACAAAAGGTGCCACCACAGAAAGCTCTTTGCTGCCCAAGAAGTGTCCAGGGTGCCCCACCAACTGCACCTCAAAGCCAAAGCTTCCAGACTTTTTTTCCTTAGGGAAAGGGCTGCTGTTCCCTTTTTTCAGCCCTCTGCTGCAATGGTCGATCCCACCTCCTGAGAAATAGAATCCAAATGAAGATTGCTGCCGGACAAAAGTACCACCACAGAAAGGTCTTGTTGCCCAAGAAGTGCCCAGGCTACCCCAACAACTACACCTCCAAGTCAAAGCTTCCAGACTTTTTTTCCTTAGGGAAAGAGCTGCTCTTCCCTTTTTTCAGCACTGTGCTGCAATGGCCGGTCCCACCTCCTGAAAAATTGAATCCAAATGAAGATTCCTGCCAGACAAAAGGTGCCAACAACAGAAAACTCTTCCTGCCCGAGAAGTTCCCAGGTTACCCTAACAACTGCATCTCAAAGCCAAAGCTTCCAGACTATTTTTCCTGAGAGAAAAGACCTGCTGTTCCCTTTTTTCAACCCTGCTCTGCAATGACCAGTCCCACCTCCTGGAAAATTCAATGCAAATGAAGATTCCTGCCAGACAAAAGGTGCTACCACAGAAAGCTCTTTGCTGCCCAAGAAGTACCCAGGGTGCCCCAACAACTGCACCTCCAAACCAAAGGTTCCAGACTTTTTTTCCTGGTGGAAAGAGCTGCTGTTCCCTTTTTTCAGCCCTGCGCTGCAATGGCCGGTCCCACGTCTTTAAAAATTTACTCCAAATGAAGATTCCTGCCAGAGAAAAGTTGCCACCAGAAAAATGTCTTGCTGCCCAAAAAGTGCTCAGGCTGTCCCAAAACTGCACGTGAAGCCAAAGGATCCAGACTATTTTTCCTGGTGGAAAGGGCTGCTGTTCCCTTTTTTCAGCCCTGCGCTGCAATGGCCAGTCCCACCTCCTGAAAAATAGAATCCAAATGAAGATTCCTGCCAGACAAAAGGTGCCACCACAGAAAGGTCTTTGCTGCCCAAGAAGTGCCAGGGCTGCCCCAACAACTGCACGTGATGCCAAAGCTTCAGACTTTTTTTCCTTAGGGAAAGGGCTGCTGTTCCCTTTTTTCAGCCCTCTGCTGCAATGGCCGGTCCCACCTCCTGAGAAATAGAATTCAAATGAAGATTGCTGCCAGACAAAAGGTGCCACCACAGAAAGGTCTTGGTGCACAACAAGTGCCCACGCTGCCCCAAGAGCTACACCTGAAGCCAAAGGTTCCAGACTGATTTTCCTGGTGGAAAGAGCTGGTGTTCCTTTTTCTGCCCTGCGCTGCAATGGTCGGTCCCACGTCCTGAAATTTGAATGCAAATGAAGATTCCTGCCAGAGAAAAGGTGCAACCACAGAAAGGTCTTGCTGCCCAAGAAGTGCCCAGGCTGCCCCAACAACTGCACCTCAAAGCCAAAGCTTGCAGACTGTTTTCCTGGTGGAAAGAGCTGCTGTTCCCTTTTTTCGGCCCTGCTCTGCAATAGCCGGACCCACCTTTTGAAAAATAGAATCCAAATGAAGATTGCTGCCAGACAAAAGGTGCCACCACAGAAAGGTCTTGGTGCACAACAAGTGCCCACGCTGCCCCAAGAACTACACCTGAAGGCAATGGTTCCAGACTGATTTTCCTGGTGGAAAGAGCTGCTGTTCCCTTTTTTCTGCCCTGCGCTGCAATGGTCGGTCCCACGTCCTGAAATTTGAATGCAAATGAAGATTCCTGCCAGAGAAAAGGTGCAACCACAGAAAGGTCTTGCTGCCCAAGAAGTGCTCAGGCTGCCCCAACAACTGCACCTCAAAGTCAAAGCTTCCAGACTGTTTTCCTGGTGGAAAGAGCTGCTGTTCCCTTTTTTCCGCCCTGTGCTGCAATGGCCGGACCCACCTTTTGAAAAATAGAATCCAAATGAAGATTGCTGCCAGACAAAAGGTGCCACCACAGAAAGCTCTTTGCTGCCCAAGAAGTGTCCAGGGTGCCCCACCAACTGCACCTCAAAGCCAAAGCTTCCAGACTTTTTTTCCTTAGGGAAAGGGCTGCTGTTCCCTTTTTTCAGCCCTCTGCTGCAATGGTCGATCCCACCTCCTGAGAAATAGAATCCAAATGAAGATTGCTGCCAGACAAAAGTACCACCACAGAAAGGTCTTGTTGCCCAAGAAGTGCCCAGGCTACCCCAACAACTACACCTCCAAGTCAAAGCTTCCAGACTTTTTTTCCTTAGGGAAAGAGCTGCTCTTCCCTTTTTTCAGCCCTGTGCTGCAATGGCCGGTCCCACCTCCTGAAAAATTGAATCCAAATGAAGATTCCTGCCAGACAAAAGGTGCCAACAACAGAAAACTCTTCCTGCCCGAGAAGTTCCCAGGCTACCCTAACAACTGCATCTCAATACCAAAGCTTCCAGACAGTTTTTCCTGAGAGAAAAGACCTGCTGTTCCCTTTTTTCAACCCTGTTCTGCAATGACCAGTCCCACCTCCTGGAAAATTCAATGCAAATGAAGATTCCTGCCAGACAAAAGGTGCCACCACAGAAAGCTCTTTGCTGCCCAAGAAGTACCCAGGGTGCCCCAACAACTGCACCTCCAAACCAAAGGTTCCAGACTGTTTTTCCTGGTGGAAAGAGCTGCTGTTCCCTTTTTTCAGCCCTGCGCTGCAATGTTCGGTCCCACGTCTTTCAAAATTTACTCCAAATGAAGATTCCTGCCAGAGAAAAGTTGCCACCAGAGAAAGGTCTTGCTGCCCAAAAAGTGCTCAGGCTGTCCAAAAACTGCACGTGAAGCCAAAGGATCCAGACTATTTTTCCTGGTGGAAAGGGTTGCTGTTCCCTTTTTTCAGCCCTGCGCTGCAATGGCCAGTCCCACCTCCTGAAAAATAGAATCCAAATGAAGATTCCTGCCAGACAAAAGGTGCCACCACAGAAAGGTCTTTGCTGCCCAAGAAGTGCCAGGGCTGCCCCAACAACTGCACGTGATGCGAAAGCTTCAGACTTTTTTTCCTTAGGGAAAGGGCTGCTGTTCCCTTTTTTCAGCCCTCTGCTGCAATGGCCGGTCCCACCTCCTGAGAAATAGAATTCAAATGAAGATTGCTGCCAGACAAAAGGTGCCACCACAGAAAGGTCTTGGTGCACAACAAGTGCCCACGCTGCCCCAAGAGCTACACCTGAAGCCAAAGGTTCCAGACTGATTTTCCTGGTGGAAAGAGCTGCTGTTCCCTTTTTTCTGCCCTGTGCTGCAATGGTCGGTCCCACCTCCTGAAATTTGAATGCAAATGAAGATTCCTGCCAGAGAAAAGGTGCAACCACAGAAAGGTCTTGCTGCCCAAGAAGTGCCCAGGCTGCCCCAACAACTGCACCTCAAAGCCAAAGCTTGCAGACTGTTTTCCTGGTGGAAAGAGCTGCTGTTCCCTTTTTTCGGCCCTGCTCTGCAATAGCCGGACCCACCTTTTGAAAAATAGAATCCAAATGAAGATTGCTGCCAGACAAAAGGTGCCACCACAGAAAGGTCTTGGTGCACAACAAGTGCCCACGCTGCCCCAAGAACTACACCTGAAGGCAATGGTTCCAGACTGATTTTCCTGGTGGAAAGAGCTGCTGTTCCCTTTTTTCTGCCCTGCGCTGCAATGGTCGGTCCCACGTCCTGAAATTTGAATGCAAATGAAGATTCCTGCTAGAGAAAAGGTGCAACCACAGAAAGGTCTTGCTGCCCAAGAAGTGCTCAGGCTGCCCCAACAACTGCACCTCAAAGTCAAAGCTTCCAGACTGTTTTCCTGGTGGAAAGAGCTGCTGTTCCCTTTTTTCCGCCCTGTGCTGCAATGGCCGGACCCACCTTTTGAAAAATAGAATCCAAATGAAGATTGCTGCCAGACAAAAGGTGCCACCACAGAAAGCTCTTTGCTGCCCAAGAAGTGTCCAGGGTGCCCCACCAACTGCACCTCAAAGCCAAAGTTTCCAGACTTTTTTTCCTTAGGGAAAGGGCTGCTGTTCCCTTTTTTCAGCCCTCTGCTGCAATGGTCGATCCCACCTCCTGAGAAATAGAATCCAAATGAAGATTGCTGCCAGACAAAAGTACCACCACAGAAAGGTCTTGTTGCCCAAGAAGTGCCCAGGCTACCCCAACAACTACACCTCCAAGTCAAAGCTTCCAGACTTTTTTTCCTTAGGGAAAGAGCTGCTCTTCCCTTTTTTCAGCCCTGTGCTGCAATGGCCGGTCCCACCTCCTGAAAAATTGAATCCAAATGAAGATTCCTGCCAGACAAAAGGTGCCAACAACAGAAAACTCTTCCTGCCCGAGAAGTTCCCAGGCTACCCTAACAACTGCATCTCAAAACCAAAGCTTCCAGACAGTTTTTCCTGAGAGAAAAGACCTGCTGTTCCCTTTTTTCAACCCTGCTCTGCAATGACCAGTCCCACCTCCTGGAAAATTCAATGCAAATGAAGATTCCTGCCAGACAAAAGGTGCCACCACAGAAAGCTCTTTGCTGCCCAAGAAGTGCCCAGGGTGCCCCAACAACTGCACCTCCAAACCAAAGGTTCCAGACTGTTTTTCCTGGTGGAAAGAGCTGCTGTTCCCTTTTTTCAGCCCTGCGCTGCAATGTTCGGTCCCACGTCTTTCAAAATTTACTCCAAATGAAGATTCCTGCCAGAGAAAAGTTGCCACCAGAGAAAGGTCTTGCTGCCCAAAAAGTGCTCAGGCTGTCCCAAAACTGCACGTGAAGCCAAATGATCCAGACTATTTTTCCTGGTGGAAAGGGCTGCTGTTCCCTTTTTTCAGCCCTGCGCTGCAATGGCCAGTCCCACCTCCTGAAAAATAGAATCCAAATGAAGATTCCTGCCAGACAAAAGGTACCACCACAGAAAGGTCTTTGCTGCCCAAGAAGTGCCAGGGCTGCCCCAACAACTGCACGTGATGCCAAAGCTTCAGACTTTTTTTCCTGGTGGAAAGGGCTGCTGTTCCCTTTTTTCACCCCTCTGCTGCAATGACCGGTCCCACCTCCTGAGAAATAGAATTCAAATGAAGATTCCTGCCAGACAAAAGGTGCCACCACAGAAAGGTCTTGCTGCCCAACAAGTGCTTACGCTGCCCCAAGAACTACACCTGAAGCCAAAGGTTCCAGACTTTTTTTCCTTAGGGAAAGAGCTGCTCTTCCCTTTTTTCAGCCCTGCGCTGCAACGGCCGGTTCCACCTCCTGAAAAATTGAATCCAAATAAGATTGCTGCCAGACAAAAGGTAACACCACAGAAATCTCTTGATGCCCAAGAAGTTCCCAGGCGACCCCAACAACTACACCTCCAAGTCAAAGCTTCCAGACTTTTTTTCCTTAGGGAATGAACTGCTCTTCCCTTTTTTCAGCCCTGTGCTGCAATAGCCGGACCCACCTTTTGAAAAATAGAATCCAAATGAAGATTGCTGCCAGACAAAAGGTAACACCACAGAAATCTCTTGGTGCACAACAAGTGCCCAGGCTGCCCTAAGAACTACACCTGAAGCCAAAGGTTCCAGACTGTTTTTCTGGTGGAAAGAGCTGCTGTTCCCTTTTTTCCGCCCTGCGCTGCAATGTCCGGACCCACCTTTTGAAAAATAGAATCTAAATGAAGATTGCTGCCAGACCAAAGTTGCCACCACAGAAAGCTCTTTGCTGCCCAAGAAGTGTCCAGGGTGCCCCACCAACTGCACCTCAAATCCAAAACTTCCAGACTTTTTTTCCTTAGGGAAAGGGCTGTAGTTCCCTTTTTTCAGCCCTCTGCTGCAATGGTCGATCCCACCTCCTGAGAAATAGAATCCAAATGAAGATTGTTGCCAGACAAAAGTACCACCACGGAAAGGTCTTTGCTGCCCAAGAAGTGCCCAGGCTTCTCCACCAACTGCACCTCAAAGCCAAAGCTTCCAGACTTTTTTCCTGGTGAAAAGAGCTGCTGTTCCCTTTTTTCAGCCATGCGCTGCAATGGCCGGTCCCACCTCCTGAAAAATTCAATGCAAATGAAGATTCGTGCCAAACAAAAGGTGCCACCACAGAAAGGTCTTGCTGCCCAAGAAGTGCCCAGGTTACCCCAACAACTACACCTCCGAGTCAAAGCTTCCAGACTTTTTTTCCTTAGGGAAAGAGCTGCTGTTCCCTTTTTTCAGCCCTGCGCTGCAGTGACCGGTCCCACGTCTTTAAAAATTTACTCCAAATGAAGATTCCTGCCAGAGAAAAGTTGCCACCAGAGAAAGGTCTTGCTGCCCAAGAAGTGTTCAGGCTGCCCCAAAACTGCACGTGAAGCCAAAGGATCCAGATTTTTTTTCCTGGTGGAAAGAGCTGCTGTTCCTTTTTTCTGCCCTGCGCTGCAATGGTGTCCCACGTCCTGAAATTTGAATGCAAATGAAGATTCCTGCCAGAGAAAAGGTGCAACCACAGAAAGGTCTTGCTGCCCAAGAAGTGCCCAGGCTGCCCCAACAACTGCACCTCAAAGCCAAAGCTTCCAGACTGTTTTCCTGGTGGAAAGAGCTGCTGTTCCCTTTTTTCCGCCCTGCGCTGCAATAGCCGGACCTACCTTTTGAAAAATAGAATCCAAATGAAGATTGCTGCCAGACAAAAGGTGCCACCACAGAAAGCTCTTTGGTGCCCAAGAAGTGTCCAGGGTGCCCCACCAACTGCACCTCAAAGCCAAAGCTTCCAGACTTTTTTTCCTTAGGGAAAGGGCTGTAGTTCCCTTTTTTCAGCCCTCTGCTGCAATGGTCGATCCCACCTCCTGAGAAATAGAATCCAAATGAAGATTGCTGCCAGACAAAAGGTGCCACCACAGAAAGGTCTTTCTGCCCAACAAGTGCTTAGGCTGCCCCAAGAACTACACCTGAAGCCAAAGGTTCAAGACTTTTTTTCCTGGTGGAAAGAGCTGCTGTTCCCTTTTTTCAGCCCTGTGCTGCAATGGCCGGTCCCACCTCCTGAAAAATTGAATCCAAATGAAGCCAAAGCTTCCAGACTGTTTTTGCTGGTGGAAAGAGCTGCTGTTCCCTTTTTTCAGCCCTGCGCTTCCATGGTCGGATCTACCTCCTGAAATTTGAATGCAAATGAAGATTCCTGCCAGAGAAAAGGTGCCACCAAAGAAAGCTCTTGCTGCCCAAGGAGTGCCCAGGCTGCCCCTACAACTGCACCTCAAAGGAAAACTTCCAGACTTTTTTTCCTTACGGAAAGAGATGCTGATCCCCTTTTTCAACCCTGCGCTGCAATTGTCGGTCTCAACTTCTGGAGAAGTGAATGGAAATGAAGATTCCTGCCTGAGAAAGGTACCACCACAGAAAGGACTTGCTGTTCAAGGACTGCCCAGGGTGTCCCTACATCTGCACTTCAAAGCCAAAGCTTTCAGACTGTTTTTCCTGGTGGAAAGGGCTGCTGTTCCCTTTTTTCAGCCCTGCGCTGCAATTGCTGGTCCCACCTCCTGAGAAATAGAATTCAAATGATGATTCCTGCCAGACAAAAGTTGCCACCACAGAAATGTCTTGGTGCACATCAAGTGCTTCAGGTGCCCCAACAACTGCACCTGAAACCAAAACTTCCAGACTGTTTTTCCTGGTGGAAAGAGCTGCTGTTCCCTTTTTTCAGCTCTGCGTTTCAATGGCCTGTCCTACCTTTTTAAAAATTGAAAATAAATGAAGATTCGTGACAGACAAAAGCTGCCAGCACAGAAATCTCTTGCTGCCCAAGAAGTACCCAGGCTGCCCCACCAACTGCACCTGAAGCCAAAGGATCCAGATGTTCTTGCCTGGAGGAAAGGGCTGTTTTTCCTTTTGTTTTTCTGGCCTGCTCTACAATGGCCAAAGGAGATCCAAAAATTGAATGCAAATGAAGATTGTTGCCAGATAAAAGGTGCCACCACAGAAGCTCTTGCTGCCCAAGAAGTGCCCTGGGTGTCCCACCAACTGCCCCTCAAAGTGATAGCATACGGGCTTTCTTTTTTGGGAGAAAGGCTGTTGTTTGTTTCTTTTCGGAACCCTGCACTCGTCTCCCATAATTGAAGACAAATGACACTTTATCCCAAATATGAGGTGCCCAATCCCTGCGTCCCTTGATGCTCTCCCAGTGCCACATCAGGATCCTGTGCGGGAGCACGTGCTGCGTTGTCTCCTATGGCAAAAGCAGGTGTTCCCGACTCCAGGGCTCTTCCCCGATCCAGTATGTGAAGAGCAGGGGACGGAGTATCTCGGCACCTCAGTTACTTCTGGCAAGAGACTCCATCCCTCCCAGAGCCTTTGGGAGACCTGCCGGAGTCACACACAGGAGCCCCTCTGGCCAGGTCTCCCTGCTGCCGGGGAGGGGCGGGGAAGAGCAGAGCCCGCTCCTCGCCGAGGATGCACATGGCAGCAAAAGGCTGCAGGTAGGAGTGGGAGCCCAGGCCATTGCAGTCTAAGATTCCCAGGAGCAGGTGGCCCAGCAGCTCCTGTTCCCAAGACACCGGTTCTCAATCCACGGCTCCCGGGAAGCTGCGGCTTTGCCGGAGGAGAAGATCCTTTCTGTGGTGCTGGACAAGATCGTCCAGTGACGAAGGCAAGTGTTTCCAACTCCAGGGCTGTCTCTTGAGCCGCTTCTAGAGTAGAATATCAGGGAATATCTCCGCATCTCTGTTCCTTCCTGCGATAGCCTCCATCCCTTCCCCGAGCTCTGGCAGTCCTGGTGGACTGCAGACAGATTAGCCTCTGCCTAAAGGACAAAATCCAGCCTATACGGCAAGGACTTTAAGTAGTTCAGTTTTGAGCCAGTAGGGCACTGCAGGACTGTTGTGTAAACACTAAATAAGGAGAAGGGGAAGGAAGAAAATAGAAAGTTTTTTTTTTTGGTTGCAAACAGGTTTTTTTCATGTGGGTTTAGGGTGGATATTTGGGAAAGGTTCTTCCCTCTGAGGGTGGTTGGCACTGGACCAGGCTCCCCAGGGCAGTGGTCGCAAAGCAAGGCTGGCAGAGTTCAGGCGCACGGTGTGACTCTTGGGGTCGGTCCTGTGCCGGGCAAAGGCTTGCACTGGACGCTCCTCGTGGGTCCCTTCCAACTGAGCATGTTCTGTGATGGTGCGATGAGTTCCCTCTCTTTGAACACTTTTGTTCTTTTTAGGACTCCTCGCTGGCCGGGGGCCGAAGCGCACCTTCCTTGCGCCTGCTTCCCTGGCCGTTGCGGCGGCCGCAGCCGGGCGCTGAGTGGCCGCTCCCCGCGCGGGCAGGGCCGCTGCTCCAGGAGTGGGGGGGCAGCGCCGGCGCCTCGAGGATTCCCGGGATTCCCTGGCCGGTTTCCAGGCAACGCTCCCCGCGCGCTCCTCGCTCCAGGGCCGAAGGTGCGCAGCCAATGGGAGGCGGTGGAGTGGGCGGGGCGATGCGGGGATTGGGCGGGGCGGGGGCGGGGCCGAGAAGGGCGGTTGGTGGGGTTTGGGTGAGGGTGGGAGCGGGCGGGGCCGGGAGCGGGAGCGCTGCCGCTGAGCGACCCCCGGGCAGCGGCCCCCGGGGGAGACCCCCGGCGAGTGGCCCCCGGTGCGCGGTCCCGAGGGAGAGACCCCCCGTGTGCGGCCCCCGGCGAGTGGCCGCTGGTGAGCGGCCCCCAGTAAATGACAGCCAGTGAGCGACCCGCGGTGAAGAAGCCCCGGTAAGTGAGCCCTGGGGAGGGACCCCGGTGAGCGACCCGCGGTGAACAACCCCTGGCAAGTGACCCCCGGGGAGGGACCCTCGGCAAGTGAGCCCCGGGGAGTGAGCCCCGGGGAGGGACCCCCAATGAGTGAGCCCCGGGGAGGGATCCCCGGTGCGCGGCCCCCGCGGGGTGTCGGGCCGGGGCTGGGCGCGTTCCTTCCCCGTGCAGAGCCGAGCGGGGCCGTGGCGGGAGCGGGGCCGGAGCGGAGCCGGCCGGGGGGGCAGAGGGGAGCCCCGAGCCGCCTTCTGCCGAGGGGGCTGCTGGAAAGGAGCCTGCGCTGGGAGGAGCGGGGCACGTGGCCCGAGGCTGAGGCAGGGGAGCTTCAGGTCAGCTCCTGGAGAAAGGTTTCTCGCTGTGTTTTTCGGGGGGGCTCGGGCACTGCAATGGGTTGCCCAGGCGGAGCCAGCAGCCCGGCAGGTGTTTCAGAGGCGCCTGCATCTGGCCATGGCTGACACGGTTTGGTGCTTTGGGGGTTGCTGGGGTAGTGCTGGGCTGACGGTTGACTTGAAGGAATCATGGAAGGTGCTGAGTTGGGAGGGTCCCACCGGCACCGTGGAGTCCAGCTCCTGAGTTTTAGGCACCCCTAAAAGGAACCGAATCTGCATTGAGCTGTTTGGCTCCAAAAACTCTTCTGCCCCTAGTCTACAGTGCAAAGTAAAAGAAAACAGACCGTGCAAAATAGAGGCCTGTGTTCCCCCCAAGGGAAGGCAGGCAGGTACAAACCAGGACAGTAAATCAAAGCTCAGAACATACGTTCTTGGTCCCCCCAGTTGTATGACACATCACACCAGTCCTCTGTTCATTACCTGTGTAGAACTCTCATCAGGAACCCCAAACTTTCTTGTGTGTATTTGTAGAGATATGTATAGATATGTATAGATATGTATAGGTAGATAGATATACATACATAGATATGTATAGGTATACATTTGTGTGTATCTCTATAAGATTCTGTATCTTTGGATGTGATATTGGCATGCTATTGTTGTGTGGCAACAAGTGGACTTAAAAGGTTACAACACTTTAGGAGAGCACCTTTCTAATTATGGATTCTATTTTTTAAAGAAGGTAACAGGAAAACAACTCTTTAGCCAAATATAAGTTAAGACATTAATCAGAGCAAATGTTTGGATTTTTATTTCCAATTGTACAACAAGTCAACCATCCCTTATCTTCATGGTTGAGAATCTGGACCTGTAAATATTCACAATTAGATGGTTCATTGGGGAGGACAAGTCCTCCAAGAGCAGATGGTGTACAATGTGGGGGTCCCCACTGCACCCGTAAGTACCTATCTGGTTTCTCCGGCCTCCAAGCAGTAGCTATTGTTTCACAGCCCCAATACCCGCAATGATAATGTCCTGGGTAATTACAAAAAGACTTCCCTGGGTTAGAGGTCGGGCACCAATATGTAGCTCCTTTGTTAACTGTCACTGAGGGCTTCCTTCCTCCCTGTCCACATTCCTGGGGTATATTGGCCATTAGTAGATCACAAACGGTTACATTGAACCTAGGACTTATAGCAGTTATCATTTTCCTTACAACCTTAGAATCTCTTGACCTGATTATGGTCCATTCAAATGGTTGGTGGGCATATCCCAGAAAGCTCATAAAAACTATTACTCCAATGATTATTGCCAATTTTCGCTCCATTTTGTTGTTTTTGAGTCCCATCCCTGTATTATCAGTGATTCTTATTTCCCACACTCTTACCTCTCTGCCTTCCTTCGTCTGTTCCTGTGCAGGGAACAACGAGGTTCTAGCTCTTCTTGGCAGCAGAGGTATTCTTCAGGGAATACTGATTAAATTGCTCTATCGCCTTTCACTGATTCAGGCTGGGACTCTTCTAATTTGAGTTTTTGAATTTTGTCAAGTAACCCCAATAAGTCAATATATCTCTTTCGACTTGGTTTTTCCAATTTCCATGAGAATCTAGTACGGCACAGTTCTATTAATACTCTATTCCAATTATGTTCATACACTTCCCAAGTTTCTGGGACTAACCACTCCCAACCACAAAATGCCTTTATTATTTCAGCTTTAGCTAATTGTTCGCTTATAGATTCAGTAGAACTTGTTCTACACCTCATACAATAAGGTTGCCCTCTTAGTGAAACACAGCGCCACTGTTTGCCGCACTTCTTACACTTACATCCTACCCAGCTGTAATGAGTAGACCCGGGATGTTTTATGCAGGATATTCCATGTGGATCGCGTCCGCCTGGTATGTCTGTTTCCACCTCGCAGCAAAAAGGCAAAACCGTTTGAGTTCCAACTATTCTATATAGTCCTGAACCTCCAGTTTGTTCAGGTATTCCTTCTAAATTCCATGGAACATAATACGCTCTCCTTAGAGTCTGTCCTTGTGGTATCTGAAAAAAAGAATACAGGCTGGGCCTTACACCTTCTTCTTCAAAGTTCATCTGTGGGCCGCACTCTCTTTATTTTCATCTGTAAGTTCCCAGGATTCGAAGTCACCCTCCACTCCAAATTCTTTATCGGTCCTTTCACTCGTGAGGCATGAGTCCACCCTCGCTCAGCTGTCCTTACTGAGGTATCTGTAGTGAGAAGTACGGCAAATGGCCCCTCCCACTGTGGAGTTAGTGATGTTTCTCTCCAGGTTTTAATTAACACCTGATCACCAGGTTGAATTTTATGGATAGCTAAGTCCAAAGGAGGTCTTTGAGTTACCAATCCTTTCTTTCTTAACTCTTGTCTTCTCCTCATTAATTCAATAATATACTCTCTTAAACGTATGTCCTCAACTTTAGGGTGATCTACTGGGGTCCCAAATTCATAAGGCATACCATATAGCATCTCAAATGGTGAAATACCTGTATCTGTCCGAGGTTGGGTTCTGATGTATAGTAATGTCAAAGGAAGACACTTTACCCAATTCATTTTAGTCTCTAACATCAATTTAGTTAAATGTTTCTTAATTTCCCCATTCATTCGTTCTACTCTTCCCGAACTCTAAGGGTGCCAAGGGGCATGATATTCCCACTTGATGCCTAGCAGCTCTGTTACTTCTTTAATTACCTTTGAAGTAAAGTGAGTTCCCCTGTCTGAATCTATTGTAGTGACAACACCATACCTAGGTACAATCTCTTCTAATAGGATTTTAGATACCACTTTAGCTGTACACCGAGCAGTGGGAAAAGCTTCCACAAAGTGTGTCAGATGATCCACTAACACCAACAAATACTGATACCTTCCCACTCTTGGCAATTCGGTAAAATCAACTTGAATGCTCTCCAACGGCCTTTTAGCTAATTCTCTTCCTCCTTTGACTTTATCTCTCAAATACCCTCTCTTCACCTTTTTACAAGTCAGACATCCTTCCAAGGCTTTCTTAGCTATATCATACACTCCGACACATACATATCTATTCTCAAAATGATCTACCAAGGCCTGGGTACTCCAATGAGTCTGTTCATGCAGTCTACCCATAATTTTACAGGCAAGGCCTTTGGGAATTACTTCTCTCCCATCTGACAACAACCACTTTCCCTGTTCTTCTCTTGCACCTACTTGCAACAATTTTTCCTTTTCTCGATTGCTAAAAGACTTAGGGATCTGTTCACTTCCTAGCTCTTGTTCACTCACCACTAACAGAGCTGCTTTCTTTGCCTCAGCGTCAGCTAGATTGTTTCCTCTGGCTGTTACTTTCAATCCCTTCTGATGACCTTTTACATGCACTACGGCAATCTGTTTCGGGCCTCTTAGAGCTCTCAACACCTCTCGAATCAGATTCTCATGAACTAGCCCTTTTCCTTTTGCATTTGCTAGCCCTCTTTCTTCCCATATCTTTCCAAAAGTGTGTACTACTCCAAAAGCATATTTTGAATCTGTGAATATAGTTCCTACCTTCCCTTCTAACAGCTGAAGAGATCTTAGCAAAGCATAAAGTTCACATACTTGAGCTGACCAAGTACTACACAAAGATCCAGATTCCCTGACTTGAAAGGTAACTCCATCCACTATAGCATAGCCTGATCTCCTTTTTCCATCTACTACTCCAGACGAACCATCAATATAAAGTTTTTCACCTGTATCTAATTCCTCTTCTTCTAGATCTCCTCTAATTTTTGTCTGGAGACTTATGACTTGGATGCAATCATGTACTATATTTCCTTGAGGTTCACCATACAGAAACTGAGCTGGATTCTGTAAATGAGTTACTTCCAGTTCCAACTTAGGAGTATTCAACAAAATACTCTCATATTTCAACAACCTGCTATCAGTCAACCATTTCTCTGCCCTTTGTTTCAGTACTCCTCTGATGTCGTGAGGAGTATATACCTTTAAATCCCCACCAAAAGTAATTTTTACAGCTTCTTCCACCAAAAGCGCAGTAGCCACTATAGCTTGTAAACAAGTGGGCCAACCTCTACTGACTGGATCCAGGATTTTTGAATAGTATCCTACAGGTTTCTTATGTTCCGCCCATTTCTGAGTTAATACACCATAAGCTGATCCATTTTCCACGTTTACAAACAGATAAAAGGGCTTCCTAGTGTCTGGAAGACTAAGCACCAGAGAATTTATCAAATCCTCTTTTAATGCTTCTAACTTACTCTCATCCTCATCATTCCACTTTACTAATTTCTCCTTGGCCAGTTTTTCATATAGAAACTTTACTTTGTTGCTATAGTTCTCTATCCATTGCCTACAGTATCCCAAAAGTCCTAGTATCTGTCTGATTTGCCTTTTGCTCTTAGGTGCAGATAGGGACAGTATTCCTTCTACTCTTTCAGGGTCTAACCCTTTACATCCTTTACTTAACCAATGTCCCAGGTACTTTACTCTCTCTTCAGTAAACTGCAACTTGGATTTAGACACCTTTAGGCCCTTATCACCCAAAAAATTCAGGAGCCTAATGCTTTCATCTCTTACAGATTCAGCATCTTTCCCCGCTATCAGCAGATCATCAACATATTGCACTAACACTGTACCCTCTCTCGGATCGAAGGACTCTAGCAACTGTTCCAGAGCTTGCCCGAACAAATTTGGCGACTCTGTAAACCCCTGGGGCAAGACTGTCCCTCTCAACTGCTGTTTCCTATGTGTATCAGGGTCCTCCCATTCGAATGCAAAATAATTTCTACTCTCCTCCTTAAGAGGGCACGTCCAAAAGGCATCTTTCAAATCTATTACGCTATACCATTGGTACTCTGGGGATACTTGACTTAATAAAGTGTATGGATTAGCAACTACAGGAAATCTTGCCACTGTTTGTTTATTCACTTCCCTTAGGTCTTGCACCAACCGATAAGTCCCATCAGGCTTTTTCACCGGCAAAATGGGCGTGTTATGAGGGGACATACAAGGTTCTAATAGTCCTTTTGCCAACAGTCTTTCTATGATAGGCTTAAGGCCCACTTTCCCTTCATTAGGAATTGGATACTGTTTTACTCTGATTGGTTTATCTGGATCTTTTATAGATATTTCAAATGGTTCAATATCTAGTTTCCCTACAGTGTCAGGAGTATACCACACCTCTGGGCTAATTTTGGTTTCATCTTCTGCCGTAAGGGCATAAATTTTTACTTTCAACTGTTGCTCTGAGACCTCTAAGTTAACTCCTAACTCAACCATCAAATCTCTTCCTAATAAATTATATTCTGCCTCTGGGACTAACAAAAAGGTTCCCAAGACAAACTTATTAGAAGCTTCTATTTCAACATCTTTAATCATAGGTACCTTAAAAGGCTCCCCTTTTGCTCCAATCACTTGGACTTCGTCGGATGATATTACGCATCCTTGAGGTAGTTGTTGTACAGTTGATCTTTCTGCTCCCGAGTCCACAAGGAACTCTATAACTTGTTGCTGAGGACCCACTTTCAATTTTATCAAGGGCTCTGTGTTCTTCGGGGTCCCCAGCAGATAGAGCCCCTGACCGCTCTAATCTTCTAAAAAGATCTGCTCATCTTTCTGCTTCTTTCTGCAATTTCTCTGAATATGTCCCTTCTGGCCACAATAATGACACTCAACTTCTCTGAAATTTACCCTCCTACTTCTACTTGGTTGTGCCTTGTCATTAAGCCTAAAGGACTCTTTTCTCTCCTTTTCCCTGTTACTATTTTGCTCTCCTCTGATGGCTGCTACCAAAACCCTTGTCTGTTTCTTCTGCATGTCTTCCTTTTCCTTTTGCTTTTCTTCTTCTCTTACCTCATCTCTCCTAACATACACCTCCTGAGCTTCTCTCAACAACAAATCCAAGCCTTTTGTTTGCCAGTCTCTATTCTTTTCTAACTTTTTCCTAATATCTTCCCAGGATCCTTGGACAAACCTAAGCTTGAGTACTGCTTGTCCCATAACATCATCCTCAGGATCCATCCCTGAATACAATTGGAAACTCTTCCTCAATCTCTCCAATCAATCTGTGGGTGACTCATCCTTCTTTTGATATTCCTTAAATGCTCTATCTATATTTTGTCCTCTAGGGACAGACTCCCGTATTCCCTGAACGATCATACTCCTTAGATCATCCATTAGGGCCCTATCTTCGGGTCTCTGATTATTCCAATTAGGCTTTTCAAGGGGCCACTTAGTCTCAGCAGCTGGACCTTGCTGATGCCTTCTATCCCAATTTCTCATGCCAGCTGCCCTAATCATTCCCCTTTCTTCCACTGTAAATAAAATGCCTAATATAGCTTGCATCTCATCCCAAGTATAGGTGTTAGGCCCTAAGAATTGATCAAACCTTTCGGAAACCCCTATGGGGTCCTCTAAAAGATTCCCCATTTCCTTTTTAAAAGCTCGGACATCTCCGGAGCTAAGGGGCACCGATACAAATCCTATACCTCCCTGCCTCCCCGTTAACGCTGTCTCACGCAGGGGATATAACTGTGACTGTAGAGGGGGGTGTTCAGTTTTTGTGTGAGTCCTTGTCAAGTCAGTGGTTAAAAATGACTCACTAGCCCTATCGGCTGATAGGGGTGTAGAGGTGGACAACAAAATGGAGGGCTTCCGCCCTTGTGCAGACAAAATGGCGGATTCCCGCCTTTGTTCAGATAAAATGGCGGATTCCCGCCCTGTTGGACACAAAATGGTGGGTTCCCGCCCTGACTCAGGTAAAATGGCGGACTCTAACACTGTTGGAGCACTAGGTATCACTTTACTATCCTCACTATATGGAGGAATATAAGGTGGAGGTGAACTCCACAATTCAGAATTCTTATTAGGGTCCACTTGCTTCCCTTTTTCTTTTAGAGGAAACAACCGAGTAGGTGTACTAACTCCCAGCCAGATAACAGCATATTGGCTTTCCTCTAGACAATAAGGTCTTTTATCATTAACATGGTAATTCAAGATCTCACAAATCCAACCTTCTAAAGTGCCATAAATAGGCCAGTATATACCATTTCCTATCTGCCTACCTCCCCACACTTCAATGCAATAATAGATCATCTTGCTTTTCGACTTCCCGAGAGCATGTGGATTATTATTCCAATTCCTCAACACTATTCCTAGTGGGCTATTTGATGGAATGCCCAGCGACCTAGCCTCAAAGCCGCTTCTCTCAAATCTTCTCCCCTCCAGAGAGTCTGTTTTAGTTTTACTCTCAATATCACTTCCCTTCTCAGTAAGTAAATCCCTAACACGGTTCCTTTCACTCTGGGAGCTGCAGCTGCCTAGTACAGACTGTCTATTCTCCCGAGGGCACTTCTTCGCCAAATAGATTTTACTCCCTAGTCCTTTCCCTCCCCGGGAGCCACCAGACTTCAGGAGCTGCTCCTCATCAGAGGTCCTACTAGGCTGCTCTACCGTACAGCCACCCATGGGCGGGGAAGCCTTGCTCTTCCCCGATCCCATCTTCTGGAGTGCCTTCTCTCACACACGCAATCACTCAAATCACAAACGCTTCCCTCTGGTCGTGGTCTGCTCCCTCGCGGGCTACAGAAACCGCACTACTGAGAGGTCCACAATCACTTCGTCCTCAGAGGACGTCTCAAACAGGCACACTCCAGAACCCCCTCCCAACCGCCAAGGGGTACGCTATACTCACCTCTCCGTGGATGAGTCTTCGCTCGTTCTGGCAGTGCTGCTCAGAGCACTGGAGCGGCCCTTCCCCAACCAGACAACCCACAGTCGCCTCGCCTGTAATCGACTGCTGCTCTCAAACAGAGCTCACCATCAGTTCCTAGCTGCCCTTGAGCTAGGTGTTGTCTGGATCCGCATGCGAAAATTACGGAGATCTGCAGAAACCTACTTCCTTTTACTTGTTTGCCTTAAGAAACTAGTCGGTATGGAGAGGCTGAATGACAGAATCTCCCAGGGCCGTCGAAAAATGGGACGGGGGCACCCCCCCCAAAGAGTGTTTCTGTCACTCAGGGGTCTCCATCCGAGTCACGGCACCAATTGTTATCAATAAAAACGAGGCTATAATTTTGATTGCAAGGAAAAAAAGGTTTATTTAGGCTAACAAGCAAAAGCGGCTAGCCGGGCAACCGGGGGAAACCCTTGCTCCACCACAGTCAGCAAAATGGGGAACGGAAACAGTAACAATTACACCCTCGGTTGACACCACCCCCCTGAGTCATGTCAGTAGTTCACTGGTTGGGGTTTCACAAGCTGCTCCCTGTTTGGTTCCTCTTTCGCGTGCAGTTCTGTGGTTGGTGTCTCTAATTGTGGGCGTCGTTGCTGAGGGGTTTCCACTAATGATGTTAGAGTCATTAATCTCTATGAGGTCGTGGTTCTGGACTTAAAATTCAGAGGAGCTGACTGCCACCAATGTACAGGGTGCTCAACATCACATAATATCAGGCTCCTGGTTTCTTTACAGTAGGACTAGTAGTGCCTATTTATTTTACAAGGGCTGTTTCAGAGCTGTTCATATTCATATTTTCTTCTCTTCTTCCTAAACTGTATTTGCAGATTCTGTTATTCAAATGCACTTTCATGAAGGTGAAAGATAACAAATAGAGCCAGACATGTGGTACTTCACAGGACAGAAATACAATTCCCCTCACTATAAGAGGACTGCAATAGCATTAGAAATGCCCCATTTGCAGAGTCAGCAAAACTGTAGCTCTAAAGAAAAATTTAAAAAGGAGCACTTAACCCACTCACCTCACAACAGTGTTACTTGACAGAAGTAATGGAAATAAATGGAAAATAAAAACGCTGCCCATAATGTATTGCACTGGTGCTCTCCCTATGCACATCTCTGATCTTCATTGAGCTCAGAACTCAGTAATATATTTCAACAACCAAACTGGGTTTTAGACCTGCCACAATGCTTTTTGTAGAGGCTGTGGCAGGGGTGGAATAAAGGACACTATGAGTACAGAGAAGAGCAGGGGGAAAAGCAACTGTGGTATCTTTTATTTCTGACCCAAGCTGCTCTAGACAATCCTACAGCACTACCTAAAAATCTGGGACTGCAACAGTTCAGAATCCCTCCCCTTTTTTTTTTTCCCCTAGGTGGAAAATGATAAATAAACATACAGAGACTTGAAAAAAAAAAAAATCACAGGTAACACACTAACATACTTGTCTGTCTCCCACTGTGAAAGAATAAATTTCAAGATTAACATGCAATAAGTAGGAAGGAAATGTTGAAGGCTCCACCTCAGCCAACTGGAACTAACCTTGACTTTTGCATTTTCCCAGAAATTAATGAGGACCGATAGGAGGTGATAAGGAACACCATATCTTCCATAATGCACAGAGCTTTTTCTACCAGTCTACGAAGAAATAATTTACCATCCAAGATTTAACATCCATACTTGCCTTTTCCTTGCTAACATGCCCTTTTTCCCTTAATACAATCATTACCAGTGTGACCTTTCCCAGTGGTGACTGCGATTGTTCTAATTCTTTAGCTAATTAATTCCCAAAATTGTGGGAATATTTTTGAACCCTTAAGGTAACACTGTCCAAATGAGCTGAGTTTTCCTTCCTGTGGTGGGATTTTCCCACTTGAAGGCAAATATCTTTTGACTTTCCTGTGTTAAGGGAAGGCAGAAAAAGGCATCTCTTAAGTCTAATACTGTGAACCAAATTACACTTTCTTTTAATATTGTTAAAAAGGTATTTAGGTTTGCAACAGCTGCATGTATGTTTTAGCTATTTTATTTACTGCTCTTAAATCCTGAGCCAACCTATGTGTTCCATTTGTCTTTTGACTGGTAAAATTGGGGTGTTGCAGTCTGATTCACACTCTACAAAACCTTAATTTCAAAAAGTTGTCTATTATTGGCTCAATCCCTCTTCTATCTTCCAGCTTCAGTGCATATTGCTTCCTAACTACTGGGTTTGCTCCTGTCTGTAATTCTATTTCAGTGGGAGCTGCTCTTTTGACTTTCCTGGTGTTTCAGTAGCCCAAACTCCTGGGTATACCTGATCTAAAATTTGATTGACATTTGAATTACCCTGGCTTGGCTCCACATAGCTCATTGCTAAACTCAGAGCTGCTATTAATTGTTCTTCCTTTACCTTAAGTTCAAATTTACCTTGTTTGAATTCTATTACAGCTCCCAGATTTTCTAGAAGGTCTCTGCCCAATATGAGTTTGGATAAATTTGTTAAATACAAAAACTGATGCACTCCCATTTGTTTTCCAATTTTGAACTTTAGGGGTTTCAAAAGAAAGCTTTTCTGATTGGCCAGTGGCACCCACGACTTAAACATATTTATCACTTTTAGGTATTAATTCAAAACAGAAAATGTAGCCCTGGTATCAATTAGAAAATCTAATTCTTCTTTTTCTTCCCCTAGCTTAATTTTTACCAGCAGGTCCCCTAGGACTGGCCTGCCGACCCCCCCCTTCACTCAATACTCTGTAAGCAACAACAACCTCTCCTGTGCCTGTATTTCCACCTGTTAATTCAGGGCATTCTTGCTTCCAGTGTCCCTCTTTTCTGCAATGTGCACACTGGTTCTGACCCAGCCTTGTCTGTCGGGGAGGCAAACCTTACATCTGTTACGCAAGGCTCATACATATAACTAACAGTTGCAAAACTGACAAATCTTAATTCTAGGTCTTATCCAAAGTGATGTGCTTATAGTTAACTCTTCAGCACTACCTCTCATATAGCAACTCTTAGCATGATAATACCTTTAACTATGTGCTCCTGGATGTTTCAAGGTAAGCAAGATATATCAGGTACACAATAACAATACTTGGCCGAATACAAACAAAACCAGACCAGACCAGACTAGAGGGGATATTCCCCTGGGAGAGCGTCCTCTCCCGTGTTCCCTGCGAGACGGCGTCCCGCCTCGACTCACGGGTACCCAGAACCAGAATAAACAAAACCAGAAACCAGATACAAATACCTTTCATCAATAGGCAGTGTTCTTGTCCAGCCCCCGCAAGAAGCCACCGAAGAAGGGAGCCCCTTCAGGTAAAAAGACTTACCCGAGGGCGCCCAAGGGGGTCCCGTCCTCCGGGGGATTCCGCAGCCGGGTGGAGAAGGTGTGCTGCCGCGGTCGCCAAATGAATCCGAAAAATCGGTCCAAGAAACTGCTCAGAGACCTTTTTATCTTTAAGCAGCAAGGTATTTGTTTATTCAACGTTGGGAGCAAGCCAGCTCGCGCTGGACAAACTTGCTCACCGGCTCCTCAGAAAATCAGCACTTTTATAGAATTTTCAGATGCGATTAAATGCATATTCAAACGATTACAACATCTATCAATACATATTAAAAAATAGGCGGAGTATAGGCAGAGCTTGGGGCGGTGCTTCTCTTGGTACCCCATTTGGAGGGGTCGTTCCTATCTTCATCCATAGGGCAGGGGTCTCTAACTCATCTTCCTCAGCTTGACCCTTCTTCTTTTCCATTGTTCTTGACCCGCTCACTGAAGCTTGGCAAAGGCCCTGGCTCCCAGCCTATTTCTTCTATTCAAATGTCTACCTGATCCTACTGTATCTCTAATTTATTGCTTCTAGGTCTATTACATGTTCTTGTACTATGCTCTTAAGCTTTGGTCCAGTAAGTAGAACAGAATGAGCATAGATCGTTTTGTATGTTGGCAGCTTGTTAGCAGGCCCAAATTCCTTAATTAACTCTTTTGGACCTAGCCTCCTGTTTCATTCCCCCCTTTTTGTTTAGAATTTACAAATTCTTTTGTCAAGTTCTAATGGATTTTTATGGATTCATCACAGCCCACATTATCTGCATCCCTCTAACCATGATGCTTGATTTGTACCGTAGCTAAACAGTTAGGATCAGCAGTATAATCATGCTAGCTCCTAAAACCAGTATTGCATGTATCAAATAGTGGAACACTTGTGATGCCGTAGGGGAGTATCCGGTAAAGATGTCCCACTAGTGGTGTTCTCCCACTTTTTCCACTTTGGTTAAAACAGTTTTTATACTCTCAGTGTCGTGTTCCATTTGCCAGATCATTCGTTTAGTCGTTCTGTTTACTTCTTGGACCAGTTTTTCTATATCAGGGTGTTTAAGCATTGCTTTAAAAAGATTAATGTTCATTCCTATCTGCAATTTCGGCACATCATGATACATTTTATAATCAGCTTCAATCAGTTGTCTAGTAGTCACTAGAATGATATAATCAAAGTCAGAGCCTATTATTTTAGTAAAACAAAAATTAGTACCACTCACTACTTCATGACAAATATTTATGGTAAAATTAAAACAGAAGATTCTAACACATGCACAACCATTTCCTACATAATAGACTTGTGAATGGGTTTTAGTATGGGGAAGCATTTCAAAGGTACACACACTATCGTCAGCATCTAAGCATAAATCTTCATTTCCTACTACAGCATTTTCACAGATATATCCTAATTGTCCTTTAGGAATACATGTCTCAGTACTGACTGGCTGCCAGTTTTTCTTGGTGTGATCATAACTTGCCCAAACATTATGGTCTATGGGTCTGACAATTACGTTTTGGTGTATACCTCCTAATGTCAGGATAGGAAAGATGGTCTTTTCTTTAGCTGCACTGATAGTGAGTACATAAACTTCAATTTGTTCATGTTGAGGATTGCAAGTGAAGTTCCCTAACTGCCACCACGCTTGGTAATTTTTCTCAAATTGTGTAGTAGAACTCTTTCT
This sequence comes from Manacus candei, assembly GCF_025592945.1. Taxonomy (NCBI): domain Eukaryota; kingdom Metazoa; phylum Chordata; class Aves; order Passeriformes; family Pipridae; genus Manacus; species Manacus candei. Next base: position 366,199 of record NW_026138220.1, on the reverse strand, counting down.
AGCTGTTATTTCTCTTACCTCCTGTGGTAATATTCCTGAAGTTCCTTCTCTTAATATTCCTGCAGCTACAGATTGCACCCACTGTTGAGTTTGGAGACATTGTATTGCAAGTGCAAACCTTTTATGGATGACACCAGCATAAGTCAATAATTTTGGTGAAATCTTTTGCAGTGTGGTTAGCTACTAATGTTAACAATTTAACTGCCAATGGTTGTGTTTCTGCCAAAGTGAGCAAAGATGATCTTCAAGGGACTTTGAATTTTCCTAGATCAGATGTGACAGCACTTAGTTTATTCACTAATACTTCTTGATCTATGGTGTTTAATACACCTAATCCTGCACTAAACCATCCGGTTACATCTCTTTGAATTCTGGTACGAGGGGATCTGGCCATCATCTATGCATGCCAGCCTTTAAGGCTTTGTTAAATACAGGGCTGACAATCTTTTTGTATGTTTGATATGTTTACTTGAAGGTTTATTCGAACCCTCTTCAGTGAATATGTGGGATCTAACAACAGCTTCTGCTCATTTGAGTGTCTAATCATTTGAGTGTCCAGCATAAGTTAAATTGTGGACACTCTCACAGGCTAAAGAAGGAGTTGTAAAACTGGTGGTGGTCTTAGTCAATGGGGTGGTAGGAGATTTGCTGGTTGGAAATCTCCTGGTTATATTTCCTTCCCTGAATGTCCACTGACACATCACAGAAACTGATTTATCTAGAGTGAAGGTGTGCCAACACTGATCAGCCACTAATTACATTTCACAGTAACGTCAGTTCTGGGTGACCATCTAATCTGTGCCTATTAAAACACTTGCATTGTATGGGGGACCAGGACTTTACCAATTATTCAGTACCCTTGTTCCTTGGAGGACTATAACAGATGCATTGTATTGGTTCAGTTCAGATGAATTCAGAATATCTGTATTTATAGCAAATCGTAGACTAGAATTCCCATTATAGGCCTGAGACCATAATAATTTTGGGCAAGAGTTTGATTTAACACTAATGTACTTATCAGTCCAAAGATCAGCATTGAGGAGACTTGATAGTAGATGATTCCTCTCCCGAGGTCCATGCTTCCTCTGGAACTCTCTTGACTCGAGAGTAGTGGATCCACGTGGGTTTCTCTTTCACTCAGATCGTGTGGAGGTGGTCATCAGCACCTGCTGGGGTCCATCCCACTTCTCCCATAGTGTATCTCCTGAAAGATTCTTAACATATACCCGATCACCAGGGTTGAATGGATGTAACTTACAGTCAGGCTGCTTGGGTTGGTGTTCTAACACCACTGTAGCATTTTTCTGCAATTGTTTTCCTACAGCCCTAACATGATCGTACACATATTGATTACTGATTTGATCTACAGCTTCACTATTCACAGTTTGCATCATGTAGGGTCTGCCCAATAGAATTTCAAATGGACTCAGTTTCCCCTTTTGATCTTGGCTTGACCCTTAGCCTGATTAAAGCAATAGGTAAAGCTTGATACCAATGAAAATTTGTTTCTTGACATATTTTAGATTCATCTTTTCTACTTGCCCATTTACTTGGAGTCTGTAGGGCATATGCAGTTGCCAATTGATTTTTAGTGCTTTACTTATTGCTTGTACAATTCATGTACAAAAGTGTGAACCTCTATCTGAAGAGATGCTCTTAGGCACTCCAAACCATGGTATAATCTCGTTCAACAAGACTTTAACCACTCCTTTTGATTCATTTTTTTCTACATGGGAAAGCTTCAGGCCATCCAGAAAATGTGTCAGTCAAAACTAAGAGATAACAGGACCCCCCCCCCTTTTCTTGGGAGCTCAGAGAAATTAATTTGCCAAATTTCACCTGGGAAATGCCCTTTACTTATTGCCCTTGGGTGTATTTTGTTCCAGTATTAAAAACAAAGTTCACATTGGGATGTGACTTGCTCTATTGTGATAAATAAATTTGGTCCTGCTACTCTAGTCCTTAAATGCTAATAGAGTGAATCTAAGCCCCAATAGCTTTATCATGTTTTACTTTTACAAATTGCCACACTAATTTTTCTAATAGTATTAACTGACTCTGTTTTTAGTTAACCTCACCCATTGTCTAACACCTTACCTTCATTTTCATGTATCCACTTATAATCTGTTTCTTGATATTCTACCTGTTGATCTGTGTCTAGTTCTTCTAGCGCTAAAGCTGCTACTGATAGTTCTTTACTTCTTGCAGCAGCTAATTCAGCTTCTGCATCAGCTTTTCTGTTTCTTATTTCCAGGACAGTGTTACCTTTCAGGTGTCCTTGGCAGTGCATAATTGCCACCTGAGAGGGGAGTTGTACAGCTTCTAATAATCACAGAGTTTCTTCAGTATATTCCACAACTTTTCCTTGAAGAGTTAAAAGTCCTCTTTTTTCCAAATTGCCCCATGAGTGTGAACTATGCCAAAGGCATATTTGGAGTCAGTCCAGGTGTTGATTTATTTTCCTTCTGCCAATCCTAAAGCTCGAATGAGAGCCATCAGTTCTGCTTTCTGGACTGAGGTTCCTGCGGGCAAAGGATTTGATTTGATTACCTCAGTAGTGGTGGTCGCAGCATACCCAGCCATCCTCACACCTTGTCTTATGAAACTGCTGCCATCGGTAAACCAGTCTTCTGCATCCAGGGGTGGTTCTTCTTTAAGGTCCAGGCAGCTGGAGTGCACTGCTTCAATGGTTTCCAGGCAGTCCTGCACAACAGGTGCAGCCGAGATTCTTCCTTCTAGGAATGAAGCTGGGTTAACAGTGTTAGTCACCTGAATGGTTATGTCATCTGATTCAGCCAAGATTACCCGATATTTCAGAAATTGGGAGGGTGACAGTCAATGATTTCCTTTCTGTTCCAGTACCATAGATACTGTGTGGGACACTAACACAGTAATTTTCTGTCCCATTGTACATTTCCTGGTTTCTTCTAGATCTATGATCATTGTTGCTCCTGCCCTTAGGCAGGTGGGTCATCATTTGCTTACTTCATCCAACTGCTTGGAGAAGTAGGCTACTGTTCTTTTGTATGGCCCTTGTTGCTGAGCCAGGACCCCCAGAGCCATTCCTTGTCGTTCATGCGAGAACAAACAAAAGGGCTTCGTTACGTCAGGCAATCCCAACGCCGGGGTCCTTATGAGTTCTCATCTCAGTTGTTTGAAGGCTCCACTTGCTTCGGGGGTCCAGATGAGGTTGCTCTTAGTCATTTTCAGCAGGTCATATAAAGGCTTTGCAATTAGCCCATACTGATATATCTATAAACAACACCAACCTGTCGTTCCTAGAAAGGCTTGAAGGTTTCTCACCATCTGTGGTTTCGGTGTCTGGCAGACAGTTTCCTTTCTTGTTGTCCCCAGTGATCATTGTCCTTCAGATACTTTGTAATCCAGGTACACCACTTGTTTCTGCACTGGAAGTGCTTTCTGTTGAGAGACTCGATACTCATTTAAGTCCATAAAGTTGAAGAGGTTTACTGTCCATTGAACACATTCTTCTTGTTTTTCAGTAACAATCAATAGATCATTCACATATTATAAAAGTACACCCTTTCCCGGTGGTGACTGCGATTGTTCTAATTCTTTAGCTAATTAATTCCCAAAATTGTGGGAATATTTTTGAACCCTTAAGGTAACACTGTCCAAATGAGCTGAGTTTTCCTTCCTGTGGTGGGATTTTCCCACTTGAAGGCAAATATCTTTTGACTTTCCTGTGTTAAGGGAAGGCAGAAAAAGGCATCTCTTAAGTCTAATACTGTGAACCAAATTACACTTTCTTTTAATATTGTTAATAAGGTATTTAGGTTTGCAACAGCTGCATGTATGTTTTAGCTATTTTATTTACTGCTCTTAAATCCTGAGCCAACCTATGTGTTCCATTTGTCTTTTGACTGGTAAAATTGGGGTGTTGCAATCTGATTCACACTCTACAAAACCTTAATTTCAAAAAGTTGTCTATTATTGGCTCAATCCCTCTTCTATCTTCCAGCTTCAGTGCATATTGCTTCCTAACTACTGGGTTTGCTCCTGTCTGTAATTCTATTTCAGTGGGAGCTGCTCTTTTGACTTTCCTGGTGTTTCAGTAGCCCAAACTCCTGGGTATACCTGATCTAAAATTTGATTGACATTTGAATTACCCTGGCTTGGCTCCACATAGCTCATTGCTAAACTCAGAGCTGCTATTAATTGTTCTTCCTTTACCTTAAGTTCAAATTTACCTTGTTTGAATTCTATTACAGCTTCCAGATTTTCTAGAAGGTCTCTGCCCAATACGAGTTTGGATAAATTTGTTAAATACAAAAACTGATGCACTCCCATTTGTTTTCCAATTTTGAACTTTAGTGGTTTCAAAAGAAAGCTTTTCTGATTGGCCAGTGGCACCCACGACTTAAACATATTTATCACTTTTAGGTATTAATTCAAAACAGAAAATGTAGCCCTGGTATCAATTAGAAAATCTAATTCTTCTTTTTCTTCCCCTAGCTTAATTTTTACCAGCAGGTCCCCTAGCACTGGCCTGCCGGCCCCCCCCTTCACTCAATACTCTGTAAGCAACAACAACCTCTCCTGTGCCTGTATTTCCACCTGTTAATTCAGGGCATTCTTGCTTCCAGTGTCCCTCTTTTCTGCAATGTGCACACTGGTTCTGACCCAGCCTTGTCTGTCGGGGAGGCAAACCTTACATCTGTTACACAAGGCTCATACATATAACTAACAGTTGCAAAACTGACAAATCTTAATTCTAGGTCTTATCCAAAGTGATGTGCTTATAGTTAACTCTTCAGCACTACCTCTCATATAGCAACTCTTAGCATGATAATACCTTTAACTATGTGCTCCTGGATGTTTCAAGGTAAGCAAGATATATCAGGTACACAATAACAATACTTGGCCGAATACAAACAAAACCAGACCAGACCAGACTAGAGGGGATATTCCCCTGGGAGAGCGTCCTCTCCCGTGTTCCCTGCGAGACGGCGTCCCGCCTCGACTCACGGGTACCCAGAACCAGAATAAACAAAACCAGAAACCAGATACAAATACCTTTTATCAATAGGCAGTGTTCTTGTCCAGCCCCCGCAAGAAGCCACCGAAGAAGGGAGCCCCTTCAGGTAAAAAGACTTACCCGAGGGCGCCCAAGGGGGTCCCGTCCTCCGGGGGATTCCGCAGCCGGGTGGAGAAGGTGTGCTGCCGCGGTCGCCAAATGAATCCGAAAAATCGGTCCAAGAAACTGCTCAGAGACCTTTTTATCTTTAAGCAGTAAGGTATTTGTTTATTCAACGTTGGGAGCAAGCCAGCTCGCGCTGGACAAACTTGCTCACCGGCTCCTCAGAAAATCAACACTTTTATAGAATTTTCAGATGCGATTAAATGCATATTCAAACGATTACAACATCTATCAATACATATTAAAAAATAGGCGGAGTATAGGCAGAGCTTGGGGCGGTGCTTCTCTTGGTACCCCATTTCGAGGGGTCGTTCCTATCTTCATCCATAGGGCAGGGGTCTCTAACTCATCTTCCTCAGCTTGACCCTTCTTCTTTTCCATTGTTCTTGACCCGCTCACTGAAGCTTGGCAAAGGCCCTGGCTCCCAGCCTATTTCTTCTATTCAAATGTCTACCTGATCCTGCTGTATCTCTAATTTATTGCTTCTAGGTCTATTACATGTTCTTGTACTATGCTCTTAAGCTTTGGTCCAGTAAGTAGAACAGAATGAGCACAGATCGTTTTGTATGTTGGCAGCTTGTTAGCAGGCCCAAATTTCTTAGTTAACTCTTTTGGGCCTAGCCTCCTGTTTCACTGCAATGGCCGGTCCGACCTCCTGAAAAATCAAATCCAAAAGAAGATTGCTGCCAGACAAAAGGTGCCACCACGGAAAGCTCTTTGATGCCCAAGAAGTGCCCAGGCTGCCCCAACAACTGCACCTCAAATCCTAAGCTTCCAGACTTTTTTTCCTTAGGGAAAGGGCTGCTGTTCCCTTTTTTCAGCCCTCTGCTGCAATGGCCTGTCCCACCTCCTGAAAATTAGAATCCAAATAAAGATTCCTGCCAGACAAAAGGTGCGACTACAGAAAGATCTTTGCTGGCCAAAAAATACCCAGGCTGCCCCAAGAACTGCGCCTCAAAGCTAAAGTTTCCAGACTTTTTTTCCTTAGGAGAGGCCTGCTGTTCCCTTTTTTCTGCCCTGCGCTGCAATGACCTGTCCCACCTTCTGAAAAATGTACTCCAAATGAAGGTTCTTGCCAGACAAAAAATGCCACCACAGAATGATCTTTACTGCCCAAGAAGTGCCCAGGCTGCCCCAGCAACTGCACCTGAAGCCAAAGCTTCCAGACTCTTTTTCCTGGTGGAAAGAGCTGCTGTTCCCTTTTTTCAGTCCTGCGATGCAATGGCCGGTCCCACGTCTTTAAAAATTTACTCCAAATGAAGATTCCTGCCAGAGAAAAGTTGCCACCCGAGAAAGGTTTTGCTGCCCAAGAAGTGCTCAGGCTGCCCCAAAACTGCACGTGAAGCCAAAGGATCCAGACTTTTTTTCCTGGTGGAAAGAGCTGCTGTTCCCTTTTTTCAGCCCTGATCTGCAATGGCCTGTCCCATCTCCTGAAAAATAGAATCCAAATAAGATTGCTGCCAGAAAAAAGGTGCCACCACGGAAAGCTCTTCCTGCCCAAGAAATACCCAGGCTGCTACACCAACTGCACCTCAAAGCCAAAGCTTCCAGGCTTTTTTTCCTGGTGGAAAGAGCTGCTGTTCCCTTTTTCCAGCGCTGCTCTGCAATGACCTGTCCCATCTCCTGAAAAATAGAATCCAAATAAGATTGCTGCCAAACAAAAGGTGCCACCACGGAAAGGTCTTTGCTGCCCAAGAAGTGCCCAGGGTGCCCCAACAACTGCACCTCAAAGCCAAAGCTTCCAGACTTTTTTTCCTTAGGGAAAGAACTGCTGTTCCCTTTTTTCAGCCTTGCACTGGAATGGTCGGTCCCACCTCCTTAAAAATTGAATGCAAGTGAAGATTCCTGCCAAAGAAAAACTGCCACCACAGAAAACTCTTCCTGCCCGAGAAGTGCCCAGGCTGCCCCACCAACTGCACCCCAAAGACAAAGCTTGCAGACTGTTTTTTCTGGTGGAAAGATCTGCTGTTCCCTTTTTTCAACCCTGCTCTGCAAAGGCCTGTCCCACCTTCTGAAAAATTTACAGGAAATGAAGATTCCTGCTAGACAAAAGGTTCAACCACAGAAAACTCTTGCTGCCCAAGAAGTGCCCAACCTGCCCCAACAACTGTAGCAGAAGCGAAAGGATCCAGACTTTTTTTCCTGGTGGAAAGAGCTGCTGTTCCCTTTCTTCAGCCCTTCGCTTCACTGGCCGGTCCCACCTCCTGGAAAATTGAATCCAAATTAAGATTCCGGCGAGACAAAATGTGCAACCACAGAAAACTCTTCCTGCCCAAGAAGTGCCCAGGCTCCCCCACGAACTGCACCTCCGAACCACGTTTTCTAGATTTTTTTTCCAGGAGAAAGAACTGCTGTCCCCTATTTTCAGCCTTGCGATGCACTGGTCGGTCCGAACTTTTTAAAAATTGAATCAAATGAAGATTCCTGCCAGACAAAAGGTGCCACCACAGAATGGTCTTACTGCCCAAGAAGTGCCCAGGGTGCCCCACCAACTGCACCTCAAAGCCAAAGCTTCCAGACTTTTTTTCCTTAGGGAAAGAGCTGCTGTTCCCTTTTTTTCAGCCCTGCGCTGAAATGGTGTGTCTTACCTCCTGAAAAATTTACTCCAAATGAAGATTCGTGCCAGAAAAAGGTGCCACCACGAAAAGGTCTTGGTGCACAACAAGTGCCCAGACTGCCCCACGAACTGCACCTCAAAGCCAAAGCTTCCAGACTGATTTTCCTGGTGGAAAGAGCTGCTGTTCTCTTTTTTCAGCCCTGCGCTACAATGGCCTGTCCCACCTCCTGAGAAATAGAATACAAATGAGGATTCCTGCCAGACAAAAGGTGCCACCAAAGAAAGGTCTTGCTGCCCAAGAAGTGCCCAGGGTGCCCCAAAAACTACACCTCCAAGTCAAAGCTTCCAGACTTTTTTTCCTTAGGGAAAGAGCTGCTGTCCCCTATTTTCAACCCTGCGTTGCAATGGCCAGTCCCACCTCCTGAAAAATAGAATCCAAATGAAGATTCCTGCCAGAGAAAAGTTGCCACCACAGAAAGGTCTTGCTGGCCAAGAAGTGCCAAGGCTGCCCCATTAAATGCACCTGAAGCCAAAGGATCCAGACTTTTTTTCCTGGTGGAAAGAGCTGCTGTTACCTTTTTTCAGCCCTGCGCTGCAATGGCCGGTCCCACGTCTTTAAAAATTGACTCCAAATGAAGATTCCTGCCAGACAAAAGTTGCCACCAGAGAAAGGTCTTGCTGCCCAAGAAGTGCTCAGGCTGCCCCAAAACTGCACGTGAAGCCAAAGGATCCAGACTTTTTTTCCTGGTGGAAAGGGTTGCTGTTCCCTTTTTTCAGCCCTCTGCTGCAATGGCCGGTCCCACCTCCTGAAAAATAGAATCCAAATGAAGATTCCTGCCAGACAAAAGGTGCCACCACGGAAAGGTCTTTGCTGCCCAAGAAGTGCCAGGGTTGCCCCAACAACTGCACGTGATGCCAAAGCTTCAGACTTTTTTTCCTTAGGGAAAGGGCTGCTGTTCCCTTTTTTCAGCCCTCTGCTGCAATGGCCGGTCCCACCTCCTGAGAAATAGAATTCAAATGAAGATTCCTGCCAGACAAAAGGTGCCACCACAGAAAGGTCTTGGTGCACAACAAGTGCCCACGCTGCCCCAAGAACTACACCTGAAGCCAAAGGTTCCAGACTGATTTTCCTGGTGGAAAGAGCTGCTGTTCCCTTTTTCTGCCCTGCGCTGCAATGGTCGGTCCCACGTCCTGAAATTTGAATGCACATGAAGATTCCTGCCAGAGAAAAGGTGCAACCACAGAAAGGTCTTGCTGCCCAAGAAGTGCCCAGGCTGCCCCACCAACTGCACCTTAAAGCCAAAGCTTCCAGACTGTTTTCCTGGTGGAAAGAGCTGCTGTTCCCTTTTTTCCGCCCTGTGCTGCAATAGCCGGACCCACCTTTTGAAAAATAGAATCCAAATGAAGATTCCTGCCAGACAAAAGGTGCCACCACAGAAAGCTCTTTGCTGCCCAAGAAGTGTCCAGGGTGCCCCACCAACTGCACCTCAAAGCCAAAGGTTCCAGACTTTTTTTCCTTAGGGAAAGGGCTGCTGTTCCCTTTTTTCAGCCCTCTGCTGCAATGGTCAATCCCACCTCCTGAGAAATTGAATCCAAATGAAGATTGCTGCCAGACAAAAGGTGCCACCACAGAAAGGTCTTGCTGCCCAACAAGTGCTTAGGCTGCCCCAAGAACTACACCTGAAGCCAAAGCTTCCAGACTGTTTTTCCTGGTGGAAAGAGCTGCTGTTCCCTTTTTTGAGCCCTGCGCTGCAATGGCCGGTTCCACCTCCTGAAAAATTGAATCCAAATAAGATTGCTACCAGACAAAAGTACCACCACAGAAAGGTCTTGCTGCCCAACAAGTGCCCAGGCTACCCCAACAACTACACCTCCAAGTCAAAGCTTCCAGACTTGTTTTTCGTGGTGGAAAGAGCTGCTGTTCACTTTTTTCAGCCCTGTGCTGCAATGGCCGGTCCCACCTCCTGAAAAATTGAATCCAAATGAAGATTCCTGCCAGACAAAAGGTGCCAACAACAGAAAACTCTTCCTGCCCGAGAAGTTCCCAGGCTGCCCTAACAACTGCATCTCAAAACCAAAGCTTCCAGACTGTTTTTCCTGAGAGAAAAGACCTGCTGTTCCCTTTTTTCAACCCTGCTCTGCAATGACCAGTCCCACCTCCTGGAAAATTCGATGCAAATGAAGATTCCTGCCAGACAAAAGGTGCCACCACAGAAAGCTCTTTGCTGCCCAAGAAGTGCCCAGGGTGCCCCAACAACTGCACCTCCAAGCCAAAGCTTCCAGACTGTTTTTCCTGGTGGAAAGAGCTGCTGTTCCCTTTTTTCAGCCCTGCGCTGCAATGGCCGGTCCCACGTCTTTAAAAATTTACTCCAAATGAAGATTCCTGCCAGAGAAAAGTTGCCACCAGAGAAAGGTCTTGCTGCCCAAGAAGTGCCCAGGCTACCCCAACAACTACACCTCCAAGTCAAAGCTTCCAGACTTTTTTTCCTTGGGGAAAGAGCTGCTCTTCCCTTTTTTCAGCCCTGTGCTGCAATGGCCGGTCCCACCTCCTGAAAAATTGAATCCAAATGAAGATTCCTGCCAGACAAAACGTGCCAACAACAGAAAACTCTTCCTGCCCGAGAAGTTCCCAGACTGCCCTAACAACTGCATCTCAAAGCCAAAGCTTCCAGACTGTTTTTCCTGAGAGAAAAGACCTGCTGTTCCCTTTTTTCCGCCCTGCGCTGCAATAGCCGGACCCACCTTTTGAAAAATAGAATCCAAATGAAGATTGCTGCCAGACAAAAGGTGCCACCACAGAAAGCTCTTTGCTGCCCAAGAAGTGCCCAGGCTTCTCCACCAACTGCACCGCAAAACCAAAGCTTCCAGACTTTTTTTCCTTAGGGAAAGGGCTGTAGTTCCCTTTTTTCAGCCCTGCGCTGCAATGACCAGTCCCACCTCCTGTAAAATTCAATGCAAATGAGGATTTGTGCCAAACAAAAGGTGTCACCACAGAAAGGTCTTCCTTCCCAAGAAGTGCCCAGGCTAACCCAACAACTACACCTCCAAGTCAAAGCTTCCAGACTGTTTTTCCTGAGAGAAAAGACCTGCTGTTCCCTTTTTTCAACCCTGCTCTGCAATGACCAGTCCCACCTCCTTAAAAATAGAATTCAAATGAAGATTCCTGCCAGACAAAAGGTGCCACCAGAGAAGGGTCTTTGCTGCCCAAGATGTGACCAGGCTGCCCCAACAGCTACACCTCCAATCCAAAGCTTCCAGACTTTTTTTCCTGGTGGAAAGAGCTGCTGTTCCCTTTTTTCAGCCCTGCGCTGCAATGGCGGTCCCACATCCTGAAAGTTGAATGCAAATGAAGATTGCTGACAGACAAAATGTGCCAGCAGAGAAAGCTCCTGGCTGCCCAAGAGATACCCAGGCTGCCCCAACAACTGCACCTCCAAGCCAAATGTTCCAGACTGTTTTTCCTGGTGGAAATAGCTGCTGTTCCCTTTTTTCAACCCTGCATTGCAATGGCCGGTCCCACCTTTTTAAAAATTGAAAGTAAATGAAGATTCATGCCAGACAAAGCTGCCACCACAGAAAGGTCTTGCTGCCCAAGAAGTGCCCAGGCTGCCCCACCAACTGCACCTGAAGCCAAAGGATCCAGATCTTATTGCCTGGAGGTAAGGGTTGCTTTTCCTTTTTTTTCTGGCCTGCTCTGCAATGGCCAAAGTAGATCCAAAAATTCATTGCAAATGAAGATTGTTGCCAGATAAAAGGTGCCACCACGGAAGCTCTTGCTGCCCAAGAAGTGCCCAGGCTGTCCCACTACTGCCCCTCAAAGGGATAGCATACAGGCTTTCTTTTTTGGGATAAAGGCTGTTGTTTGTTTCTTTTTGGAACCCTGCACTCGTCTCCCATAATTGAAGACAAATGACACTTTATCCCAAATATGAGGTGCCCAATCCCTGCGTCCCTTGATGCTCTCCCAGTGCCACATCAGGATCCTGTGCGGGAACACGTGCTGCGTTGTCTCCTATGGCAAAAGCAGGTGTTCCCCACTCCAGGGCTCTTCCCCGATCCAGTATGTGAAGAGCAGGGGACGGAGTATCTCGGCACCTCAGTTACTTCTGGCAAGAGACTCCATCCCTCCCAGAGCCTTTGGGAGACCTGCCGGAGTCACACACAGGAGCCCCTCTGGCCAGGTCTCCCTGCTGCCGGGGAGGGGCGGGGAAGAGCAGAGCCCGCTCCTCACCGAGGATGCACATGGCAGCAAAAGGCTGCAGGTAGGAGTGGGAGCCCAGGCCATTGCAGTCTAAGATTCCCAGGAGCAGGTGGCCCAGCAGCTCCTGTTCCCAAGACACCGGTTCTCAATCCACGGCTCCCGGGAAGCTGCGGTTTTGCCGGAGGAGAAGATCCTTTTTGTGGTGCTGGACAAGATCGTCCAGTGACGAAGGCAAGTGTTTCCAACTCCAGGGCTGTCTCTTGAGCCGCTTCTAGAGTAGAATATCAGGGAATATCTCCGCATCTCTGTTCCTTCCTGCGATAGCCTCCATCCCTTCCCCAAGCTCTGGCAGTCCTGGTGGACTGCAGACAGATTAGCCTCTGCCTAAGGGACAAAATCCAGCCTATACGGCAAGGACTTCAAGTAGTTCAGTTTTGAGCCAGTAGGGCACTGCAGTTCTGTTGTGTAAACACTAATTAAGGAGAAGGGGAAGGAAGAAAATAGAAACTTTTTTTTTTTGGTTGCAAATAGGTTTTTTTCACGAGGGTTTAGGGTGGATATTTGCGAAAGGTTCTTCCCTGCGAGGGTGGTTGGCACTGGACCAGGCTCCCCAGGGCAGTGGTCGCAAAGCAAGGCTGGCAGAGTTCAGGCACACGGTGTGACTCTTGGGGTCGGTCCTGTGCCGGGCAAAGGTTTGCACTGGGCGCTCCTCGTGGGTCCCTTCCAACTGAGCATGTTCTGTGATGGTGCGATGAGTTCCCTCTCTTTGAACACTTTTGTTCTTTTTAGGACTCCTCGCTGGCCGGGGGCCGAAGCGCACCTTCCTTGCGCCTGCTTCCCTGGCCGTTGCGGCGGCCGCAGCCGGGCGCTGAGTGGCCGCTCCCCGCGCGGGCAGGGCCGCTGCTCCAGGAGTGGGGGGGCAGCGCCGGCGCCTCGAGGATTCCCGGGATTCCCTGGCCGGTTTCCAGGCAACGCTCCCCGCGCGCTCCTCGCTCCAGGGCCGAAGGTGCGCAGCCAATGGGAGGCGGCGGAGTGGGCGGGGCGATGCGGGGATTGGGCGGGGCGGGGGCGGGGCCGAGAAGGGCGGTTGGTGGGGTTTGGGTGAGGGTGGGAGCGGGCGGGGCCGGGAGCGGGAGCGCTGCCGCTGAGCGACCCCCGGGCAGCGGCCCCCGGGGGAGACCCCCGGCGAGTGGCCCCCGGTGCGCGGTCCCGAGGGAGAGACCCCCCGTGTGCGGCCCCCGGCGAGTGGCCGCTGGTGAGCGGCCCCCAGTAAATGACAGCCGGTGAGCGACCCGCGGTGAAGAAGCCCCGGTAAGTGAGCCCTGGGGAGGGACCCCGGTGAGCGACCCGCGGTGAACAACCCCTGGCAAGTGACCCCCGGGGAGGGACCCTCGGCAAGTGAGCCCCGGTGAGTGAGCCCCGGGGAGGGACCCCCAATGAGTGAGCCCCGGGGAGGGATCCCCGGTGCGCGGCCCCCGCGGGGTGTCGGGCCGGGGCTGGGCGCGTTCCTTCCCCGTGCAGAGCCGAGCGGGGCCGTGGCGGGAGCGGGGCCGGAGCGGAGCCGGCCGGGGGGGCAGAGGGGAGCCCTGAGCCGCCTTCTGCCGAGGGGGCTGCTGGAAAGGAGCCTGCGCTGGGAGGAGCGGGGCACGTGGCCCGAGGCTGAGGCAGGGGAGCTTCAGGTCAGCTCCTGGAGAAAGGTTTCTCGCTGTGTTTTTCGGGGGGGCTCGGGCACTGCAATGGGTTGCCCAGGCGGAGCCAGCAGCCCGGCAGGTGTTTCAGAGGCGCCTGCATCTGGCCATGGCTGACACGGTTTGGTGCTTTGGGGGTTGCTGGGGCAGTGCTGGGCTGACGGTTGACTTGATGGAATCATGGAAGGTGCTGAGTTGGGAGGGTCCCACCGGCACCGTGGAGTCCAGCTCCTGAGTTTTAGGCACCCCTAAAAGGAACCGAATCTGCATTGAGCTGTTTGGCTCCAAAAACTCTTCTGCCCCTAGTCTACACTGCAAAGTAAAAGAAAACAGACCGTGCAAAATAGAGGCCTGTGTTCCCCCCAAGGGAAGGCAGGCAGGTACAAACCAGGACAGTAAATCAAAGCTCAGAACATACGTTCTTGGTCCCCCCAGTTGTATGACACATCACACCAGTCCTCTGTTCATTACCTGTGTAGAACTCTCATCAGGAACCCCAAACTTTCTTGTGTGTATTTGTAGAGATATGTATAGATATGTATAGATATGTATAGGTAGATAGATATACATACATAGATATGTATAGGTATACATTTGTGTGTATCTCTATAAGATTCTGTATCTTTGGATGTGATATTGGCATGCTATTGTTGTGTGGCAACAAGTGGACTTAAAAGGTTACAACACTTTAGGAGAGCACCTTTCTAATTATGGATTCTATTTTTTAAAGAAGGTAACAGGAAAACAACTCTTTAGCCAAATATAAGTTAAGACATTAATCAGAGCAAATGTTTGGATTTTTATTTCCAATTGTACAACAAGTCAACCATCCCTTATCTTCATGGTTGAGAATCTGGACCTGTAAATATTCACAATTAGATGGTTCATTGGGGAGGACAAGTCCTCCAAGAGCAGGTGGTGTACAATGTGGGGGTCCCCACTGCACCCGTAAGTACCTATCTGGTTTCTCCGGCCTCCAAGCAGTAGCTATTGTTTCACAGCCCCAATACCCGCAATGATAATGTCCTGGGTAATTACAAAAAGACTTCCCTGGGTTAGAGGTCGGGCACCAATATGTAGCTCCTTTGTTAACTGTCACTGAGGGCTTCCTTCCTCCCTGTCCACATTCCTGGGGTATATTGGCCATTAGTAGATCACAAACGGTTACACTGAACCTAGGACTTATAGCAGTTATCATTTTCCTTACAACCTTAGAATCTCTTGACCTGATTATGGTCCATTCAAATGGTTGGTGGGCATATCCCAGAAAGCTCATAAAAACTATTACTCCAATGATTATTGCCAATTTTCGCTCCATTTTGTTGTTTTTGAGTCCCATCCCTGTATTATCAGTGATTCTTATTTCCCACACTCTTACCTCTCTGCCTTCCTTCGTCTGTTCCTGTGCAGGGAACAACGAGGTTCTAGCTCTTCTTGGCAGCAGAGGTATTCTTCAGGGAATACTGATTAAATTGCTCTATCGCCTTTCACTGATTCAGGCTGGGACTCTTCTAATTTGAGTTTTTGAATTTTGTCAAGTAACCCCAATAAGTCAATATATCTCTTTCGACTTGGTTTTTCCAATTTCCATGAGAATCTAGTACGGCACAGTTCTATTAATACTCTATTCCAATTATGTTCATACACTTCCCAAGTTTCTGGGACTAACCACTCCCAACCACAAAATGCCTTTATTATTTCAGCTTTAGCTAATTGTTCGCTTATAGATTCAGTAGAACTTGTTCTACACCTCATACAATAAGGTTGCCCTCTTAGTGAAACACAGCGCCACTGTTTGCCGCACTTCTTACACTTACATCCTACCCAGCTGTAATGAGTAGACCCGGGATGTTTTATGCAGGATATTCCATGTGGATCGCGTCCGCCTGGTATGTCTGTTTCCACCTCGCAGCAAAAAGGCAAAACCGTTTGAGTTCCAACTATTCTATATAGTCCTGAACCTCCAGTTTGTTCAGGTATTCCTTCTAAATTCCATGGAACATAATACGCTCTCCTTAGAGTCTGTCCTTGTGGTATCTGAAAAAAAGAATACAGGCTGGGCCTTACACCTTCTTCTTCAAAGTTCATCTGTGGGCCGCACTCTCTTTATTTTCATCTGTAAGTTCCCAGGATTCGAAGTCACCCTCCACTCCAAATTCTTTATCGGTCCTTTCACTCGTGAGGCATGAGTCCACCCTCGCTCAGCTGTCCTTACTGAGGTATCTGTAGTGAGAAGAACGACAAATGGCCCCTCCCACTGTGGAGTTAGTGATGTTTCTCTCCAGGTTTTAATTAGCACCTGATCACCAGGTTGAATTTTATGGATAGCTAAGTCCAAAGGAGGTCTTTGAGTTACCAATCCTTTCTTTCTTAACTCTTGTCTTCTCCTCATTAATTCAATAATATACTCTCTTAAACGTATGTCCTCAACTTTAGGGTGATCTACTGGGGTCCCAAATTCATAAGGCATACCATATAGCATCTCAAATGGTGAAATACCTGTATCTGTCCGAGGTTGGGTTCTGATGTATAGTAATGTCAAAGGAAGACACTTTACCCAATTCATTTTAGTCTCTAACATCAATTTAGTTAAATGTTTCTTAATTTCCCCATTCATTCGTTCTACTCTTCCCGAACTCTAAGGGTGCCAAGGGGCATGATATTCCCACTTGATGCCTAGCAGCTCTGTTACTTCTTTAATTACCTTTGAAGTAAAGTGAGTTCCCCTGTCTGAATCTATTGTAGTGACAACACCATACCTAGGTACAATCTCTTCTAATAGGATTTTAGATACCACTTTAGCTGTACACCGAGCAGTGGGAAAAGCTTCCACAAAGTGTGTCAGATGATCCACTAACACCAACAAATACTGATACCTTCCCACTCTTGGCAATTCGGTAAAATCAACTTGAATGCTCTCCAACGGCCTTTTAGCTAATTCTCTTCCTCCTTTGACTTTATCTCTCAAATACCCTCTCTTCACCTTTTTACAAGTCAGACATCCTTCCAAGGCTTTCTTAGCTATATCATACACTCCGACACATCCATATCTATTCTCAAAATGATCTACCAAGGCCTGGGTACTCCAATGAGTCTGTTCATGCAGTCTACCCATAATTTTACAGGCAAGGCCTTTGGGAATTACTTCTCTCCCATCTGACAACAACCACTTTCCCTGTTCTTCTCTTGCACCTACTTGCAACAATTTTTCCTTTTCTCGATTGCTAAAAGACTTAGGGATCTGTTCACTTCCTAGCTCTTGTTCACTCACCACTAACAGAGCTGCTTTCTTTGCCTCAGCGTCAGCTAGATTGTTTCCTCTGGCTGTTACTTTCAATCCCTTCTGATGACCTTTTACATGCACTACGGCAATCTGTTTCGGGCCTCTTAGAGCTCTCAACACCTCTCGAATCAGATTCTCATGAACTAGCCCTTTTCCTTTTGCATTTGCTAGCCCTCTTTCTTCCCATATCTTTCCAAAAGTGTGTACTACTCCAAAAGTATATTTTGAATCTGTGAATATAGTTCCTACCTTCCCTTCTAACAGCTGAAGAGATCTTAGCAAAGCATAAAGTTCACATACTTGAGCTGACCAAGTACTACACAAAGATCCAGATTCCCTGACTTGAAAGGTAACTCCATCCACTATAGCATAGCCTGATCTCCTTTTTCCATCTACTACTCCAGACGAACCATCAATATAAAGTTTTTCACCTGTATCTAATTCCTCTTCTTCTAGATCTTCTCTAATTTTTGTCTGGAGACTTATGACTTGGATGCAATCATGTACTATATTTCCTTGAGGTTCACCATACAGAAACTGAGCTGGATTCTGTAAATGAGTTACTTCCAGTTCCAACTTAGGAGTATTCAACAAAATACTCTCATATTTCAACAACCTGCTATCAGTCAACCATTTCTCTGCCCTTTGTTTCAGTACTCCTCTGATGTCGTGAGGAGTATATACCTTTAAATCCCCACCAAAAGTAATTTTTACAGCTTCTTCCACCAAAAGCGCAGTAGCCACTATAGCTTGTAAACAAGTGGGCCAACCTCTACTGACTGGATCCAGGATTTTTGAATAGTATCCTACAGGTTTCTTATGTTCCGCCCATTTCTGAGTTAATACACCATAAGCTGATCCATTTTCCACGTTTACAAACAGATAAAAGGGCTTCCTAGTGTCTGGAAGACTAAGCACCGGAGAATTTATCAAATCCTCTTTTAATGCTTCTAACTTACTCTCATCCTCATCATTCCACTTTACTAATTTCTCCTTGGCCAGTTTTTCATATAGAAACTTTACTTTGTTGCTATAGTTCTCTATCCATTGCCTACAGTATCCCAAAAGTCCTAGTATCTGTCTGATTTGCCTTTTGCTCTTAGGTGCAGATAGGGACAGTATTCCTTCTACTCTTTCAGGGTCTAACCCTTTACATCCTTTACTTAACCAATGTCCCAGGTACTTTACTCTCTCTTCAGTAAACTGCAACTTGGATTTAGACACCTTTAGGCCCTTATCACCCAAAAAATTCAGGAGCCTAATGCTTTCATCTCTTACAGATTCAGCATCTTTCCCCGCTATCAGCAGATCATCAACATATTGCACTAACACTGTACCCTCTCTCGGATCGAAGGACTCTAGCAACTGTTCCAGAGCTTGCCCGAACAAATTTGGCGACTCTGTAAACCCCTGGGGCAAGACTGTCCCTCTCAACTGCTGTTTCCTATGTGTATCAGGGTCCTCCCATTCGAATGCAAAATAATTTCTACTCTTCTCCTTAAGAGGGCACGTCCAAAAGGCATCTTTCAAATCTATTACGCTATACCATTGGTACTCTGGGGATACTTGACTTAATAAAGTGTATGGATTAGCAACTACAGGAAATCTTGCCACTGTTTGTTTATTCACTTCCCTTAGGTCTTGCACCAACCGATAAGTCCCATCAGGCTTTTTCACCGGCAAAATGGGCGTGTTATGAGGGGACATACAAGGTTCTAATAGTCCTTTTGCCAACAGTCTTTCTATGATAGGCTTAAGGCCCACTTTCCCTTCATTAGGAATTGGATACTGTTTTACTCTGATTGGTTTATCTGGATCTTTTATAGATATTTCAAATGGTTCAATATCTAGTTTCCCTACAGTGTCAGGAGTATACCACACCTCTGGGCTAATTTTGGTTTCATCTTCTGCCGTAAGGGCATAAATTTTTACTTTCAACTGTTGCTCTGAGACCTCTAAGTTAACTCCTAACTCAACCATCAAATCTCTTCCTAATAAATTATATTCTGCCTCTGGGACTAACAAAAAGGTTCCCAAGACAAACTTATTAGAAGCTTCTATTTCAACATCTTTAATCATAGGTACCTTAAAAGGCTCCCCTTTTGCTCCAATCACTTGGACTTCGTCGGATGATATTACGCATCCTTGAGGTAGTTGTTGTACAGTTGATCTTTCTGCTCCCGAGTCCACAAGGAACTCTATAACTTGTTGCTGAGGACCCACTTTCAATTTTATCAAGGGCTCTGTGTTCTTCGGGGTCCCCAGCAGATAGAGCCCCTGACCGCTCTAATCTTCTAAAAAGATCTGCTCATCTTTCTGCTTCTTTCTGCAATTTCTCTGAATATGTCCCTTCTGGCCACAATAATGACACTCAACTTCTCTGAAATTTACCCTCCTACTTCTACTTGGTTGTGCCTTGTCATTAAGCCTAAAGGACTCTTTTCTCTCCTTTTCCCTGTTACTATTTTGCTCTCCTCTGATGGCTGCTACCAAAACCCTTGTCTGTTTCTTCTGCATGTCTTCCTTTTCCTTTTGCTTTTCTTCTTCTCTTACCTCATCTCTCCTAACATACACCTCCTGAGCTTCTCTCAACAACAAATCCAAGCCTTTTGTTTGCCAGTCTCTATTCTTTTCTAACTTTTTCCTAATATCTTCCCAGGATCCTTGGACAAACCTAAGCTTGAGTACTGCTTGTCCCATAACATCATCCTCAGGATCCATCCCTGAATACAATTGGAAACTCTTCCTCAATCTCTCCAACCAATCTGTGGGTGACTCATCCTTCTTTTGATATTCCTTAAATGCTCTATCTATATTTTGTCCTCTAGGGACAGACTCCCGTATTCCCTGAACGATCATACTCCTTAGATCATCCATTAGGGCCCTATCTTCGGGTCTCTGATTATTCCAATTAGGCTTTTCAAGGGGCCACTTAGTCTCAGCAGCTGGACCTTGCTGATGCCTTCTATCCCAATTTCTCATGCCAGCTGCCCTAATCATTCCCCTTTCTTCCACTGTAAATAAAATGCCTAATATAGCTTGCATCTCATCCCAAGTATAGGTGTTAGGCCCTAAGAATTGATCAAACCTTTCGGAAACCCCTATGGGGTCCTCTAAAAGATTCCCCATTTCCTTTTTAAAAGCTCGGACATCTCCGGAGCTAAGGGGCACCGATACAAATCCTATACCTCCCTGCCTCCCCGTTAACGCTGTCTCACGCAGGGGATATAACTGTGACTGTAGAGGGGGGTGTTCAGTTTTTGTGTGAGTCCTTGTCAAGTCAGTGGTTAAAAATGACTCACTAGCCCTATCGGCTGATAGGGGTGTAGAGGTGGACAACAAAATGGAGGGCTTCCGCCCTTGTGCAGACAAAATGGCGGATTCCCGCCTTTGTTCAGATAAAATGGCGGATTCCCGCCCTGTTGGACACAAAATGGTGGGTTCCCGCCCTGACTCAGGTAAAATGGCGGACTCTAACACTGTTGGAGCACTAGGTATCACTTTACTATCCTCACTATATGGAGGAATATAAGGTGGAGGTGAACTCCACAATTCAGAATTCTTATTAGGGTCCACTTGCTTCCCTTTTTCTTTTAGAGGAAACAACCGAGTAGGTGTACTAGCTCCCAGCCAGATAACAGCATATTGGCTTTCCTCTAGACAATAAGGTCTTTTATCATTAACATGGTAATTCAAGATCTCACAAATCCAACCTTCTAAAGTACCATAAATAGGCCAGTATATACCATTTCCTGTCTGCCTACCTCCCCACACTTCAATGCAATAATAGATCATCTTGCTTTTCGACTTCCCGAGAGCATGTGGATTATTATTCCAATTCCTCAACACTATTCCTAGTGGGCTATTTGATGGAATGCCCAGCGACCTAGCCTCAAAGCCGCTTCTCTCAAATCTTCTCCCCTCCAGAGAGTCTGTTTTAGTTTTACTCTCAATATCACTTCCCTTCTCAGTAAGTAAATGCCTAACACGGTTCCTTTCACTCTGGGAGCTGCAGCTGCCTAGTACAGACTGTCTGTTCTCCCGAGGGCACTTCTTCGCCAAATAGATTTTACTCCCTAGTCCTTTCCCTCCCCGGGAGCCACCAGACTTCAGGAGCTGCTCCTCATCAGAGGTCCTACTAGGCTGCTCTACCGTACAGCCACCCATGGGCGGGGAAGCCTTGCTCTTCCCCGATCCCATCTTCTGGAGTGCCTTCTCTCACACACGCAATCACTCAAATCACAAACGCTTCCCTCTGGTCGTGGTCTGCTCCCTCGCGGGCTACAGAAACCGCACTACTGAGAGGTCCACAATCGCTTCGTCCTCAGAGGACGTCTCAAACAGGCACACTCCAGAACCCCCTCCCAACCGCCAAGGGGTACGCTATACTCCCCTCTCCGTGGATGAGTCTTTGCTCGTTCTGGCAGTGCTGCTCAGAGCACTGGAGCGGCCCTTCCCCAACCAGACAACCCACAGTCGCCTCGCCTGTAATCGACTGCTGCTCTCAAACAGAGCTCACCATCAGTTCCTAGCTGCCCTTGAGCTAGGTGTTGTCTGGATCCGCATGCGAAAATTACGGAGATCTGCAGAAACCTACTTCCTTTTACTTGTTTGCCTTAGGAAACTAGTCGGTATGGAGAGGCTGAATGACAGAATCTCCCAGGGCCGTCGAAAAATGGGACGGGGGCACCCCCCCCAAAGAGTGTTTCTGTCACTCAGGGGTCTCCATCCGAGTCACGGCACCAATTGTTATCAATAAAAACGAGGCTATAATTTTGATTGCAAGGAAAAAAAGGTTTATTTAGGCTAACAAGCAAAAGCGGCTAGCCGGGCAACCGGGGGAAACCCTTGCTCCACCACAGTCAGCAAAATGGGGAACGGAAACAGTAACAATTACACCCTCGGTTGACACCACCCCCCTGAGTCATGTCAGTAGTTCATTGGTTGGGGTTTCACAAGCTGCTCCCTGTTTGGTTCCTCTTTCGCGTGCAGTTCTGTGGTTGGTGTCTCTAATTGTGGGCGTCGTTGCTGAGGGGTTTCCACTAATGATGTTAGAGTCATTAATCTCTATGAGGTCGTGGTTCTGGACTTAAAATTCAGAGGAGCTGACTGCCACCAATGTACAGGGTGCTCAACATCACATAATATCAGGCTCCTGGTTTCTTTACAGTAGGACTAGTAGTGCCTATTTATTTTACAAGGGCTGTTTCAGAGCTGTTCATATTCATATTTTCTTCTCTTCTTCCTAAACTGTATTTGCAGATTCTGTTATTCAAATGCACTTTCATGAAGGTGAAAGATAACAAATAGAGCCAGACATGTGGTACTTCACAGGACAGAAATACAATTCCCCTCACTATAAGAGGACTGCAATAGCATTAGAAATGCCCCATTTGCAGAGTCAGCAAAACTGTAGCTCTAAAGAAAAATTTAAAAAGGAGCACTTAACCCACTCACCTCACAACAGTGTTACTTGACAGAAGTAATGGAAATAAATGGAAAATAAAAACGCTGCCCATAATGTATTGCACTGGTGCTCTCCCTATGCACATCTCTGATCTTCATTGAGCTCAGAACTCAGTAATATATTCCAACAACCAAACTGGGTTTTAGACCTGCCACAATGCTTTTTGTAGAGGCTGTGGCAGGGGTGGAATAAAGGACACTATGAGTACAGAGAAGAGCAGGGGGAAAAGCAACTGTGGTATCTTTTATTTCTGACCCAAGCTGCTCTAGACAATCCTACAGCACTACCTAAAAATCTGGGACTGCAACAGTTCAGAATCCCTCCCCTTTTTTTTTTTTCCCCTAGGTGGAAAATGATAAATAAACATACAGAGACTTGAAAAAAAAAAAATCACAGGTAACACACTAACATACTTGTCTGTCTCCCACTGTGAAAGAATAAATTTCAAGATTAACATGCAATAAGTAGGAAGGAAATGTTGAAGGCTCCACCTCAGCCAACTGGAACTAACCTTGACTTTTGCATTTTCCCAGAAATTAATGAGGACCGATAGGAGGTGATAAGGAACACCATATCTTCCATAATGCACAGAGCTTTTTCTACCAGTCTACGAAGAAATAATTTACCATCCAAGATTTAACATCCATACTTGCCTTTTCCTTGCTAACATGCCCTTTTTCCCTTAATACAATCATTACCAGTGTGACCTTTCCCAGTGGTGACTGCGATTGTTCTAATTCTTTAGCTAATTAATTCCCAAAATTGTGGGAATATTTTTGAACCCTTAAGGTAACACTGTCCAAATGAGCTGAGTTTTCCTTCCTGTGGTGGGATTTTCCCACTTGAAGGCAAATATCTTTTGACTTTCCTGTGTTAAGGGAAGGCAGAAAAAGGCATCTCTTAAGTCTAATACTGTGAACCAAATTACACTTTCTTTTAATATTGTTAATAAGGTATTTAGGTTTGCAACAGCTGCATGTATGTTTTAGCTATTTTATTTACTGCTCTTAAATCCTGAGCCAACCTATGTGTTCCATTTGTCTTTTGACTGGTAAAATTGGGGTGTTGCAATCTGATTCACACTCTACAAAACCTTAATTTCAAAAAGTTGTCTATTATTGGCTCAATCCCTCTTCTATCTTGCAGCTTCAGTGCATATTGCTTCCTAACTACTGGTTTTGCTCCTGTCTGTAATTCTATTTCAGTGGGAGCTGCTCTTTTGACTTTCCTGGTGTTTCAGTAGCCCAAACTCCTGGGTATACCTGATCTAAAATTTGATTGACATTTGAATTACCCTGGCTTGGCTCCACATAGCTCATTGCTAAACTCAGAGCTGCTATTAATTGTTCTTCCTTTACCTTAAGTTCAAATTTACCTTGTTTGAATTCTATTACAGCTCCCAGATTTTCTAGAAGGTCTCTGCCCAATATGAGTTTGGATAAATTTGTTAAATACAAAAACTGATGCACTCCCATTTGTTTTCCAATTTTGAACTTTAGTGGTTTCAAAAGAAAGCTTTTCTGATTGGCCAGTGGCACCCACGACTTAAACATATTTATCACTTTTAGGTATTAATTCAAAACAGAAAATGTAGCCCTGGTATCAATTAGAAAATCTAATTCTTCTTTTTCTTCCCCTAGCTTAATTTTTACCAGCAAGTCCCCTAGGACTGGCCTGCCGGCCCCCCCCTTCACTCAATACTCTGTAAGCAACAACAACCTCTCCCGTGCCTGTATTTCCACCTGTTAATTCAGGGCATTCTTGCTTCCAGTGTCCCTCTTTTCTGCAATGTGCACACTGGTTCTGACCCAGCTTTGTCTGTCGGGGAGGCAAACCTTACATCTGTTACAAAAGGCTCATACATATAACTAACAGTTGCAAAACTGACAAATCTTAATTCTAGGTCTTATCCAAAGTGATGTGCTTATAGTTAACTCTTCAGCACTACCTCTCATATAGCAACTCTTAGCGTGATAATACCTTTAACTATGTGCTCCTGGATGTTTCAAGGTAAGCAAGATATATCAGGTACACAATAACAATACTTGGCCGAATACAAACAAAACCAGACCAGACCAGACTAGAGGGGATATTCCCCTGGGAGAGCGTCCTCTCCCGTGTTCCCTGCGAGACGGCGTCCCGCCTCGACTCACGGGTACCCAGAACCAGAATAAACAAAACCAGAAACCAGATACAAATACCTTTTATCAATAGGCAGTATTCTTGTCCAGCCCCCGCAAGAAGCCACCGAAGAAGGGAGCCCCTTCAGGTAAAAAGACTTACCCGATGGCGCCCAAGGGGGTCCCGTCCTCCGGGGGATTCCGCAGCCGGGTGGAGAAGGTGTGCTGCCGCGGTCGCCAAATGAATCCGAAAAATCGGTCCAAGAAACTGCTCAGAGACCTTTTTATCTTTAAGCAGCAAGGTATTTGTTTATTCAACGTTGGGAGCAAGCCAGCTCGCGCTGGACAAACTTGCTCACCGGCTCCTCAGAAAATCAGCACTTTTATAGAATTTTCAGATGCGATTAAATGCATATTCAAACGATTACAACATCTATCAATACATATTAAAAAATAGGCGGAGTATAGGCAGAGCTTGGGGCGGTGCTTCTCTTGGTACCCCATTTGGAGGGGTCGTTCCTATCTTCATCCATAGGGCAGGGGTCTCTAACTCATCTTCCTCAGCTTGACCCTTCTTCTTTTCCATTGTTCTTGACCCGCTCACTGAAGCTTGGCAAAGGCCCTGGCTCCCAGCCTATTTCTTCTATTCAAATGTCTACCTGATCCTGCTGTATCTCTAATTTATTGCTTCTAGGTCTATTACATGTTCTTGTACTATGCTCTTAAGCTTTGGTCCAGTAAGTAGAACAGAATGAGCACAGATCGTTTTGGATGTTGGCAGCTTGTTAGCAGGCCCAAATTTCTTAGTTAACTCTTTTGGGCCTAGCCTCCTGTTTCACTGCAATGGCCGGTCCGACCTCCTGAAAAATCAAATCCAAAAGAAGATTGCTGCCAGACAAAAGGTGCCACCACGGAAAGCTCTTTGATGCCCAAGAAGTGCCCAGGCTGTCCCAACAACTGCACCTCAAATCCTAAGCTTCCAGAGTTTTTTTCCTTAGGGAAAGGGCTGCTGTTCCCTTTTATCAGCCCTCTGCTGCAATGGCCTGTCCCACCTCCTGAAAATTAGAATCCAAATAAAGATTCCTGCCAGACAAAAGGTGCGACTACAGAAAGATCTTTGCTGGCCAAAAAATACCCAGGCTGCCCCAAGAACTGCACCTAAAAGCTAAAGCTTCCAGACTTTTTTTCCTTAGCAGAGGCCTGCTGTTCCCTTTTTTCTGCCCTGCGCTGCAATGACCTGTCCCACCTTCTGAAAAATTTACTCCAAATGAAGATTCCTTCCAGACAAAAAATGCCACCACAGAATGATCTATACTGCCCAAGAAGTGCCCAGGCTGCCCCACCAACTGCACCTCAAAGACAAAGCTTGCAGACTGTTTTTTCTGGTGGAAAGAGCTGCTTTTGCCTTTTTTCAGCCCTGCACTGCAATGGCCTGTCCCACCTTCTGAAAAATTTACAGGAAATTAAGATTCCTGCTAGACAAAAGGTTCAACCACAGAAAACTCTTGCTGCCCAAGAAGTGCCCAAGCTGCCCCAACAACTGTAGCAGAAGCGAAAGGATCCAGACTTTTTTCCTGGTGGAAAGAGCTGCTGTTCCCTTTTTTCAGCCCTGCGCTTCACTGGCCGGTTCCGCCTCCTGAAAAATTGAATCCAAATAAGATTGCTGCCAGACAAAAGTACCACCACAGAAAGGTCTTGCTGCCCAAGAAGTGCCCAGGCTCCCCCACGAACTGCACCTCCGAACCATGTTTTCTAGGTTTTTTTTCCAGGAGAAAGAGCTGCTGTTCCCTATTTTCAGCTTTGCGATGCACTGGCCGGTCCGACCTTTTTAAAAATTGAATCAAATGAAGATTCCTGCCAGACAAAAGGTGCCACCACAGAAAGGTCTTACTGCCCAAGAAGTGCCCAGGGTGCCCCAACAACTACACCTCCAAGCCAAAGCTTCCAGACTTTTTTCCTTAGGGAAAGACCTGCTGTTCGCTTTTTTCAACCCTGCGCTGCAATGACCGGACCTACCTTTTAAAAAATTGAATCCAAATGAAGAGTCCTGCCAGACAAAAGGTACCACCATGGCAAGCTCTTCCTGCCCAAGAAGTGCCCAGGGTGCCCCACCAACTGCACCTCAAAGCCAAAGCTTCCAGACTTTTTTTCCTGGTGGAAAGAGCTGCTGTTCCGTTTTTTCAGCCCTGCGCTGAAATGGTCTGTCTTACCTCCTGAAAAATTTACTCCAAATGAAGATTTGTGCCAGAAAAAGGTGCCACCACGAAAAGGTCTTGGTGCACAACAAGTGCCCAGACTGCCCCACCAACTGCACCTCAAAGCCAAAGCTTCCAGACTGATTTTCCTGGTGGAAAGAGCTGCTGTTCTCTTTTTTCAGCCCTGCGCTGCAATGGCCTGTCCCACCTCCAGAAATTTTAATGCAAATGAAGATTGCTTCCAGACAAAAGTTGCCACCACAGAAAGGTCTTGCTGCCCAAGAAGTGCCCAGGGTGCCCCAACAACTACACCTCCAAGTCAAAGCTTCCAGACTTTTTTTCCTTAGGGAAAGAGCTGCTGTTCCCTATTTTCAACCCTGCGCTGCAATGGCCGGTCCCACCTCCTGAGAAATAGAATCCAAATGAAGATTCCTGCCAGACCGAAGGTGCCACCAGAGAAAGGTCTTGCTGCCCAAGAAGTGCCAAGGCTACCCCATTAAGTGCACGTGAAGGCAAAGGATCCAGACTTTTTTTCCTGGTGGAAAGAGCCCCTGTTCCTATTTTTCAGCCCTGCGCTGCAATGGTCGATCCCACCTCCTGAGAAATAGAATCCAAATGAAGATTCCTGCCAGACAAAAGGTGCCACCACAGAAAGGTCTTGCTGCCCAAGAAGTGCCCAGGCTGCCCCAACAACTGCTCCTCAAATCCAAATCTTCCAGACTTTTCATTCCTGGTGGAAAGAGCTGCTCTTCCCTTTTTTCACCCCTTTTCTGCAGTGGTCGGTTCCACCTCCTGGAAAATTTAATCCAAATGAAGATTGCTGCCAGACAAAAGGTGCCACCACAGACAACTCTTCCTGCCCGAGAAGTTCCCAGTCTGCCCCAACAACTGCACCTCAAAGCCAAAGCTTCCAGACTGTTTTTCCTCAGGGAAAGGGCTGCTGTTTCCTTTTTTCAACCCTGCTCTGCAATGGACAGTCCCACATCATGGAAAATTCAATCCAAAGGAAGATTGCTGCCAGGCAAAAGGTGCCACCACAGAAAGCTCTTTGCTGCCCAAGAAGTGTCCAGGGTGCCCCAACAACTGCACCTCCAAGCCAAAGCTTCCAGACTGTTTTTCCTGGTGGAAAGAGCTGCTGTTCCCTCTTTTCTGCCCTGCGTTGCAATGGTCGGTCCCACGTCCTGAAATTTGAATGCAAATGAAGATTCCTGCCAGAGAAAAGGTACAAACACAGAAAGGTCTTGCTGCCCAACAAGTGCTTAGGCTGCCCCAAGAACTACACCTGAAGGCAAAGGTTCCAGACTGATTTTCCTGGTGGAAAGAGCTGCTGTTCCCTTTTTGCTGCCCTGCGCTGCAATGGTCGGTCCCACGTCCTGAAATTTGAATGCAAATGAAGATTCCTGCCAGACAAAAGGTGCCACCACAGAAAGCTCTTTGCTGCCCAAGAAGTGTCCAGGGTGCCCCACCAACTGCACCTCAAAGCCAAAGCTTCCAGACTTTTTTTCCTTAGGGAAAGGGCTGTAGTTCCCTTTTTTCCGCCATGCGCTGCAAAGACCGGTCCCACCTCCTGAAAAATTCAATGGAAATGAAGATTCGTGCCAAACAAAAGGTGCCACCACAGAAAGGTCTTGCTGCCCAAGAAGTGCCCAGGCTGCCCAACAACTACACCTCCAAGTCAAAGCTTCCAGACTTTTTTTCCTTAGGGAAAGAGCTGCTCTTCCCTTTTTTCATCCCTCTGCTGCAATGGCCGGTCCCACCTCCTGAAAAATTGAATCCAAATGAAGATTCCTGCCAGACAAAAGGTGCCAACAACAGAAAACTCTTCCTGCCCGAGAAGTTCCCAGGCTGCCCTAACAACTGCATCTCAAAGCCAAAGCTTCCAGACTGTTTTTCCTGAGAGAAAAGACCTGCTGTTCCCTTTTTTCAACCCTGCTCTGCAATGACCAGTCCCACCTCCTGGAAAATTCAGTCCAAAGGAAGATTCCTGCCAGACAAAAGGTGCTACCACAGAAAGCTCTTTGCTGCCCAAGAAGTGCCCAGGGTGCCCCAACAACTGCACCTCAAAGCCAAATCTTCCAGACTTTTCATTCCTGGTGGAAAGAGCTGCTGTTCCCTTTTCTCCGCCCTGCGCTGCAATAGCCGGACCCACCTTTTAAAAAATAGAATCCAAATGAAGATTCCTGCCAGACAAAAGGTGCCACCACAGAAAGGTCTTGCTGCCCAACAAGTGCTTAGGCTGCACCAACAACTCTACCTGAAGCTAAAGGTTCCAGACTTTTTTTCCTGGTAGAAAGAGCTGCTCTTCCCTTTTTTCAGCCCTGCGCTGCAATGGCCGGTCCCACCTCCTGAAAAATTGAATCCAAATGAAGATTCCTGCCAGACAAAAGGTGCCAACAACAGAAAACTCTTCCTGCCCGAGAAGTTCCCAGGCTACCCTAACAACTGCATCTCAAAACCAAAGCTTCCAGACTTTTTTTCCTGAGAGAAAAGACCTGCTGTTCCATTTTTTCAACCCTGCTCTGCAATGACCAGTCCCACCTCCTGGAAAATTCAATCCAAATGAAGATTCCTGCCAGAGAAAAGTTGCCACCAGAGAAAGGTCTTGCTGCCCAAGAATGCCCAGGGTGCCCCAACAACTGCACCTCCAAGCCAAAGCTTCCAGACTGTTTTTCCTGGTGGAAAGAGCTGCTGTTCCCTTTTTTCAGCCCTGCGATGCAATGGCCGGTCCCACGTCTTTAAAAATTTACTCCAAATGAAGATTCCTGCCAGAGAAAAGTTGCCACCAGAGAAAGGTCTTGCTGCCCAAGAAGTGCTCAGGCTGCCCCAACAACTGCACGTGAAGCCAAAGGATCCAGACTATTTTTCCTGGTGGAAAGGGCTGCTGTTCCCTTTTTTCAGCCCTGCGCTGCAATGGCCAGTCCCACCTCCTTAAAAATAGAATCCAAATGAAGATTCTTGCCAGACAAAAGGTGCCACCACGGAAAACTCTTTTCTGCCCAAGAAGTGCCAGGGCTGCCCCAACAACTGCACGTGATGCCAAAGCTTCAGACTTTTTTTCCTTAGGGAAAGGGCTGCTGTTCCCTTTTTTCAGCCCTCTGCTGCCATGGCCGGTCCCACCTCCTGAGAAATAGGATTCAGATGAAGATTCCTGCCAGACAAAAGGTGCCACCACAGAAAGGTCTTGGTGCACAAGAAGTGCCCACGCTGCCCCAAGAACTACACCTGAAGGCAAAGGTTCCAGACTGATTTTCCTGGTGGAAAGAGCTGCTGTTCCCTTTTTTCAGCCCTGCGCTGCAATGGTCGGTCCCACGTCCGGAAATTTGAATGCAAATGAAGATTCCTGCCAGACAAAAGGTGCCACCACAGAAAGGTCTTGCTGCCCAAAAAGTGCACAGGCTGCCCCAACAACTGCACCTCACAGCCAAAGCTTCCAGACTGTTTTCCTGGTGGAAAGAGCTGCTGTTCCCTTTTTTCCGCCCTGCGCTGCAATAGCCGGACCCACCTTTTGAAAAATAGAATCCAAATGAAGATTGCTGCCAGACAAAACGTGCCACCACAGAAAGGTCTTGCTGCCCAACAAGTGCTTAGGCTGCCCAAACAACTCTACCTGAAGCTAAAGGTTCCAGACTTTTTTTCCTGAGGGAAAGGGTTGTAGTTCCCTTTTTTCAGCCGTCTGCTGCAATGGTCGATCCCACCTCCTGAGAAATAGAATCCAAATGAAGATTGCTGCCAGACAAAAGGTGCCACCACAGAAAGGTCTTGCTGCCCAACAAGTGCTTAGGCTGCCCCAACAACTCTACCTGAAGTTAAAGGTTCCAGACTTTTTTTCCTGGTGGAAAGAGCTGCTGTTCCCTTTTTTCAGCCCTGCGCTGCAATGGTCGGTTCCGCCTCCTGAAAAATTGAATCCAAATAAGATTACTGCCAGACAAAAGGTGCCACCACAGAAAGGTCTTGCTGCCCAAGAAGTGCCCAGGCTACCCCAACAACTACACCTCCAAGTCAAAGCTTCCAGACTTTTTTTCCTTAGGGAAAGAGCTGCTCTTCCCTTTTTTTCAGCCCTGTGCTGCAATGGCCGGTCCCACCTCCTGAAAAATTGAATCCAAATGAAGATTCCTGCCAGACAAAAGGTGCCAACAACAGAAAACTCTTCCTGCCCGAGAAGTTCCCAGGCTGCCCTAGCAACTGCACCTCCAAGCCAAAGCTTCCAGACTGTTTTTCCTCGTGGAAAAAGCTGCTGTTCCCTTTTTTCAGCCCTGCGATGCAATGGCCAGTCCCACGTCTTTAAAAATTTACTCCAAATGAAGATTCCTGCCAGAGAAAAGTTGCCACCAGAGAAAGGTCTTGCTGCCCAAGAAGTGCTAAGGCTGCCCCAAAACTGCACGTGAAGCCAAAGGATCCAGACTATTTTTCCTGGTGGAAAGGGCTGCTGTTCCCTTTTTTCAGCCCTGCGCTGCAATGGCCAGTCCCACCTCCTGAAAAGTAGAATCCAAATGAAGATTCCTGCCAGACAAAAGGTGCCACCACAGAAAGGTCTTGGTGCACAATTAGTGCCCATGCTACCCTAAGAACTACATCTGAAGCCAAAGGTTCCAGACTTTTTTTCTGGTGGAAAGAGCTGCTGTTCCCTTTTTTCCGCCCTGCGCTGCAATAGCCAGACCCACCTTTTGAAAAATAGAATCCAAATGAAGATTCCTGCCAGACAAAAGGTGCCACCACAGAAAGCTCTTTGCTGCCCAAGAAGTGTCCAGGGTGCCCCACCAACTGCACCTCAAAGCCAAAGCTTCCAGACTTTTTTTCCTTAGGGAAAGGGCTGCTGTTCCCTTTTTTCTACCCTCTGGTGCAATGGTCGATCCCACCTCCTGAGAAATAGAATACAAATGAAGATTGCTGCCAGACAAAAGGTGCCACCACAGAGAGGTCTTGCTGCCCAACAAGTGCTTCGGCTGCCCCAACAACTCTACCTGAAGCCAAAGGTTCCAGACTTTTTTTCCTGGTGGAAAGAGCTGCTGTTCCCATTTTTCAGCCCTGCGATGCAATGGCCGGTTCCACCTCCTGAAAAATTGAATCCAAATAAAATTGCGGCCAGACAAAAGTACCACCACAGAAAGGTCTTGCTGCCCAAGAAGTGTCCAGGCTACCCCAACAACTACACCTCCAAGTCAAAACTTCCAGACTTTTTTTCCTTAGGGAAAGAGCTGCTCTTCCCTTTTTTCAGCCCTGTGCTGCAATGGCCGGTCCCACCTCCTGAAAAATTGAATCCAAATGAAGATTCCTGCCAGACAAAAGGTGCCACCACAGAAAACTCTTCCTGCCCGAGAAGTTCCCAGGCTGCCCTAACAACTACATCTCAAAGCCAAAGCTTCCAGACTGTTTTTCCTGAGAGAAAAGACCTGCTGTTCCCTTTTTTCAACCCTGCTCTGCAATGACCAGTCCCACCTCCTGGAAAATTCAATCCAAAGGAAGATTCCTACCAGACAAAAGGTGCCACCACAGGAAGCTCTTTGCTGCCCAAGAAGTGCCCAGGGTGCCCCAACAACTGCACCTCCAAGCCAAAGCTTCCAAACTGTTTTTCCTGGTGGAAAGAACTGCTGTTCCCTTTTTTCAGCCCTGCGCTGCAATGGCCGGTCCCACGTCTTTAAAAATTTACTCCAAATGAAGATTCCTGCCAGAGAAAAGTTGCCACCAGAGAAAGGTCTTGCTGCCCAAGAAGTGCTCAGGCTGCCCCAAAACTGCACGTGAAGCCAGAGGTTCCAGACTTTTTTTCCTGGTGGAAAGAGCTGCTGTTCCCTTTTTTCAGCCCTGCGATGCAATGGCCAATTCCACCTCCTGAAAAATTGAATCCAAATAAGATTGCTGCCAGACAAAAGTACCACCACAGAAAGGTCTTTGTTGCCAAAGAAGTGCCCAGGCTTCTCCACCAACTGCACCTCAAAGCCCAAGCTTACAGACTTTTTTCCTGGTGGAAAGAGCTGCTATTCCCTTTTTTCAGCGCTGCGCTGCAATGGCCGGACCCACCTCCTGAAAAAATGAATGCAAATGAAGATTCGTGCCCAACAAAAGGTGCCCCCAAAGAAAGGTCTTGCTGCCCAAGAAATGCCAGGGCTGCCCCAACAACTGCACCTGAAACCAAAGCATCCAGACTTTTTTTCCTTAGGGAAAGGGCTGCTGTTCCCTTTTTTCCGCCCTCTGCTGCAATGGTCCGTCCCACCTTTTGAAAAATTGAATGCAAATGAAGATTTGTGCTAAACAAAAGGTTCCACCAAAGAAAGGTCTTGCTGCCCAAGAAGTGCCCAGGCTGCCCCAACAACTACACCTCCAAGTCAAAGCTTCCAGACTTTTTTTCCTTAGGGAAAGAGCTGCTCTTCCCTTTTTTCAACCCTGTGCTGCAATGCCTGGTCCCACGTCCTGAAAAATTGAATCCAAATGAAGATTGCTGCCAGACAAAAGGTGCCACCACAGAAAACTCTTGCTGCCCAAGAAGTGCCCAGGGTGCCCCACCAACTGCACCTCAAAGCCAAAGCTTCCAGACTGTTTTTCCTGGTGGAAAGAGCTGCTCTTCCCTTTTTTAGCCCTCTGATGCAATGGCCGGTCCCACCTTTTGAAAAATTGAATCCAAATGAAGATTCCTGCCAGACAAAAGGTGCCACCACAGAAAACTGTTGCTGCCGAAGAAGTGCCCAGGTTGCCCCAACAACTACACCTCCAAGCCAAAACTTCCAGACTTTTTTTGCTGGTGGAAAGAGCTGCTGTTCCCTTTTTTCAGCCCTGCGCTGCCATGACCGGTCCAACGTCCTGAAGAATTGAATCCAAATGAAGATTGCTGCTAGACAAAAGTACCACCACAGAAAGGTCTTTGCTGCCCAAGAAGTGCCCAGGCTTCTCCACCAACTGCACCTCAAAGCCAAAGCTTCCAGACTTTTTTCCTGGTGGAAAGAGCTGCTGTTCCCTTTTTTCAGCCCTGCACTGCAATGGCCGGTCCCACCTCCTGAATAATAGAATCCAAATGAAGATTGCTGCCAGACAAAAGTTGCCACCACAGAAAGGTCTTGCTGCCCAAGAAGTGCCAGGGCTGCCCCAAGAACTGCACGTGATGCCAAAGCTTCAGACTTTTTTTCCTTAGGGAAAGGGCTGCTGTTCCCTTTTTTCTGCCCTGCGCTGCAATGGTCGGTCCCACCTCCTGAGAAATAGAATTGAAATGAAGATTTGTGCTAAACAAAAGGTGCCACCAAAGAAAGGTCTTGCTGCCCAAGAAGTGCCCAGGTTGCCCCAAATACTACACCTCCAAGTCAAAGCTTCCAGACTTTTTTTCCTTAGGGAAAGAGCTGCTCTTCCCTTTTTTCAACCCTGTGCTGCAATGGCCGGTCCCACGTCCTGAAAAATTGAATCCAAATGAAGCCAAAGCTTCCAGACTGTTTTTGCTGGTGGAAAGAGCTGCTGTTCCCTTTTTTCAGCCCTGCGCTTCCATGGTCGGATCTACCTCCTGAAATTTGAATGCAAATGAAGATTCCTGCCAGACAAAAGGTGCCACCAAAGAAAGCTCTTGGTGCCCAAGGAGTGCCCAGGCTGCCCCAACAACTGCACCTCAAAGGAAAACTTCCAGACTTTTTTTCCTTACGGAAAGAGATGCTGATCCCCTTTTTCAACCCTGCGCTGCAATTGTCGGTCTCAACTTCTGGAGAAGTGAATGGAAATGAAGATTCCTGCCTGAGAAAGGTACCACCACAGAAAGGACTTGCTGTTCAAGGACTGCCCAGGGTGCCCCTACATCTGCACTTCAAAGCCAAAGCTTTCAGACTGTTTTTCCTGGTGGAAAGGGCTGCTGTTCCCTTTTTTCAGCCCTGCGCTGCAATTGCTGGTCCCACCTCCTGAGAAATAGTATTCAAATGATGATTCCTGCCAGACAAAAGTTGACACCACAGAAATGTCTTGGTGCACATCAAGTGCTTCAGGTGCCCCAACAACTGCACCTGAAGTCAAAACTTCCAGACTTTTTTTCCTGGTGGAAAGAGCTGCTGTTCCCTTTTTTCAGCCCTGCACTGCCATTGCCGGTCCCACCTCCTGAAAAACTGAATCCAAATAAGATTGCTGCCAGACAAAAGTACCACCACAGAAAGGTCTTTGCTGCCCAAGAAGTGCCCAGGCTTCTCCACCAACTGCACCTCAAAGCCAAAACTTCCAGACTTTTTTTCCTTGTGGAAAGAGCTGCTGTTCCCTTTTTTCAGCTCTGCGTTTCAATGGCCTGTCCTACCTTTTTAAAAATTGAAAGTAAATGAAGATTCGTGACAGACAAAAGCTGCCAGCACAGAAATCTCTTGCTGCCCAAGAAGTGCCCAGGCTGCCCCACCAACTGCACCTGAAGCCAAAGGATCCAGATCTTCTTGCCTGGAGGAAAGGGCTGTTTTTCCTTTTTTTTTTCTGGCCTGCTCTGCAATGGCCAAAGTTGATCCAAAAATTGAATGCAAATGAAGATTGTTGCCAGATAAAAGGTGCCACCACGGAAACTCTTGCTGCCCAAGAAGTGCCCTGGGTGTCCCACCAACTGCCCCTCAAAGTGATAGCATACGGGCTTTCTTTTTTGGGAGAAAGGCTGTTGTTTGTTTCTTTTCGGAACCCTGCACTCGTCTCCCATAATTGAAGACAAACGACACTTTATCCCAAAGATGAGATGCCCAATCCCTGCGTCCCTTGATGCTCTCCCAGTGCCACATCAGGATCCTGTGCGGGAGCACGTGCTGCGTTGTCTCCTATGGCAAAAGCAGGTGTTCCCCACTCCAGGGCTCTTCCCCGATCCAGTATGTGAAGAGCAGGGGACGGAGTATCTCGGCACCTCAGTTACTTCTGGCAAGAGACTCCATCCCTCCCAGAGCCTTTGGGAGACCTGCCGGAGTCACACACAGGAGCCCCTCTGGCCAGGTCTCCCTGCTGCCGGGGAGGGGCGGGGAAGAGCAGAGCCCGCTCCTCGCCGAGGATGCACATGGCAGCAAAAGGCTGCAGGTAGGAGTGGGAGCCCAGGCCATTGCAGTCTAAGATTCCCAGGAGCAGGTGGCCCAGCAGCTCCTGTTCCCAAGACACCGGTTCTCAATCCACGGCTCCCGGGAAGCTGCGGCTTTGCCGGAGGAGAAGATCCTTTCTGTGGTGCTGGACAAGATCGTCCAGTGACGAAGGCAAGTGTTTCCAACTCCAGGGCTGTCTCTTGAGCCGCTTCTAGAGTAGAATATCAGGGAATATCTCCGCATCTCTGTTCCTTCCTGCGATAGCCTCCATCCCTTCCCCAAGCTCTGGCAGTCCTGGTGGACTGCAGACAGATTAGCCTCTGCCTAAGGGACAAAATCCAGCCTATACGGCAAGGACTTCAAGTAGTTCAGTTTTGAGCCAGTAGGGCACTGCAGTACTGTTGTGTAAACACTAAATAAGGAGAAGGGGAAGGAAGAAAATAGAAAGTTTTTTTTTTTGGTTGCAAACAGGTTTTTTTCACGGGGGTTTAGGGTGGATATTTGCGAAAGGTTCTTCCCTGCGAGGGTGGTTGGCACTGGACCAGGCTCCCCAGGGCAGTGGTCGCAAAGCAAGGCTGGCAGAGTTCAGGCACACGGTGTGACTCTTGGGGTCGGTCCTGTGCCGGGCAAAGGTTTGCACTGGACGCTCCTCGTGGGTCCCTTCCAACTGAGCATGTTCTGTGATGGTGCGATGAGTTCCCTCTCTTTGAACACTTTTGTTCTTTTTAGGACTCCTCGCTGGCCGGGGGCCGAAGCGCACCTTCCTTGCGCCTGCTTCCCTGGCCGTTGCGGCGGCCGCAGCCGGGCGCTGAGTGGCCGCTCCCCGCGCGGGCAGGGCCGCTGCTCCAGGAGTGGGGGGGCAGCGCCGGCGCCTCGAGGATTCCCGGGATTCCCTGGCCGGTTTCCAGGCAACGCTCCCCGCGCGCTCCTCGCTCCAGGGCCGAAGGTGCGCAACCAATGGGAGGCGGTGGAGTGGGCGGGGCGATGTGGGGATTGGGCGGGGCGGGGGCG
This sequence comes from Manacus candei, assembly GCF_025592945.1. NCBI lineage: Eukaryota > Metazoa > Chordata > Aves > Passeriformes > Pipridae > Manacus > Manacus candei. The sequence continues at coordinate 329,523 of NW_026138220.1, read as the reverse complement.
GGGCCGAGAAGGGCGGTTGGTGGGGTTTGGGTGAGGGTGGGAGCGGGCGGGGCCGGGAGCGGGAGCGCTGCCGCTGAGCGACCCCCGGGCAGCGGCCCCCGGGGGAGACCCCCGGCGAGTGGCCCCCGGTGCGCGGTCCCGAGGGAGAGACCCCCCGTGTGCGGCCCCCGGCGAGTGGCCGCTGGTGAGCGGCCCCCAGTAAATGACAGCCGGTGAGCGACCCGCGGTGAAGAAGCCCCGGTAAGTGAGCCCTGGGGAGGGACCCCGGTGAGCGACCCGCGGTGAACAACCCCTGGCAAGTGACCCCCGGGGAGGGACCCTCGGCAAGTGAGCCCCGGTGAGTGAGCCCCGGGGAGGGACCCCCAATGAGTGAGCCCCGGGGAGGGATCCCCGGTGCGCGGCCCCCGCGGGGTGTCGGGCCGGGGCTGGGCGCGTTCCTTCCCCGTGCAGAGCCGAGCGGGGCCGTGGCGGGAGCGGGGCCGGAGCGGAGCCGGCCGGGGGGGCAGAGGGGAGCCCTGAGCCGCCTTCTGCCGAGGGGGCTGCTGGAAAGGAGCCTGCGCTGGGAGGAGCGGGGCACGTGGCCCGAGGCTGAGGCAGGGGAGCTTCGGGTCAGCTCCTGGAGAAAGGTTTCTCGCTGTGTTTTTCGGGGGGGCTCGGGCACTGCAATGGGTTGCCCAGGCGGAGCCAGCAGCCCGGCAGGTGTTTCAGAGGCGCCTGCATCTGGCCATGGCTGACACGGTTTGGTGCTTTGGGGGTTGCTGGGGTAGTGCTGGGCTGACGGTTGACTTGATGGAATCATGGAAGGTGCTGAGTTGGGAGGGTCCCACCGGCACCGTGGAGTCCAGCTCCTGAGTTTTAGGCACCACTAAAGGACCTGAATCTGCATCGAGCTGTTTGGCTCCAAAAACTCTTCTGCCCCTAGTCTACACTGCAAAGTAAAAGAAAACAGACCGTGCAAAATAGAGGCCTGTGTTCCCCCCAAGGGAAGGCAGGCAGGTACAAACCAGGACAGTAAATCAAAGCTCAGAACATACGTTCTTGGTCCCCCCAGTTGTATGACACATCAAACCAGTCCTCTGTTCATTACCCGTGTAGAACTCTCATCAGGAACCCCAAACTTTCTTGTGTGTATTTGTATAGATATGTATAGATATGTATAGGTAGATAGATATACATACATAGATATGTATAGGTATACATTTGTGTGTATCTCTATAAGATTCTGTATCTTTGGATGTGATATTGGCATGCTATTGTTGTGTGGCAACAAGTGGACTTAAAAGGTTACAACACTTTAGGAGAGCACCTTTCGAATTATGGGTTCTATTTTTTAAAGAAGGTAACAGGAAAACAACTCTTTAGCCAAATATAAGTGAAGACATTAATCAGAGCAAATGTTTGGATTTTTATTTCCAATTGTACAACAAGTCATTCAACTATTTGCATACTCCAAAGCTGGGTTGGAAACTTCTCCCTCAGAAATAAGAAAAACTGTTTTCCGAGGCTGTTACTGACAGCCATGGCAGAGTTTCCAATAACAACTCTCCATTCTTGAAATGCAAAACCTGAAAAATGAAACAAGCGTTAACCTGGAATTCTTGTTGCCAGCACTGATCTGGACAGAAGTTATTAGAGAGTGGAGCAAAACTAGCACCACAAATAACCTTGGGCTCTCTAGCAACGCTCTGCATTCATTGGTCATGGCACCAAAGTTTTGCTTTTCAACCCATCTGCTAAGGAAACCTTGCCAGAAAAGTGAGCTTATAACACTACTTTTCTTAAGAAGTTAGGAGGCCTTAATCCAGTGTACACGGATGAGACCCTGAAATAGGAGAGAGGCCAGTTGCTGATGATCAGTGCTGTCGCTGATAATGTCGGAACGGCCAAAGCGACACGAAGAAAGGTTCCATCAAAGTTTATTCCAAGGAAAAAGCAGGGACAGCCGCCCGGGGCTGCTGCGCAGCCCCTTAAGTACAGTTTTTGAACACACGTAATGCACATGGATAGGACAGTTCAAACTTTCACACCAGAATTCTTACAGCTAATAGGTGCATTTTCTAAACTCTACTTTCTCACAACAACTTTGCTTTTTCTCAAAACAGCCCAGTTCTTTCCCAGAACAGTCCCGAGCACCTGCTCTTATTTTTCTCTCATGTTGATGTTTTTCGCAACTCCCCTCGTTCAAAACAGGTCCTTGTTCTCATGAGACAGTGCTCCTGTTCTCATGAGACAGTGTTCTCTGTTCCCACGGGACAGCTTCTTCAGGATGCATCAGTATGTTGTCAGGATCAGGGCCTCCGTTTTCAGTCCTCTCTTTTCAGTCCATCTCAGGGGTATACTTTGATCTGGTCAACATCTATTGCTTCGTCAGTATGTGCCAAGGTGCTGACAGACCCGCTGTCACCCCTGACAATTCCCCCTTTTTTATATTTGTGCGACAAAGATGGCCTTAACAGTCTGTTGCAGGGCCCTTTGCAACAGACTGATCAAGCAAGGCATCGGTATCGACAACCCCTGATTCAAAGCTAAGAAGAAATGCAGCATTTCCCAACGAGGATGGATAACAACACTTCACCAAGAAAAAAGAGAGTTCATCTACCATCTAGAATAAGGACTCACTGTGGTCCAACAGATTCATGTAACACATTCCTTTAAAATCTTGACACTCCTGTAAAGTATTTTTAAGTCTACACACATATATATCTACACAGTTTCTCTCTCTCGTACAATCGTTTTCCAGTCATTCCTTGGTGGCCACCTCAGTCACACTTCACTCACGCATGGCTGGAATTTCTATTATACTTTTACATTTTAATTACACACTTTACATTTTAAGTAGTTATTGGCTGTGTACTTCTCAGTTTGTCATCTTTGGCAGTCACGTCCAACAAGTGTACCTGGCCTGAAAAGGAATACATACAAGGAATATAAGGCCTAACAAATTTAAATGGGATCTACTCCGATTTAGCATCTGTTTATGCACCGGCATGGTCTCTTTCCCCCCTTTTTATATTTTAAAATGTTCATTTGATGTGTAAAATGTTTTCTTGACAACAATTTGTCCTATAAGTGAGTTAGGAATCTCTGCATAATTGTTTTAGCTCTGGAAAACCAGCAAATTACAACATGACTTGTCCTTACAGTTTTTCAAAACTTCCTAAATTGTGGAGAATTAAACCAATGTCTGAGTTACATGAGTAATGTGTGATAGACAGCAACACATGATTTCTGTCTATAGTCGGTACCTAGAAAAATGAATAGATAAATCACTATTACAGTCTGCTAATACAGCTTGAAATTCAGGGTCTTCTGTGAGAAGTCAGTCCAAGTTGTCTCCGATGTCTGGGATGTAATTAACTCTCAGCTCTTGTTCATCTGCTTCTTTTAGTTGTTCTTCACCTTTAATAAAAAACTCACAAATTTGTTATTAATAGTTCAGTCAGTTTTAAGTGGGTATCATGGGTAATTTTGCAGTTTTTCTTTGAAGCTGAAGGCCTAGTGATGATTCTTTGCAGTATGAGTCTCTCTGTAGGAGATAGGTTCTATGGCTTGGTTTTATGAATTTTTTCCTGGAGCATTCTTCAATCCTGCTTCTCAAAGAACATTGGTTAGAACAATCCTATTTAGTTTTAGCTCATCTTTTTAGGTCTCTAACTTCTGTATTTCCTTTTACTTTGTTTCTCTCATTTTGAGTATCATTTTATCATGTTGTACTGCAGAACAATTCTCTCCTATTGTAAAGTAAAACACACTGAATTTCAGGAAGGTCACTGTAACTTCAGTAAAAGCAAAGAGCAGCTTTCATTATGAAGAAACAATTGGCTGTTCAAAATCCCAGCATATGGAAATCTTTCAGAGGATGGGATTACTGATTTTTATAAGGGTCTTGGTTGCATAATTGGGTTAAATATAGTTTTGTATCTTTTACTTTTCTATTATCAAGCCACACATGGCTTGTGATTTGAACAGGATTCACAAATTCCTAGGGCAGATTCCTGCCTCTCTGAATATAAAAAAATGAAACTGGAGAACAGTCATGTCCTTTTAAAACTTAAGCAGTCTCATCCAGCCTCTGAAACGATATGATCAACTAGGATTTATAAGCAGCCAATTCTGAATTTTTGCTGATATTTATATATTTTTCTGGGATATGCGTGAAAACTTTAAACATCTTATTTAAACAAAATAGGTGTAACAGTTTAACTTACATCCATGTATTTAAGAAATTAACACTCTTAAAGTAGCTTTCAACTTTAGCAATTTACATAAAGCCACAGTAAAACTCCCTTGGACTGCTTTAAACTAGGGTTTTGCTCATAAGAGTATACCAGGGGATCCAGAATGCACACCTTGCAAAGCAGCAACAGTTCTGGTTTAAGCTTGTCACCTGATAACAGGGACACACCTCTGCTGCTTAGCACAGGGACTAGGACAGATGCAGTTTAAACTTGAAACACTGCCTGTTGTTAGGCAGTTTCCTGTATTATATCTTTAGATTTTCTCTCTCTTTCCACAAAGGTGGAAACTTCCAGCTAGAAACAGTTTACTTATTTTTCCCTTTTTTCTCTGGCAAAAACTGCCCCTGTCAAATAAGATATTTTTGAGCTAGGTATTCCACCCAAAAAAAGTCTACCTTAAAGCTTCCTCAACAATCTCAAAAAACCTATCTGTAAAATACAGAAGTAACAAAAGAATGTTTACAGAGCTGTTTGAGCAGGGGGGGGAGAGGGAAGGTAGCACAGCTGTGCTTAGAGCTCTGCCGGAGAATCACTCCCCCCCACACACTGGAATTTTCTTATCCCAGGCAATTGTCAGCAGTTACTTTAAAAACTCTATTTCTCCCTTACATTATGTATGCATTCTGAAACAATTTTGGTTATTTTAATGAACAACTTCAGAAAACAGTTAGTGAGACTATGTTATGAAATTGTAAGACAATTTCTTTCTCCAATCAGAAGGTTACAAAGTTGCAATTTCTACAAAGCGGGATATTTTGATTGTCCTCCCAGCTCTGAGGGAGTGAATAAAGTTTCTGCTTAGTTAGCAAGCAACCGACCATCTCTATCATGTGAAATACACTCTGTTTCTTTCCCTGGCAGGGCTGAATCTTTTCAAGGGAAGGCTTTTTACTTTTCTTTTTCCTTTTTCTCCTGGCAAAGAACTTTGTTTCTTCACATACACATGCACAGTAACACTAATATTGTGAGCTCACAAAAACACATTCCACAGACACTACAGTTAACACAAGAATTAACAGAAATATCAGAAGGCAGTTTTTTGTCCCCCCTTTTCTTTCCACCCCCCAGTAGGGATCGTTGTCTTCAGGCTTCCATGACACCAAACTTGATTTGTTGCGTATTTTTCTGTGTTTTATTTTACACACATTGTGAGACTGAAACAACCAATTAGTACATGAACAAAAAATAGGTAACTCAGGCTGCGAAGAAGCAAGAAAAGGAGGTAGATGCTGACTTTTGAGTTCGAAGGCTTCTACAGGGATGGGCTTTGCTGTCTTGTTTTCTGCCCAGCCCCCATTGTTCTAATTTATCTCTGTCCCTCTCCATTCGCTTATAAATCTTGCCTTGGATTTCTTTTCTTAGTTGTTTTCTCGGTGGAGTTATCTGGTGGAAAAACTGCTTTTTCTGCAGCAGTGGCAATGGAGGGGGGGGGTCCTGACTTCTTTTCTGTCTCCGGGAGTGAATTATTAAATTTTTCTGCATTTTTTGCTTGGAGGTGTAGTTCAAGGACAATTTGTTACATCAGCAACCTGCTTATCTTTCTGGGCAACTGCGTTTCAGAGTTTTAGTTCTTATATGAATTATTGCATAGATCGTTGCCTCCCATACTCTTCTAAATCTTTCAAAGTCTCACGGAGCAAGTGTTAGGCAAACACATGAAATGCAACTTAACGTAGTAGCTTCAAAGCCTTATTTTCAGTACTATAACAGCACACGTCGTAAATTAAATTCAGCAACCTTGACATTCTTTCGGTTAAGGAGGGATTTCCATGTAGATAGAACTACACTTTCCTCCTTCGTTATGTGCTGTCCCATTGTTAAAATATAGTCCCCGGTGGCACCCCCGTTAGCTTACCTAATGAGGGTCAAAAAGTTCAGGTCCGGAGCGTTTGGCGGGAACCAGCCCCGCTCTCAAGCTTCAGCGGGCTCCGTTCCCCCTGTGCCTCGCCCCACAGGTCCAATCTCCCTCTAGGAGAGAAAATCCTCTGCTCTTTCCCCCTCTAGGAGGGAAGTCACGGCAGCTCCACAATTGGAGATAAATCCATCTTCAACGTTGCAATCACGTCGGGGTCACCAGATGTCGCTGGTAATGTCGAAACGGCCAAAGCGACACGAAAAAAGGTTCCAGCAAAGTTTATTCCGAGGAAAAAGCAGGGACAGCCGCCCGGGGCTGCTGCGCAGCCCCTTAAGTACAGTTTTTGAACACACGTAATGCACACGGATAGGACAGTTCAAACTTTCACACCAGAATTCTTACAGCTAATAGGTGCATTTTCTAAACTCTACTTTCTCACAACAACTTTGCTTTTTCTCCAAACAGCCCAGTTCTTTCCCGAGCACCTGCTCTTATTTTTCTCTCATGTTGATGTTTTTCGCAACTCCCCTCGTTCAAAACAGGTCCTTGTTCTCATGAGACAGTGCTCCTGTTCTCATGAGACAGTGTTCTCTGTTCCCACGGGACAGCTTCTTCAGGATGCATCAGTATGTTGTCAGGATCAGGGCCTCCGTTTTCAGTCCTCTCTTTTCAGTCCATCTCAGGGGTATACTTTGATCTGGTCAACATCTATTGCTTCGTCAGTATGTGCCAAGGTGCTGACAGACCCGCTGTCACCCCTGGCACAGTGCAGATGAGGAATCAGCTCTGCTGAGTAGGCTTCAAGCTTTGTGATTTTTACAAGTGCACTATTTCAAATCTGTTGTAGAAGAAACAGTCTTTTCTGTTTGATCAACTTTCCACTTTCAGAATACTGGAGTTTATCCCTCAAATTCAACCTGTAGTTTCAAAAGATAAAAATCCTTTGAGGAAACCTTTCAGCCTCAGTAGCCAATTGCAACATGCCCAGGGAAGTTCAGCAACAGCACCATTCAGTAAATACACTGTTCTGGACCAGACATCCCAGAGAGATTGAACTCCAGTGCTAAACCCCATAGAGTGTCAACTGCCATAAGAGCTGATTTTTGGCTTCGCTGAGATTCTCTCTTGTTTCCTTTGGTGTACCTGGCACATCTGGAGCAAGGGGTCAGGGCAAAAGTACATCCTTAGCAGGGTCAGTAGAGATCATGTCACAAGAGTATGGATTTCTGTAATTAAGGAAGGCAATTAGATACAGGAATTTATTTTCCTAGCCCCTCTTTCCGGACTACCGGTGTCTTACTTCATCATGCCCTGTGAGCAGTCCCAGTGCTCTGTGATTGATGCCATAAGGGACTTGCTAAAAGGGAGCAAACACCTCCTAGAAAAGAGGTGCCACCACAGAAAGTTTTTGCTTTCCAAGAAGTGCCCAGGCTGCCCCACCAACTGCACCTGAAGCCAAAGGATCCAAACTTACTTTCCTGTGGAAAAGAGCTGCTCATCCATTTTTCAGCCCTGCGCTACAATGACCAAACTAACTCCCAAAATTGAATCCAACTGAAGATTCCTGCCAGACAAAAGGTGCCACCACAGAAAGCCCCTGCTGCCACAGAAGTGCCCAGGCTACCCCACCAACTACACCTCAAAGCTTAAGCTTCCAGACTTTTTTTCCTTAGGGAAAGGGCTGCTGTTCCCTTTTTTCAGCCCTGGGCTGCAGTGGCCGGTCCCACCTTCTGGAAAATTGAAAGCAAATGAAGATTGCTGCCAGACAAAAGGTGCTGCGACAGAAAGGTCTTGCTGCCCAAGAAGTTCCCAGGCTGCCCCAACAACTACACCTGAAGCCAAAGCTTCCAGACTTTTTTTCCTGGTGGAAAGAGCTGCTGTTCCTTTTTTTCAGCCCTGCGCTGCAATGGTCGGTCCCACGTCCTGAAAAATTGAATCCAAATGAAGATTCCTGCCAGACAAAAGGTGCCACCACAGAAAGCTCTTTGCTGCCCAAGAAGTGCCCAGGCTGCCCCAACAACTGCACCGCAAAGCCAAACCTTCCAGACTTTTTTTTCATTAGGGAAAGAACTGCTGTTCCCTTTTTTCTGCCCTGCTCTGCAATGACCTGTCCCACATTCTGAAAAATTTCCTCCAAATGAAGATTCTTACCAGACAAAAGGTGGCACCACAGAAAGGTCTTCCTGCCCAAGAACTGCCCAGGCTGTGCCACCAACTGTAGCAGAAGCAAAAGGATCCAGAGATTTTTCCTGGTGGAAAGAGCTGCTGTTCCCTTTTTTCAGCTCTCTGCTACAATGACCGGTCCCACCTCCTGGAAAATTGAATCCAAATGAAGATACCTGCCAGACAAAAGGTGCTACCACAGAAAACTCTTTGCTGCCCAAGAAGTGCGCAGACTGCCCCACTACCTGCACCTCCAAGCCAATCTTCCAGACCTTTTTTCCTTAGGGAAAGAGCTGCTGTTCCCTTTTTTCAACCCTGCTCTACAATGGCCAATCCCACCTCCTGGAAAATAGAATCCAAATAAGATTGCTGCCAGACAAAAGGTGCCACCATGGAAAACTCTTCCTGCCCAAGAAATACCCAGGCTGCTACACCAACTGCCCCTCAAAGCCAAAGCTTCCAGACTTTTTTTCCTGGTGGAAAGAGCTGCTGTTCCCTTTTTTTCAGCCCTCTGTTGCAATGGCCTGTCCTGCCTCCTGAAAATTAGAATCCAAATGAAGATTGCTTCCAGACAAAAGGTGGCACCACAGAAAGATCTTTGCTGTCAAAGAAGTGCCCAGGTTGCCCCACCAACTACACCTCAAAGCCAAAGGTTCCAGACTTTTTTTCCTAGGGAAAGGCCTGCTGTTCCCCTTTTTCACCCCTGTGTTGGAATGGCCAATCCCATCTTTTAAAAAATTGAATTGAAATGAAGATTGCTGCCAGAGAAAAGGTGCAACAACAGAAAGATCTTTGCTGCCCAAGAGGTACCCAGACTACCCTAACAACTGCACCTGAAGGCAAAGGATCCAGACTTTTTTCCTGGTGGAAAGAGCTGCTGTTCCCTTTTTTCAACCCTGCTCTACAATGGCCGGTCCCACCTCCTGGAAAATTGAATCCAAATGAAGATTCCTGCCAGACAAAAGGTACCACCTAAGAGAGCCCTTTGATACCCAAGAAGTGCCCAGTCTTCCCCAACAACTACACCTCAAAGCCAAAGCTTCTAGACTTTTTTTCCTTACGGAAAGAGCTGCTGTTCCCTTTTTTAGCCCTGCACTGCAATGGTCGGTCCCACCTCCTGAAAAATTGAATCCAAATGAAGATTCCTACCAGACCAAAGGTGCCACCGCAGAAAGGTCTTGCTGCCCAAGAAGTGCCCAGGCTGCCCCACCAAGTGCACCTGAAGCCAAAGGATCCAGACTTTTTTACCTGGTGGAAAGAGCTGCTCTTCCCTTTTTTCAGCCCTGTGATGCTGAATCTGAAAAATCGGTCCAAGAAAGTGCTCAGAGACCTTTTTATCTTTAAGCAGCAAGGTATTTGTTTATTCAACGTTGGGAACAAGCCAGCTCGCGCTGGACAAACTTGCTCACCGGCTCCTCAGAAAATCAGCACTTTTATAGAATTTTCAGATGCGATTAAATGCATATTCAAACGATTACAACATCTATCAATACATATTAAAAAATAGGCGCAGTATAGGCGGAGCTTGGGGCGGTGCTTCTCTTGGTACCCCATTTGGAGGGGTCGTTCCTATCTTCATCCATAGGGCAGGGGTCTCTAACTCATCTTCCTCAGCTTGACCCTTCTTCTTTTCCATTGTTCTTGACCCGCTCACTGAAGCTTGGCAAAGGCCCTGGCTCCCAGCCTATTTCTTCTATTCAAATGTCTACCTGATCCTGCTGTATCTCTAATTTATTGCTTCTAGGTCTATTACATGTTCTTGTACTATGCTCTTAAGCTTTGGTCCAGTAAGTAGAACAGAATGAGCACAGATCATTTTGTATGTTGGTAGCTTGTTAGCAGGCCCAAATTCCTTAATTAACTCTTTTGGACCTAGCCTCCTGTTTCATTCCCCCCTTTTTGTTTAGAATTTACAAATTCTTTTGTCAAGTTCTAATGGATTTTGATGGATTCATCACAGCCCACATTATCTGCATCCCTCTAACCATGATGCTTGATTTGTACCGTAGCTAAACAGTTAGGATCAGCAGTGTAATCATGCTAGCTCCTAAAACCAGTATTGCATGTATCAAATAGTGGAACACTTGTGATGCCGTGGGGGAGTATCCGGTAAAGATGTCCCACTAGTGGTGTTCTCTCACTTTTTCCACTTTGGTTAAAATAGTTTTTATACTCTCAGTGTCGTGTTCCATTTACCAGAGCATTCGTTTAGTCGTTCTGTTTACTTCTTGGACCAGTTTTTCTATATCAGGATGTTTAAGCATTGCTTTAAAAGATTAATGTTCATTCCTATCTGCAATTTCGGCACATCATGATACATTTTATAATCAGCTTCAATCAGTTGTCTAGTAGTCACTAGAATGATATAATCAAAGTCACAGCCTATTATTTTAGTAAAACAAAAATTAGTACCACTCACTACTTCCTGACAAATATCTATGGTAAAATTAAAACAAAAGATTCTAACACATGCACAACCATTTCCTACATAATAGACTTGTGAATGGGTTTTAGTATGGGGAAGCATTTCAAAGGTACACACACTATCGTCAGCATCTAAGCATAAATCTTCATTTCCTACTACAGCATTTTCACAGATATATCCTAATTGTCCTTTAGGAATACATGTCTCAGTACTGACTGGCTGCCACTTTTTCTTGGTGTGATCATAACTTGCCCAAACATTATGGTCTATGGGTCTGACAATTACGTTTTGGTGTATACCTCCTAATGTCAGGATAGGAAAGATGGTCTTTTCTTTAGCTGCACTGATAGTGAGTACATAAACTTCAATTTGTTCATGTTGAGGGTTGTAAGTGAAGTTCCCTAACTGCCACCACGCTTGGTAATTTTTCTCAAATTGTGTAGTAGAACTCTTTCTAGCTATTATTTCTCTTACCTCCTGTGGTAATATTCCTGAAGTTCCTTCTCTTAATATTCCTGCAGCTACAGATTGCACCCACTGTTGAGTTTGGAGACATTGTATTGCAAGTGCAAACCTTTTATGGATGACACCAGCATAGTCAATAATTTTGGTGAAATCTTTTGCAGTGTGGTTTAGCTACTAATGTTAACAATTTAACTGCCAATGATTGTGTTTCTGCCAAAGTGAGCAAAGATGATCTTCAAGGGACTTTGAATTTTCCTAGATCAGATGTGACAGCACTTAGTTTATTCACTAATACTTCTTGATCTATGGTGTTTAATACACCTAATCCTGCACTAAACCATCCGGTTACATCTCTTTGAATTCTGGTACGAGGGGATCTGGCCATCATCTATGCATGCCAGCCTTTAAGGCTTTGTTAAATACAGGGCTGACAATCTTTTTGTATGTTTGATATGTTTACTTGAAGGTTTATTCGAACCCTCTTCAGTGAATATGTGGGATCTAACAACAGCTTCTGCTCATTTGAGTGTCTAATCATTTGAGTGTCCAGCATAAGTTAAATTGTGGACACTCTCACAGGCTAAAGAAGGAGTTGTAAAACTGGTGGTGGTCTTAGTCAATGGGGTGGTAGGAGATTTGCTGGTTGGAAATCTCCTGGTTATATTTCCTTCCCTGAATGTCCACTGACACATCACAGAAACTGATTTATCTAGAGTGAAGGTGTGCCAACACTGATCAGCCACTAATTACATTTCACAGTAACGTCAGTTCTGGGTGACCATCTAATCTGTGCCTATTAAAACACTTGCATTGTATGGGGGACCAGGACTTTACCAATTATTCAGTACCCTTGTTCCTTGGAGGACTATAACAGATGCATTGTATTGGTTCAGTTCAGATGAATTCAGAATATCTGTATTTATAGCAAATCGTAGACTAGAATTCCCATTATAGGCCTGAGACCATAATAATTTTGGGCAAGAGTTTGATTTAACACCAATGTACTTATCAGTCCAAAGATCAGCATTGAGGAGACTTGATAGTAGATGATTCCTCTCCCGAGGTCCATGCTTCCTCTGGAACTCTCTTGACTCGAGAGCAGTGGATCCACGTGGGTTTCTCTTTCACTCAGATCGTGTGGAGGTGGTCATCAGCACCTGCTGGGGTCCATCCCACTTCTCCCATAGTGGATCTCCTGAAAGATTCTTAACATATACCCGATCACCAGGGTTGAATGGATGTAACTTACAGTCAGGCTGCTTGGGTTGGTGTTCTAACACCACTGTAGCATTTTTCTGCAATTGTTTTCCTACAGCCCTAACATGATCGTACACATATTGATTACTGATTTGATCTACAGCTTCACTATTCACAGTTTGCATCATGTAGGGTCTGCCCAATAGAATTTCAAATGGACTCAGTTTCCCCTTTTGATCTTGGCTTGACCCTTAGCCTGATTAAAGCAATAGGTAAAGCTTGATACCAATGAAAATTTGTTTCTTGACATATTTTAGATTCATCTTTTCTACTTGCCCATTTACTTGGAGTCTGTAGGGCATATGCAGTTGCCAATTGATTTTTAGTGCTTTACTTATTGCTTGTACAATTCATGTACAAAAGTGTGAACCTCTATCTGAAGAGATGCTCTTAGGCATTCCAAACCATGGTATAATCTCGTTCAACAAGACTTTAACCACTCCTTTTGATTCATTTTTTTCTACATGGGAAAGCTTCAGGCCATCCAGAAAATGTGTCAGTCAAAACTAAGAGATAACAGGACCCCCCCCCCCTTTTCTTGGGAGCTCAGAGAAATTAATTTGCCAAATTTCACCTGGGAAATGCCCTTTACTTATTGCCCTTGGGTGTATTTTGTTCCAGTATTAAAAACAAAGTTCACATTGGGATGTGACTTGCTCTATTGTGATAAATAAATTTGGTCCTGCTACTCTAGTCCTTAAATGCTAATAGAGTGAATCTAAGCCCCAATAGCTTTATCATGTTTTACTTTTACAAATTGCCACACTAATTTTTCTAATAGTATTAACTGACTCTGTTTTTAGTTAACCTCACCCATTGTCTAACACCTTACCTTCATTTTCATGTATCCACTTATAATCTGTTTCTTGATATTCTACCTGTTGATCTGTGTCTAGTTCTTCTAGCGCTAAAGCTGCTACTGATAGTTCTTTACTTCTTGCAGCAGCTAATTCAGCTTCTGCATCAGCTTTTCTGTTTCTTATTTCCAGGACAGTGTTACCTTTCAGGTGTCCTTGGCAGTGCATAATTGCCACCTGAGAGGGGAGTTGTACAGCTTCTAATAATCACAGAGTTTCTTCAGTATATTCCACAACTTTTCCTTGAAGAGTTAAAAGTCCTCTTTTTTCCAAATTGCCCCATGAGTGTGAACTATGCCAAAGGCATATTTGGAGTCAGTCCAGGTGTTGATTTATTTTCCTTCTGCCAATCCTAAAGCTCGAATGAGAGCCATCAGTTCTGCTTTCTGGACTGAGGTTCCTGCGGGCAAAGGATTTGATTTGATTACCTCAGTAGTGGTGGTCGCAGCATACCCAGCCATCCTCACACCTTGTCTTATGAAACTGCTGCCATCGGTAAACCAGTCTTCTGCATCCAGGGGTGGTTCTTCTTTAAGGTCCAGGCAGCTGGAGTGCACTGCTTCAATGGTTTCCAGGCAGTCCTGCACAACAGGTGCAGCCGAGATTCTTCCTTCTAGGAATGAAGCTGGGTTAACAGTGTTAGTCACCTGAATGGTTATGTCATCTGATTCAGCCAAGATTACCCGATATTTCAGAAATTGGGAGGGTGACAGTCAATGATTTCCTTTCTGTTCCAGTACCATAGATACTGTGTGGGACACTAACACAGTAATTTTCTGTCCCATTGTACATTTCCTGGTTTCTTCTAGATCTATGATCATTGTTGCTCCTGCCCTTAGGCAGGTGGGTCATCATTTGCTTACTTCATCCAACTGCTTGGAGAAGTAGGCTACTGTTCTTTTGTATGGCCCTTGTTGCTGAGCCAGGACCCCCAGAGCCATTCCTTGTCGTTCATGCGAGAACAAACAAAAGGGCTTCGTTACGTCAGGCAATCCCAACGCCGGGGTCCTTATGAGTTCTCATCTCAGTTGTTTGAAGGCTCCACTTGCTTCGGGGGTCCAGATGAGGTTGCTCTTAGTCATTTTCAGCAGGTCATATAAAGGCTTTGCAATTAGCCCATACTGATATATCTATAAACAACACCAACCTGTCGTTCCTAGAAAGGCTTGAAGGTTTCTCACCATCTGTGGTTTCGGTGTCTGGCAGACAGTTTCCTTTCTTGTTGTCCCCAGTGATCATTGTCCTTCAGATACTTTGTAATCCAGGTACACCACTTGTTTCTGCACTGGAAGTGCTTTCTGTTGAGAGACTCGATACTCATTTAAGTCCATAAAGTTGAAGAGGTTTACTGTCCATTGAACACATTCTTCTTGTTTTTCAGTAACAATCAATAGATCATTCACATATTATAAAAGTACACCCTTTCCCGGTGGTGACTGCGATTGTTCTAATTCTTTAGCTAATTAATTCCCAAAATTGTGGGAATATTTTTGAACCCTTAAGGTAACACTGTCCAAATGAGCTGAGTTTTCCTTCCTGTGGTGGGATTTTCCCACTTGAAGGCAAATATCTTTTGACTTTCCTGTGTTAAGGGAAGGCAGAAAAAGGCATCTCTTAAGTCTAATACTGTGAACCAAATTACACTTTCTTTTAATATGTTAATAAGGTATTTAGGTTTGCAACAGCTGCATGTATGTTTTAGCTATTTTATTTACTGCTCTTAAATCCTGAGCCAACCTATGTGTTCCATTTGTCTTTTGACTGGTAAAATTGGGGTGTTGCAATCTGATTCACACTCTACAAAACCTTAATTTCAAAAAGTTGTCTATTATTGGCTCAATCCCTCTTCTATCTTCCAGCTTCAGTGCATATTGCTTCCTAACTACTGGTTTTGCTCCTGTCTGTAATTCTATTTCAGTGGGAGCTGCTCTTTTGACTTTCCTGGTGTTTCAGTAGCCCAAACTCCTGGGTATACCTGATCTAAAATTTGATTGACATTTGAATTACCCTGGCTTGGCTCCACATAGCTCATTGCTAAACTCAGAGCTGCTATTAATTGTTCTTCCTTTACCTTAAGTTCAAATTTACCTTGTTTGAATTCTATTACAGCTTCCAGATTTTCTAGAAGGTCTCTGCCCAATACGAGTTTGGATAAATTTGTTAAATACAAAAACTGATGCACTCCCATTTGTTTTCCAATTTTGAACTTTAGTGGTTTCAAAAGAAAGCTTTTCTGATTGGCCAGTGGCACCCACGACTTAAACATATTTATCACTTTTAGGTATTAATTCAAAACAGAAAATGTAGCCCTGGTATCAATTAGAAAATCTAATTCTTCTTTTTCTTCCCCTAGCTTAATTTTTACCAGCAGGTCCCCTAGCACTGGCCTGCCGGCCCCCCCCTTCACTCAATACTCTGTAAGCAACAACAACCTCTCCTGTGCCTGTATTTCCACCTGTTAATTCAGGGCATTCTTGCTTCCAGTGTCCCTCTTTTCTGCAATGTGCACACTGGTTCTGACCCAGCCTTGTCTGTCGGGGAGGCAAACCTTACATCTGTTACACAAGGCTCATACATATAACTAACAGTTGCAAAACTGACAAATCTTAATTCTAGGTCTTATCCAAAGTGATGTGCTTATAGTTAACTCTTCAGCACTACCTCTCATATAGCAACTCTTAGCATGATAATACCTTTAACTATGTGCTCCTGGATGTTTCAAGGTAAGCAAGATATATCAGGTACACAATAACAATACTTGGCCGAATACAAACAAAACCAGACCAGACCAGACTAGAGGGGATATTCCCCTGGGAGAGCGTCCTCTCCCGTGTTCCCTGCGAGACGGCGTCCCGCCTCGACTCACGGGTACCCAGAACCAGAATAAACAAAACCAGAAACCAGATACAAATACCTTTCATCAATAGGCAGTGTTCTTGTCCAGCCCCCGCAAGAAGCCACCGAAGAAGGGAGCCCCTTCAGGTAAAAAGACTTACCCGATGGCGCCCAAGGGGGTCCCGTCCTCCGGGGGATTCCGCAGCCGGGTGGAGAAGGTGTGCTGCCGCGGTCGCCAAATGAATCCGAAAAATCGGTCCAAGAAACTGCTCAGAGACCTTTTTATCTTTAAGCAGCAAGGTATTTGTTTATTCAACGTTGGGAGCAAGCCAGCTCGCGCTGGACAAACTTGCTCACCGGCTCCTCAGAAAATCAGCACTTTTATAGAATTTTCAGATGCGATTAAATGCATATTCAAACGATTACAACATCTATCAATACATATTAAAAAATAGGCGCAGTATAGGCGGAGCTTGGGGCGGTGCTTCTCTTGGTACCACATTTCGAGGGGTCGTTCCTATCTTCATCCATAGGGCAGGGGTCTCTAACTCATCTTCCTCAGCTTGACCCTTCTTCTTTTCCATTGTTCTTGACCCGCTCACTGAAGCTTGGCAAAGGCCCTGGCTCCCAGCCTATTTCTTCTATTCAAATGTCTACCTGATCCTACTGTATCTCTAATTTATTGCTTCTAGGTCTATTACATGTTCTTGTACTATGCTCTTAAGCTTTGGTCCAGTAAGTAGAACAGAATGAGCACAGATCGTTTTGGATGTTGGCAGCTTGTTAGCAGGCCCAAATTTCTTAGTTAACTCTTTTGGGCCTAGCCTCCTGTTTCACTGCAATGGCCGGTCCGACCTCCTGAAAAATCAAATCCAAAAGAAGATTGCTGCCAGACAAAAGGTGCCACCACGGAAAGCTCTTTGATGCCCAAGAAGTGCCCAGGCTGTCCCAACAACTGCACCTCAAATCCTAAGCTTCCAGAGTTTTTTTCCTTAGGGAAAGGGCTGCTGTTCCCTTTTTTCAGCCCTCTGGTGCAATGGCCTATCCCACCTCCTGAAAATTAGAATCCAAATAAAGATTCCTGCCAGACAAAAGGTGCGACTACAGAAACATCTTTGCTGGCCAAAAAATACCCAGGCTGCCCCAAGAACTGCACCTCAAAGCTAAAGCTTCCAGACTTTTTTTCCTTAGGAGAGGCCTGCTGTTCCCTTTTTTCTGCCCTGCGCTGCAATGACCTGTCCCACCTTCTGAAAAATTTACTCCAAATGAAGATTCCTTCCAGACAAAAAATGCCACCACAGAATGATCTTTACTGCCCAAGAAGTGCCCAGGTTCCCCACCAACTGCACCTGAAGCCAAAGCTTCCAGACTGTTTTTCCTGGTGGAAAGAGCTGCTGTTCCTTTTTTCAGCCCTGCGCTACAATGTCCGGACCCACCTTTTAAGAAATTGAATCCAAATAAGATTGCTGCCAGAAAAAAGGTGCCACCACGGAAAGCTCTTCCTGCCCAAGAAAGACCCAGGCTGCTACACCAACTGCACCTCAAAGCCAAAGCTTCCAGGCTTTTTTTCCTGGTGGAAAGAGCTGCTGTTCCCTTTTTCCAGCGCTGCTCTGCAATGACCTGTCCCATCTCCTGAAAAATTGAATCCAAATAAGATTCCTGCCAGACAAAAGGTGCCACCACGGAAAACTCTTCCTGCCCGAGAAGTGCCCAGGCTGCCCCACCAACTGCACCTCAAAGACAAAGCTTGCAGACTGTTTTTTCTGGTGGAAAGAGCTGCTTTTGCCATTTTTCAGCCCTGCACTGCAATGGCCTGTCCCACCTTCTGAAAAATTTACAGGAAATGAAGATTCCTGCTAGACAAGAGGTTCAACCACAGAAAACTCTTGCTGCCCAAGAAGTGCCCAAGCTGCCCCAACAACTGTAGCAGAAGCGAAAGGATCCAGACTTTTTTTCCTGGTGGAAAGAGCTGCTGTTCCCTTTTTTCAGCCCTTCGCTTAACTGGCCGGTCCCACCTCCTGGAAATAGAATCCAAATTAAGATTCCTGCGAGACAAAATGTGCAACCACAGAAAACTCTTCCTACCCAAGAAGTGCCCAGGCTCCCCACGAACTGCACCTTTGAACCACGTTTTTTAGATTTTTTTTCCAGGAGAAAGAGCTGCTGTTCCCTATTTTCAGCCCTGCGATGCACTGGCCGGTCCGACCTTTTTAAAAATTGAATCAAATGAAGATTCCTGCCAGACAAAAGGTGCCACCACAGAAAGGTCTTACTGCCCAAGAAGTGCCCAGGGTGCCCCAACAACTACACCTCCAAGTCAAAGCTTCCAGACTTTTTTTCCTTAGGGAAAGAGCTGCTGTTCGCTTTTTTCAACCCTGCGCTGCAATGGCCGGACCTACCTTTTAAAAAATTGAATCCAAATGAAGAGTCCTGCCAGACAAAAGGTACCACCATGGCAAGCTCTTCCTGCCCAAGAAGTGCCCAGGCTGCCCCACCAACTGCACCTCAAAGCCAAAGCTTCCAGACTTTTTTTCCTTAGGGAAAGGGCTGTAGTTCCCTTTTTTCATCCCTCTGCTGCAATGGTCGATCCCACCTCCTCAGAAATAGAATCCAAATGAAGATTGCTGCCAGACAAAAGGTGCCAACACAGAAAGGTCTTGGTGCACAACATGTGCCCATGCTGCCCCAAGAACTACACCTGAAGCCAAAGGTTCCAGACTGATTTTCCTGGTGGAAAGAGCTGCTGTTCCCTTTTTTCAGCCCTGCGCTGCAATGTCCGGTCCCACGTCTTTAAAAATTTACTCCAAATGAAGATTCCTGCCAGAGAAAAGTTGCCACCAGAGAAAGGTCTTGCTGCCCAAGAAGTGCTCAGGCTGCCCCAAAACTGCACGTGAAGCCAAAGGATCCAGACTATTTTTCCTGGTGGAAAGGGCTGCTGTTCCCTTTTTTCAGCCCTGCGCTGCAATGGCCTGTCCCACCTCCTGAAAAATAGAATCCAAATGAAGATTGCTGCCAGAAAAAAGGTGCCACCACGGAAAGGTCTTTGCTGCCCAAGAAGTGCCAGGGCTGCCCCAACAACTGCCCGTGATGCCAAAGCTTCAGACTTTTTTTCCTTAGGGAAAGGGCTGCTGTTCCCTTTTTTCAGCCCTCTGCTGCAATGGCCGGTCCCACCTCCTGAGAAATAGAATTCAAATGAACATTCCTGCCAGACAAAAGGTGCCACCACAGAAAGGTCTTGGTGCACAACAAGTGCCCACGCTGCCCCAAGAAGTACACCTGAAGCCAAAGGTTCCAGACTGATTTTCCTGGTGGAAAGAGCTGCTATTCCCTTTTTTCTGCCCTGCGCTGCAATGGTCGGTCCCACGTCCTGAAATTTGAATGCAAATGAAGATTCCTGCCAGAGAAAAGGTGCAACCACAGAAAGGTCTTGCTGCCCAAGAAGTGCCCAGGCTGCCCCACCAACTGCACCTCAAAGCCAAAGCTTCCAGACTGTTTTCCTGGTGGAAAGAGCTGCTGTTCCCTTTTTTCCGCCCTGCGCTGCAATAGCCGGACCCACCTTTTGAAAAATAGAATCCAAATGAAGATTCCTGCCAGACAAAAGGTGCCACCACAGAAAGCTCTTTGCTACCCAAGAAGTGTCCAGGGTGCCCCACCAACTGCACTTCAAAGCCAAAGCTTCCAGACTTTTTTTCCTTAGGGAAAGGGCTGCTGATCCATTTTTTCAGCCCTCTGCTGCAATGGTCGATCCCACCTCCTGAGAAATAGAATCCAAATGAAGATTGCTGCCAGACAAAAGGTGCCACCACAGAAAGGTCTTGCTGCCCAACAAGTGCTTACGCTGCCCCAAGAACTACACCTGAAACCAAAGGTTCCAGACTGATTTTCCTGGTGGAAAGAGCTGCTGTTCCCTTTTTTCTGCCCTGCGCTGCAATGGTCGGTCCCACGTCCTGAAATTTGAATGCAAATGAAGATTCCTGCCAGAGAAAAGGTGCAACCACAGAAAGGTCTTGCTGCCCAAGAAGTGCCCAGGCTGCCCCAACAACTGCACCTCAAAGCCAAAGCTTCCAGACTGTTTTCCTGGTGGAAAGGGCTGCTGTTCCCTTTTTTCCGCCCTGCGCTGCAATAGCCGGACCCACCTTTTGAAAAATAGAATCCAAATGAAGATTCCTGCCAGAGAAAAGTTGCCACCAGAGAAAGGTCTGGCTGCCCAAGAAGTGCTCAGGCTGCCCCAAAACTGCACGTGAAGCCAAAGCTTCCAGACTATTTTTCCTTAGGGAAAGGGCTGCTGTTCCCTTTTTTCAGCCCTGCGCTGCAATGGCCTGTCCCACCTCCTGAAAAATAGAATCCAAATGAAGATTCCTGCCAGAAAAAAGGTGCCACCACGGAAAGGTCTTTGCTGCCCAAGAAGTGCCAGGGCTGCCCCAACAACTGCACGTGATGCCAAAGCTTCAGACTTTTTTTCCTTAGGGAAAGGGCTGCTGTTCCCTTTTTTCAGCCCTCTGCTGCAATGGCCGGTCCCACCTCCTGAGAAATAGAATTCAAATGAAGATTCCTGCCAGACAAAAGGTACCACCACAGAAAGGTCTTGCTGCACAACAAGTGCCCACGCTGCCCCAAGAACTACACCTGAAGCCAAAGGTTCCAGACTTTTTTTCCTGGTGGAAAGTGCTGCTGTTCCCTTTTTTCAGCCATGCGCTGCAATGGCCAGTTCCACCTCCTGAAAAATTGAATCCAAATAAGATTGCTGCCAGACAAAAGTACCACCACAGAAAGGTCTTTGCTGCCAAAGAAGTGCCCAGGCTTCTCCACCAACTGCACCTCAAAGCCAAAGCTTCCAGACTTTTTTCCTGGTGGAAAGGGCTGCTGTTCCCTTTTTTCAGCCCTTCGCTGCAATGGCCGGTCCCACCTCCTGAAAAAATGAATGCAAATGAAGATTCGTGCCAAACAAAAGGTGCCCCCAAAGAAAGCTCTTGCTGCCCAAGAAGTGCCCAGGCTACCCCAACAACTACACCTCCAAGTCAAAGCTTCCAGACTTTTTTTCCTTAGGGAAAGAGCTGCTCTTCCCTTTTTTCAGCCCTGTGCTGCAATGGGCGGTCCCACCTCCTGAGAAATAGAATTCAAATGAACATTCCTGCCAGACAAAAGGTAACACCACAGAAAGGTCTTGGTGCACAACAAGTGCCCACACTGCCCCAAGAACTACACCTGAAGCCAAAGGTTACAGACTGATTTTCCTGGTGGAAAGAACTGCTGTTCCCTTTTTTTCAGCCCTGCGCTGCAATGACCGGTCCCACGTCTTTAAAAATTTACTCCAAATGAAGATTCCTGCCAGAGAAAAGTTGCCACCAGAGAAAGGTCTGGCTGCCCAAGAAGTGCTCAGGCTGCCCCAAAACTGCACGTGAAGCCAAAGGATCCAGACTATTTTTCCTGGTGGAAAGGGCTGCTGTTCCCTTTTTTCATCTCTGCGCTGCAATGGCCTGTCCCACCTCCTGAAAAATAGAATCCAAATGAAGATTGCTGCCAGAAAAAAGGTGCCACCACGGAAAGGTCTTTGCTGCCCAAGAAGTGCCAGGGCTGCCCCAACAACTGCACGTGATGCCAAAGCTTCAGACTTTTTTTCCTTAGGGAAAGGGCTGCTGTTCCCTTTTTTCAGCCCTCTGCTGCAATGGCCGGTCCCACCTCCTGAGAAACAGAATTCAAATGAAGATTCCTGCCAGACAAAAGGTGCCACCACAGAAAGGTCTTGGTGCACAACAAGTGCCCACGCTGCCCCAAGAACTACACCTGAAGCCAAAGGTTCCAGACTGATTTTCCTGGTGGAAAGAGCTGTTGTTCCCTTTTTTCTGCCCTGCGCTGCAATGGTCGGTCCCACGTCCTGAAATTTGAATGCAAATGAAGATTCCTGCCAGAGAAAAGGTGCAACCACAGAAAGGTCTTGCTGCCCAAGAAGTGCCCAGGCTGCCCCAACAACTGCACCTCAAAGCCAAAGCTTCCAGACTGTTTTCCTGGTGGAAAGGGCTGCTGTTCCCTTTTTTCCGCCCTGCGCTGCAATAACCGGACCCACCTTTTGAAAAATAGAATCCAAATGAAGATTCCTGCCAGACAAAAGGTGCCACCACAGAAAGCTCTTTGCTGCCCGAGAAGTGTCCAGGGTGCCCCACCAACTGCACCTCAAAGCCAAAGCTTCCAGACTTTTTTTCCTTAGGGAAAGGGCTGCTGTTCCCTTTTTTCAGCCCTCTGCTGCAATGGCCGGTCCCACCTCCTGAGAAACAGAATTCAAATGAAGATTCCTGCCAGACAAAAGGTGCCAACACAGAAAGGTCTTGGTGCACAACATGTGCCCACGCTGCCCCAAGAACTACACCTGAAGCCAAAGGTTACAGACTGATTTTCCTGGTGGAAAGAGCTGCTGTTCCCTTTTTTCAGCCCTGCGCTGCAATGGCCGGTCCCACGTCTTTAAAAATTTACTCCAAATGAAGATTCCTGCCAGAGAAAAGTTGCCACCAGAGAAAGGTCTTGCTGCCTAACAAGTGCTTAGGCTGCCCCAAGAACTACACCTGAAGCCAAAGGTTCCAGACTTTTTTTCCTGGTGGAAATGGCTGCTGTTCCCTTTTTTCCGCCCTGCGCTGCAATAGCCGGACCCACCTTTTGAAAAATAGAATCCAAATGAAGATTCCTGCCAGAGAAAAGGTGCCACCACAGAAAGCTCTTTGTTGCCCAAGAAGTGTCCAGGGTGCCCCACCAACTGCACCTCAAAGCCAAAGCTTCCAGACTTTTTTTCCTGGTGGAAAGGGCTGTAGTTCCCTTTTTTCAGCCCTGCGCTGCAATGGCCGGTTCCACCTCCTGAAAAATTGAATCCAGATAAGATTGCTGCCAGACAAAAGTACCACCACAGAAAGGTCTTGCTGCCCAAGAAGTGCCCAGGCTACCCCAACAACTACACCTCCAAGTCAAAGCTTCCAGACTTTTTTTCCTTAGGGAAAGAGCTGCTCTTCCCTTTTTTCCGCCCTGTGCTGCAATGGCCGGTCCCACCTCCTGAAAAATTGAATCCAAATGAAGATTCCTGCCAGACAAAAGGTGTCAACCACAGAAAACTCTTCCTGCCCGAGAAGTTCCCAGGCTGCCCTAACAACTGCATCTTAAAGCCAAAGCTTCCAGACTGTTTTTCCTGAGAGAAAAGACCTGCTGTTCCCTTTTTTCAACCCTGCTCTGCAATGACCAGTCCCATCTCCTGGAAAATTCAATCCAAATGAAGATTCCTGCCAGACAAAAGGTGCCACCACAGAAAGCTCTTTGCTGCCCAAGAAGTGCCCAGGGTGCCCCAACAACTGCACCTCCAAGCCAAAGCTTCCAGACTGTTTTTCCTGGTGGAAAGAGCTGCTGTTCCCTTTTTTCAGCCCTGCGCTGCAATGGCCGGTCCCACGTCTTTAAAAATTTACTCCAAATGAAGATTCCTGCCAGAGAAAAGTTGCCACCAGAGAAAGGTCTTGCTGCCCAAGAAGTGCTCAGGCTGCCCCAAAACTGCACGTGAAGCCAAAGGATCCAGACTATTTTTCCTGGTGGAAAGGGCTGCTGTTCCCTTTTTTCATCTCTGCGCTGCAATGGCCGGTCCCACCTCCTGAAAAATAGAATCCAAATGAAGATTCCCGCCAGAAAAAAGGTGCCACCACGGAAAGGTCTTTGCTGCCCAAGAAGTGCCAGGGCTGCCCCAACAACTGCCCGTGATGCCAAAGCTTCAGACTTTTTTTCCTTAGGGAAAGGGCTGCTGTTCCCTTTTTTCAGCCCTCTGCTGCAATGGCCGGTCCCACCTCCTGAGAAATAGAATTCAAATGAACATTCCTGCCAGACAAAAGGTGTCACCACAGAAAGGTCTTGGTGCACAACAAGTGCCCACGCTGCCCCAAGAAGTACACCTGAAGCCAAAGGTTCCAGACTGATTTTCCTGGTGGAAAGAGCTGCTGTTCCCTTTTTTCTGCCCTGCGCTGCAATGGTCGGTCCCACGTCCTGAAATTTGAATGCAAATGAAGATTCCTGCCAGAGAAAAGGTGCCACCACAGAAAGGTCTTGCTGCCCAAGAAGTGCCCAGGCTGCCCCAACAACTGCACTACAAAGCCAAAGCTTCCAGACTGTTTTCCTGGTGGAAAGGGCTGCTGTTCCCTTTTTTCCGCCCTGCGCTGCAATAGCCGGACCCACCTTTTGAAAAATAGAATCCAAATGAAGATTCCTGCCAGACAAAAGGTGCCACCACAGAAAGCTCTTTGCTGCCCGAGAAGTGTCCAGGGTGCCCCACCAACTACACCTCAAAGCCAAAGCTTCCAGACTTTTTTTCCTTTGGGAAAGGGCTGCTGTTCCCTTTTTTCAGCCCTCTGCTGCAATGGTCGATCCCACCTCCTGAGAAATAGAATCCAAATGAAGATTGCTGCCAGACAAAAGGTGCCACCACAGAAAGGTCTTGCTGCCCAACAAGTGCTTAGGCTGCCCCAAGAACTACACCGGAAGCCAAAGGTTCCAGACTTTTTTTCCTTAGGGAAAGGGCTGCTGTTCCCTCTTTTCCGCCCTGCGCTGCAATAGCCGGACCCACCTTTTGAAAAATAGAATCCAAATCAAGATTCCTGCCAAAAAAAAGGTGCCACCACAGAAAGCTCTTTGCTGCCCAAGAAGTGTCCAGGGTGCCCCACCAACTGCACCTCAAAACCAAAGCTTCCAGACTTTTTTTCCTTAGGGAAAGGGCTGTAGTTCCCTTTTTTCAGCCCTACGCTGCAATGGCCGGTTCCACCTCCTGAAAAATTGAATCCAGATAAGATTGCTGCCAGACAAAAGTACCACCACAGAAAGGTCTTGCTGCCCAAGAAGTGCCCAGGCTACCCCAACAACTGCACCTCCAAGTCAAAGCTTCCAGACTTTTTTTCCTTAGGGAAAGAGCTGCTCTTCCCTTTTTTCCGCCCTGTGCTGCAATGGCCGGTCCCACCTCCTGAAAAATTGAATCCAAATGAAGATTCCTGCCAGACAAAAGGTGCCAACAACAGAAAACTCTTCCTGCCCGAGAAGTTCCCAGGCTGCCCTAACAACTGCATCTCAAAGCCAAAGCTTCCAGACTGTTTTTCCTGAGAGAAAAGACCTGCTGTTCCCTTTTTTCAACCCTGCTCTGCAATGACCAGTCCAACCTCCTGGAAAATTCAATCCAAATGAAGATTCCTGCCAGACAAAAGGTGCCACCACAGAAAGCTCTTTGCTGCCCAAGAAGTGCCCAGGGTGCCCCAACAACTGCACCTCCAAGCCAAAGCTTCCAGACTGTTTTTCCTGGTGGAAAGAGCTGCTGTTCCCTTTTTTCAGCCCTGCGATGCAATGGCCGGTCCCACGTCTTTAAAAATTTACTCCAAATGAAGATTCCTGCCAGAGAAAAGTTGCCACCAGAGAAAGGTCTTGCTGCCCAAGAAGTGCTCAGGCTACCCCAAAACTGCACGTGAAGCCAAAGGATCCAGACTATTTTTCCTGGTGGAAAGGGCTGCTGTTCCCTTTTTTCATCTCTGCGCTGCAATGGCCTGTCCCACCTCCTGAAAAATAGAATCCAAATGAAGATTCCCGCCAGAAAAAAGGTGCCACCACGGAAAGGTCTTTGCTGCCCAAGAAGTGCCAGGGCTGCCCCAACAACTGCACGTGATGCCAAAGCTTCAGACTTTTTTTTTTTTAGGGAAAGGGCTGCTGTTCCCTTTTTTCAGCCCTCTGCTGCAATGGCCGGTCCCACCTCCTGAGAAATAGAATTTAAATGAACATTCCTGCTAGACAAAAGGTACCACCACAGAAAGGTCTTGGTGCACAACAAGTGCCCACGCTGCCCCAAGAACTACACCTGAAGCCAAAGGTTCCAGACTGTTTTTCCTGGTGGAAAGAGCTGCTGTTCCCTTTTTTCTGCCCTGCGCTGCAATGGTCGGTCCCACGTCCTGAAATTTGAATGCAAATGAAGATTCCTGCCAGAGAAAAGGTGCAACCACAGAAAGGTCTTGCTGCCCAAGAAGTGCCCAGGCTGCCCCAACAACTGCACCTCAAAGCCAAAGCTTCCAGACTGTTTTCCTTAGGGAAAGGGCTGCTGTTCCCTTTTTTCCGCCCTGCGCTGCAATAGCCGGACCCACCTTTTGAAAAATAGAATCCAAATGAAGATTCCTGCCAGACAAAAGGTGCCACCACAGAAAGCTCTTTGCTGCCCGAGAAGTGTCCAGGGTGCCCCACCAACTGCACCTCAAAGCCAAAGCTTCCAGACTTTTTTTCCTTAGGGAAAGGGCTGCTGTTCCCTTTTTTCAGCCCTCTGCTGCAATGGTCGATCCCACCTCCTGAGAAATAGAATCCAAATGAAGATTGCTGCCAGACAAAAGGTGCCACCAGAGAAAGGTCTTGCTGCCCAACAAGTGCTTAGGCTGCCCCAAGAACTACACCTGAAGCCAAAGGTTCCAGACTTTTTTTCCTGGTGGAAATGGCTGCTGTTCCCTTTTTTCCGCCCTGCGCTGCAATAGCCGGACCCACCTTTTGAAAAATAGAATCGAAATCAAGATTCCTGCCAGACAAAAGGTGCCACCACAGAAAGCTCTTTGCTGCCCAAGAAGTGTCCAGGGTGCCCCACCAACTGCACCTCAAAGCCAAAGCTTCCAGACTTTTTTTCCTTAGGGAAAGGGCTGTAGTTCCCTTTTTTCAGCCCTGCGCTGCAATGGCCGGTTCCACCTCCTGAAAAATTGAATCCAGATAAGATTGCTGCCAGACAAAAGTACCACCACAGAAAGGTCTTGCTGCCCAACAAGTGCCCAGGCTACCCCAACAACTGCACCTCCAAGTCAAAGCTTCCAGACTTTTTTTCCTTAGGGAAAGAGCTGCTCTTCCCTTTTTTCCGCCCTATGCTGCAATGGCCGGTCCCACCGCCTGAAAAATTGAATCCAAATGAAGATTCCTGCCAGACAAAAGGTGCCAACAACAGAAAACTCTTCCTGCCCGAGAAGTTCCCAGGCTGCCCTAACAACTGCATCTCAAAGCCAAAGCTTCCAGACTGTTTTACCTGAGAGAAAAGACCTGCTGTTCCCTTTTTTCAACCCTGCTCTGCAATGACCAGTCACACCTCCTGGAAAATTCAATGCAAATGAAGATTCCTGCCAGACAAAAGGTGCCACCACAGAAAGCTCTTTGCTGCCCAAGAAGTGCCCAGGGTGCCCCAACAACTGCACCTCCAAGCCAAAGCTTCCAGACTGTTTTTCCTGGTGGAAAGAGCTGCTGTTCCCTTTTTTCAGCCCTGCGCTGCAATGGCCGGTCCCACGTCTTTAAAAATTTACTCCAAATGAAGATTCCTGCCAGAGAAAAGTTGCCACCAGAGAAAGGTCTTGCTGCCCAAGAAGTGCTCAGGCTGCCCCAAAACTG
The DNA here is from genome assembly GCF_025592945.1 of Manacus candei. Classification (NCBI taxonomy): domain Eukaryota; kingdom Metazoa; phylum Chordata; class Aves; order Passeriformes; family Pipridae; genus Manacus; species Manacus candei. The sequence goes on along the minus strand of NW_026138220.1, from coordinate 302,031 downwards.
CACGTGAAGCCAAAGGATCCAGACTATTTTTCCTGGTGGAAAGGGCTGCTGTTCCCTTTTTTCATCTCTGCGCTGCAATGGCCAGTCCCACCTCCTGAAAAATAGAATCCAAATGAAGATTCCCGCCAGAAAAAAGGTGCCACCACGGAAAGGTCTTTGCTGCCCAAGAAGTGCCAGGGCTGCCCCAACAACTGCCCGTGATGCCAAAGCTTCAGACTTTTTTTCCTTAGGGAAAGGGCTGCTGTTCCCTTTTTTCAGCCCTCTGCTGCAATGGCCGGTCCCACCTCCTGAGAAATAGAATTCAAATGAACATTCCTGCCAGACAAAAGGTACCACCACAGAAAGGTCTTGGTGCACAACAAGTGCCACAGCTGCCCCAAGAAGTACACCTGAAGCCAAAGGTTCCAGACTGATTTTCCTGGTGGAAAGAGCTGCTGTTCCCTTTTTTCTGCCCTGCGCTGCAATGGTCGGTCCCACGTCCTGAAATTTGAATGCAATTGAAGATTCCTGCCAGAGAAAAGGTGCAACCACAGAAAGGTCTTGCTGCCCAAGAAGTGCCCAGGCTGCCCCAACAACTGCACCTCAAAGCCAAAGCTTCCAGACTGTTTTCCTGGTGGAAAGGGCTGCTGTTCCCTTTTTTCCGCCCTGCGCTGCAATAGCCGGACCCACCTTTTGAAAAATAGAATCCAAATGAAGATTCCTGCCAGACAAAAGGTGCCACCACAGAAAGCTCTTTGCTGCCCAAGAAGTGTCCAGGGTGCCCCACCAACTGCACCTCAAAGCCAAAGCTTCCAGACTTTTTTTCCTTAGGGAAAGGGCTGCTGTTCCCTTTTTTCAGCCCTCTGCTGCAATGGTCGATCCCACCTCCTGAGAAATAGAATCCAAATGAAGATTGCTGCCAGACAAAAGGTGCCACCACAGAAATCTCTTGGTGCCCAACAAGTGCTTAGGCTGCCCCAAGAACTACACCTGAAGCCAAAGGTTCCAGACTTTTTTTCCTTAGGGAAAGGGCTGCTGTTCCCTCTTTTCCGCCCTGCGCTTCAATAGCCGGACCCACCTTTTGAAAAATAGAATCCAAATCAAGATTCCTGCCAAACAAAAGGTGCCACCACAGAAAGCTCTTTGCTGCCCAAGAAGTGTCCAGGGTGCCCCACCAACTGCACCTCAAAACCAAAGCTTCCAGACTTTTTTTCCTTAGGGAAAGGGCTGTAGTTCCCTTTTTTCAGCCCTACGGTGCAATGGCCGGTTCCACCTCCTGAAAAATTGAATCCAGATAAGATTGCTGCCAGACAAAAGGTGCCACCACAGAAAGGTCTTGCTGCCCAACAAGTGCTTAGGCTGCCCCAAGAACTACACCTGAAGCCAAAGGTTCCAGACTGTTTTTCCTGGTGGAAAGAGCTGCTGTTCCCTTTTTTCCGCCCTGCGCTGCAATGGCCGGTCCTACGTCTTTAAAAATTTACTCCAAATGAAGATTCCTGCCAGAGAAAAGTTGCCACCAGAGAAAGGTCTTGCTGCCCAAGAAGTGCTCAGGCTGCCCCAAAACTGCACGTGAAGCCAAAGCTTCGGACTTTTTTTCCTTAGGGAAAGGGCTGCTGTTCCCTTTTTTCAGCCCTGCGCTGCAATGGCCGGTCCCACCTCCTGAAAAATAGAATCCAAATGAAGATTCCTACCAGACAAAAGGTGCCACCACGGAAAGGTCTTTGCTGCCCAAGAAGTGCCAGGGCTGCCCCAACAACTGCACGTGATGCCAAAGCTTCAGACTTTTTTTCCTTAGGGAAAGGGCTGCTCTTCCCTTTTTTATGCCCTGTGCCTCAATGGCCGGTCCCACCTCCTGAAAAATTGAATCCAAATGAAGATTCCTGCCAGACAAAAGGTGCCAACAACAGAAAACTCTTCCTGCCCGAGAAGTTCCCAGGCTGCCCTAACAACTGCATCTCAAAGCCAAAGCTTCCAGACTGTTTTTCCTGAGAGAAAAGACCTGCTGTTCCCTTTTTTCAACCCTGCTCTGAAATGACCAGTCCCACCTCCTGGAAAATTCAATCCAAATGAAGATTGCTGCCAGACAAAAGGTGCCACCACAGAAAGCTCTTTGCTGCCCAAGTAGTGTCCAGGGTGCCCCACCAACTGCACCTCAAAGCCAAAGCTTCTAGACTTTTTTTCCTTAGGGAAAGGGCTGCTGTTCCCTTTTTTCAGCCCTCTGCTGCAATGGCCGGTCCCACCTCCTGAGTAATCGAATTCAAATGAAGATTCCTGCCAGACAAAAGGTGCCACCACAGAAAGGTCTTTGCTGCCCAAGAAATGCCAGGGCTGCCCCAACAACTACACCTCCAAGTCAAAGCTTCCAGACTTTTTTTCCTGGTGGAAAGGGCTGCTGTTCCCTTTTTTCAGTCCTCTGCTGCAATGGCCGGTCCCACCTTTTGAAGAATAGAATCCAAATGAAGATTGCTGCCAGACAAAAGCTAACACCACAGAAATCTCTTGGTGCCCAACAAGTGCCCACGCTGCCATAAAAACTACACCTGAAGCCAAAGGTTCCAGACTGTTTTTCTGGTGGAAAGAGCTGCTGTTCCCTTTTTTCCGCCCTGCGCTGCAATAGCCGGACCCACCTTTTGAAAAATAGAATCCAAATGAAGATTGCTGCCAGACAAAAGGTGCCACCACAGAAAGCTCTTTGCATCCCAAGAAGTGCCCAGTGTGCCCCACCAACTGCACCTCCAAACCAAAGCTTCCAGACTTTTTTTCCTTAGGGAAAGGGCTGCTGATCCATTTTTTCAGCCCTCTGCTGCAATGGTCGATCCCACCTCCTGAGAAATAGAATCCAAATGAAGATTGCTGCCAGACAAAAGGTGCCACCAGAGAAAGGTCTTGCTGCCCAACAAGTGCTTAGGCTGCCCCAAGAACTACACCTGAAGCCAAAGGTTCCAGACTTTTTTTCCTGGTGGAAAGAGCTGCTGTTCCCTTTTTTCAGCCCTGCGCTGCAATGGCCAGTTCCACGTCCTGAAAAATTGAATCCAAATAAGATTGCTGCCAGACAAAAGTACCACCACAGAAAGGTCTTTGCTGCCGAAGAAGTGCCCAGGCTCCTCCACCAAATGCACCTCAAAGCCAAAGCTTCCAGACTTTTTTCCTGGTGGAAAGAGCTGCTATTCCCTTTTTTCAGTGCTGCGCTGCAATGGCCGGTCCCACCTCCTGAAAAAATGAATGCAAATGAAGATTCGTGCCAAACAAAAGGTGCCCTCAAAGAAAGGTCTTGCTGCCCAAGAAGTGCCCAGGCTACCCCAACAACTACACCTCCAAGTCAAAGCTTCCAGACTTTTTTTCCTTAGGGAAAGAGCTGCTGTTCCCTTTTTTCAGCCCTCTGCTGCAATGGTCGGTCCCACCTCCTGAGTAATCGAATTCAAATGAAGATTCCTGCCAGACAAAAGGTGCCACCACGGAAAGGTCTTTGCTGCCCAAGAAATGCCAGGGCTGCCCCAACGACTGCACCTGAAGCCAAAGCTTCCAGACTTTTTTTCCTGGTGGAAAGAGCTGCTGTTCCCTTTTTTCCGCCCTGCTCTGCAATAGGTGGACCCACCTTTTGAAAAACAGAATCCAAATGAAGATTGCTGCCAGACAAAAGGTAACACCACAGAAATCTCTTGGTGCACAACAAGTGCCCACGCTGCCCTAAGAACTACACCTGAAGCCAAAGGTTCCAGACTGATTTTCCTGGTGGAAAGAGCTGCTGTTCCCTTTTTTCTGCCCTGCGCTGCAATGGTCGGTCCCACGTCCTGAAATTTGAATGCAAATGAAGATTCCTGCCAGAGAAAAGGTGCAACCACAGAAAGGTCTTGCTGCCCAAGAAGTGCCCAGGCTGCCCCAACAACTGCACCTCAAAGTCAAAGCTTTCAGACTGTTTTCCTGGTGGAAAGAGCTGCTGTTCCCTTTTTTCCGCCCTGCGCTGCAATAGCCGGACCCACCTTTTGAAAAATAGAATCCAAATGAAGATTCCTGCCAGAGAAAAGGTGCCACCAGAGGAAAGTCTTGCTGCCCAACAAGTGCTTAGGCTGCCCCAACAACTCTACCTGAAGCTAAAGGTTCCATACTTTTTTTCCTGGTGGAAAGAGCTGCTGTTCCCTTTTTTCAGCCCTGCGCTGCAATGGCCAGTCCCACCTCCTGAAAAATTGAATCCAAATAAGATTGCTGCCAGACAAAAGGCGCCACCACAGAAAGGTCTTGCTGCCCAAGAAGTGCCCAGGCTACCCCAACAACTACACCTCCAAGTCAAAGCTTCCAGACTTTTTTTCCTGGTGGAAAGAGCTGTTCTTCCCTTTTTTCAGCCCTCTGCTGCAATGGCCGGTCCCACCTCCTGAAAAATTGAATCCAAATGAAGATTCCTGCCAGACAAAAGGTGCCAACAACAGAAAACTCTTCCTGCCCGAGAAGTTCCCAGGCTGCCCTAACAACTGCATCTCAAAGCCAAAGCTTCCAGACTGTTTTTCCTGGTGGAAAGAGCTGCTGTTCCCTTTTTTCAGCCCTGCGATGCAATGGCCGGTCCCACGTCTTTAAAAATTTACTCCAAATGAACATTCCTGCCAGAGAAAATTGCCACCAGAGAAAGGTCTTGCTGCCCAAGAAGTGCTCAGGCTGCCCCAAAACTGCACGTGAAGCCAAAGGATCCAGACTATTTTTCCTGGTGGAAAGGGCTGCTGTTCCCTTTTTTCAGCTCTGCGCTACAATGGCCTGTCCCACCTCCTGAAAAATAGAATCCAAATGAAGATTCCTGCCACACAAAAGGTGCCACCACGGAAAGGTCTTTGCTGCCCAAGAAATGCCAGGGCTGCCCCACCAACTGCACGTGATGCCAAAGCTTCAGACTTTTTTTCCTTAGGGAAAGGGCTGCTGTTCCCTTTTTTCAGCCCTCTGCTGCAATGGCCGGTCCCACCTCCTGAGAAATAGAATTCAAATGAAGATTCCTGCCAGACAAAAGGTGCCACCACAGAAAGGTCTTGCTGCCCAACAAGTGCTTAGGCTGCCCCAAGAACTACACCTGAAGCCAAAGGTTCCAGACTGATTTTCCTGGTGGAAAGAGCTGCTGTTCCCTTTTTTCTGCCCTGCGCTGCAATGGTCAGTCCCACGTCCTGAAATTTGAATGCAAATGAAGATTCCTGCCAGAGAAAAGGTGCAACCACAGAAAGGTCTTGCTGCCCAAGAAGTGCCCAGGCTGCCCCAACAACTGCACCTCCAAGCCAAAGCTTCCAGACTGTTTTCCTGGTGGAAAGAGCTGCTGTTCCCTTTTTTCCGCCCTGCGCTGCAATAGCCGGACCCACCTTTTGAAAAACAGAATCCAAATGAAGATTGCTGCCAGACGAAAGGTAACACCACAGAAATCTCTTGGTGCACAACAAGTGCCCACGCTGCCCTAAGAACTACACCTGAAGCCAAAGGTTCCAGACTGATTTTCCTGGTGGAAAGAGCTGCTGTTCCCTTTTTTCTGCCCTGCGCTGCAATGGTCGGTCCCACGTCCTGAAATTTGAATGCAAATGAAGATTCCTGCCAGAGAAAAGGTGCAACCACAGAAAGGTCTTGCTGCCCAACAAGTGCCCAGGCTGCCCCAACAACTGCACCTCAAAGCCAAAGCTTCCAGACTGTTTTTCCTGGTGGAAAGAGCTGCTGTTCCCTTTTTTCAGCCCTGCGATGCAATGGCCGGTCCCACGTCTTTAAAAATTTACTCCAAATGAAGATTCCTGCCAGAGAAAAGTTGTCACCAGAGAAAGGTCTTGCTGCCCAAGAAGTGCTCAGGCTGCCCCAACAACTGCACGTGAAGCCAAAGGATCCAGACTATTTTTCCTGGTGGAAAGGGCTGCTGTTCCCTTTTTTCAGCCCTGCGCTGCAATGGCCTGTCCCACCTCCTGAAAAATAGAATCCAAATGAAGATTCCTGCCAGACAAAAGGTGCCACCACGGAAAGGTCTTTGCTGCCCAAGAAATGCCAGGGCTGCCCCAACGACTGCACCTGAAGCCAAAGCTTCCAGACTTTTTTTCCTTAGGGAAAGGGCTGCTGTTCCCTTTTTTCTACCCTCTGCTGCAATGGCCGGTCCCACCTTTTGAAAAATAGAATCCAAATGAAGATTGCTGCCAGACAAAAGGTAACACCACAGATATCTCTTGGTGCACAACAAGTGCCCACGCTGCCCTAAGAACTACACCTCAAAGTCAAAGGTTCCAGACTGTTTTCCTGGTGGAAAGGGCTGCTGTTCCCTTTTTTCCGCCCTGCGCTGCAATAGCCGGACCCACCTTTTGAAAAATAGAATCCAAATGAAGATTCCTGCCAGACAAAAGGTGCCACCACAGAAAGCTCTTTGCTGCCCAAGAAGTGTCCAGGGTGCCCCACCAACTGCACCTCAAAGCCAAAGCTTCCAGACTTTTTTTCCTTAGGGAAAGGGCTGCTGTTCCCTTTTTTCAGCCCTCTGCTGCAATGGTCGATCCCACCTCCTGAGAAATAGAATCCAAATGAAGATTGCTGCCAGACAAAAGGTGCCACCACAGAAAGGTCTTGCTGCCCAACAAGTGCTTAGGCTGCCCCAAGAACTACACCTGAAGCCAAAGGTTCCAGACTTTTTTTCCTTAGGGAAAGGGCTGCTGTTCCCTCTTTTCCGCCCTGCGCTGCAATAGCCGGACCCACCTTTTGAAAAATAGAATCCAAATCAAGATTCCTGCCAAACAAAAGGTGCCACCACAGAAAGCTCTTTGCTGCCCAAGAAGTGTCCAGGGTGCCCCACCAACTGCACCTCAAAACCAAAGCTTCCAGACTTTTTTTCCTTAGGGAAAGGGCTGTAGTTCCCTTTTTTCAGCCCTACGCTGCAATGGCCGGTTCCACCTCCTGAAAAATTGAATCCAGATAAGATTGCTGCCAGACAAAAGGTGCCACCACAGAAAGGTCTTGCTGCCCAACAAGTGCTTAGGCTGCCCCAAGAACTACACCTGAAGCCAAAGGTTCCAGACTGTTTTTCCTGGTGGAAAGAGCTGCTGTTCCCTTTTTTCCGCCCTGCGCTGCAATGGCCGGTCCTACGTCTTTAAAAATTTACTCCAAATGAAGATTCCTGCCAGAGAAAAGTTGCCACCAGAGAAAGGTCTTGCTGCCCAAGAAGTGCTCAGGCTGCCCCAAAACTGCACGTGAAGCCAAAGCTTCGGACTTTTTTTCCTTAGGGAAAGGGCTGCTGTTCCCTTTTTTCAGCCCTGCGCTGCAATGGCCGGTCCCACCTCCTGAAAAATAGAATCCAAATGAAGATTCCTGCCAGACAAAAGGTGCCACCACGGAAAGGTCTTTGCTGCCCAAGAAGTGCCAGGGCTGCCCCAACAACTGCACGTGATGCCAAAGCTTCAGACTTTTTTTCCTTAGGGAAAGGGCTGCTCTTCCCTTTTTTATGCCCTGTGCCTCAATGGCCGGTCCCACCTCCTGAAAAATTGAATCCAAATGAAGATTCCTGCCAGACAAAAGGTGCCAACAACAGAAAACTCTTCCTGCCCGAGAAGTTCCCAGGCTGCCCTAACAACTGCATCTCAAAGCCAAAGCTTCCAGACTGTTTTTCCTGAGAGAAAAGACCTGCTGTTCCCTTTTTTCAACCCTGCTCTGAAATGACCAGTCCCACCTCCTGGAAAATTCAATCCAAATGAAGATTGCTGCCAGACAAAAGGTGCCACCACAGAAAGCTCTTTGCTGCCCAAGTAGTGTCCAGGGTGCCCCACCAATTGCACCTCAAAGCCAAAGCTTCCAGACTTTTTTTCCTTAGGGAAAGGGCTGTAGTTCCCTTTTTTCAGCCCTCTGCTGCAATGGTCGATCCCACCTCCTGAGAAATAGAATCCAAATGAAGATTCGTGCCAGACAAAAGTTGCCACCACAGAAAGGTCTTGCTGCCCAACAAGTGCTTAGGCTGCCCAAGAACTACACCTGAAGCCAAAGGTTCCAGACTTTTTTTCCTGGTGGAAAGAGCTGCTGTTCCCTTTTTTCAGCCCTGCGCTGCAATGGCCAGTTCCACCTCCTGAAAAGAAGAATCCAAATAAGATTGCTGCCAGACAAAAGTACCACCACAGAAAGGTCTTGCTGCCCAAGAAGTGCCCAGGCTTCTCCACCAACTGCACCTCAAAGCCAAAGCTTCCAGACTGTTTTCCTGGTGGAAAGAGCTGCTATTCCCTTTTTTCAGCGCTGCTCTGCAATGGCCGGTCCCACCTCCTGAAAAAATGAATGCAAATGAAGATTAGTGTCAAACAAAAGGTGCCCCAAAAGAAAGCTCTTGCTGCCCAAGAAGTGCCCAGGCTACCCCAACAACTACACCTTCAAGTCAAAGCTTCCAGACTTTTTTTCCTTAGGGAAAGAGCTGCTGTTCCCTTTTTTCAGCCCTCTGCTGCAATGGCCGGTCCCACCTCCTGAGTAATCGAATTCAAATGAAGATTCCTGCCAGACAAAAGGTGCCACCACAGAAAGGTCTTTGCTGCCCAAGAAATGCCAGGGCTGCCCCAACAACTACACCTCCAAGTCAAAGCTTCCAGACTTTTTTTCCTGGTGGAAAGGGCTGCTGTTCCCTTTTTTCAGTCCTCTGCTGCAATGGCCGGTCCCACCTTTTGAAGAATAGAATCCAAATGAAGATTGCTGCCAGACAAAAGCTAACACCACAGAAATCTCTTGGTGCCCAACAAGTGCCCACGCTGCCATAAAAACTACACCTGAAGCCAAAGGTTCCAGACTGTTTTTCTGGTGGAAAGAGCTGCTGTTCCCTTTTTTCCGCCCTGCGCTGCAATAGCCGGACCCACCTTTTGAAAAATAGAATCCAAATGAAGATTCCTGCCAGACAAAAGGTGCCACCACAGAAAGCTCTTTGCATCCCAAGAAGTGCCCAGTGTGCCCCACCAACTGCACCTCCAAACCAAAGCTTCCAGACTTTTTTTCCTTAGGGAAAGGGCTGCTGATCCATTTTTTCAGCCCTCTGCTGCAATGGTCGATCCCACCTCCTGAGAAATAGAATCCAAATGAAGATTGCTGCCAGACAAAAGGTGCCACCAGAGAAAGGTCTTGCTGCCCAACAAGTGCTTAGGCTGCCCCAAGAACTACACCTGAAGCCAAAGGTTCCAGACTTTTTTTCCTGGTGGAAAGAGCTGCTGTTCCCTTTTTTCAGCCCTGCGCTGCAATGGCCAGTTCCACGTCCTGAAAAATTGAATCCAAATAAGATTGCTGCCAGACAAAAGTACCACCACAGAAAGGTCTTTGCTGCCGAAGAAGTGCCCAGGCTCCTCCACCAAATGCACCTCAAAGCCAAAGCTTCCAGACTTTTTTCCTGGTGGAAAGAGCTGCTATTCCCTTTTTTCAGTGCTGCGCTGCAATGGCCGGTCCCACCTCCTGAAAAAATGAATGCAAATGAAGATTCGTGCCAAACAAAAGGTGCCCTCAAAGAAAGGTCTTGCTGCCCAAGAAGTGCCCAGGCTACCCCAACAACTACACCTCCAAGTCAAAGCTTCCAGACTTTTTTTCCTTAGGGAAAGAGCTGCTGTTCCCTTTTTTCAACCCTCTGCTGCAATGGCCGGTCCCACCTCCTGAGTAATCGAATTCAAATGAAGATTCCTGCCAGACAAAAGGTGCCACCACAGAAAGGTCTTGGTGCACAACAAGTGCCCACACTGCCCCAAGAACTACACCTGAAGCCAAAGGTTCCAGACTGTTTTTCCTGGTGGAAAGAGCTGCTGTTCCCTTTTTTCAGCCCTCTGCTGCAATGGCCGGTCCCACCTCCTGAGTAATCGAATTCAAATGAAGATTCCTGCCAGACAAAAGGTGCCACCACGGAAAGGTCTTTGCTGCCCAAGAAATGCCAGGGCTGCCCCAACGACTGCACCTGAAGCCAAAGCTTCCAGACTTTTTTTCCTGGTGGAAAGAGCTGCTGTTCCCTTTTTTCCGCCCTGCTCTGCAATAGGTGGACCCACCTTTTGAAAAACAGAATCCAAATGAAGATTGCTGCCAGACAAAAGGTAACACCACAGAAATCTCTTGGTGCACAACAAGTGCCCACGCTGCCCTAAGAACTACACCTGAAGCCAAAGGTTCCAGACTGATTTTCCTGGTGGAAAGAGCTGCTGTTCCCTTTTTTCTGCCCTGCGCTGCAATGGTCGGTCCCACGTCCTGAAATTTGAATGCAAATGAAGATTCCTGCCAGAGAAAAGGTGCAACCACAGAAAGGTCTTGCTGCCCAAGAAGTGCCCAGGCTGCCCCAACAACTGCACCTCAAAGTCAAAGCTTTCAGACTGTTTTCCTGGTGGAAAGAGCTGCTGTTCCCTTTTTTCCGCCCTGCGCTGCAATAGCCGGACCCACCTTTTGAAAAATAGAATCCAAATGAAGATTGTTGCCAGACAAAAGGTGCCACCAGAGGAAGGTCTTGCTGCCCAACAAGTGCTTAGGCTGCCCCAACAACTCTACCTGAAGCTAAAGGTTCCAGAGTTTTTTTCCTGGTGGAAAGAGCTGCTGTTCCCTTTTTTCAGCCCTGCGCTGCAATGGCCGATCCCACCTCCTGAAAAATTGAATCCAAATAAGATTGCTGCCAGACAAAAGGTGCCACCACAGAAAGGTCTTGCTGCCCAAGAAGTGCCCAGGCTACCCCAACAACTACACCTCCAAGTCAAAGCTTCCAGACTTGTTTTCCTGGTGGAAAGAGCTGCTGTTCCCTTTTTTCAGCCCTCTGCTGCAATGGCCGGTCCCACCTCCTGAAAAATTGAATCCAAATGAAGATTCCTGCCAGACAAAAGGTGCCAACAACAGAAAACTCTTCCTGCCCGAGAAGTTCCCAGGCTGCCCTAACAACTGCACCTCCAAGCCAAAGCTTCCAGACTGTTTTTCCTGGTGGAAAGAGCTGCTGTTCCCTTTTTTCAGCTCTGCGATGCAATGGCCGGTCCCACGTCTTTAAAAATTTACTCCAAATGAAGATTCCTGCCAGAGAAAAGTTGCCACCAGAGAAAGGTCTTGCTGCCCAAGAAGTGCTCAGGCTGCCCCAAAACTGCACGTGAAGCCAAAGGATCCAGACTATTTTTCCTGGTGGAAAGGGCTGCTGTTCCCTTTTTTCAGCCCTGCGCTGCAATGGCCAGTCCCACCTCCTGAGAAATAGAATCCAAATGAAGATTCCTGCCAGACAAAAGGTGCCACCACAGAAAGCTCTTTGCTGCCCAAGAAATGCCAGGGCTGCCCCAACGACTGCACCTGAAGCCAAAGCTTCCAGACTTTTTTTCCTCAGGGAAATGGCTACTGTTCCCTTTTTTCTACCCTCTGCTGCAATAGTCGGTCCCACCTTTTGAAAAATAGAATCCAAATGAAGATTGCTGCCAGACAAAAGGTAACACCACAGAAATCTCTTGGTGCACAACAAGTGCCCACGCTGCCCTAAGAACTGCACCTGAAGCCAAAGGTTCCAGACTGTTTTTCTGGTGGAAAGAGCTGCTGTTCCCTTTTTTCTGCCCTGCGCTGCAATGGCCAGTCCCACCTCCTGAGAAATAGAATCCAAATGAAGATTGCTGCCAGACAAAAGTACCACCACAGAAAGGTCTTTGCTGCCCAAGAAGTGCCCAGGCTTCTCCACCAACTGCACCTCAAAGCCAAAGCTTCCAGACTTTTTTCCTGGTGGAAAGAGCTGCTCTTCCCTTTTTTCAGCCCTGCGCTGCAATGGTCCGTCCCACCTCCTGAAAAATTCAATGCAAATGAAGATTCGTGCCAAACAAAAGGTGCCACCACAGAAAGGTCTTGCTGCCCAAGAAGTGCCCAGGCTACCCCAACAACTACACCTCCAAGTCAAAGCTTACAGACTTTTTTTCCTTAGGGAAAGAACTGCTGTTCCCTTTTTTCAGCCCTGCGCTGCAATGGCCAGTCCCACCTCCTGAAAAATTGAATCCAAATGAAGATTCCTGCCAGACAAAAGGTGCCAACAACAGAAAACTCTTCCTGCCCGAGAAGTTCCCAGGCTGCCCTAACAACTGCATCTCAAAGCCAAAGCTTCCAGACTGTTTTTCCTGAGAGAAAAGACCTGCTGTTCCCTTTTTTCAACCCTGCTCTGCAATGACCAGTCCCACCTCCTGGAAAATTCAATCCAAAGGAAGATTCCTGCCAGACAAAAGATGCCACCACAGAAAGCTCTTTGCTGCCCAAGAAGTGCCCAGGGTGCCCCAACATCTACACCTCCAAGCCAAAGCTTCCAAACTGTTTTTCCTGGTGGAAAGAGCTGCTGTTCCCTTTTTTCAGCCCTCTGCTGCAATGGTCGATCCCACCTCCTGAGAAATAGAATCCAAATGAAGATTGCTGCCAGACAAAAGCACCACCACAGAAAGGTCTTTGCTGCCCAAGAAGTGCCCAGGCTTCCCCACCAACTGCACCTCAAAGCCAAAGCTTCCAGACTTTTTTCCTGGTGGAAAGAGCTGCTGTTCCCTTTTTTCAACCCTGCTCTGCAATGACCAGTCCCACCTCGTGGAAAATTCAATGCAAAGGAAGATTCCTGCCTGACAAAAGGTGCCACCACAGAAAGCTCTTTGCTGCCCAAGAAGTGCTCAGGCTGCCCCAAAACTGCACGTGAAGCCAAAGGATCCAGACTATTTTTCCTGGTGGAAAGGGCTGCTGTTCCCTTTTTTCAGCCCTGCGCTGCAATGGCCAGTCCCACCTCCTGAAAAATAGAATCCAAATGAAGATTCCTGTCAGACAAAAGGTGCCACCACGGAAAGGTCTTTGCTGCTCAAGAAGTACCAGGGCTGCCCCAACAACTGCACGTGATGCCAAAGCTTCAGACTTTTTTCCCTTAGGGAAAGGGCTGCTGTTCCCTTTTTTCAGCCCTCTGCTGCAATGACCGGTCTCGCCTCCTCAGAAATAGAATCCAAATGAAGATTCCTGCCAGACAAAAGGTGCCAACACAGAAAGGTCTTGGTGCACAACAAGTGCTTAGGCTGCCCCAAGAACTACACCTGAAGCCAAAGGTTCCAGACTGATTTTCCTGGTGGAAAGAGCTGCTGTTCCCTTTTTGCTGCCCTGCGCTGCAATGGTCGGTCCCACGTCCTGAAATTTGAATGCAAATGAAGATTCCTGCCAGAGAAAAGGTGCAACCACAGAAAGGTCTTGCTGCCCAAGAAGTGCCCAGGCTGCCCCAACAACTGCACCTCCAAGCCAAAGCTTCCAGACTGTTTTCTTGTGGAAAGAGCTGCTGTTCCCTTTTTTCCGCCCTGCGCTGCAATAGCCGGACCCACCTTTTGAAAAATAGAATCCAAATGAAGATTGCTGCCAGACAAAAGGTGCCACCACAGAAAACTCTCTGCTGCCCAAGAAGTGTCCAGGGTGGCCCACCAACTGCACTTCAAAGACAAAGCTTCCAGACTTTTTTTCCTTAGGGAAAGGGCTGCTGTTCCCTTTTTTCAGCCCTCTGCTGCAATGGTCGATCCCACCTCTTGAGAAATAGAATCCAAATGAAGATTGCTGCCAGACAAAAGGTGCCACCACAGAAAGGTCTTGCTGCCCAACAAGTGCTTAGGCTGCCCCAGCAACTCTACCTGAAGCTAAAGGTTCCAGACTTTTTTTCCTGGTGGAAAGAGCTGCTGTTCCCTTTTTTCAGCCCTGCGCTGCAATGGCCAGTCCCGCCTCCTGAAAAATTGAATCCAAATAAGATTGCTGCCAGACAAAAGGTGCCACCACAGAAAGGTCTTGCTGCCCAAGAAGTGCCCAGGCTCCTCCACCAAATGCACCTCAAAGCCAAAGCTTCCAGACTTTTTTCCTGGTGGAAAGAGCTGCTATTCCCTTTTTTCAGTGCTGCGCTGCAATGGCCGGTCCCACCTCCTGAAAAAATGAATGCAAATGAAGATTCGTGCCAAACAAAAGGTGCCCTCAAAGAAAGGTCTTGCTGCCCAAGAAGTGCCCAGGCTACCCCAACAACTACACCTCCAAGTCAAAGCTTCCAGACTTTTTTTCCTTAGGGAAAGAGCTGCTGTTCCCTTTTTTCAGCCCTCTGCTGCAATGGTCGGTCCCACCTCCTGAGTAATCGAATTCAAATGAAGATTCCTGCCAGACAAAAGGTGCCACCACGGAAAGGTCTTTGCTGCCCAAGAAATGCCAGGGCTGCCCCAACGACTGCACCTGAAGCCAAAGCTTCCAGACTTTTTTTCCTGGTGGAAAGAGCTGCTGTTCCCTTTTTTCCGCCCTGCTCTGCAATAGGTGGACCCACCTTTTGAAAAACAGAATCCAAATGAAGATTGCTGCCAGACAAAAGGTAACACCACAGAAATCTCTTGGTGCACAACAAGTGCCCACGCTGCCCTAAGAACTACACCTGAAGCCAAAGGTTCCAGACTGATTTTCCTGGTGGAAAGAGCTGCTGTTCCCTTTTTTCTGCCCTGCGCTGCAATGGTCGGTCCCACGTCCTGAAATTTGAATGCAAATGAAGATTCCTGCCAGAGAAAAGGTGCAACCACAGAAAGGTCTTGCTGCCCAAGAAGTGCCCAGGCTGCCCCAACAACTGCACCTCAAAGTCAAAGCTTTCAGACTGTTTTCCTGGTGGAAAGAGCTGCTGTTCCCTTTTTTCCGCCCTGCGCTGCAATAGCCGGACCCACCTTTTGAAAAATAGAATCCAAATGAAGATTCCTGCCAGAGAAAAGGTGCCACCAGAGGAAAGTCTTGCTGCCCAACAAGTGCTTAGGCTGCCCCAACAACTCTACCTGAAGCTAAAGGTTCCATACTTTTTTTCCTGGTGGAAAGAGCTGCTGTTCCCTTTTTTCAGCCCTGCGCTGCAATGGCCAGTCCCACCTCCTGAAAAATTGAATCCAAATAAGATTGCTGCCAGACAAAAGGCGCCACCACAGAAAGGTCTTGCTGCCCAAGAAGTGCCCAGGCTACCCCAACAACTACACCTCCAAGTCAAAGCTTCCAGACTTTTTTTCCTGGTGGAAAGAGCTGTTCTTCCCTTTTTTCAGCCCTCTGCTGCAATGGCCGGTCCCACCTCCTGAAAAATTGAATCCAAATGAAGATTCCTGCCAGACAAAAGGTGCCAACAACAGAAAACTCTTCCTGCCCGAGAAGTTCCCAGGCTGCCCTAACAACTGCATCTCAAAGCCAAAGCTTCCAGACTGTTTTTCCTGGTGGAAAGAGCTGCTGTTCCCTTTTTTCAGCCCTGCGATGCAATGGCCGGTCCCACGTCTTTAAAAATTTACTCCAAATGAACATTCCTGCCAGAGAAAATTGCCACCAGAGAAAGGTCTTGCTGCCCAAGAAGTGCTCAGGCTGCCCCAAAACTGCACGTGAAGCCAAAGGATCCAGACTATTTTTCCTGGTGGAAAGGGCTGCTGTTCCCTTTTTTCAGCTCTGCGCTACAATGGCCTGTCCCACCTCCTGAAAAATAGAATCCAAATGAAGATTCCTGCCACACAAAAGGTGCCACCACGGAAAGGTCTTTGCTGCCCAAGAAATGCCAGGGCTGCCCCACCAACTGCACGTGATGCCAAAGCTTCAGACTTTTTTTCCTTAGGGAAAGGGCTGCTGTTCCCTTTTTTCAGCCCTCTGCTGCAATGGCCGGTCCCACCTCCTGAGAAATAGAATTCAAATGAAGATTCCTGCCAGACAAAAGGTGCCACCACAGAAAGGTCTTGCTGCCCAACAAGTGCTTAGGCTGCCCCAAGAACTACACCTGAAGCCAAAGGTTCCAGACTGATTTTCCTGGTGGAAAGAGCTGCTGTTCCCTTTTTTCTGCCCTGCGCTGCAATGGTCAGTCCCACGTCCTGAAATTTGAATGCAAATGAAGATTCCTGCCAGAGAAAAGGTGCAACCACAGAAAGGTCTTGCTGCCCAAGAAGTGCCCAGGCTGCCCCAACAACTGCACCTCCAAGCCAAAGCTTCCAGACTGTTTTCCTGGTGGAAAGAGCTGCTGTTCCCTTTTTTCCGCCCTGCGCTGCAATAGCCGGACCCACCTTTTGAAAAACAGAATCCAAATGAAGATTGCTGCCAGACGAAAGGTAACACCACAGAAATCTCTTGGTGCACAACAAGTGCCCACGCTGCCCTAAGAACTACACCTGAAGCCAAAGGTTCCAGACTGTTTTTCTGGTGGAAAGAGCTGCTGTTCCCTTTTTTCTGCCCTGCGCTGCAATGGTCGGTCCCACGTCCTGAAATTTGAATGCAAATGAAGATTCCTGCCAGAGAAAAGGTGCAACCACAGAAAGGTCTTGCTGCCCAACAAGTGCCCAGGCTGCCCCAACAACTGCACCTCAAAGCCAAAGCTTCCAGACTGTTTTTCCTGGTGGAAAGAGCTGCTGTTCCCTTTTTTCAGCCCTGCGATGCAATGGCCGGTCCCACGTCTTTAAAAATTTACTCCAAATGAAGATTCCTGCCAGAGAAAAGTTGTCACCAGAGAAAGGTCTTGCTGCCCAAGAAGTGCTCAGGCTGCCCCAACAACTGCACGTGAAGCCAAAGGATCCAGACTATTTTTCCTGGTGGAAAGGGCTGCTGTTCCCTTTTTTCAGCCCTGCGCTGCAATGGCCTGTCCCACCTCCTGAAAAATAGAATCCAAATGAAGATTCCTGCCAGACAAAAGGTGCCACCACGGAAAGGTCTTTGCTGCCCAAGAAATGCCAGGGCTGCCCCAACGACTGCACCTGAAGCCAAAGCTTCCAGACTTTTTTTCCTTAGGGAAAGGGCTGCTGTTCCCTTTTTTCTACCCTCTGCTGCAATGGCCGGTCCCACCTTTTGAAAAATAGAATCCAAATGAAGATTGCTGCCAGACAAAAGGTAACACCACAGATATCTCTTGGTGCACAACAAGTGCCCACGCTGCCCTAAGAACTACACCTCAAAGTCAAAGGTTCCAGACTGTTTTCCTGGTGGAAAGGGCTGCTGTTCCCTTTTTTCCGCCCTGCGCTGCAATAGCCGGACCCACCTTTTGAAAAATAGAATCCAAATGAAGATTCCTGCCAGACAAAAGGTGCCACCACAGAAAGCTCTTTGCTGCCCAAGAAGTGTCCAGGGTGCCCCACCAACTGCACCTCAAAGCCAAAGCTTCCAGACTTTTTTTCCTTAGGGAAAGGGCTGCTGTTCCCTTTTTTCAGCCCTCTGCTGCAATGGTCGATCCCACCTCCTGAGAAATAGAATCCAAATGAAGATTGCTGCCAGACAAAAGGTGCCACCACAGAAAGGTCTTGCTGCCCAACAAGTGCTTAGGCTGCCCCAAGAACTACACCTGAAGCCAAAGGTTCCAGACTTTTTTTCCTTAGGGAAAGGGCTGCTGTTCCCTCTTTTCCGCCCTGCGCTGCAATAGCCGGACCCACCTTTTGAAAAATAGAATCCAAATCAAGATTCCTGCCAAACAAAAGGTGCCACCACAGAAAGCTCTTTGCTGCCCAAGAAGTGTCCAGGGTGCCCCACCAACTGCACCTCAAAACCAAAGCTTCCAGACTTTTTTTCCTTAGGGAAAGGGCTGTAGTTCCCTTTTTTCAGCCCTACGCTGCAATGGCCGGTTCCACCTCCTGAAAAATTGAATCCAGATAAGATTGCTGCCAGACAAAAGGTGCCACCACAGAAAGGTCTTGCTGCCCAACAAGTGCTTAGGCTGCCCCAAGAACTACACCTGAAGCCAAAGGTTCCAGACTGTTTTTCCTGGTGGAAAGAGCTGCTGTTCCCTTTTTTCCGCCCTGCGCTGCAATGGCCGGTCCCACGTCTTTAAAAATTTGCTCCAAATGAAGATTCCTGCCAGAGAAAAGTTGCCACCAGAGAAAGGTCTTGCTGCCCAAGAAGTGCTCAGGCTGCCCCAAAACTGCACGTGAAGCCAAAGCTTCGGACTTTTTTTCCTTAGGGAAAGGGCTGCTGTTCCCTTTTTTCAGCCCTGCGCTGCAATGGCCGGTCCCACCTCCTGAAAAATAGAATCCAAATGAAGATTCCTGCCAGACAAAAGGTGCCACCACGGAAAGGTCTTTGCTGCCCAAGAAGTGCCAGGGCTGCCCCAACAACTGCACGTGATGCCAAAGCTTCAGACTTTTTTTCCTTAGGGAAAGGGCTGCTCTTCCCTTTTTTATGCCCTGTGCCTCAATGGCCGGTCCCACCTCCTGAAAAATTGAATCCAAATGAAGATTCCTGCCAGACAAAAGGTGCCAACAACAGAAAACTCTTCCTGCCCGAGAAGTTCCCAGGCTGCCCTAACAACTGCATCTCAAAGCCAAAGCTTCCAGACTGTTTTTCCTGAGAGAAAAGACCTGCTGTTCCCTTTTTTCAACCCTGCTCTGAAATGACCAGTCCCACCTCCTGGAAAATTCAATCCAAATGAAGATTGCTGCCAGACAAAAGGTGCCACCACAGAAAGCTCTTTGCTGCCCAAGTAGTGTCCAGGGTGCCCCACCAATTGCACCTCAAAGCCAAAGCTTCCAGACTTTTTTTCCTTAGGGAAAGGGCTGTAGTTCCCTTTTTTCAGCCCTCTGCTGCAATGGTCGATCCCACCTCCTGAGAAATAGAATCCAAATGAAGATTCGTGCCAGACAAAAGTTGCCACCACAGAAAGGTCTTGCTGCCCAACAAGTGCTTAGGCTGCCCAAGAACTACACCTGAAGCCAAAGGTTCCAGACTTTTTTTCCTGGTGGAAAGAGCTGCTGTTCCCTTTTTTCAGCCCTGCGCTGCAATGGCCAGTTCCACCTCCTGAAAAGAAGAATCCAAATAAGATTGCTGCCAGACAAAAGTACCACCACAGAAAGGTCTTGCTGCCCAAGAAGTGCCCAGGCTTCTCCACCAACTGCACCTCAAAGCCAAAGCTTCCAGACTGTTTTCCTGGTGGAAAGAGCTGCTATTCCCTTTTTTCAGCGCTGCTCTGCAATGGCCGGTCCCACCTCCTGAAAAAATGAATGCAAATGAAGATTAGTGTCAAACAAAAGGTGCCCCAAAAGAAAGCTCTTGCTGCCCAAGAAGTGCCCAGGCTACCCCAACAACTACACCTTCAAGTCAAAGCTTCCAGACTTTTTTTCCTTAGGGAAAGAGCTGCTGTTCCCTTTTTTCAGCCCTCTGCTGCAATGGCCGGTCCCACCTCCTGAGTAATCGAATTCAAATGAAGATTCCTGCCAGACAAAAGGTGCCACCACAGAAAGGTCTTTGCTGCCCAAGAAATGCCAGGGCTGCCCCAACAACTACACCTCCAAGTCAAAGCTTCCAGACTTTTTTTCCTGGTGGAAAGGGCTGCTGTTCCCTTTTTTCAGTCCTCTGCTGCAATGGCCGGTCCCACCTTTTGAAGAATAGAATCCAAATGAAGATTGCTGCCAGACAAAAGCTAACACCACAGAAATCTCTTGGTGCCCAACAAGTGCCCACGCTGCCATAAAAACTACACCTGAAGCCAAAGGTTCCAGACTGTTTTTCTGGTGGAAAGAGCTGCTGTTCCCTTTTTTCCGCCCTGCGCTGCAATAGCCGGACCCACCTTTTGAAAAATAGAATCCAAATGAAGATTCCTGCCAGACAAAAGGTGCCACCACAGAAAGCTCTTTGCATCCCAAGAAGTGCCCAGTGTGCCCCACCAACTGCACCTCCAAACCAAAGCTTCCAGACTTTTTTTCCTTAGGGAAAGGGCTGCTGATCCATTTTTTCAGCCCTCTGCTGCAATGGTCGATCCCACCTCCTGAGAAATAGAATCCAAATGAAGATTGCTGCCAGACAAAAGGTGCCACCAGAGAAAGGTCTTGCTGCCCAACAAGTGCTTAGGCTGCCCCAAGAACTACACCTGAAGCCAAAGGTTCCAGACTTTTTTTCCTGGTGGAAAGAGCTGCTGTTCCCTTTTTTCAGCCCTGCGCTGCAATGGCCAGTTCCACGTCCTGAAAAATTGAATCCAAATAAGATTGCTGCCAGACAAAAGTACCACCACAGAAAGGTCTTTGCTGCCGAAGAAGTGCCCAGGCTCCTCCACCAAATGCACCTCAAAGCCAAAGCTTCCAGACTTTTTTCCTGGTGGAAAGAGCTGCTATTCCCTTTTTTCAGTGCTGCGCTGCAATGGCCGGTCCCACCTCCTGAAAAAATGAATGCAAATGAAGATTCGTGCCAAACAAAAGGTGCCCTCAAAGAAAGGTCTTGCTGCCCAAGAAGTGCCCAGGCTACCCCAACAACTACACCTCCAAGTCAAAGCTTCCAGACTTTTTTTCCTTAGGGAAAGAGCTGCTGTTCCCTTTTTTCAACCCTCTGCTGCAATGGCCGGTCCCACCTCCTGAGTAATCGAATTCAAATGAAGATTCCTGCCAGACAAAAGGTGCCACCACAGAAAGGTCTTGGTGCACAACAAGTGCCCACACTGCCCCAAGAACTACACCTGAAGCCAAAGGTTCCAGACTGTTTTTCCTGGTGGAAAGAGCTGCTGTTCCCTTTTTTCAGCCCTCTGCTGCAATGGCCGGTCCCACCTCCTGAGTAATCGAATTCAAATGAAGATTCCTGCCAGACAAAAGGTGCCACCACGGAAAGGTCTTTGCTGCCCAAGAAATGCCAGGGCTGCCCCAACGACTGCACCTGAAGCCAAAGCTTCCAGACTTTTTTTCCTGGTGGAAAGAGCTGCTGTTCCCTTTTTTCCGCCCTGCTCTGCAATAGGTGGACCCACCTTTTGAAAAACAGAATCCAAATGAAGATTGCTGCCAGACAAAAGGTAACACCACAGAAATCTCTTGGTGCACAACAAGTGCCCACGCTGCCCTAAGAACTACACCTGAAGCCAAAGGTTCCAGACTGATTTTCCTGGTGGAAAGAGCTGCTGTTCCCTTTTTTCTGCCCTGCGCTGCAATGGTCGGTCCCACGTCCTGAAATTTGAATGCAAATGAAGATTCCTGCCAGAGAAAAGGTGCAACCACAGAAAGGTCTTGCTGCCCAAGAAGTGCCCAGGCTGCCCCAACAACTGCACCTCAAAGTCAAAGCTTTCAGACTGTTTTCCTGGTGGAAAGAGCTGCTGTTCCCTTTTTTCCGCCCTGCGCTGCAATAGCCGGACCCACCTTTTGAAAAATAGAATCCAAATGAAGATTGTTGCCAGACAAAAGGTGCCACCAGAGGAAGGTCTTGCTGCCCAACAAGTGCTTAGGCTGCCCCAACAACTCTACCTGAAGCTAAAGGTTCCAGAGTTTTTTTCCTGGTGGAAAGAGCTGCTGTTCCCTTTTTTCAGCCCTGCGCTGCAATGGCCGGTCCCACCTCCTGAAAAATTGAATCCAAATAAGATTGCTGCCAGACAAAAGGTGCCACCACAGAAAGGTCTTGCTGCCCAAGAAGTGCCCAGGCTACCCCAACAACTACACCTCCAAGTCAAAGCTTCCAGACTTGTTTTCCTTAGGGAAAGAGCTGCTGTTCCCTTTTTTCAGCCCTCTGCTGCAATGGCCGGTCCCACCTCCTGAAAAATTGAATCCAAATGAAGATTCCTGCCAGACAAAAGGTGCCAACAACAGAAAACTCTTCCTGCCCGAGAAGTTCCCAGGCTGCCCTAACAACTGCACCTCCAAGCCAAAGCTTCCAGACTGTTTTTCCTGGTGGAAAGAGCTGCTGTTCCCTTTTTTCAGCCCTGCGATGCAATGGCCGGTCCCACGTCTTTAAAAATTTACTCCAAATGAAGATTCCTGCCAGAGAAAAGTTGCCACCAGAGAAAGGTCTTGCTGCCCAAGAAGTGCTCAGGCTGCCCCAAAACTGCACGTGAAGCCAAAGGATCCAGACTATTTTTCCTGGTGGAAAGGGCTGCTGTTCCCTTTTTTCAGCCCTGCGCTGCAATGGCCAGTCCCACCTCCTGAGAAATAGAATCCAAATGAAGATTCCTGCCAGACAAAAGGTGCCACCACAGAAAGCTCTTTGCTGCCCAAGAAATGCCAGGGCTGCCCCAACGACTGCACCTGAAGCCAAAGCTTCCAGACTTTTTTTCCTCAGGGAAATGGCTACTGTTCCCTTTTTTCTACCCTCTGCTGCAATAGTCGGTCCCACCTTTTGAAAAATAGAATCCAAATGAAGATTGCTGCCAGACAAAAGGTAACACCACAGAAATCTCTTGGTGCACAACAAGTGCCCACGCTGCCCTAAGAACTGCACCTGAAGCCAAAGGTTCCAGACTGTTTTTCTGGTGGAAAGAGCTGCTGTTCCCTTTTTTCTGCCCTGCGCTGCAATGGCCAGTCCCACCTCCTGAGAAATAGAATCCAAATGAAGATTGCTGCCAGACAAAAGTACCACCACAGAAAGGTCTTTGCTGCCCAAGAAGTGCCCAGGCTTCTCCACCAACTGCACCTCAAAGCCAAAGCTTCCAGACTTTTTTCCTGGTGGAAAGAGCTGCTCTTCCCTTTTTTCAGCCCTGCGCTGCAATGGTCCGTCCCACCTCCTGAAAAATTCAATGCAAATGAAGATTCGTGCCAAACAAAAGGTGCCACCACAGAAAGGTCTTGCTGCCCAAGAAGTGCCCAGGCTACCCCAACAACTACACCTCCAAGTCAAAGCTTACAGACTTTTTTTCCTTAGGGAAAGAACTGCTGTTCCCTTTTTTCAGCCCTGCGCTGCAATGGCCAGTCCCACCTCCTGAAAAATTGAATCCAAATGAAGATTCCTGCCAGACAAAAGGTGCCAACAACAGAAAACTCTTCCTGCCCGAGAAGTTCCCAGGCTGCCCTAACAACTGCATCTCAAAGCCAAAGCTTCCAGACTGTTTTTCCTGAGAGAAAAGACCTGCTGTTCCCTTTTTTCAACCCTGCTCTGCAATGACCAGTCCCACCTCCTGGAAAATTCAATCCAAAGGAAGATTCCTGCCAGACAAAAGATGCCACCACAGAAAGCTCTTTGCTGCCCAAGAAGTGCCCAGGGTGCCCCAACATCTACACCTCCAAGCCAAAGCTTCCAAACTGTTTTTCCTGGTGGAAAGAGCTGCTGTTCCCTTTTTTCAGCCCTCTGCTGCAATGGTCGATCCCACCTCCTGAGAAATAGAATCCAAATGAAGATTGCTGCCAGACAAAAGCACCACCACAGAAAGGTCTTTGCTGCCCAAGAAGTGCCCAGGCTTCCCCACCAACTGCACCTCAAAGCCAAAGCTTCCAGACTTTTTTCCTGGTGGAAAGAGCTGCTGTTCCCTTTTTTCAACCCTGCTCTGCAATGACCAGTCCCACCTCGTGGAAAATTCAATGCAAAGGAAGATTCCTGCCTGACAAAAGGTGCCACCACAGAAAGCTCTTTGCTGCCCAAGAAGTGCTCAGGCTGCCCCAAAACTGCACGTGAAGCCAAAGGATCCAGACTATTTTTCCTGGTGGAAAGGGCTGCTGTTCCCTTTTTTCAGCCCTGCGCTGCAATGGCCAGTCCCACCTCCTGAAAAATAGAATCCAAATGAAGATTCCTGTCAGACAAAAGGTGCCACCACGGAAAGGTCTTTGCTGCTCAAGAAGTACCAGGGCTGCCCCAACAACTGCACGTGATGCCAAAGCTTCAGACTTTTTTCCCTTAGGGAAAGGGCTGCTGTTCCCTTTTTTCAGCCCTCTGCTGCAATGACCGGTCTCGCCTCCTCAGAAATAGAATCCAAATGAAGATTCCTGCCAGACAAAAGGTGCCAACACAGAAAGGTCTTGGTGCACAACAAGTGCTTAGGCTGCCCCAAGAACTACACCTGAAGCCAAAGGTTCCAGACTGATTTTCCTGGTGGAAAGAGCTGCTGTTCCCTTTTTGCTGCCCTGCGCTGCAATGGTCGGTCCCACGTCCTGAAATTTGAATGCAAATGAAGATTCCTGCCAGAGAAAAGGTGCAACCACAGAAAGGTCTTGCTGCCCAAGAAGTGCCCAGGCTGCCCCAACAACTGCACCTCCAAGCCAAAGCTTCCAGACTGTTTTCTTGTGGAAAGAGCTGCTGTTCCCTTTTTTCCGCCCTGCGCTGCAATAGCCGGACCCACCTTTTGAAAAATAGAATCCAAATGAAGATTGCTGCCAGACAAAAGGTACCACCACAGAAAACTCTCTGCTGCCCAAGAAGTGTCCAGGGTGGCCCACCAACTGCACTTCAAAGACAAAGCTTCCAGACTTTTTTTCCTTAGGGAAAGGGCTGCTGTTCCCTTTTTTCAGCCCTCTGCTGCAATGGTCGATCCCACCTCTTGAGAAATAGAATCCAAATGAAGATTGCTGCCAGACAAAAGGTGCCACCACAGAAAGGTCTTGCTGCCCAACAAGTGCTTAGGCTGCCCCAGCAACTCTACCTGAAGCTAAAGGTTCCAGACTTTTTTTCCTGGTGGAAAGAGCTGCTGTTCCCTTTTTTCAGCCCTGCGCTGCAATGGCCAGTCCCGCCTCCTGAAAAATTGAATCCAAATAAGATTGCTGCCAGACAAAAGGTGCCACCACAGAAAGGTCTTGCTGCCCAAGAAGTGCCCAGGCTACCCCAACAACTACACCTCCAAGTCAAAGCTTCCAGACTTGTTTTCCTTAGGGAAAGAGCTGCTCTTCCCTTTTTTCAGCCCTGTGCTGCAATGACCGGTCCCTCCTCCTGAAAAATTGAATCCAAATGAAGATTCCTGCCAGACAAAAGGTGCCAACAACAGAAAACTCTTCCTGCCCGAGAAGTTCCCAGGCTGCCCTAACAACTGCACC
The DNA here is from genome assembly GCF_025592945.1 of Manacus candei. NCBI lineage: Eukaryota > Metazoa > Chordata > Aves > Passeriformes > Pipridae > Manacus > Manacus candei. Next base: position 277,480 of record NW_026138220.1, on the reverse strand, counting down.
TCCAAGCCAAAGCTTCCAGACTGTTTTTCCTGGTGGAAAGAGCTGCTGTTCCCTTTTTGCTGCCCTGCGATGCAATGGCCGGTCCCACGTCTTTAAAAATTTACTCCAAATGAAGATTCCTGCCAGAGAAAAGTTGCCACCAGAGAAAGGTCTTGCTGCCCAAGAAGTGCTCAGGCTGCCCCAACAACTGCACGTGAAGCCAAAGGATTCAGACTTTTTTTCCTTAGGGAAAGGGCTGTTGTTCCCTTTTTTCATCTCTGTTCTGCAATGGCCTGTCCCACCTCCTGAGAAATAGAATCCAAATGAAGATTCCTGCCAGACAAAAGGTGCCAGCACAGAAAGCTGCTGGTTGCCCAAGAAGTGTCCAGGCTGCCCCACCAACTGTACTTCCAAGCCGAAGCATCCAGACTTTTTTTCCTGGTGGAAAGAGCTGCTGTTCCCTTTTTTCAGCCCTGCGCTGCCATTGCCTGTCCCACCTTCCTGAAAACCTGAATCCAAATAAGATTGCTGCCAGACAAAAGTACCACCACAGAAAGCTCTTTGCTGCCCAAGAAGTGCCCAGGCTTCTCCACCAACTGCACCGCAAAGCCAAAACTTCCAGACTTTTTTTCCTGGTGGAAAGAGCTGCTGTTCCCTTTTTTCAGCTCTGCGTTTCAATGGCCTGTCCTACCTTTTGAAAAATTGAAAGTAAATGAAGATTCGTGCCAGACAAAAGCTGCCAGCACAGAAATCTCTTGCTGCCCAAGAAGTGCCCAGGCTGCCCCACCAAGTGCACCTGAAGCCAAAGGATCCCGATCTTCTTGCCTGGAGGAAAGGGCTGCTTTTCCTTTTTTTTGCTGGCCTGCACTGCAATGGCCAAAGTCGATCCAAAAATTGAATGCAAATGAAGATTGTTACCAGATAAAAGGTGCCACCACAGAAGCTCTTGCTGCCCAAGAAGTGCCCAGGCTGTCCCACCAACTGCCCCTCAAAGGGATAGCATACGGGCTTTCTTTTTTGGGAGAAAGGCTGTTGTTTGTTTCTTTTCAGAACCCTGCACTCGTCTCCCATAATTGAAGACAAACGACACTTTATCCCAAATATGAGGTGCCCAATCCCTGCGTCCCTTGATGCTCTCCCAGTGCCACATCAGGATCCTGTGCGGGAACACGTGCTGCGTTGTCTCCTATGGCAAAAGCAGGTGTTCCCGACTCCAGGGCTCTTCCCCGATCCAGTATGTGAAGAGCAGGGGACGGAGTATCTCGGCACCTCAGTTACTTCTGGCAAGAGACTCCATCCCTCCCAGAGCCTTTGGGAGACCTGCCGGAGTCACACACAGGAGCCCCTCTGGCCAGGTCTCCCTGCTGCCGGGGAGGGGCGGGGAAGAGCAGAGCCCGCTCCTCGCCGAGGATGCACATGGCAGCAAAAGGCTGCAGGTAGGAGTGGGAGCCCAGGCCATTGCAGTCTAAGATTCCCAGGAGCAGGTGGCCCAGCAGCTCCTGTTCCCAAGACACCGGTTCTCAATCCACGGCTCCCGGGAAGCTGCGGCTTTGCCGGAGGAGAAGATCCTTTCTGTGGTGCTGGACAAGATCGTCCAGTGACGAAGGCAAGTGTTTCCAACTCCAGGGCTGTCTCTTGAGGCGCTTCTAGAGTAGAATATCAGGGAATATCTCCGCATCTCTGTTCCTTCCTGTGATAGCCTCCATCCCTTCCCCAAGCTCTGGCAGTCCTGGTGGACTGCAGACAGATTAGCCTCTGCCTAAGGGACAAAATCCAGCTAATACGGCAAGGACTTCAAGTAGTTCAGTTTTGAGCCAGTAGGGCACTGCAGTACTGTTGTGTAAACACTAAATAAGGAGAAGGGGAAGGAAGAAAATAGAAACTTTTCTTTTTTGGTTGCAAATAGGTTTTTTTCACGTGGGTTTAGGGTGGATATTTGGGAAAGGTTCTTCCCTCTGAGGGTGGTTGGCACTGGACCAGGCTCCCCAGGGCAGTGGTCGCAAACCAGGGCTGGCAGAGTTCAGGCGCACGGTGTGACTCTTGGGGTCGGTGCTGTGCCGGGCAAAGGCTTGCACTGGACGCTCCTCGTGGGTCCCTTCCAACTGAGCATGTTCTGTGATGGTGCGATGAGTTCCCTCTCTTTGAACACTTTTGTTCTTTTTAGGACTCCTCGCTGGCCGGGGGCCGAAGCGCACCTTCCTTGCGCCTGCTTCCCTGGCCGTTGCGGCGGCCGCAGCCGGGCGCTGAGTGGCCGCTCCCCGCGCGGGCAGGGCCGCTGCTCCAGGAGTGGGGGGGCAGCGCCGGCGCCTCGAGGATTCCCGGGATTCCCTGGCCGGTTTCCAGGCAACGCTCCCCGCGCGCTCCTCGCTCCAGGGCCGAAGGTGCGCAGCCAATGGGAGGCGGCGGAGTGGGCGGGGCGATGCGGGGATTGGGCGGGGCGGGGGCGGGGCCGAGAAGGGCGGTTGGTGGGGTTTGGGTGAGGGTGGGAGCGGGCGGGGCCGGGAGCGGGAGCGCTGCCGCTGAGCGACCCCCGGGCAGCGGCCCCCGGGGGAGACCCCCGGCGAGCGGCCCCCGGTGCGCGGTCCCGAGGGAGAGACCCCCCGTGTGCGGCCCCCGGCGAGTGGCCGCTGGTGAGCGGCCCCCAGTAAATGACAGCCGGTGAGCGACCCGCGGTGAAGAAGCCCCGGTAAGTGAGCCCTGGGGAGGGACCCCGGTGAGCGACCCGCGGTGAACAACCCCTGGCAAGTGACCCCCGGGGAGGGACCCTCGGCAAGTGAGCCCCGGTGAGTGAGCCCCGGGGAGGGACCCCCAATGAGTGAGCCCCGGGGAGGGATCCCCGGTGCGCGGCCCCCGCGGGGTGTCGGGCCGGGGCTGGGCGCGTTCCTTCCCCGTGCAGAGCCGAGCGGGGCCGTGGCGGGAGCGGGGCCGGAGCGGAGCCGGCCGGGGGGGCAGAGGGGAGCCCTGAGCCGCCTTCTGCCGAGGGGGCTGCTGGAAAGGAGCCTGCGCTGGGAGGAGCGGGGCACGTGGCCCGAGGCTGAGGCAGGGGAGCTTCAGGTCAGCTCCTGGAGAAAGGTTTCTCGCTGTGTTTTTCGGGGGGGCTCGGGCACTGCAATGGGTTGCCCAGGCGGAGCCAGCAGCCCGGCAGGTGTTTCAGAGGCGCCTGCATCTGGCCATGGCTGACACGGTTTGGTGCTTTGGGGGTTGCTGGGCTGACGGTTGACTTGATGGAATCATGGAAGGTGCTGAGTTGGGAGGGTCCCACCGGCACCGTGGAGTCCAGCTCCTGAGTTTTAGGCACCCCTAAAGGACCTGAATCTGCATCGAGCTGTTTGGCTCCAAAAACTCTTCTGCCCCTAGTCTACACTGCAAAGTAAAAGAAAACAGACCGTGCAAAATAGAGGCCTGTGTTCCCCCCAAGGGAAGGCAGGCAGGTACAAACCAGGACAGTAAATCAAAGCTCAGAACATACGTTCTTGGTCCCCCCAGTTGTATGACACATCACACCAGTCCTCTGTTCATTACCCGTGTAGAACTCTCATCAGGAACCCCAAACTTTCTTGTGTGTATTTGTATAGATATGTATAGATATGTATAGGTAGATAGATATACATACATAGATATGTATAGGTATACATTTGTGTGTATCTCTATAAGATTCTGTATCTTTGGATGTGATATTGGCATGCTATTGTTGTGTGGCAACAAGTGGACTTAAAAGGTTACAACACTTTAGGAGAGCACCTTTCTAATTATGGATTCTATTTTTTAAAGAAGGTAACAGGAAAACAACTCTTTAGCCAAATATAAGTTAAGACATTAATCAGAGCAAATGTTTGGATTTTTATTTCCAATTGTACAACAAGTCAACCATCCCTTATCTTCATGGTTGAGAATCTGGACCTGTAAATATTCACAATTAGATGGTTCATTGGGGAGGACAAGTCCTCCAAGAGCAGGTGGTGTACAATGTGGGGGTCCCCACTGCACCCGTAAGTACCTATCTGGTTTCTCCGGCCTCCAAGCAGTAGCTATTGTTTCACAGCCCCAATACCCGCAATGATAATGTCCTGGGTAATTACAAAAAGACTTCCCTGGGTTAGAGGTCGGGCACCAATATGTAACTCCTTTGTTAACTGTCACTGAGGGCTTCCTTCCTCCCTGTCCACATTCCTGGGGTATATTGGCCATTAGTAGATCACAAACGGTTACACTGAACCTAGGACTTATAGCAGTTATCATTTTCCTTACAACCTTAGAATCTCTTGACCTGATTATGGTCCATTCAAATGGTTGGTGGGCATATCCCAGAAAGCTCATAAAAACTATTACTCCAATGATTATTGCCAATTTTCGCTCCATTTTGTTGTTTTTGAGTCCCATCCCTGTATTATCAGTGATTCTTATTTCCCACACTCTTACCTCTCTGCCTTCCTTCGTCTGTTCCTGTGCAGGGAACAACGAGGTTCTAGCTCTTCTTGGCAGCAGAGGTATTCTTCAGGGAATACTGATTAAATTGCTCTATCGCCTTTCACTGATTCAGGCTGGGACTCTTCTATTTCGAGTTTTTGAATTTTGTCAAGTAACCCCAATAAGTCAATATATCTCTTTCGACTTGTTTTTTCCAATTTCCATGAGAATCTAGTACGGCACAGTTCTATTAATACTCTATTCCAATTATGTTCATACACTTCCCAAGTTTCTGGGACTAACCACTCCCAACCACAAAATGCCTTTATTATTTCAGCTTTAGCTAATTGTTCGCTTATAGATTCAGTAGAACTTGTTCTACACCTCATACAATAAGGTTGCCCTCTTAGTGAAACACAGCGCCACTGTTTGCCGCACTTCTTACACTTACATCCTACCCAGCTGTAATGAGTAGACCCGGGATGTTTTATGCAGGATATTCCATGTGGATCGCGTCCGCCTGGTATGTCTGTTTCCACCTCGCAGCAAAAAGGCAAAACCGTTTGAGTTCCAACTATTCTATATAGTCCTGAACCTCCAGTTTGTTCAGGTATTCCTTCTAAATTCCATGGAACATAATACGCTCTCCTTAGAGTCTGTCCTTGTGGTATCTGAAAAAAAGAATACAGGCTGGGCCTTACACCTTCTTCTTCAAAGTTCATCTGTGGGCCGCACTCTCTTTATTTTCATCTGTAAGTTCCCAGGATTCGAAGTCACCCTCCACTCCAAATTCTTTATCGGTCCTTTCACTCGTGAGGCATGAGTCCACCCTCGCTCAGCTGTCCTTACTGAGGTATCTGTAGTGAGAAGAACGACAAATGGCCCCTCCCACTGTGGAGTTAGTGATGTTTCTCTCCAGGTTTTAATTAACACCTGATCACCAGGTTGAATTTTATGGATAGCTAAGTCCAAAGGAGGTCTTTGAGTTACCAATCCTTTCTTTCTTAACTCTTGTCTTCTCCTCATTAATTCAATAATATACTCTCTTAAACGTATGTCCTCAACTTTAGGGTGATCTACTGGGGTCCCAAATTCATAAGGCATACCATATAGCATCTCAAATGGTGAAATACCTGTATCTGTCCGAGGTTGGGTTCTGATGTATAGTAATGTCAAAGGAAGACACTTTACCCAATTCATTTTAGTCTCTAACATCAATTTAGTTAAATGTTTCTTAATTTCCCCATTCATTCGTTCTACTCTTCCCGAACTCTAAGGGTGCCAAGGGGCATGATATTCCCACTTGATGCCTAGCAGCTCTGTTACTTCTTTAATTACCTTTGAAGTAAAGTGAGTTCCCCTGTCTGAATCTATTGTAGTGACAACACCATACCTAGGTACAATCTCTTCTAATAGGATTTTAGATACCACTTTAGCTGTACACCGAGCAGTGGGAAAAGCTTCCACAAAGTGTGTCAGATGATCCACTAACACCAACAAATACTGATACCTTCCCACTCTTGGCAATTCGGTAAAATCAACTTGAATGCTCTCCAACGGCCTTTTAGCTAATTCTCTTCCTCCTTTGACTTTATCTCTCAAATACCCTCTCTTCACCTTTTTACAAGTCAGACATCCTTCCAAGGCTTTCTTAGCTATATCATACACTCCGACACATCCATATCTATTCTCAAAATGATCTACCAAGGCCTGGGTACTCCAATGAGTCTGTTCATGCAGTCTACCCATAATTTTACAGGCAAGGCCTTTGGGAATTACTTCTCTCCCATCTGACAACAACCACTTTCCCTGTTCTTCTCTTGCACCTACTTGCAACAATTTTTCCTTTTCTCGATTGCTAAAAGACTTAGGGATCTGTTCACTTCCTAGCTCTTGTTCACTCACCACTAACAGAGCTGCTTTCTTTGCCTCAGCGTCAGCTAGATTGTTTCCTCTGGCTGTTACTTTCAATCCCTTCTGATGACCTTTTACATGCACTACGGCAATCTGTTTTGGGCCTCTTAGAGCTCTCAACACCTCTCGAATCAGATTCTCATGAACTAGCCCTTTTCCTTTTGCATTTGCTAGCCCTCTTTCTTCCCATATCTTTCCAAAAGTGTGTACTACTCCAAAAGCATATTTTGAATCTGTGAATATAGTTCCTACCTTCCCTTCTAACAGCTGAAGAGATCTTAGCAAAGCATAAAGTTCACATACTTGAGCTGACCAAGTACTACACAAAGATCCAGATTCCCTGACTTGAAAGGTAACTCCATCCACTATAGCATAACCTGATCTCCTTTTTCCATCTACTACTCTAGACGAACCATCAATATAAAGTTTTTCACCTGTATCTAATTCCTCTTCTTCTAGATCTTCTCTAATTTTTGTCTGGAGACTTATGACTTGGATGCAATCATGTACTATATTTCCTTGAGGTTCACCATACAGAAACTGAGCTGGATTCCGTAAATGAGTTACTTCCAGTTCCAACTTAGGAGTATTCAACAAAATACTCTCATATTTCAACAACCTGCTATCAGTCAACCATTTCTCTGCCCTTTGTTTCAGTACTCCTCTGATGTCGTGAGGAGTATATACCTTTAAATCCCCACCAAAAGTAATTTTTACAGCTTCTTCCACCAAAAGCGCAGTAGCCACTATAGCTTGTAAACAAGTGGGCCAACCTCTACTGACTGGATCCAGGATTTTTGAATAGTATCCTACAGGTTTCTTATGTTCCGCCCATTTCTGAGTTAATACACCATAAGCTGATCCATTTTCCACGTTTACAAACAGATAAAAGGGCTTCCTAGTGTCTGGAAGACTAAGCACCAGAGAATTTATCAAATCCTCTTTTAATGCTTCTAACTTACTCTCATCCTCATCATTCCACTTTACTAATTTCTCCTTGGCCAGTTTTTCATATAGAAACTTTACTTTGTTGCTATAGTTCTCTATCCATTGCCTACAGTATCCCAAAAGTCCTAGTATCTGTCTGATTTGCCTTTTGCTCTTAGGTGCAGATAGGGACAGTATTCCTTCTACTCTTTCAGGGTCTAACCCTTTACATCCTTTACTTAACCAATGTCCCAGGTACTTTACTCTCTCTTCAGTAAACTGCAACTTGGATTTAGACACCTTTAGGCCCTTATCACCCAAAAAATTCAGGAGCCTAATGCTTTCATCTCTTACAGATTCAGCATCTTTCCCCGCTATCAGCAGATCATCAACATATTGCACTAACACTGTACCCTCTCTCGGATCGAAGGACTCTAGCAACTGTTCCAGAGCTTGCCCGAACAAATTTGGTGACTCTGTAAACCCCTGGGGCAAGACTGTCCCTCTCAACTGCTGTTTCCTATGTGTATCAGGGTCCTCCCATTCGAATGCAAAATAATTTCTACTCTTCTCCTTAAGAGGGCACGTCCAAAAGGCATCTTTCAAATCTATTACGCTATACCATTGGTACTCTGGGGATACTTGACTTAATAAAGTGTATGGATTAGCAACTACAGGAAATCTTGCCACTGTTTGTTTATTCACTTCCCTTAGGTCTTGCACCAACCGATAAGTCCCATCAGGCTTTTTCACCGGCAAAATGGGCGTGTTATGAGGGGACATACAAGGTTCTAATAGTCCTTTTGCCAACAGTCTTTCTATGATAGGCTTAAGGCCCACTTTCCCTTCATTAGGAATTGGATACTGTTTTACTCTGATTGGTTTATCTGGATCTTTTATAGATATTTCAAATGGTTCAATATCTAGTTTCCCTACAGTGTCAGGAGTATACCACACCTCTGGGCTAATTTTGGTTTCATCTTCTGCCGTAAGGGCATAAATTTTTACTTTCAACTGTTGCTCTGAGACCTCTAAGTTAACTCCTAACTCAACCATCAAATCTCTTCCTAATAAATTATATTCTGCCTCTGGGACTAACAAAAAGGTTCCCAAGACAAACTTATTAGAAGCTTCTATTTCAACATCTTTAATCATAGGTACCTTAAAAGGCTCCCCTTTTGCTCCAATCACTTGGACTTCGTCGGATGATATTACGCATCCTTGAGGTAGTTGTTGTACAGTTGATCTTTCTGCTCCCGAGTCCACAAGGAACTCTATAACTTGTTGCTGAGGACCCACTTTCAATTTTATCAAGGGCTCTGTGTTCTTCGGGGTCCCCAGCAGATAGAGCCCCTGACCGCTCTAATCTTCTAAAAAGATCTGCTCATCTTTCTGCTTCTTTCTGCAATTTCTCTGAATATGTCCCTTCTGGCCACAATAATGACACTCAACTTCTCTGAAATTTACCCTCCTACTTCTACTTGGTTGTGCCTTGTCATTAAGCCTAAAGGACTCTTTTCTCTCCTTTTCCCTGTTACTATTTTGCTCTCCTCTGATGGCTGCTACCAAAACCCTTGTCTGTTTCTTCTGCATGTCTTCCTTTTCCTTTTGCTTTTCTTCTTCTCTTACCTCATCTCTCCTAACATACACCTCCTGAGCTTCTCTCAACAACAAATCCAAGCCTTTTGTTTGCCAGTCTCTATTCTTTTCTAACTTTTTCCTAATATCTTCCCAGGATCCTTGGACAAACCTAAGCTTGAGTACTGCTTGTCCCATAACATCATCCTCAGGATCCATCCCTGAATACAACTGGAAACTCTTCCTCAATCTCTCCAACCAATCTGTGGGTGACTCATCCTTCTTTTGATATTCCTTAAATGCTCTATCTATATTTTGTCCTCTAGGGACAGACTCCCGTATTCCCTGAACGATCATACTCCTTAGATCATCCATTAGGGCCCTATCTTCGGGTCTCTGATTATTCCAATTAGGCTTTTCAAGGGGCCACTTAGTCTCAGCAGCTGGACCTTGCTGATGCCTTCTATCCCAATTTCTCATGCCAGCTGCCCTAATCATTCCCCTTTCTTCCACTGTAAATAAAATGCCTAATATAGCTTGCATCTCATCCCAAGTATAGGTGTTAGGCCCTAAGAATTGATCAAACCTTTCGGAAACCCCTATGGGGTCCTCTAAAAGATTCCCCATTTCCTTTTTAAAAGCTCAGACATCTCCGGAGCTAAGGGGCACCGATACAAATCCTATACCTCCCTGCCTCCCCGTTAACGCTGTCTCACGCAGGGGATATAACTGTGACTGTAGAGGGGGGTGTTCAGTTTTTGTGTGAGTCCTTGTCAAGTCAGTGGTTAAAAATGACTCACTAGCCCTATCGGCTGATAGGGGTGTAGAGGTGGACAACAAAATGGAGGGCTTCCACCCTTGTGCAGACAAAATGGCGGATTCCCGCCTTTGTTCAGATAAAATGGCGGATTCCCGCCCTGTTGGACACAAAATGGTGGGTTCCCACCCTGACTCAGGTAAAATGGCGGACTCTAACACTGTTGGAGCACTAGGTATCACTTTACTATCCTCACTATATGGAGGAATATAAGGTGGAGGTGAACTCCACAATTCAGAATTCTTATTAGGGTCCACTTGCTTCCCTTTTTCTTTTAGAGGAAACAACCGAGTAGGTGTACTAGCTCCCAGCCAGATAACAGCATATTGGCTTTCCTCTAGACAATAAGGTCTTTTATCATTAACATGGTAATTCAAGATCTCACAAATCCAACCTTCTAAAGTGCCATAAATAGGCCAGTATATACCATTTCCTATCTGCCTACCTCCCCACACTTCAATGCAATAATAGATCATCTTGCTTTTCGACTTCCCGAGAGCATGTGGATTATTATTCCAATTCCTCAACACTATTCCTAGTGGGCTATTTGATGGAATGCCCAGCGACCTAGCCTCAAAGCCGCTTCTCTCAAATCTTCTCCCCTCCAGAGAGTCTGTTTTAGTTTTACTCTCAATATCACTTCCCTTCTCAGTAAGTAAATCCCTAACACGGTTCCTTTCACTCTGGGAGCTGCAGCTGCCTAGTACAGACTGTCTGTTCTCCCGAGGGCACTTCTTCGCCAAATAGATTTTACTCCCTAGTCCTTTCCCTCCCCGGGAGCCACCAGACTTCAGGAGCTGCTCCTCATCAGAGGTCCTACTAGGCTGCTCTACCGTACAGCCACCCATGGGCGGGGAAGCCTTGCTCTTCCCCGATCCCATCTTCTGGAGTGCCTTCTCTCACACACGCAATCACTCAAATCACAAACGCTTCCCTCTGGTCGTGGTCTGCTCCCTCGCGGGCTACAGAAACCGCACTACTGAGAGGTCCACAATCGCTTCGTCCTCAGAGGACGTCTCAAACAGGCACACTCCAGAACCCCCTCCCAACCGCCAAGGGGTACGCTATACTCACCTCTCCGTGGATGAGTCTTCGCTCGTTCTGGCAGTGCTGCTCAGAGCACTGGAGCGGCCCTTCCCCAACCAGACAACCCACAGTCGCCTCGCCTGTAATCGACTGCTGCTCTCAAACAGAGCTCACCATCAGTTCCTAGCTGCCCTTGAGCTAGGTGTTGTCTGGATCCGCATGCGAAAATTACGGAGATCTGCAGAAACCTACTTCCTTTTACTTGTTTGCCTTAACAAACTAGTCGGTATGGAGAGGCTGAATGACAGAATCTCCCAGGGCCGTCGAAAAATGGGACGGGGGCACCCCCCCCAAAGAGTGTTTCTGTCACTCAGGGGTCTCCATCCGAGTCACGGCACCAATTGTTATCAATAAAAACGAGGCTATAATTTTGATTGCAAGGAAAAAAAGGTTTATTTAGGCCAACAAGCAAAAGCGGCTAGCCGGGCAACCGGGGGAAACCCTTGCTCCACCACAGTCAGCAAAATGGGGAACGGAAACAGTAACAATTACACCCTCGGTTGACACCACCCCCCTGAGTCATGTCAGTAGTTCATTGGTTGGGGTTTCACAAGCTGCTCCCTGTTTGGTTCCTCTTTCGCGTGCAGTTCTGTGGTTGGTGTCTCTAATTGTGGGCGTCGTTGCTGAGGGGTTTCCACTAATGATGTTAGAGTCATTAATCTCTATGAGGTCGTGGTTCTGGACTTAAAATTCAGAGGAGCTGACTGCCACCAATGTACAGGGTGCTCAACATCACATAATATCAGGCTCCTGGTTTCTTTACAGTAGGACTAGTAGTGCCTATTTATTTTACAAGGGCTGTTTCAGAGCTGTTCATATTCATATTTTCTTCTCTTCTTCCTAAACTGTATTTGCAGATTCTGTTATTCAAATGCACTTTCATGAAGGTGAAAGATAACAAATAGAGCCAGAGATGTGGTACTTCACAGGACAGAAATACAATTCCCGTCACTATAAGAGGACTGCAATAGCATTAGAAATGCCCCATTTGCAGAGTCAGCAAAACTGTAGCTCTAAAGAAAAATTTAAAAAGGAGCACTTAACCCACTCACCTCACAACAGTGTTACTTGAAAGAAGTAATGGAAATAAATGGAAAATAAAAACGCTGCCCATAATGTATTGCACTGGTGCTCTCCCTATGCACATCTCTGATCTTCATTGAGCTCAGAACTCAGTAATATATTCCAACAACCAAACTGGGTTTTAGACCTGCCACAATGCTTTTTGTAGAGGCTGTGGCAGGGGTGGAATAAAGGACACTATGAGTACAGAGAAGAGCAGGGGGAAAAGCAACTGTGGTATCTTTTATTTCTGACCCAAGCTGCTCTAGACAATCCTACAGCACTACCTAAAAATCTGGGACTGCAACAGTTCAGAATCCCTCCCCTTTTTTTTTTTTCCCCTAGGTGGAAAATGATAAATAAACATACAGAGACTTGAAAAAAAAAAATCACAGGTAACACACTAACATACTTGTCTGTCTCCCACTGTGAAAGAATAAATTTCAAGATTAACATGCAATAAGTAGGAAGGAAATGTTGAAGGCTCCACCTCAGCCAACTGGAACTAACCTTGACTTTTGCATTTTCCCAGAAATTAATGAGGACCGATAGGAGGTGATAAGGAACACCATATCTTCCATAATGCACAGAGCTTTTTCTACCAGTCTACGAAGAAATAATTTACCATCCAAGATTTAACATCCATACTTGCCTTTTCCTTGCTAACATGCCCTTTTTCCCTTAATACAATCATTACCAGTGTGACCTTTCCCAGTGGTGACTGCGATTGTTCTAATTCTTTAGCTAATTAATTCCCAAAATTGTGGGAATATTTTTGAACCCTTAAGGTAACACTGTCCAAATGAGCTGAGTTTTCCTTCCTGTGGTGGGATTTTCCCACTTGAAGGCAAATATCTTTTGACTTTCCTGTGTTAAGGGAAGGCAGAAAAAGGCATCTCTTAAGTCTAATACTGTGAACCAAATTACACTTTCTTTTAATATTGTTAATAAGGTATTTAGGTTTGCAACAGCTGCATGTATGTTTTAGCTATTTTATTTACTGCTCTTAAATCCTGAGCCAACCTATGTGTTCCATTTGTCTTTTGACTGGTAAAATTGGGGTGTTGCAATCTGATTCACACTCTACAAAACCTTAATTTCAAAAAGTTGTCTATTATTGGCTCAATCCCTCTTCTATCTTGCAGCTTCAGTGCATATTGCTTCCTAACTACTGGTTTTGCTCCTGTCTGTAATTCTATTTCAGTGGGAGCTGCTCTTTTGACTTTCCTGGTGTTTCAGTAGCCCAAACTCCTGGGTATACCTGATCTAAAATTTGATTGACATTTGAATTACCCTGGCTTGGCTCCACATAGCTCATTGCTAAACTCAGAGCTGCTATTAATTGTTCTTCCTTTACCTTAAGTTCAAATTTACCTTGTTTGAATTCTATTACAGCTCCCAGATTTTCTAGAAGGTCTCTGCCCAATATGAGTTTGGATAAATTTGGTAAATACAAAAACTGATGCACTCCCATTTGTTTTCCAATTTTGAACTTTAGGGGTTTCAAAAGAAAGCTTTTCTGATTGGCCAGTGGCACCCACGACTTAAACATATTTATCACTTTTAGGTATTAATTCAAAACAGAAAATGTAGCCCTGGTATCAATTAGAAAATCTAATTCTTCTTTTTCTTCCCCTAGCTTAATTTTTACCAGCAGGTCCCCTAGCACTGGCCTGCCGGCCCCCCCCTTCACTCAATACTCTGTAAGCAACAACAACCTCTCCTGTGCCTGTATTTCCACCTGTTAATTCAGGGCATTCTTGCTTCCAGTGTCCCTCTTTTCTGCAATGTGCACACTGGTTCTGACCCAGCCTTGTCTGTCGGGGAGGCAAACCTTACATCTGTTACGCAAGGCTCATACATATAACTAACAGTTGCAAAACTGACAAATCTTAATTCTAGGTCTTATCCAAAGTGATGTGCTTATAGTTAACTCTTCAGCACTACCTCTCATATAGCAACTCTTAGCATGATAATACCTTTAACTATGTGCTCCTGGATGTTTCATGGTAAGCAAGATATATCAGGTACACAATAACAATACTTGGCCGAATACAAACAAAACCAGACCAGACCAGACTAGAGGGGATATTCCCCTGGGAGAGCGTCCTCTCCCGTGTTCCCTGCGAGACGGCGTCCCGCCTCGACTCACGGGTACCCAGAACCAGAATAAACAAAACCAGAAACCAGATACAAATACCTTTCATCAATAGGCAGTGTTCTTGTCCAGCCCCCGCAAGAAGCCACCGAAGAAGGGAGCCCCTTCAGGTAAAAAGACTTACCCGAGGGCGCCCAAGGGGGTCCCGTCCTCCGGGGGATTCCGCAGCCGGGTGGAGAAGGTGTGCTGCCGCGGTCGCCAAATGAATCCAAAAAATCGGTCCAAGAAACTGCTCAGAGACCTTTTTATCTTTAAGCAGCAAGGTATTTGTTTATTCAACGTTGGGAGCAAGCCAGCTCGCGCTGGACAAACTTGCTCACCGGCTCCTCAGAAAATCAGCACTTTTATAGAATTTTCAGATGCGATTAAATGCATATTCAAACGATTACAACATCTATCAATACATATTAAAAAATAGGCGGAGTATCGGCGGAGCTTGGGGCGGTGCTTCTCTTGGTACCCCATTTCGAGGGGTCATTCCTATCTTCATCCATAGGGCAGGGGTCTCTAACTCATCTTCCTCAGCTTGACCCTTCTTCTTTTCCATTGTTCTTGACCCGCTCACTGAAGCTTGGCAAAGGCCCTGGCTCCCAGCCTATTTCTTCTATTCAAATGTCTACCTGATCCTGCTGTATCTCTAATTTATTGCTTCTAGGTCTATTACGTGTTCTTGTACTATGCTCTTAAGCTTTGGTCCAGTAAGTAGAACAGAATGAGCACAGATCGTTTTGGATGTTGGCAGCTTGTTAGCAGGCCCAAATTTCTTAGTTAACTCTTTTGGGCCTAGCCTCCTGTTTCACTGCAATGGCCGGTCCGACCTCCTGAAAAATCAAATCCAAAAGAAGATTGCTGCCAGACAAAAGGTGCCACCACGGAAAGCTCTTTGATGCCCAAGAAGTGCCCAGGCTGCCCCAACAACTGCACCTCAAATCCTAAGCTTCCAGAGTTTTTTTCCTTAGGGAAAGGGCTGCTGTTCCCTTTTTTCAGCCCTCTGGTGCAATGGCCTATCCCACCTCCTGAAAATTAGAATCCAAATAAAGATTCCTGCCAGACAAAAGGTGCGACTACAGAAAGATCTTTGCTGGCCAAAAAATACCCAGGCTGCCCCAAGAACTGCACGTCAAAGCTAAAGCTTCCAGACTTTTTTTCCTTAGGAGAGGCCTGCTGTTCCCTTTTTTCTGCCCTGCGCTGCAATGACCTGTCCCACCTTCTGAAAAATTTACTCCAAATGAAGATTCCTTCCAGACTAAAAATGCCACCACAGAATGATTTTTACTGCCCAAGAAGTGCCCAGGCTGCCCCAGAACTGCACCTGAAGCCAAAGCTTCCAGACTGTTTTTCCGGGTGGAAAGAGCTGCTGTTCCTTTTTTCAGCCCTGCGCTGCAATGGCCGGACCCACCTTTTAAAAAATTAAATCGAAATAAGATTGCTGCCAGAAAAAAGGTGCCACCACGGAAAGCTCTTCCTGCCCAAGAAATACCCAGGCTGCTACACCAACTGCACCTCAAAGCCAAAGCTTCCAGGCTTTTTTTCCTGGTGGAAAGAGCTGCTGTTCCCTTTTTCCAGCGCTGCTCTGCAATGACCTGTCCCATCTCCTGAAAAATCGAATCCAAATAAGATTGCTGCCAGACAAAAGGTGCCACCACGGAAAGGTCTTGCTGCCCAAGAAGTGTCCAGGGTGCCCCAACAACTGCACCTCAAAGCCAAAGTTTCCAGACTTTTTTTCCTTACGGAAAGAACTGCTGTTCCCTTTTTTCAGCCCTGCGCTGGAATAGTCGGTCCCACCTCCTTAAAAATTGAATGCAAGTGAAGATTCCTGCCAAAGAAAAGGTGCCACCACAGAAAGGTCTTGCTGCCCGAGAAGTGCCCAGGCTGCCCCACCAACTGCACCTCAAAGACAAAGCTTGCAGACTGTTTTTTCTGGTGGAAAGAGCTGCTTTTGCCTTTTTTCAGCCCTGCACTGCAATGGCCTGTCCCACCTTCTGAAAAATTTACAGGAAATGAAGATTCCTGCAAGACAAAAGGTTCAAGCACAGAAAACTCTTGCTGCCCAAGAAGTGCCCAAGCTGCCCCAACAACTGTAGCAGAAGCGAAAGGATCCAGACTTTTTTTCCTGGTGGAAAGAGCTGCTGTTCCCTTTTTTCAGCCCTTCGCTTCACTGGCCGGTCCCACCTCCTGGAAAATTGAATCTAAATGAAGATTCCTGCGAGACAAAATGTGCAACCACAGAAAACTCTTCCTACCCAAGCAGTGCCCAGGCTCCCCCACGAACTGCACCTCCGAACCACGTTTTCTAGATTTTTTTTCCAGGAGAAAGAGCTGCTGTTCCCTATTTTCAGCCTTGCGATGCAATGGCCGGTCCGACCTTTTTAAAAATTGAATCAAATGAAGATTCCTGCCAGACAAAAGCTGCCACCACAGAAAGGTCTTACTGCCCAAGAAGTGCCCAGGGTGCCCCAACAACTACAACTCCAAGCCAAAGCTTCCAGACTTTTTTCCTTAGGGAAAGAGCTGCTGTTCTCTTTTTTCAACCCTGCGCTGCAATGGCCGGACCTACCTTTTAAAAAATTGAATCCAAATGAAGAGTCCTGCCAGACAAAAGGTACCACCATGGCAAGCTCTTCCTGCCCAAGAAGTGCCCAGGCTACCCCACCAACTGCACCTCAAAGCCAAAGCTTCCAGACTTTTTTTCCTGGTGGAAAGAGCTGCTGTTCCCTTTTTTCAGCCCTGCGCTGAAATGGTCTGTCTTACCTCCTGAAAAATTTACTCCAAATGAAGATTCGTGCCAGAAAAAGGTGCCACCACGAAAAGGTCTTAGTGCACAACAAGTGCCCAGACTGCCCCACCAACTGCACCTCAAAGCCAAAGCTTCCAGACTGTTTTTCCTGGTGGAAAGAGCTGCTGTTCTCTTTTTTCAGCCCTGCGCTGCAATGGTCGGTTCCACCTCCTGAAAAATTGAATCCAAATAAGATTGCTGCCAGACAAAAGTACCACCACAGAAAGGTCTTGCTGCCCAAGAAGTGCCCAGGCTACCCCAACAACTACACCTCCAAGTCAAAGCTTCCAGACTTTTTTTCCTTAGGGAAAGGGCTGCTCTTCCCTTTTTTCATCCCTCTGCTGCAATGGCCGGTCCCACCTCCTGAAGAATTGAATCCAAATGAAGATTCCTGCCAGACAAAAGGTGCAAACAACAGAAAACTCTTCCTGCCCGAGAAGTTCCAAGGCTGCCCTAACAACTGCATCTCAAAGCCAAAGCTTCCAGACTGTTTTTCCTGAGAGAAAAGACCTGCTGTTCCCTTTTTTCAACCCTGCTCGGCAATGACCAGTCCCACCTCCTGGAAAATTCAGTCCAAAGGAAGATTCCTGCCAGACAAAAGGTGCCACCACAGAAAGGTCTTGTTGCCCAAGAAGTGCCCAGGCTACCCCAACAACTACACCTCCAAGTCAAAGCTTCCAGACTTTTTTTCCTTAGGGAAAGAGCTGCTCTTCCCTTTCTTCAGCCCTCTGCTGCAATGGCCGGTCCCACCTCCTGAAAAATTGAATCCAAATGAAGATTCCTGCCAGACAAAAGGTGCCAACAACAGAAAACTCTTCCTGCCCGAGAAGTTCCCAGGCTGCCCTAACAACTGCATCTCAAAGGCAAAGCTTCCAGACTGTTTTTCCTGGTGGAAAGAGCTGCTGTTCCCTTTTTTCAGCCCTGCGATGCAATGGCCGGTCCCACGTCTTTAAAAATTTACTCCAAATGAAGATTCCTGCCAGAGAAAAGTTGCCACCAGAGAATGGTCTTGCTGCCCAAGAATTGCTCAGACTGCCCCAAAACTGCACGTGAAGCCAAAGGATCCAAACTATTTTTCCTGGTGGAAAGGGCTGCTGTTCCCTTTTTTCAACTCTGCTCTGCAATGGCCGGTCCCACCTCCTGAAAAATAGAATCCAAATGAAGATTCCTGCCAGACAAAAGGTGCCACCACGGAAAGGTCTTTGCTGCCCAAGAAATGCCAGGGCTGCCCCAACGACTGCACCTGAAGCCAAAGCTTCCAGACTTTTTTTCCTTAGGGAAAGGGCTGTAGTTCCCTTTTTTCTACCCTCTGCTGCAATGGCCGGTCCCACCTTTTGAAAAATAGAATCCAAATGAAGATTGCTGCCAGACAAAAGGTAACACCACAGAAATCTCTTGGTGCACAACAAGTGCCCACGCTACCCTAAGAACTACACCTGAAGCCAAAGGTTCCAGACTGTTTTTCTGGTGGAAAGAGCTGCTGTTCCCTTTTTTCCGCCCTGCGCTGCAATAGCCGGACCCACCTTTTGAAAAATAGAATCCAAATGAAGATTGCTGCCAGACAAAAGGTGCCACCACAGAAAGCTCTTTGCTGCCCAAGAAGTGTCCAGGGTGCCCCACCAACTGCACCTCAAAGCCAAAGCTTCCAGACTTTTTTTCCTTAGGGAAAGGGCTGCTGTTCCCTTTTTTCAGCCCTCTGCTGCAATGGTCGATCCCACCTCCTGAGAAATAGAATCCAAATGAAGATTGCTGCCAGACAAAAGTACCACCACAGAAAAGTCTTTGCTGCCCAAGAAGTGCCCAGGCTGCCCCACCAACTGCACCTCAAAGCCAAAGCTTCCAGACTTTTTTCCTGGTGGAAAGAGCTGCTGTTCCCTTTTTTCAGCCCTGCGCTGCAATGGCCGGTCCCACCTCCTGAGAAATAGAATCCAAATGAAGATTGCTGCCAGACAAAAGGTGCCACCACAGAAAGGTCTTGCTGCCCAACAAGTGCTTAGGCTGCCCCAAGAACTACACCTGAAGCCAAAGGTTCCAGACTGTTTTTCCTGGTGGAAAGAGCTGCTGTTCCCTTTTTTCAGCCCTGCGCTGCAATGGCCGGTCCCACCTCATGAAAAAATGAATGCAAATGAAGATTCGTGCCAAACAAAAGGTGCCACCACAGAAAGGTCTTGCTGCCCCAGAAGTTCCCACGCTGCCCCAACAACTACACCTCCAAGTCAAAGCTTCCAGACTTTTTTTCCTTAGGGAAAGAGCTGCTGTTCCCTTTTTTCAGCCCTGCGCTGCAATGGCTGGTCCCGCGTCTTTAAAAATTTACTCCAAATGAAGATTCCTGCCAGAGGAAAGTTGCCACCAGAGAAAGGTCTTGCTGCCCAAAAAGTGCTCAGGCTGTCCCAAAACTGCACGTGAAGCCAAAGGATCCAGACTATTTTTCCTGGTGGAAAGGGCTGCTGTTCCCTTTTTACAGCCCTCTGCTGCAATGGCCGGTCCCACCTCCTGAAAAATTGAATCCAAATGAAGATTCCTGCCAGACAAAAGGTGCCAACAACAGAAAACTCTTCCTGCCCGAGAAGTTCCCAGGCTGCCCTAACAACTGCATCTCAAAGCCAAAGCTTCCAGACTGTTTTTCCTGAGAGAAAAGACCTGCTGTTCCCTTTTTTCAACCCTGCTCTACAATGACCAGTCCCACCTCCTGGAAAATTCAATGCAAATGAAGATTCTTGCCAGACAAAAGGTGCCACCACAGAAAGCTCTTTGCTGCCCAAGAAGTGCCCAGGGTGCCCCAACAACTGCACCTCCAAGCCAAAGCTTCCAGACTGTTTTTCCTGGTGGAAAGAGCTGCTGTTCCCTTTTTTCAGCCCTGCGCTGCAATGGCCGGTCCCACATCTCTAAAAATTTACTCCAAATGAAGATTCCTGCCAGAGAAAAGTTGACACCAGAGAAAGGTCTTGCTGCCCAAGAATTGCTCAGGCTGCCCCAAAACTGCACGTGAAGCCAAAGGATCCAGACTATTTTTCCTGGTGGAAAGAGCTGCTGTTCATTTTTTTCCGCCCTGCGCTGCAATAGCCGGACCCACCTTTTGAAAAATAGAATCCAAATGAAGAACACTGCCAGACAAAAGGTGCCACCACAGAAAGCTCTTTGCTGCCCGCGAAGTGTCCAGGGTGCCCCACCAACTGCACCTCAAAGCCAAAGCTTCCAGACTTTTTTTCCTTAGGGAAAGGGCTGTAGTTCCCTTTTTTCAGCCCTCTGCTGCAATGGCCGGTCCCACCTCCTGAGAAATAGAATTCAAATGAAGATTCCTGCCAGACAAAAGGTGCCACCACAGAAAGGTCTTGGTGCACAACAAGTGCCCAGGCTACCCCAAAAACTACACCTCCAAGTCAAAGCTTCCAGACTTTTTTTCCTTGGAGAAAGAGCTGCTCTTCCCTTTTTTCAGCCCTGTGCTGCAGTGGCCGGTCCCACCTCCTGAAAAATTGAATCCAAATGAAGATTCCTGCCAGACAAAAGGTGCCAACAACAGAAAACTCTTCCTGCCCGAGAAGTTCCCAGGTTACCCTAACAACTGCATCTCAAAGCCAAAGCTTCCAGACTGTTTTTCCTGAGAGAAAAGACCTGCTGTTCCCTTTTTTCAACCCTGCTCTGCAATGACCAGTCCCACCTCCTGGAAAATTCAATGCAAATGAAGATTCCTGCCAGACAAAAGGTGCTACCACAGAAAGCTCTTTGCTGCCCAAGAAGTACCCAGGGTGCCCCAACAACTGCACCTCCAAACCAAAGGTTCCAGACTGTTTTTCCTGGTGGAAAGAGCTGCTGTTCCCTTTTTTCAGCCCTGCGCTGCAATGGCCGGTCCCACGTCTTTAAAAATTTACTCCAAATGAAGATTGCTGCCAGAGAAAAGTTGCCACCAGAGAAAGGTCTTCCTGCCCAAAAAGTGCTCAGGCTGTCCCAAAACTGCACGTGAAGCCAAAGGATCCAGACTATTTTTCCTGGTGGAAAGGGCTGCTGTTCCCTTTTTTCAGGCCTGCGCTGCAATGGCCAGTCCCACCTCCTGAAAAATAGAATCCAAATGAAGATTCCTGCCAGACAAAAGGTGCCACCACAGAAAGGTCTTTGCTGCCCAAGAAGTGCCAGGGCTGCCCCAACAACTGCACGTGATGCCAAAGCTTCAGACTTTTTTTCCTTAGGGAAAGGGCTGCTGTTCCCTTTTTTCAGCCCTCTGCTGCAATGGTCGGTCCCACCTCCTGAGAAATAGAATTCAAATGAAGATTGCTGCCAGACAAAAGGTGCCACCACAGAAAGGTCTTGGTGCACAACAAGTGCCCACGCTGTCCCAAGAACTACACCTGAAGCCAAAGGTTCCAGACTGATTTTCCTGGTGGAAAGAGCTGCTGTTCCCTTTTTTCTGCCCTGCGCTGCAATGGTCGGTCCCACCTCCTGAAATTTGAATGCAAATGAAGATTCCTGCCAGAGAAAAGGTGCAACCACAGAAAGGTCTTGCTGCCCAAGAAGTGCCCAGGCTGCCCCAACAACTGCACCTCAAAGCCAAAGCTTGCAGACTGTTTTCCTGGTGGAAAGAGCTGCTGTTCCCTTTTTTCGGCCCTGCTCTGCAATAGCCGGACCCACCTTTTGAAAAATAGAATCCAAATGAAGATTGCTGCCAGACAAAAGGTGCCACCACAGAAAGCTCTTTGCTGCCCAAGAAGTGTCTAGGGTGCCCCACCAACTGCACCTCAAAGCCAAAGCTTCCAGACTTTTTTTCCTTAGGGAAAGGGCTGCTGTTCCCATTTTTCAGCCCTCTGCTGCAATGGTCGATCCCACCTCCTGAGAAATAGAATCCAAATGAAGATTGCTGCCGGACAAAAGTACCACCACAGAAAGGTCTTGTTGCCCAAGAAGTGCCCAGGCTACCCCAACAACTACACCTCCAAGTCAAAGCTTCCAGACTTTTTTTCCTTAGGGAAAGAGCTGCTCTTCCCTTTTTTCAGCCCTGTGCTGCAATGGCCGGTCCCACCTCCTGAAAAATTGAATCCAAATGAAGATTCCTGCCAGACAAAAGGTGCCAACAACAGAAAACTCTTCCTGCGCGAGAAGTTCCCAGGTTACCCTAACAACTGCATCTCAAAGCCAAAGCTTCCAGACTATTTTTCCTGAGAGAAAAGACCTGCTGTTCCCTTTTTTCAACCCTGCTCTGCAATGACCAGTCCCACCTCCTGGAAAATTCAATGCAAATGAAGATTCCTGCCAGACAAAAGGTGCCACCACAGAAAGCTCTTTACTGCCCAAGAAGTACCCAGGGTGCCCCAACAACTGCACCTCCAAACCAAAGGTTCCAGACTGTTTTTCCTGGTAGAAAGAGCTGCTGTTCCCTTTTTTCAGCCCTGCGCTGCAATGGCCGGTCCCACGTCTTTAAAAATTTACTCCAAATGAAGATTCCTGCCAGAGAAAAGTTGCCACCAGAGAAAGGTCTTGCTGCCCAAAAAGTGCTCAGGCTGTCCCAAAACTGCACGTGAAGCCAAAGGATCCAGACTATTTTTGCTGGTGGAAAGGGCTGCTGTTCCCTTTTTTCAGCCCTCTGCTGCAATGTCCGGTCCCACCTCCTGAAAAATTGAATCCAAATGAAGATTCCTGCCAGACAAAAGGTGCCACCACGGAAAGGTCTTTGCTGCCCAAGGAGTGCCAGGGCTGCCCCAACAACTGCACGTGATGCCAAAGCTTCAGACTTTTTTTCCTTAGGGAAAGGGCTGCTGTTCCCTTTTTTCAGCCCTCTGCTGCAATGGCCGGTCCCACCTCCTGAGAAATAGAATCCAAATGAAGATTGCTGCCAGACAAAAGGTGCCACCACAGAAAGCTCTTTGGTGCCCAAGAAGTGTCCAGGGTGCCCCAAGAACTACACGTGAAGCCAAAGGTTCCAGACTTTTTTTCCTGGTGGAAAGAGCTGCTGTTCCCTTTTTTCAGCCCTGCGCTGCAATGGCCAGTTCCACCTCCTGAAAAATTGAATCCAAATAAGATTGCTGCCAGACAAAAGTACCACCACAGAAAGGTCTTTGTTGCCGAAGAAGTGCCCAGGCTTCTCCACCAACTGCACCTCAAAGCCAAAGCTTCCAGACTTTTTTCCTGGTGGAAAGAGCTGCTGTTCCCTTTTTTCCGCCCTGCGCTGCAATAGCCGGACCCACCTTTTGAAAAATAGAATCCAAATGAAGATTGCTGCCAGACAAGAGGTGCCACCACAGAAATCTCTTTGCTGCCCAAGAAGTGTCCAGGGTGCCCCACCAACTGCACCTCAAAGCCAAAGCTTCCAGACTTTTTTTCCTGGTGGAAAGGGCTGCTGTTCCCTTTTTTCAGCCCTCTGCTGCAATGGTCGATCCCACCTCCTGAGAAATAGAATCCAAATGAAGATTGCTGCCAGACAAAGGTGCCACCACAAGAAAGGTCTTGCTGCCCAACAAGTGCTTAGGCTGCCCCAAGAACTACACCTGAAGCCAAAGGTTCCAGAGTTTTTTTCCTGGTGGAAAGAGCTGCTGTTCCATTTTTTCAGCCCTGCGCAGCAATGGCTGGTTCCACCTCCTGAAAAATTGAATCCAGATAAGATTACTGCCAGACAAAAGTACCACCACAGAAAGGTCTTGCTGCCCAAGAAGTGCCCAGGCTACCCCAACAACTACACCTCCAAGTCAAAGCTTCCAGACTTTTTTTCCTTAGGGAAAGAGCTGCTCTTCCCTTTTTTCAGCCCTGCACTGCAATGGCCGGTCCCACCTTTTGAAAAATAGAATCCAAATGAAGATTGCTGCCAGACAAAAGGTAACACCACAGAAATCTCTTGGTGCACAACAAGTGCCCACGCTGCCCTAAGAACTACACCTGAAGCCAAAGGTTCCAGACTGTTTTTCTGGTGGAAAGAGCTGCTGTTCCCTTTTTTCAACTCTACTCTGCAATGGCCTGTCCCACCTCCTGAGAAATAGAATCCAAATGAAGATTGCTGCCAGACAAAAGGTGCCACCACAGAAAGCTGCTCGTTGACCAAGAAGTGCCCAGGGTGCCCCACCAACTGCACCTCAAAGCCAAAGCTTCCAGACTTTTTTTCCTTAGGGAAAGGGCTACTGTTCCCTTTTTTCAGCCCTCTGCTGCAATGTCCGGTCCCACCTCCTGAGAAATAGAATCCAAATGAAGATTCCTGCCAGACAAAAGGTGCAACCACAGAAATGTCTTGCTACCCAAGAAGTGCCCAGGCTGCCCTAACAACTACTCCTCAAATCCAAATCTTCCAGACTTTTCTTTCCTAGTGGAAAGAACTGCTGTTTCCTTTTTTCAACCCTGCTCTGCAATGGCCAGTCCCACTTCATGGAAAATTCAATCCAAATGAAGATTCCTGCCAGACAAAAGGTGCCACCACAGAAAGCTCTTTACTGCCCAAGAAGTGCCCAGGGTGCCCCAACAATTGCACCTCGAAACCAAAGCTTCCAGACTGTTTTTCCTGGTGGAAAGAGCTGCTGTTCCCTTTTTTCAGCCCTGCGATGCAATGGCCGGTCCCACGTCTTTAAAAATTTACTCCAAATGAAGATTCCTGTCAGAGAAAAGTTGCCACCAGAGAAAGGTCTTGCTGCCCAAGAAGTGCCCAGGGTGCCCCAAAACTGCACGTGATGCCAAAGCTTCAGACTTTTTTTCCTGGTGGAAAGAGCTGCTGTTCCCTTTTTTCAGCCCTGCGCTGCAATGGTCGGTCCCACGTCCTGAAATTTTAATGCGAATGAAGATTCCTGCCAGAGAAAAGGTGCCACCACAGAAAGGTCTTGCTGCCCAAGAAGTGCCCAGGCTGCCCCACCAACTGCACCTCAAAGCCAAAGCTTCCAGACTGTTTTCCTGGTGGAAAGAGCTGCTGTTCCCTTTTTTCGGCCCTGCTCTGCAATAGCCGGACCCACCTTTTGAAAAATAGAATCCAAATGAAGATTGCTGCCAGACAAAAGGTGCCACCACAGAAAGGTCTTGGTGCACAACAAGTGCCCACACTGCCCCAAGAACTCTACCTGAAGGCAATGGTTCCAGACTGATTTTCCTGGTGGAAAGAGCTGCTGTTCCCTTTTTTCTGCCCTGCGCTGCAATGGTCGGTCCCACGTCCTGAAATTTGAATGCAAATGAAGATTGCTGCCAGAGAAAAGGTGCAACCACAGAAAGGTCTTGCTGCCCAAGAAGTGCTCAGGCTGCCCCAACAACTGCACCTCAAAGTCAAAGCTTCCAGACTGTTTTCCTGGTGGAAAGAGCTGCTGTTCCCTTTTTTCCGCCCTGTGCTGCAATGGCCGGACCCACCTTTTGAAAAATAGAATCCAAATGAAGATTGCTGCCAGACAAAAGGTGCCACCACAGAAAGGTCTTTGCTGCCCAAGAAGTGTCCAGGGTGCCCCACCAACTGCACCTCAAAGCCAAAGCTTCCAGACTTTTTTTCCTTAGGGAAAGGGCTGCTGTTCCCTTTTTTCAGCCCTCTGCTGCAATGGTCGATCCCACCTCCTGAGAAATAGAATCCAAATGAAGATTGCTGCCGGACAAAAGTACCACCACAGAAAGGTCTTGTTGCCCAAGAAGTGCCCAGGCTACCCCAACAACTACACCTCCAAGTCAAAGCTTCCAGACTTTTTTTCCTTAGGGAAAGAGCTGCTCTTCCCTTTTTTCAGCACTGTGCTGCAATGGCCGGTCCCACCTCCTGAGAAATAGAATCCAAATGAAGATTCCTGCCAGACAAAAGGTGCAACCACAGAAATGTCTTGCTGCCCAAGAAGTGCCCAGGCTGCCCTAACAACTACTCCTCAAATCCAAATCTTCTAGACTTTTCTTTCCTGGTGGAAAGAGCTGCTGTTTCCTTTTTTCAACCCTGCTCTGCAATGGCCAGTCCCACTTCATGGAAAATTCAATCCAAATGAAGATTCCTGCCAGACAAAAGGCGCCACCACAGAAAGCTCTTTACTGCCCAAGAAGTGCCCAGGGTGCCCCAACAATTGCACCTCGAAACCAAAGCTTCCAGACTGTTTTTCCTGGTGGAAAGAGCTGCTGTTCCCTTTTTTCAGCCCTGCGATGCAATGGCCGGTCCCACGTCTTTAAAAATTTACTCCAAATGAAGATTCCTGTCAGAGAAAAGTTGCCACCAGAGAAAGGTCTTGCTGCCCAAGAAGTGCCCAGGGTGCCCCAAAACTGCACGTGATGCCAAAGCTTCAGACTTTTTTTCCTGGTGGAAAGAGCTGCTGTTCCCTTTTTTCAGCCCTGCGCTGCAATGGTCGGTCCCACGTCCTGAAATTTTAATGCGAATGAAGATTCCTGCCAGAGAAAAGGTGCAACCACAGAAAGGTCTTGCTGCCCAAGAAGTGCCCAGGCTGCCCCACCAACTGCACCTCAAAGCCAAAGCTTCCAGACTGTTTTCCTGGTGGAAAGAGCTGCTGTTCCCTTTTTTCGGCCCTGCTCTGCAATAGCCGGACCCACCTTTTGAAAAATAGAATCCAAATGAAGATTGCTGCCAGACAAAAGGTGCCACCACAGAAAGGTCTTGGTGCACAACAAGTGCCCACACTGCCCCAAGAACTACACCTGAAGGCAATGGTTCCAGACTGATTTTCCTGGTGGAAAGAGCTGCTGTTCCCTTTTTTCTGCCCTGCGCTGCAATGGTCGGTCCCACGTCCTGAAATTTGAATGCAAATGAAGATTCCTGCTAGAGAAAAGGTGCAACCACAGAAAGGTCTTGCTGCCCAAGAAGTGCTCAGGCTGCCCCAACAACTGCACCTCAAAGTCAAAGCTTCCAGACTGTTTTCCTGGTGGAAAGAGCTGCTGTTCCCTTTTTTCCGCCCTGTGCTGCAATGGCCGGACCCACCTTTTGAAAAATAGAATCCAAATGAAGATTGCTGCCAGACAAAAGGTGCCACCACAGAAAGCTCTTTGCTGCCCAAGAAGTGTCCAGGGTGCCCCACCAACTGCACCTCAAAGCCAAAGCTTCCAGACTTTTTTTCCTTAGGGAAAGGGCTGCTGTTCCCTTTTTTCAGCCCTCTGCTGCAATGGTCGATCCCACCTCCTGAGAAATAGAATCCAAATGAAGATTGCTGCCGGACAAAAGTACCACCACAGAAAGGTCTTGTTGCCCAAGAAGTGCCCAGGCTACCCCAACAACTACACCTCCAAGTCAAAGCTTCCAGACTTTTTTTCCTTAGGGAAAGAGCTGCTCTTCCCTTTTTTCAGCCCTGTGCTGCAATGGCCGGTCCCACCTCCTGAAAAATTGAATCCAAATGAAGATTCCTGCCAGACAAAAGGTGCCAACAACAGAAAACTCTTCCTGCCCGAGAAGTTCCCAGGTTACCCTAACAACTGCATCTCAAAGCCAAAGCTTCCAGACTATTTTTCCTGAGAGAAAAGACCTGCTGTTCCCTTTTTTCAACCCTGCTCTGCAATGACCAGTCCCACCTCCTGGAAAATTCAATGCAAATGAAGATTCCTGCCAGACAAAAGGTGCTACCACAGAAAGCTCTTTGCTGCCCAAGAAGTACCCAGGGTGCCCCAACAACTGCACCTCCAAACCAAAGGTTCCAGACTGTTTTTCCTGGTGGAAAGAGCTGCTGTTCCCTTTTTTCAGCCCTGCGCTGCAATGGCCGGTCCCACGTCTTTAAAAATTTACTCCAAATGAAGATTGCTGCCAGAGAAAAGTTGCCACCAGAGAAAGGTCTTCCTGCCCAAAAAGTGCTCAGGCTGTCCCAAAACTGCACGTGAAGCCAAAGGATCCAGACTATTTTTCCTGGTGGAAAGGGCTGCTGTTCCCTTTTTTCAGCCCTGCGCTGCAATGGCCAGTCCCACCTCCTGAAAAATAGAATCCAAATGAAGATTCCTGCCAGACAAAAGGTGCCACCACGGAAAGGTCTTGCTGCCCAACAAGTGCTTAGGCTGCCCCAAGAACTACACCTGAAGCCAAAGGTTCCAGAGTTTTTTTCCTGGTGGAAAGAGCTGCTGTTCCATTTTTTCAGCCCTGCGCAGCAATGGCTGGTTCCACCTCCTGAGAAATAGAATTCAAATGAAGATTGCTGCCAGACCAAAGGTGCCACCACAGAAAGGTCTTGCTGCCCAAGAAGTGCCCAGGCTACCCCAACAACTACACCTCCAAGTCAAAGCTTCCAGACTTTTTTTCCTTAGGGAAAGAGCTGCTCTTCCCTTTTTTCAGCCCTGCACTGCAATGGTCGGTCCCACCTCCTGAAATTTGAATGCAAATGAAGATTCCTGCCAGAGAAAAGGTGCAACCACAGAAAGGTCTTGCTGCCCAAGAAGTGCCCAGGCTGCCCCAACAACTGCACCTCAAAGCCAAAGCTTGCAGACTGTTTTCCTGGTGGAAAGAGCTGCTGTTCCCTTTTTTCGGCCCTGCTCTGCAATAGCCGGACCCACCTTTTGAAAAATAGAATCCAAATGAAGATTGCTGCCAGACAAAAGGTGCCACCACAGAAAGCTCTTTGCTGCCCAAGAAGTGTCTAGGGTGCCCCACCAACTGCACCTCAAAGCCAAAGCTTCCAGACTTTTTTTCCTTAGGGAAAGGGCTGCTGTTCCCATTTTTCAGCCCTCTGCTGCAATGGTCGATCCCACCTCCTGAGAAATAGAATCCAAATGAAGATTGCTGCCGGACAAAAGTACCACCACAGAAAGGTCTTGTTGCCCAAGAAGTGCCCAGGCTACCCCAACAACTACACCTCCAAGTCAAAGCTTCCAGACTTTTTTTCCTTAGGGAAAGAGCTGCTCTTCCCTTTTTTCAGCACTGTGCTGCAATGGCCGGTCCCACCTCCTGAAAAATTGAATCCAAATGAAGATTCCTGCCAGACAAAAGGTGCCAACAACAGAAAACTCTTCCTGCGCGAGAAGTTCCCAGGTTACCCTAACAACTGCATCTCAAAGCCAAAGCTTCCAGACTATTTTTCCTGAGAGAAAAGACCTGCTGTTCCCTTTTTTCAACCCTGCTCTGCAATGACCAGTCCCACCTCCTGGAAAATTCAATGCAAATGAAGATTCCTGCCAGACAAAAGGTGCCACCACAGAAAGCTCTTTGCTGCCCAAGAAGTACCCAGGGTGCCCCAACAACTGCACCTCCAAACCAAAGGTTCCAGACTGTTTTTCCTGGTGGAAAGAGCTGCTGTTCCCTTTTTTCAGCCCTGCGCTGCAATGGCCGGTCCCACGTCTTTAAAAATTTACTCCAAATGAAGATTCCTGCCAGAGAAAAGTTGCCACCAGAGAAAGGTCTTGCTGCCCAAAAAGTGCTCAGGCTGTCCCAAAACTGCACGTGAAGCCAAAGGATCCAGACTATTTTTCCTGGTGGAAAGGGCTGCTGTTCCCTTTTTTCAGCCCTGCGCTGCAATGGCCAGTCCCACCTCCTGAAAAATAGAATCCAAATGAAGATTCCTGCCAGACAAAAGGTGCCACCACAGAAAGGTCTTTGCTGCCCAAGAAGTGCCAGGGCTGCCCCAACAACTGCACACGATGCCAAAGCTTCAGACTTTTTTTCCTTAGGGAAAGGGCTGCTGTTCCCTTTTTTCAGCCCTCTGCTGCAATGGCCGGTCCCACCTCCTGAGAAATAGAATTCAAATGAAGATTGCTGCCAGACAAAAGGTGCCACCACAGAAAGGTCTTGGTGCACAACAAGTGCCCACGCTGCCCCAAGAGCTACACCTGAATCCAAAGGTTCCAGACTGATTTTCCTGGTGGAAAGAGCTGCTGTTCCCTTTTTTCTGCCCTGTGCTGCAATGGTCGGTCCCACCTCCTGAAATTTGAATGCAAATGAAGATTCCTGCCAGAGAAAAGGTGCAACCACAGAAAGGTCTTGCTGCCCAAGAAGTGCCCAGGCTGCCCCAACAACTGCACCTCAAAGCCAAAGATTCCAGACTGTTTTCCTGGTGGAAAGAGCTGCTGTTCCCTTTTTTCGGCCCTGCTCTGCAATAGCCGGACCCACCTTTTGAAAAATAGAATCCAAATGAAGATTGCTGCCAGACAAAAGGTGCCACCACAGAAAGGTCTTGGTGCACAACAAGTGCCCACGCTGCCCCAAGAACTCTACCTGAAGGCAATGGTTCCAGACTGATTTTCCTGGTGGAAAGAGCTGCTGTTCCCTTTTTTCCGCCCTGTGCTGCAATGGCCGGACTCACCTTTTGAAAAATAGAATTCAAATGAAGATTGCTGCCAGACAAAAGGTGCCACCACAGAAAGCTCTTTGCTGCCCAAGAAGTGTCCAGGGTGCCCCACCAACTCCACCTCAAAGCCAAAGCTTCCAGACTTTTTTTCCTTAGGGAAAGGGCTGCTGTTCCCTTTTTTCAGCCCTCTGCTGCAATGGTCGATCCCACCTCCTGAGAAATAGAATCCAAATGAAGATTGCTGCCGGACAAAAGTACCACCACAGAAAGGTCTTGTTGCCCAAGAAGTGCCCAGGCTACCCCAACAACTACACCTCCAAGTCAAAGCTTCCAGACTTTTTTTCCTTAGGGAAAGAGCTGCTCTTCCCTTTTTTCAGCACTGTGCTGCAATGGCCGGTCCCACCTCCTGAAAAATTGAATCCAAATGAAGATTCCTGCCAGACAAAAGGTGCCAACAACAGAAAACTCTTCCTGCGCGAGAAGTTCCCAGGTTACCCTAACAACTGCATCTCAAAGCCAAAGCTTCCAGACTATTTTTCCTGAGAGAAAAGACCTGCTGTTCCCTTTTTTCAACCCTGCTCTGCAATGACCAGTCCCACCTCCTGGAAAATTCAATGCAAATGAAGATTCCTGCCAGACAAAAGGTGCTACCACAGAAAGCTCTTTGCTGCCCAAGAAGTACCCAGGGTGCCCCAACAACTGCACCTCCAAACCAAAGGTTCCAGACTGTTTTTCCTGGTGGAAAGAGCTGCTGTTCCCTTTTTTCAGCCCTGCGCTGCAATGGCCGGTCCCACGTCTTTAAAAATTTACTCCAAATGAAGATTCCTGCCAGAGAAAAGTTGCCACCAGAAAAAGGTCTTGCTGCCCAAAAAGTGCTCAGGCTGTCCCAAAACTGCACGTGAAGCCAAAGGATCTAGACTATTTTTCCTGGTGGAAAGGGCTGCTGTTCCCTTTTTTCAGCCCTGCGCTGCAATGGCCAGTCCCACCTCCTGAAAAATAGAATCCAAATGAAGATTCCTGCCAGACAAAAGGTGCCACCACAGAAAGGTCTTTGCTGCCCAAGAAGTGCCAGGGCTGCCCCAACAACTGCACGTGATGCCAAAGCTTCAGACTTTTTTTCCTTAGGGAAAGGGCTGTAGTTCCCTTTTTTCAGCCCTCTGCTGCAATGGTCGATCCCACCTCCTGAGAAATAGAATCCAAATGAAGATTGCTGCCAGACAAAAGGTGCCACCACAGAAAGGTCTTGCTGCCCAACAAGTGCTTAGGCTGCCCCAAGAACTACACCTGAAGCCAAAGGTTCCAGACTTTTTTTCCTGGTGGAAAGAGCTGCTGTTCCCTTTTTTCAGCCCTGCGCTGCAATGACCGGTTCCGCCTCCTGAAAAATTGAATCCAAATAAGATTCCTGCCAGAGAAAAGGTGCAACCACAGAAAGGTCTTGCTGCCCAAGAAGTGCCCAGGCTACCCCAACAACTACACCTCCAAGTCAAAGCTTCCAGACTTTTTTTCCTTAGGGAAAGAGCTGCTCTTCCCTTTTTTCAGCCCTGTGCTGCAAGGGCCGGTCCCACCTCCTTAAAAATCGAATCCAAATGAAGATTCCTGCCAGACAAAAGGTAACACCACAGAAATCTCTTGGTGCACAACAAGTGCCCACGCTGCCCTAAGAATTACACCTGAAGCCAAAGGTCCCAGACAGTTTTTCTGGTGGAAAGAGCTGCTGTTCCCTTTTTTCCACCCTGCGCTGCAATAGCCGGACCCACCTTTTAAAAAATAGAATCCAAATGAAGATTGCTGCCAGACAAAAGGTGCCACCACAGAAAGCTCTTTGCTGCCCAAGAAGTGTCCAGGGTGCCCCACCAACTGCACCTCAAAGCCAAAGCTTCCAGACTTTTTTTCCTTAGGGAAAGGGCTGCTGTTCCCTTTTTTCAGCCCTCTGCTGCAATGGTCGATCCCACCTCCTGAGAAATAGAATCCAAATGAAGATTGCTGCCAGACAAAAGTACCACCACGGAAAGGTCTTTGCTGCCCAAGAAGTGCCCAGGCTTCTCCACCAACTGCACCTCAAAGGCAAAGCTTCCAGACTTTTTTCCTGGTGGAAAGAGCTGCTGTTCCCTTTCTTCTGCCCTGCGCTGCAGTGGTCGGTCCCACCTCCTGAAAAATTCAATGCAAAGGAAGATTCCTGCCAGACAAAAGGTGCCACCACAGAAAGGTCTTGCTGCCCAAGAAGTGCTCAGGCTGCCCCACCAACTGCACCTCAAAGCCAAAGCTTCCAGACATTTTTTCCTTAGGGAAAGGGCTGTAGTTCCCTTTTTTCAGCCCTGCGCTGCAATGGTCGATCCCACCTCCTGAGAAATAGAATCCAAATGAAGATTGCTACCAGACAAAAGGTGCCACCACAGAAAGGTCTTGCTGCCCAACAAGTGCTTCGGCTGCCCCAAGAACTACACCTGAAGCCAAAGGTTCTAGACTTTTTTTCCTTAAGGAAAGAGCTGCTGTTCCCTTTTTTCAGCCCTGTGCTGCAATGGCCGGTCCCACCTCCTGAAAAATTGAATCCAAATGAAGCCAAAGCTTCCAGACTGTTTTTGCTGGTGGAAAGAGCTGCTGTTCCCTTTTTTCTGCCCTGCGCTTCCATGGTCGGATCTACCTCCAGAAATTTGAATGCAAATGAAGATTCCTGCCAGACAAAAGGTGCCACCAAAGAAAGTTCTTGCTGCCCAAGGAGTGCCCAGGCTGCCCCTACAACTGCACCTCAAAGGAAAACTTCCAGACTTTTTTTCCTTACGGAAAGAGATGCTGATCCCCTTTTTCAACCCTGCGCTGCAATTGTCGGTCTCAACTTCTGGAGAAGTGAATGGAAATGAAGATTCCTGCCTGAGAAAGGTACCACCACAGAAAGGACTTGCTGTTCAAGGACTGCCCAGGGTGCCCCTACATCTGCACTTCAAAGCCAAAGCTTTCAGACTGTTTTTCCTGGTGGAAAGGGCTGCTGTTCCCTTTTTTCAGCCCTGCGCTGCAATTGCTGGTCCCACCTCCTGAGAAATAGAATTCAAATGATGATTCCTGCCAGACAAAAGTTGCCACCACAGAAATGTCTTGGTGCACATCAAGTGCTTCAGGTGCCCCAACAACTGCACCTGAAGCCAAAACTTCCAGACTTTTTTTCCTGGTGGAAAGAGCTGCTGTTCCCTTTTTTCAGCCCTGCGCTGCCATTGCCGGTCCCACCTCCTGAAAAACTGAATCCAAATAAGATTGCTGCCAGACAAAAGTACCACCACAGAAAGGTCTTTGCTGCCCAAGAAGTGCCCAGGCTTCTCCACCAACTGCACCTCAAAGCCAAAACTTCCAGACTTTTTTTCCTGGTGGAAAGAGCTGCTGTTCCCTTTTTTCAGCTCTGCGTTTCAATGGCCTGTCCTACCTTTTTAAAAATTGAAAGTAAATGAAGATTCGTGACAGACAAAAGCTGCCAGCACAGAAATCTCTTGCTGCCCAGGAAGTACCCAGGCTGCCCCACCAACTGCTCCTGAAGCCAAAGGATCCAGATGTTCTTGCCTGGAGGAAAGGGCTGTTTTTCCTTTTGTTTTTCTGGCCTGCTCTACAATGGCCAAAGTAGATCCAAAAATTGAATGCAAATGAAGATTGTTGCCAGATAAAAGGTGCCACCACGGAAGCTCTTGCTGCCCAAGAAGTGCCCAGGCTGTCCCACCAACTGCCCCTCAAAGGGATAGCATACGGGCTTTCTTTTTTGGGATAAAGGCTGTTGTTTGTTTCTTTTCGGAACCCTGCACTCGTCTCCCATAATTGAAGACAAATGACACTTTATCCCAAATATGAGGTGCCCAATCCCTGCGTCCGTTGATGCTCTCCCAGTGCCACATCAGGATCCTGTGCGGGAACACGTGCTGTGTTGTCTCCTATGGCAAAAGCAGGTGTTCCCGACTCCAGGGCTCTTCCCCGATCCAGTATGTGAAGAGCAGGGGACGGAGTATCTCGGCACCTCAGTTACTTCTGGCAAGAGACTCCATCCCTCCCAGAGCCTTTGGGAGACCTGCCGGAGTCACACACAGGAGCCCCTCTGGCCAGGTCTCCCTGCTGCCGGGGAGGGGCGGGGAAGAGCAGAGCCCGCTCCTCGCCAAGGATGCACATGGCAGCAAAAGGCTGCAGGTAGGAGTGGGAGCCCAGGCCATTGCAGTCTAAGATTCCCAGGAGCAGGTGGCCCAGCAGCTCCTGTTCCCAAGACACCGGTTCTCAATCCACGGCTCCCGGGAAGCTGCGGCTTTGCCGGAGGAGAAGATCCTTTCTGTGGTGCTGGACAAGATCGTCCAGTGACGAAGGCGTTTCCAACTCCAGGGCTGTCTCTTGAGCCGCTTCTAGAGTAGAATATCAGGGAATATCTCCGCATCTCTGTTCCTTCCTGCGATAGCCTCCATCCCTTCCCCGAGCTCTGGCAGTCCTGGTGGACTGCAGACAGATTAGCCTCTGCCTAAGGGACAAAATCCAGCCTATACGGCAAGGACTTTAAGTAGTTCAGTTTTGAGCCAGTAGGGCACTGCAGGACTGTTGTGTAAACACTAAATAAGGAGAAGGGGAAGGAAGAAAATAGAAAGTTTTTTTTTTTGGTTGCAAACAGGTTTTTTTCATGTGGGTTTAGGGTGGATATTTGGGAAAGGTTCTTCCCTCTGAGGGTGGTTGGCACTGGACCAGGCTCCCCAGGGCAGTGGTCGCAAAGCAAGGCTGGCAGAGTTCAGGCGCACGGTGTGACTCTTGGGGTCGGTGCTGTGCCGGGCAAAGGCTTGCACTGGGCGCTCCTCGTGGGTCCCTTCCAACTGAGCATGTTCTGTGATGGTGCGATGAGTTCCCTCTCTTTCAACACTTTTGTTCTTTTTAGGACTCCTCGCTGGCCGGGGGCCGAAGCGCACCTTCCTTGCGCCTGCTTCCCTGGCCGTTGCGGCGGCCGCAGCCGGGCGCTGAGTGGCCGCTCCCCGCGCGGGCAGGGCCGCTGCTCCAGGAGTGGGGGGGCAGCGCCGGCGCCTCGAGGATTCCCGGGATTCCCTGGCCGGTTTCCAGGCAACGCTCCCCGCGCGCTCCTCGCTCCAGGGCCGAAGGTGCGCAGCCAATGGGAGGCGGCGGAGTGGGCGGGGCGATGCGGGGATTGGGCGGGGCGGGGGCGGGGCCGAGAAGGGCGGTTGGTGGGGTTTGGGTGAGGGTGGGAGCGGGCGGGGCCGGGAGCGGGAGCGCTGCCGCTGAGCGACCCCCGGGCAGCGGCCCCCGGGGGAGACCCCCGGCGAGTGGCCCCCGGTGCGCGGTCCCGAGGGAGAGACCCCCCGTGTGCGGCCCCCGGCGAGTGGCCGCTGGTGAGCGGCCCCCAGTAAATGACAGCCGGTGAGCGACCCGCGGTGAAGAAGCCCCGGTAAGTGAGCCCTGGGGAGGGACCCCGGTGAGCGACCCGCGGTGAACAACCCCTGGCAAGTGACCCCCGGGGAGGGACCCTCGGCAAGTGAGCCCCGGTGAGTGAGCCCCGGGGAGGGACCCCCAATGAGTGAGCCCCGGGGAGGGATCCCCGGTGCGCGGCCCCCGCGGGGTGTCGGGCCGGGGCTGGGCGCGTTCCTTCCCCGTGCAGAGCCGAGCGGGGCCGTGGCGGGAGCGGGGCCGGAGCGGAGCCGGCCGGGGGGGCAGAGGGGAGCCCTGAGCCGCCTTCTGCCGAGGGGGCTGCTGGAAAGGAGCCTGCGCTGGGAGGAGCGGGGCACGTGGCCCGAGGCTGAGGCAGGGGAGCTTCAGGTCAGCTCCTGGAGAAAGGTTTCTCGCTGTGTTTTTCGGGGGGGCTCGGGCACTGCAATGGGTTGCCCAGGCGGAGCCAGCAGCCCGGCAGGTGTTTCAGAGGCGCCTGCATCTGGCCATGGCTGACACGGTTTGGTGCTTTGGGGGTTGCTGGGGTAGTGCTGGGCTGACGGTTGACTTGATGGAATCATGGAAGGTGCTGAGTTGGGAGGGTCCCACCGGCACCGTGGAGTCCAGCTCCTGAGTTTTAGGCACCCCTAAAGGACCTGAATCTGCATCGAGCTGTTTGGCTCCAAAAACTCTTCTGCCCCTAGTCTACACTGCAAAGTAAAAGAAAACAGACCGTGCAAAATAGAGGCCTGTGTTCCCCCCAAGGGAAGGCAGGCAGGTACAAACCAGGACAGTAAATCAAAGCTCAGAACATACGTTCTTGGTCCCCCCAGTTGTATGACACATCACACCAGTCCTCTGTTCATTACCTGTGTAGAACTCTCATCAGGAACCCCAAACTTTCTTGTGTGTATTTGTAGAGATATGTATAGATATGTATAGATATGTATAGGTAGATAGATATACATACATAGATATGTATAGGTATACATTTGTGTGTATCTCTATAAGATTCTGTATCTTTGGATGTGATATTGGCATGCTATTGTTGTGTGGCAACAAGTGGACTTAAAAGGTTACAACACTTTAGGAGAGCACCTTTCTAATTATGGATTCTATTTTTTAAAGAAGGTAACAGGAAAACAACTCTTTAGCCAAATATAAGTTAAGACATTAATCAGAGCAAATGTTTGGATTTTTATTTCCAATTGTACAACAAGTCAACCATCCCTTATCTTCATGGTTGAGAATCTGGACCTGTAAATATTCACAATTAGATGGTTCATTGGGGAGGACAAGTCCTCCAAGAGCAGATGGTGTACAATGTGGGGGTCCCCACTGCACCCGTAAGTACCTATCTGGTTTCTCCGGCCTCCAAGCAGTAGCTATTGTTTCACAGCCCCAATACCCGCAATGATAATGTCCTGGGTAATTACAAAAAGACTTCCCTGGGTTAGAGGTCGGGCACCAATATGTAGCTCCTTTGTTAACTGTCACTGAGGGCTTCCTTCCTCCCTGTCCACATTCCTGGGGTATATTGGCCATTAGTAGATCACAAACGGTTACATTGAACCTAGGACTTATAGCAGTTATCATTTTCCTTACAACCTTAGAATCTCTTGACCTGATTATGGTCCATTCAAATGGTTGGTGGGCATATCCCAGAAAGCTCATAAAAACTATTACTCCAATGATTATTGCCAATTTTCGCTCCATTTTGTTGTTTTTGAGTCCCATCCCTGTATTATCAGTGATTCTTATTTCCCACACTCTTACCTCTCTGCCTTCCTTCGTCTGTTCCTGTGCAGGGAACAACGAGGTTCTAGCTCTTCTTGGCAGCAGAGGTATTCTTCAGGGAATACTGATTAAATTGCTCTATCGCCTTTCACTGATTCAGGCTGGGACTCTTCTATTTCGAGTTTTTGAATTTTGTCAAGTAACCCCAATAAGTCAATATATCTCTTTCGACTTGTTTTTTCCAATTTCCATGAGAATCTAGTACGGCACAGTTCTATTAATACTCTATTCCAATTATGTTCATACACTTCCCAAGTTTCTGGGACTAACCACTCCCAACCACAAAATGCCTTTATTATTTCAGCTTTAGCTAATTGTTCGCTTATAGATTCAGTAGAACTTGTTCTACACCTCATACAATAAGGTTGCCCTCTTAGTGAAACACAGCGCCACTGTTTGCCGCACTTCTTACACTTACATCCTACCCAGCTGTAATGAGTAGACCCGGGATGTTTTATGCAGGATATTCCATGTGGATCGCGTCCGCCTGGTATGTCTGTTTCCACCTCGCAGCAAAAAGGCAAAACCGTTTGAGTTCCAACTATTCTATATAGTCCTGAACCTCCAGTTTGTTCAGGTATTCCTTCTAAATTCCATGGAACATAATACGCTCTCCTTAGAGTCTGTCCTTGTGGTATCTGAAAAAAAGAATACAGGCTGGGCCTTACACCTTCTTCTTCAAAGTTCATCTGTGGGCCGCACTCTCTTTATTTTCATCTGTAAGTTCCCAGGATTCGAAGTCACCCTCCACTCCAAATTCTTTATCGGTCCTTTCACTCGTGAGGCATGAGTCCACCCTCGCTCAGCTGTCCTTACTGAGGTATCTGTAGTGAGAAGAACGACAAATGGCCCCTCCCACTGTGGAGTTAGTGATGTTTCTCTCCAGGTTTTAATTAACACCTGATCACCAGGTTGAATTTTATGGATAGCTAAGTCCAAAGGAGGTCTTTGAGTTACCAATCCTTTCTTTCTTAACTCTTGTCTTCTCCTCATTAATTCAATAATATACTCTCTTAAACGTATGTCCTCAACTTTAGGGTGATCTACTGGGGTCCCAAATTCATAAGGCATACCATATAGCATCTCAAATGGTGAAATACCTGTATCTGTCCGAGGTTGGGTTCTGATGTATAGTAATGTCAAAGGAAGACACTTTACCCAATTCATTTTAGTCTCTAACATCAATTTAGTTAAATGTTTCTTAATTTCCCCATTCATTCGTTCTACTCTTCCCGAACTCTAAGGGTGCCAAGGGGCATGATATTCCCACTTGATGCCTAGCAGCTCTGTTACTTCTTTAATTACCTTTGAAGTAAAGTGAGTTCCCCTGTCTGAATCTATTGTAGTGACAACACCATACCTAGGTACAATCTCTTCTAATAGGATTTTAGATACCACTTTAGCTGTACACCGAGCAGTGGGAAAAGCTTCCACAAAGTGTGTCAGATGATCCACTAACACCAACAAATACTGATACCTTCCCACTCTTGGCAATTCGGTAAAATCAACTTGAATGCTCTCCAACGGCCTTTTAGCTAATTCTCTTCCTCCTTTGACTTTATCTCTCAAATACCCTCTCTTCACCTTTTTACAAGTCAGACATCCTTCCAAGGCTTTCTTAGCTATATCATACACTCCGACACATACATATCTATTCTCAAAATGATCTACCAAGGCCTGGGTACTCCAATGAGTCTGTTCATGCAGTCTACCCATAATTTTACAGGCAAGGCCTTTGGGAATTACTTCTCTCCCATCTGACAACAACCACTTTCCCTGTTCTTCTCTTGCACCTACTTGCAACAATTTTTCCTTTTCTCGATTGCTAAAAGACTTAGGGATCTATTCACTTCCTAGTTCTTGTTCACTCACCACTAACAGAGCTGCTTTCTTTGCCTCAGCGTCAGCTAGATTGTTTCCTCTGGCTGTTACTTTCAATCCCTTCTGATGACCTTTTACATGCACTACGGCAATCTGTTTCGGGCCTCTTAGAGCTCTCAACACCTCTCGAATCAGATTCTCATGAACTAGCCCTTTTCCTTTTGCATTTGCTAGCCCTCTTTCTTCCCATATCTTTCCAAAAGTGTGTACTACTCCAAAAGCATATTTTGAATCTGTGAATATAGTTCCTACCTTCCCTTCTAACAGCTGAAGAGATCTTAGCAAAGCATAAAGTTCACATACTTGAGCTGACCAAGTACTACACAAAGATCCAGATTCCCTGACTTGAAAGGTAACTCCATCCACTATAGCATAGCCTGATCTCCTTTTTCCATCTACTACTCTAGACGAACCATCAATATAAAGTTTTTCACCTGTATCTAATTCCTCTTCTTCTAGATCTTCTCTAATTTTTGTCTGGAGACTTATGACTTGGATGCAATCATGTACTATATTTCCTTGAGGTTCACCATACAGAAACTGAGCTGGATTCCGTAAATGAGTTACTTCCAGTTCCAACTTAGGAGTATTCAACAAAATACTCTCATATTTCAACAACCTGCTATCAGTCAACCATTTCTCTGCCCTTTGTTTCAGTACTCGTCTGATGTCGTGAGGAGTATATACCTTTAAATCCCCACCAAAAGTAATTTTTACAGCTTCTTCCACCAAAAGCGCAGTAGCCACTATAGCTTGTAAACAAGTGGGCCAACCTCTACTGACTGGATCCAGGATTTTTGAATAGTATCCTACAGGTTTCTTATGTTCCGCCCATTTCTGAGTTAATACACCATAAGCTGATCCATTTTCCACGTTTACAAACAGATAAAAGGGCTTCCTAGTGTCTGGAAGACTAAGCACCAGAGAATTTATCAAATCCTCTTTTAATGCTTCTAACTTACTCTCATCCTCATCATTCCACTTTACTAATTTCTCCTTGGCCAGTTTTTCATATAGAAACTTTACTTTGTTGCTATAGTTCTCTATCCATTGCCTACAGTATCCCAAAAGTCCTAGTATCTGTCTGATTTGCCTTTTGCTCTTAGGTGCAGATAGGGACAGTATTCCTTCTACTCTTTCAGGGTCTAACCCTTTACATCCTTTACTTAACCAATGACCCAGGTACTTTACTCTCTCTTCAGTAAACTGCAACTTGGATTTAGACACCTTTAGGCCCTTATCACCCAAAAAATTCAGGAGCCTAATGCTTTCATCTCTTACAGATTCAGCATCTTTCCCCGCTATCAGCAGATCATCAACATATTGCACTAACACTGTACCCTCTCTCGGATTGAAGGACTCTAGCAACTGTTCCAGAGCTTGCCCGAACAAATTTGGTGACTCTGTAAACCCCTGGGGCAAGACTGTCCCTCTCAACTGCTGTTTCCTATGTGTATCAGGGTCCTCCCATTCGAATGCAAAATAATTTCTACTCTTCTCCTTAAGAGGGCACGTCCAAAAGGCATCTTTCAAATCTATTACGCTATACCATTGGTACTCTGGGGATACTTGACTTAATAAAGTGTATGGATTAGCAACTACAGGAAATCTTGCCACTGTTTGTTTATTCACTTCCCTTAGGTCTTGCACCAACCGATAAGTCCCATCAGGCTTTTTCACCGGCAAAATGGGCGTGTTATGAGGGGACATACAAGGTTCTAATAGTCCTTTTGCCAACAGTCTTTCTATGATAGGCTTAAGGCCCACTTTCCCTTCATTAGGAATTGGATACTGTTTTACTCTGATTGGTTTATCTGGATCTTTTATAGATATTTCAAATGGTTCAATATCTAGTTTCCCTACAGTGTCAGGAGTATACCACACCTCTGGGCTAATTTTGGTTTCATCTTCTGCCGTAAGGGCATAAATTTTTACTTTCAACTGTTGCTCTGAGACCTCTAAGTTAACTCCTAACTCAACCATCAAATCTCTTCCTAATAAATTATATTCTGCCTCTGGGACTAACAAAAAGGTTCCCAAGACAAACTTATTAGAAGCTTCTATTTCAACATCTTTAATCATAGGTACCTTAAAAGGCTCCCCTTTTGCTCCAATCACTTGGACTTCGTCGGATGATATTACGCATCCTTGAGGTAGTTGTTGTACAGTTGATCTTTCTGCTCCCGAGTCCACAAGGAACTCTATAACTTGTTGCTGAGGACCCACTTTCAATTTTATCAAGGGCTCTGTGTTCTTCGGGGTCCCCAGCAGATAGAGCCCCTGACCGCTCTAATCTTCTAAAAAGATCTGCTCATCTTTCTGCTTCTTTCTGCAATTTCTCTGAATATGTCCCTTCTGGCCACAATAATGACACTCAACTTCTCTGAAATTTACCCTCCTACTTCTACTTGGTTGTGCCTTGTCATTAAGCCTAAAGGACTCTTTTCTCTCCTTTTCCCTGTTACTATTTTGCTCTCCTCTGATGGCTGCTACCAAAACCCTTGTCTGTTTCTTCTGCATGTCTTCCTTTTCCTTTTGCTTTTCTTCTTCTCTTACCTCATCTCTCCTAACATACACCTCCTGAGCTTCTCTCAACAACAAATCCAAGCCTTTTGTTTGCCAGTCTCTATTCTTTTCTAACTTTTTCCTAATATCTTCCCAGGATCCTTGGACAAACCTAAGCTTGAGTACTGCTTGTCCCATAACATCATCCTCAGGATCCATCCCTGAATACAACTGGAAACTCTTCCTCAATCTCTCCAACCAATCTGTGGGTGACTCATCCTTCTTTTGATATTCCTTAAATGCTCTATCTATATTTTGTCCTCTAGGGACAGACTCCCGTATTCCCTGAACGATCATACTCCTTAGATCATCCATTAGGGCCCTATCTTCGGGTCTCTGATTATTCCAATTAGGCTTTTCAAGGGGCCACTTAGTCTCAGCAGCTGGACCTTGCTGATGCCTTCTATCCCAATTTCTCATGCCAGCTGCCCTAATCATTCCCCTTTCTTCCACTGTAAATAAAATGCCTAATATAGCTTGCATCTCATCCCAAGTATAGGTGTTAGGCCCTAAGAATTGATCAAACCTTTCGGAAACCCCTATGGGGTCCTCTAAAAGATTCCCCATTTCCTTTTTAAAAGCTCAGACATCTCCGGAGCTAAGGGGCACCGATACAAATCCTATACCTCCCTGCCTCCCCGTTAACGCTGTCTCACGCAGGGGATATAACTGTGACTGTAGAGGGGGGTGTTCAGTTTTTGTGTGAGTCCTTGTCAAGTCAGTGGTTAAAAATGACTCACTAGCCCTATCGGCTGATAGGGGTGTAGAGGTGGACAACAAAATGGAGGGCTTCCGCCCTTGTGCAGACAAAATGGCGGATTCCCGCCTTTGTTCAGATAAAATGGCGGATTCCCGCCCTGTTGGACACAAAATGGTGGGTTCCCGCCCTGACTCAGGTAAAATGGCGGACTCTAACACTGTTGGAGCACTAGGTATCACTTTACTATCCTCACTATATGGAGGAATATAAGGTGGAGGTGAACTCCACAATTCAGAATTCTTATTAGGGTCCACTTGCTTCCCTTTTTCTTTTAGAGGAAACAACCGAGTAGGTGTACTAGCTCCCAGCCAGATAACAGCATATTGGCTTTCCTCTAGACAATAAGGTCTTTTATCATTAACATGGTAATTCAAGATCTCACAAATCCAACCTTCTAAAGTGCCATAAATAGGCCAGTATATACCATTTCCTATCTGCCTACCTCCCCACACTTCAATGCAATAATAGATCATCTTGCTTTTCGACTTCCCGAGAGCATGTGGATTATTATTCCAATTCCTCAACACTATTCCTAGTGGGCTATTTGATGGAATGCCCAGCGACCTAGCCTCAAAGCCGCTTCTCTCAAATCTTCTCCCCTCCAGAGAGTCTGTTTTAGTTTTACTCTCAATATCACTTCCCTTCTCAGTAAGTAAATGCCTAACACAGTTCCTTTCACTCTGGGAGCTGCAGCTGCCTAGTACAGACTGTCTGTTCTCCCGAGGGCACTTCTTCGCCAAATAGATTTTACTTCCTAGTCCTTTCCCTCCCCGGGAGCCACCAGACTTCAGGAGCTGCTCCTCATCAGAGGTCCTACTAGGCTGCTCTACCGTACAGCCACCCATGGGCGGGGAAGCCTTGCTCTTCCCCGATCCCATCTTCTGGAGTGCCTTCTCTCACACACGCAATCACTCAAATCACAAACGCTTCCCTCTGGTCGTGGTCTGCTCCCTCGCGGGCTACAGAAACCGCACTACTGAGAGGTCCACAATCGCTTCGTCCTCAGAGGACGTCTCAAACAGGCACACTCCAGAACCCCCTCCCAACCGCCAAGGGGTACGCTATACTCACCTCTCCGTGGATGAGTCTTCGCTCGTTCTGGCAGTGCTGCTCAGAGCACTGGAGCGGCCCTTCCCCAACCAGACAACCCACAGTCGCCTCGCCTGTAATCGACTGCTGCTCTCAAACAGAGCTCACCATCAGTTCCTAGCTGCCCTTGAGCTAGGTGTTGTCTGGATCCGCATGCGAAAATTACGGAGATCTGCAGAAACCTACTTCCTTTTACTTGTTTGCCTTAACAAACTAGTCGGTATGGAGAGGCTGAATGACAGAATCTCCCAGGGCCGTCGAAAAATGGGACGGGGGCACCCCCCCCCAAAGAGTGTTTCTGTCACTCAGGGGTCTCCATCCGAGTCACGGCACCAATTGTTATCAATAAAAACGAGGCTATAATTTTGATTGCAAGGAAAAAAAGGTTTATTTAGGCTAACAAGCAAAAGCGGCTAGCCGGGCAACCGGGGGAAACCCTTGCTCCACCACAGTCAGCAAAATGGGGAACGGAAACAGTAACAATTACACCCTCGGTTGACACCACCCCCCTGAGTCATGTCAGTAGTTCATTGGTTGGGGTTTCACAAGCTGCTCCCTGTTTGGTTCCTCTTTCGCGTGCAGTTCTGTGGTTGGTGTCTCTAATTGTGGGCGTCCTTGCTGAGGGGTTTCCACTAATGATGTTAGAGTCATTAATCTCTATGAGGTCGTGGTTCTGGACTTAAAATTCAGAGGAGCTGACTGCCACCAATGTACAGGGTGCTCAACATCACATAATATCAGGCTCCTGGTTTCTTTACAGTAGGACTAGTAGTGCCTATTTATTTTACAAGGGCTGTTTCAGAGCTGTTCATATTCATATTTTCTTCTCTTCTTCCTAAACTGTATTTGCAGATTCTGTTATTCAAATGCACTTTCATGAAGGTGAAAGATAACAAATAGAGCCAGAGATGTGGTACTTCACAGGACAGAAATACAATTCCCCTCACTATAAGAGGACTGCAATAGCATTAGAAATGCCCCATTTGCAGAGTCAGCAAAACTGTAGCTCTAAAGAAAAATTTAAAAAGGAGCACTTAACCCACTCACCTCACAACAGTGTTACTTGACAGAAGTAATGGAAATAAATGGAAAATAAAAACGCTGCCCATAATGTATTGCACTGGTGCTCTCCCTATGCACATCTCTGATCTTCATTGAGCTCAGAACTCAGTAATATATTCCAACAACCAAACTGGGTTTTAGACCTGCCACAATGCTTTTTGTAGAGGCTGTGGCAGGGGTGGAATAAAGGAC
Organism: Manacus candei; assembly: GCF_025592945.1. NCBI lineage: Eukaryota > Metazoa > Chordata > Aves > Passeriformes > Pipridae > Manacus > Manacus candei. The sequence continues at coordinate 232,927 of NW_026138220.1, read as the reverse complement.
ACTATGAGTACAGAGAAGAGCAGGGGGAAAAGCAACTGTGGTATCTTTTATTTCTGACCCAAGCTGCTCTAGACAATCCTACAGCACTACCTAAAAATCTGGGACTGCAACAGTTCAGAATCCCTCCCCTTTTTTTATTTCCCCTAGGTGGAAAATGATAAATAAACATACAGAGACTTGAAAAAAAAAAAAATCACAGGTAACACACTAACATACTTGTCTGTCTCCCACTGTGAAAGAATAAATTTCAAGATTAACATGCAATAAGTAGGAAGGAAATGTTGAAGGCTCCACCTCAGCCAACTGGAACTAACCTTGACTTTTGCATTTTCCCAGAAATTAATGAGGACCGATAGGAGGTGATAAGGAACACCATATCTTCCATAATGCACAGAGCTTTTTCTACCAGTCTACCAAGAAATAATTTACCATCCAAGATTTAACATCCATACTTGCCTTTTCCTTGCTAACATGCCCTTTTTCCCTTAATACAATCATTACCAGTGTGACCTTTCCCAGTGGTGACTGCGATTGTTCTAATTCTTTAGCTAATTAATTCCCAAAATTGTGGGAATATTTTTGAACCCTTAAGGTAACACTGTCTAAATGAGCTGAGTTTTCCTTCCTGTGGTGGGATTTTCCCACTTGAAGGCAAATATCTTTTGACTTTCCTGTGTTAAGGGAAGGCAGAAAAAGGCATCTCTTAAGTCTAATACTGTGAACCAAATTACACTTTCTTTTAATATTGTTAATAAGGTATTTAGGTTTGCAACAGCTGCATGTATGTTTTAGCTATTTTATTTACTGCTCTTAAATCCTGAGCCAACCTATGTGTTCCATTTGTCTTTTGACTGGTAAAATTGGGGTGTTGCAGTCTGATTCACACTCTACAAAACCTTAATTTCAAAAAGTTGTCTATTATTGGCTCAATCCCTCTTCTATCTTGCAGCTTCAGTGCATATTGCTTCCTAACTACTGGTTTTGCTCCTGTCTGTAATTCTATTTCAGTGGGAGCTGCTCTTTTGACTTTCCTGGTGTTTCAGTAGCCCAAACTCCTGGGTATACCTGATCTAAAATTTGATTGACATTTGAATTACCCTGGCTTGGCTCCACATAGCTCATTGCTAAACTCAGAGCTGCTATTAATTGTTCTTCCTTTACCTTAAGTTCAAATTTACCTTGTTTGAATTCTATTACAGCTCCCAGATTTTCTAGAAGGTCTCTGCCCAATATGAGTTTGGATAAATTTGGTAAATACAAAAACTGATGCACTCCCATTTGTTTTCCAATTTTGAACTTTAGGGGTTTCAAAAGAAAGCTTTTCTGATTGGCCAGTGGCACCCACGACTTAAACATATTTATCACTTTTAGGTATTAATTCAAAACAGAAAATGTAGCCCTGGTATCAATTAGAAAATCTAATTCTTCTTTTTCTTCCCCTAGCTTAATTTTTACCAGCAGGTCCCCTAGCACTGGCCTGCCGCCCCCCCCCTTCACTCAATACTCTGTAAGCAACAACAACCTCTCCTGTGCCTGTATTTCCACCTGTTAATTCAGGGCATTCTTGCTTCCAGTGTCCCTCTTTTCTGCAATGTGCACACTGGTTCTGACCCAGCCTTGTCTGTCGGGGAGGCAAACCTTACATCTGTTACACAAGGCTCATACATATAACTAACAGTTGCAAAACTGACAAATCTTAATTCTAGGTCTTATCCAAAGTGATGTGCTTATAGTTAACTCTTCAGCACTACCTCTCATATAGCAACTCTTAGCATGATAATACCTTTAACTATGTGCTCCTGGATGTTTCAAGGTAAGCAAGATATATCAGGTACACAATAACAATACTTGGCCGAATACAAACAAAACCAGACCAGACCAGACTAGAGGGGATATTCCCCTGGGAGAGCGTCCTCTCCCGTGTTCCCTGCGAGACGGCGTCCCGCCTCGACTCACGGGTACCCAGAACCAGAATAAACAAAACCAGAAACCAGATACAAATACCTTTTATCAATAGGCAGTGTTCTTGTCCAGCCCCCGCAAGAAGCCACCGAAGAAGGGAGCCCCTTCAGGTAAAAAGACTTACCCGAGGGCGCCCAAGGGGGTCCCGTCCTCCGGGGGATTCCGCAGCCGGGTGGAGAAGGTGTGCTGCCGCGGTCGCCAAATGAATCCGAAAAATCGGTCCAAGAAACTGCTCAGAGACCTTTTTATCTTTAAGCAGCAAGGTATTTGTTTATTCAACGTTGGGAGCAAGCCAGCTCGCGCTGGACAAACTTGCTCACCGGCTCCTCAGAAAATCAGCACTTTTATAGAATTTTCAGATGCGATTAAATGCATATTCAAACGATTACAACATCTATCAATACATATTAAAAAATAGGCGGAGTATAGGCGGAGCTTGGGGCGGTGCTTCTCTTGGTACCCCATTTCGAGGGGTCGTTCCTATCTTCATCCATAGGGCAGGGGTCTCTAACTCATCTTCCTCAGCTTGACCCTTCTTCTTTTCCATTGTTCTTGACCCGCTCACTGAAGCTTGGCAAAGGCCCTGGCTCCCAGCCTATTTCTTCTATTCAAATGTCTACCTGATCCTGCTGTATCTCTAATTTATTGCTTCTAGGTCTATTACATGTTCTTGTACTATGCTCTTAAGCTTTGGTCCAGTAAGTAGAACAGAATGAGCACAGATCGTTTTGTATGTTGGCAGCTTGTTAGCAGGCCCAAATTTCTTAGTTAACTCTTTTGGGCCTAGCCTCCTGTTTCACTGCAATGGCCGGTCCGACCTCCTGAAAAATCAAATTCAAAAGAAGATTGCTGCCAGACAAAAGGTGCCACCACGGAAAGCTCTTTGATGCCCAAGAAGTGCCCAGGCTGCCCCAACAACTGCACCTCAAATCCTAAGCTTCCAGAGTTTTTTTCCTTAGGGAAAGGGCTGCTGTTCCCTTTTTTCAGCCCTCTGGTGCAATGGCCTATCCCACCTCCTGAAAATTAGAATCGAAATAAAGATTCCTGCCAGACAAAAGGTGCGACTACAGAAAGATCTTTGCTGGCCAAAAAATACCCAGGCTGCCCCAAGAACTGCACCTCATAGCTAAAGCTTCCAGACTTTTTTTCCTTAGGGGAGGCCTGCTGTTCCCTTTTTTCTGCCCTGCGCTGCAATGACCTGTCCCACCTTCTGAAAAATTTACTCCAAATGAAGATTCCTTCCAGACAAAAAATGCCACCACAGAATGATCTTTACTGCCCAAGAAGTGCCCAGGCTGCCCCAGCAACTGCACCTGAAGCCAAAGCTTCCAGACTGTTTTTCCTGGTGGAAAGAGCTGCTGTTCCTTTTTTCAGCCCTGCACTACAATGTCCGGACCAACCTTTTAAAAAATTGAATCCAAATAAGATTGCTGCCAGAAAAAAGGTGCCACCACGGAAAGCTCTTCCTGCCCAAGAAATACCCAGGCTGCTACACCAACTGCACCTCAAAGCCAAAGGTTCCAGGCTTTTTTTCCTTAGGGAAAGAGCTGCTGTTCCCTTTTTTCAGCCCTGCGCTGCAATGGCCGGTCCCACCTCCTGAAAAATAGAATCCAAATAAGATTGCTGCCAGACAAAAGGTGCCACCACGGAAAGGTCTTGCTGCCCAAGAAGTGCCCAGGGTGCCCCAACAACTGCACCTCAAAGCCAAAGCTTGCAGACTGTTTTTCCTGGTGGAAAGAGCTGCTGTTCTCTTTTTTCAGCCCTGTGCTGCAATGGCCTGTCCCACATCCAGAAATTTTAATGCAAATGAAGATTCCTTCCAGACAAAAGTTGCCACCACAGAAAGGTCTTGCTGCCCAAGAAGTGCCCAGGGTGCCCCAACAACTGCACCTCCAAGTCAAAGCTTCCAGACTTTTTTTCCTTAGGGAAAGAGCTGCTGTTCCCTATTTTCAACCCTGCGCTGCAATGGCCGGTCCCACCTCCTGAGAAATAGAATCCAAATGAAGATTCCTGCCAGACAAAAGGTGCCACCACAGAAATGTCTTGCTGCCCAAGAAGTGCCCAGGCTGCCCCAACAATTGCTCCTCAAATCCAAATCTTCCAGACTTTTCATTCCTGGTGGAAAGAGCTGCTGTTCCCTTTTTTCAGCCCTTTTCTACAGTGGCCGGTCCCACCTCCTGGAAAATTCAATCCAAATGAAGATTACTGCCAGACAAAAGGTGCCACCACAAAAAGCTCTTTGCTGCCCAAGAAGTGCCCTGGGTGCCCCAAAAACTGCACCTCCAAGCCAAAGCTTCCAGACTGTTTTTCCTGGTGGAAAGAGCTGCTGTTCCCTTTTTTCAGCCCTGCGCTGCAATGACCGGTCCCACGTCTTTAAAAATTTACTCCAAATGAAGATTCCTGCCAGAGAAAAGTTACCACCAGAGAAAGGTCTTGCTGCCCAAGAAGTGCTCAGGCTGCCCCAAAACTGCACATGAAGCCAAAGGATCCAGACTATTTTTCCTGGTGGAAAGAGCTGCTGTTCCCTTTTTTCAGCCCTGCGCTGCAATGGCCGGTCCCACCTCCTGAAAAATTCAATGCAAATGAAGATTCGTGCCAAACAAAAGGTGCCACCACAGAAAGGTCTTGCTGCCCAAGAAGTGCCCAGGCTACCCCAACAACTACACATCCAAGTCAAAGCTTCCAGACTTTTTTTCCTTAGGGAAAGAGCTGCTGTTCCCTTTTTTCCGCCCTGTGCTGCAATGGCCAGTCCCACCTCCTGAAAAATTGAATCCAAATGAAGATTCCTGCCAGACAAAAGGTGCCAACAACAGAAAACTCTTCCTGCCCGAGAAGTTCCCAGGCTGCTCTAACAACTGCATCTCAAAGCCAAAGCTTCCAGACTGTTTTTCCTGAGAGAAAAGACCTGCTGTTCCCTTTTTTCAACCCTGCTCTGCAATGACCAGTCCCACCTCCTGGAAAATTCAATCCAAAGGAAGATTGCTGCCAGAAAAAAGGTGCCACCACAGAAAGCTCTTTGCTGCCCAAGAAGTGCCCAGGGTGCCCCAACAACTGCACGTGATGCCAAAACTTCAGACTTCTTTTCCTTAGGGAAAGGGCAGCTGTTCCCTTTTTTCAGCCCTCTGCTGCAATGGCCGGTCCCACCTCCTGAAAAATTCAATGCAAATGAAGATTCGTGCCAAACAAAAGGTGCCACCACAGAAAGGTCTTGCTGCCCAAGAAGTGCCCAGGCTGCCCCAACAACTGCACCTCAAAGCCAAAGCTTCCAGACTGTTTTCCTGGTGGAAAGAGCCGCTGTTCCCTTTTTCAACCCTTCGCTGCAATATCCTGACCCACCTTTTGAAAAATTTAATCCAAATGAAGAGTCCTGCCAGACAAAAGGTGCCACCACGGAAAGGTCTTTGCTGCCCATGAAATGCCAGGGCTGCCCCAACGACTGCACCTGAAGCCAAAGCTTCAGACTTTTTTTCCTTAGGGAAAGGGCTGCTGTTCCCTTTTTTCAGCCCTGCGCTGCAATGGCCGGTCCCACCTTTTGAAAAATAGAATCCAAATGAAGATTGCTGCCGGACAAAAGGTAACACCACAGAAATCTCTTGGTGCACAACAAGTGCCCACGCTGCCCTAAGAACTACACCTGAAGCCAAAGGTTCCAGACTGTTTTTCTGGTGGAAAGAGCTGCTGTTCCCTTTTTTCCACCCTGCGCTGCAATAGCCGGACCCACCTTTTGAAAAATAGAATCCAAATGAAGATTGCAGCCAGACAAAAGGTGCCACCACAGAAAGCTCTTTGCTGCCCAAGAAGTGTCCAGGGTGCCCCACCAACTGCACCTCAAAGCCAAAGCTTCCAGACTGTTTTTGCTGGTGGAAAGAGCTGCTGTTCCCTTTTTTCAGCCCTCTGCTGCAATGGTCGATCCCACCTCCTGAGAAATAGAATCCAAATGAAGATTGCTGCCAGACAAAAGTACCACCACAGAAAGGTCTTTGCTGCCCAAGAAGTGCCCAGGCTTGTCCACCAACTGCACCTCAAAACCAAAGCTTCCAGACTGTTTTTCCTGGTGAAAAGAGCTACTGTTCCCTTTTTTCAGCCCTGCGCTGCAATGGCCGGTCCCACGTCTTTAAAAATTTGCTCCAAATGAAGATTCCTGCCAGAGAAAAGTTGCCACCAGAGAAAGGTCTTGCTGCCCAAGAAGTGCTCAGGCTGCCCAAAAACTGCACGTGAAGCCAAAGGATCCAGACTATTTTTCCTGGTGGAAAGGGCTGCTGTTCCCTTTTTTCAGCCCTGCGCTGCAATGGCCGGTCCCACCTCCTGAAAAATAGAATCCAAATGAAGATTCCTGCCAGACAAAAAGTGCCACCACGGAAAGCTCTTTGCTGCCCAAAAAGTGCCAGGGCTGCCCCAACAACTGCACGTGATGCCAAAGCTTCAGACTTTTTTTCCTTAGGGAAAGGGCTGCTGTTCCCTTTTTTCAGCCCTCTGCTGCAATGACCGGTCCCACCTCCTGAGAAATAGAATTCAAATGAAGATTCCTGCCAGACAAAAGGTGCCACCACAGAAAGGTCTTGGTGCACAACAAGTGCCCACGCTGCCCCAAGAACTACAGCTGAAGCCAAAGGTTCCAGAATGTTTTTCCTGGTGGAAAGAGCTGCTGTTCCCTTTTTTCAGCCCTGCGCTGCAATGGCCGGTCCCACCTCCTGAAAAATTGAATCCAAATGAAGATTCCTGCCAGACAAAAGGTGCCACCACAGAAAGCTCTTTGCTGCCCAAGAAGTGTCCAGGGTGCCCCACCAACTGCACCTCAAAGCCAAAGCTTCCAGACTTTTTTTCCTTAGGGAAAGGACTGTAGTTCCCTTTTTTCAGCCCTCTGCTGCAATGGTCGATCCCACCTCCTGAGAAATAGAATCCAAATGAAGATTGCTGCCAGACAAAAGTACCACCACAGAAAGGTCTTGCTGCCCAAGAAGTGCCCAGGCTACCCCAACAACTACACCTCCAAGTCAAAGCTTCCAGACTTTTTTTCCTTAGGGAAAGAGCTGCTCTTCCCTTTTTTCAGCCCTGTGCTGCAATGGCCGGTCCCACCTCCTGAAAAATTCAATCCAAATGAAGATTCCTGCCAAACAAAAGGTGCCAACAACAGAAAACTCTTCCTGCCCAAGAAGTTCCCAGGCTGCCCTAACAACTGCATCTCAAAGCTAAAGCTTCCAGACTGTTTTTCCTGAGAGAAAAGACCTGCTGTTCCCTTTTTTCAACCCTGCTCTGCAATGACCAGTCCCACCTCCTGGAAAATTCAATCCAAAGGAAGATTGCTGCCAAACAAAAGGTGCCACCACAGAAAGCTCTTTGCTGCCCAAGAAGTGCCCAGGGTGCCCCAACAACTGCACCTCCAAGCCAAAGCTTCCAGACTGTTTTTCCTGGTGGAAAGAGCTACTGTTCCCTTTTTTCAGCCCTGCGATGCAATGGCCGGTCCCACCTCCTGAGAAATAGAATTCAAATGAAGATTCCTGCCAGACAAAAGGTGCCACCACGGAAAGGTCTTTGCTGCCCAAGAGGTGCCAGGGCTGCCCCAACAACAGTACGTGATGCCAAAGCTTCAGACTTCTTTTCTTAGGGAAAGGGCTGCTGTTCCCTTTTTTCAGCCCTCTACTGCAATGGTCGATCCCACCTCCTGAGAAATAGAATCCAAATGAAGATTGCTGCCAGTCAAAAGTACCACCACAGAAAGGTCTTTGATGCCCAAGAAGTGCCCAGACTTCTCCACCAACTGCACCTCAAAGCCAAAGCTTCCAGACTGTTTTTCCTGGTGGAAAGAGCTGCTGTTCCCTTTTTTCAGCCCTGCGCTGCAATGACCGGTCCCACGTCTTTAAAAATTTCCTCCAAATGAAGATTCCTGCCAGACAAAAGGTGCCACCACAGAAAGCTCTTTGCTGCCCAAGAAGTGTCCAGGGTGCCCCACAACTGGACCTCAAAGCCAAAGCTTCCAGACTTTTTTTCCTTAGGGAAAGGGCTGCTGTTCCCTTTTTTCAGCCCTCTGCTGCAATGGTCGATCCCACCTCCTGAGAAATAGAATCCAAATGAAGATTGCTGCCAGACAAAAGTACCACCACAGAAAGGTCTTTGCTGCCCAAGAAGTGCCAGGGCTGCTCCACCAACTGCACCTCAAAGCCAAAGCTTCCAGACTTTTTTTCCTTAGGGAAAGGGCTGTAGTTCCCTTTTTCCAGCCCTCTGCTGCAATGGTCGATCCCACCTCCTGAGAAATAGAATCCAAATGAAGATTGCTGCCAGACAAAAGGTGCCACCACAGAAAGGTCTTGCTGCCCAAGAAGTGCTTAGGCTGCCCCAACAACTCTACCTGAAGCCAAAGGTTCCAGACTTTTTTTCCTGGTGGAAAGAGCTGCTGTTCCCATTTTCCAGCCCTGCGCTGCAATGGCCGGTCCCACCTCCTGAAAAATTCAATGCAAATGAAGATTCGTGCCAAACAAAAGGTGCCACCACACAAAGGTCTTGCTGCCCAAGAAGTGCCCAGGCTACCCCAACAACTACACCTCCAAGTCAAAGCTTCCAGACTTTTTTTCCTTAGGGAAAGAGCTGCTCTTCCCTTTTTTCAGCCCTGTGCTGCAATGACCGGTCCCACCTCCTGAAAAATTGAATCCAAATGAAGATTCCTGCCAGACAAAAGGTGCCAACAACAGAAAACTCTTCCTGCCCGAGAAGTTCACAGGCTGCCCTAACAACTGCACCTCCAAGCCAAAGCTTCCAAACTGTTTTTCCTGGTGGAAAGAGCTGCTGTTCCCATTTTCAGCCCTGCACTGAAATAGCCGGTCCCACCTCCTGGAAAATAGAATCCAAAGGAAGATTCCTGCCAGACAAAAGGTGCCACCACAGAAAGGTCTTGGTGCACAACAAGTGCCCACGCTGCCCTAAGAACTACACCTGAAGCCAAAGGTTCCAGACTGTTTTTCTGGTGGAAAGAGCTGCTGTTCCCTTTTTTCCACCCTGCGCTGCAATAGCCGGACCCACCTTTTGAAAAATAGAATCCAAATGAAGATTCCTGCCAGACAAAAGGTGCCACCACAGAAAGGTCTTTGCTGCCCAAGAAGTGCCCAGGGTGCCCCAACAACTGCACCTCAAACCAAAGCTTCCAGACTGTTTTTCCTGGTGGAAAGAGCTGCTGTTCCCTTTTTTCAGCCCTGCGCTGCAATGGCCAGTCCCACCTCCTGAAAAATTGAATCCAAATGAAGATTCCTGCCAGACAAAAGGTGCCAACAACAGAAAACTCTTCCTGCCCGAGAAGTTCCCAGGCTGCCCTAACAACTGCATCTCAAAGCCAAAGCTTCCAGACTGTTTTTCCTGAGAGAAAAGACCTGCTGTTCCCTTTTTTCAACCCTGCTCTGCAATGACCAGTCCCACCTCCTGGAAAATTCAATCCAAAGGAAGATTGCTGCCAGACGAAAGGTGACACCACAGAAAGCTCTTTGCTGCCCAAGAAGTGCCCAGGGAGCCCCAACAACTGCACCTCCAAGCCAAAGCTTCCAGACTGTTTTTCCTGGTGGAAAGAGCTGCTGTTCCCTTTTTTCAACCCTTCGCTGCAATAGCCGGACCCACCTTTTGAAAAATTGAATCCAAATGAAGATTCCTGCCAGACAAAAGGTGCCACCACAGAAAGCTCTTTGCTGCCCAAGAAGTGTCCAGGGTGCCCCACAACTGGACCTCAAAGCCAAAGCTTCCAGACTTTTTTTCCTTAGGGAAAGGGCTGCTGTTCCCTTTTTTCAGCCCTCTGCTGCAATGGTCGATCCCACCTCCTGAGAAATAGAATCCAAATGAAGATTGCTGCCAGACAAAAGTACCACCACAGAAAGGTCTTTGCTGCCCAAGAAGTGCCAGGGCTGCTCCACCAACTGCACCTCAAAGCCAAAGCTTCCAGACTTTTTTTCCTTAGGGAAAGGGCTGTAGTTCCCTTTTTCCAGCCCTCTGCTGCAATGGTCGATCCCACCTCCTGAGAAATAGAATCCAAATGAAGATTGCTGCCAGACAAAAGGTGCCACCACAGAAAGGTCTTGCTGCCCAAGAAGTGCTTAGGCTGCCCCAACAACTCTACCTGAAGCCAAAGGTTCCAGACTTTTTTTCCTGGTGGAAAGAGCTGCTGTTCCCATTTTCCAGCCCTGCGCTGCAATGGCCGGTCCCACCTCCTGAAAAATTCAATGCAAATGAAGATTCGTGCCAAACAAAAGGTGCCACCACACAAAGGTCTTGCTGCCCAAGAAGTGCCCAGGCTACCCCAACAACTACACCTCCAAGTCAAAGCTTCCAGACTTTTTTTCCTTAGGGAAAGAGCTGCTCTTCCCTTTTTTCAGCCCTGTGCTGCAATGGCCGGTCCCACCTCCTGAAAACTTGAATCCAAATGAAGAGTCCTGCCAGACAAAAGGTGCCAACAACAGAAAACTCTTCCTGCCCGAGAAGTTCCCAGGCTGCCCTAACAACTGCACCTCCAAGCCAAAGCTTCCAAACTGTTTTTCCTGGTGGAAAGAGCTGCTGTTCCCATTTTCAGCCCTGCACTGAAATAGCCGGTCCCACCTCCGGGAAAATAGAATCCAAAGGAAGATTCCTGCCAGACGAAAGGTGCCACCACAGAAAGGTCTTGGTGCACAACAAGTGCCCACGCTGCCCTAAGAACTACACCTGAAGCCAAAGGTTCCAGACTGTTTTTCTGGTGGAAAGAGCTGCTGTTCCCTTTTTTCCACCCTGCGCTGCAATAGCCGGACCCACCTTTTGAAAAATAGAATCCAAATGAAGATTGCAGCCAGACAAAAGGTGCCACCACAGAAAGCTCTTTGCTGCCCAAGAAGTGCCCAGGGTGCCCCAACAACTGCACCTCAAACCAAAGCTTCCAGACTGTTTTTCCTGGTGGAAAGAGCTGCTGTTCCCTTTTTTCAGCCCTGCGCTGCAATGGCCGGTCCCACCTCCTGAAAAATTGAATCCAAATGAAGATTCCTGCCAGACAAAAGGTGCCACCACGGAAAGGTCTTTGCTGCCCAAGAAGTGCCAGGGCTGCCCCAACAACTGCACGTGATGCCAAAGCTTCAGACTTTTTTTCCTTAGGGAAAGGGCTGCTGTTCCCTTTTTTCAGCCCTCTGCTGCAATGGCCGGTCCCACCTCCTGAGAAATAGAATTCAAATGAAGATTCCTGCCAGACAAAAGTTGCCACCAGAGAAAGGTCTTGGTGCACAACAAGTGCCCACGCTGCCCCAAGAACTACACCTGAAGCCAAAGGTTCCAGACTGATTTTCCTGGTGGAAAGAGCTGCTGTTCCCTTTTTTCTGCCCTGCGCTGCAATGGTCGGTCCCACATCCTGAAATTTGAATGCAAATGAAGATTCCTGCCAGAGAAAAGGTGCAACCACAGAAAGGTCTTGCTGCCCAAGAAGTGCCCAGGCTGCCCCAACAACTTTCCTCAAAGCCAAAGCTTCCAGACTGTTTTCCTGGTGGAAAGAGCTGCTGTTCCCTTTTTTCTGCCCTGCGCTGCAATAGCCGGACCCACCTTTTGAAAAATAGAATCCAAATGAAGATTGCTGCCAGACAAAAGGTGCCACCACAGAAAACTCTTTGCTGCCCAAGAAGTGTCCAGGGTGCCCCACCAACTGCACCTCAAAGCCAAAGCTTCCAGACTTTTTTTCCTTAAGGAAAGGGCTGCTGTTCCCTTTTTTCAGCCCTCTGCTGCAATGATCGATCCCACCTCCTGAGAAATAGAATCCAAATGAAGATTCCTGCCAGACAAAAGGTGCCACCACAGAAAGGTCTTGCTGCCCAACAAGTGCTTAGGCTGCCCCAAGAACTACACCTGAAGCCAAAGGTTCCAGACTTTTTTTCCTGGTGGAAAGAGCTGCTGTTCCATTTTTTCAGCCCTGCGCTGCAATGGCCGGTTCCACCTCCTGAAAAATTGAATCCAAATAAGATTGCTGCCAGACAAAAGTACCACCACAGAAAGGTCTTGCTGCCCAAGAAGTGCCCAGGCTACCCCAACAACTACACCTCCAAGTCAAAGCTTCCAGACTTTTTTTCCTTAGGGAAAGAGCTGCTGTTCCCTTTTTTCAGCCCTGTGCTGCAATGGCCGGTCCCACCTTTTGAAAAATAGAATCCAAATGAAGATTGCTGCCAGACAAAAGGTAACACCACAGAAATCTCTTGGTGCACAACAAGTGCCCACGGTGCCCTAAGAACTACACCTGAAGCCAAAGGTTCCAGACTGTTTTTCTGGTGGAAAGAGCTGCTGTTCCCTTTTTTCCACCCTGCGCTGCAATAGCCGGACCCACCTTTTGAAAAATAGAATCCAAATGAAGATTGCTGCCAGACAAAAGGTGCCACCACAGAAAGCTCTTTGCTGCCCAAGAAGTGTCCAGGGTGCCCCAACAACTGCACCTCAAAGCCAAAGCTTCCAGACTTTTTTTCCTGGTGGAAAGAGCTGCTGTTCCCTTTTTTCAACCCTCTGCTGCAATGGTCGATCCCACCTCCTGAGAAATAGAATCCAAATGAGGATTGCTGCCAGACAAAAGTACCACCACAGAAAGGTCTTTGCTGCCCAAGAAGTGCCCAGGGTGCCCCAACAACTGCACCTCCAAGCCAAAGCTTCCAGACTGTTTTTCCTGGTGGAAAGAGCTGCTGTTCCCTTTTTTCAGCCCTGCGCTGCAATGGCCGGTCCCACGTCTTTAAAAATTTACTCCAAATGAAGATTCCTGCCAGAGAAAAGTTGCCACCAGAGAAAGGTCTTGCTGCCCAAGAAGTGCTCAGGCTGCCCCAAAACTGCACGTGAAACCAAAGCATCCAGACTATTTTTCCTGGTGGAAAGGGCTGCTGTTCCCTTTTCTCAGCCCTGCGCTGCAATGGCCGGTCCCACCTCCTGAGAAATAGAATTCAAATGAAGATTCCTGCCAGAGAAAAGGTGCAACCACAGAAAGGTCTTTGCTGCCCAAGAAGTGCCAGGGCTGCCCCAAGAACTGCACGTGATGCCAAAGCTTCAGACTTTTTTTCCTTAGGGAAAGGGCTGCTGTTCCCTTTTTTCAGCCCTGCGCTGCAATGGTCGATCCCACCTCCTGAGAAATAGAATCCAAATGAAGATTGCTGCCAGACAAAAGTACCACCACAGAAAGGTCTTTGCTGCCCAAGAAGTGCCCAGGCTGCTCCACCAACTGCACCTCAAAGCCAAAGCTTCCAGACTTTTTTTCCTTAGGGAAAGGGCTGTAGTTCCCTTTTTTCCGCCCTCTGCTGCAATGGTCGATCCCACCTCCTGAGAAATAGAATCCAAATGAAGATTACTGCCAGACAAAAGGAGCCACCACAGAAAGGTCTTGCTGCCCAAGAAGTGCTTAGGCTGCCCCAACAACTCTACCTGAAGCCAAAGGTTCCAGACTTTTTTTCCTGGTGGAAAGAGCTGCTGTTCCCATTTTCCAGCCCTGCGCTGCAATGGCCGGTCCCACCTCCTGAAAAATTCAATGCAAATGAAGATTCGTGCCAAACAAAAGGTGCCACCACAGAAAGGTCTTGCTTCCCAAGAAGTGACCAGGCTTCCCCAACAACTACACCTCCAAGTCAAAGCTTCCAGACTTTTTTCCTTAGGGAAAGAGCTGCTCTTCCCTTTTTTCAGCCCTGTGCTGCAATGGCCGGTCCCACCTCCTGAAAAATTGAATCCAAATGAAGATTCCTGCCAGACAAAAGGTGCCAACAACAGAAAACTCTTCCTGCCCGAGAAGTTCACAGGCTGCCCTAACAACTGCACCTCCAAGCCAAAGCTTCCAAACTGTTTTTCCTGGTGGAAAGAGCTGCTGTTCCCATTTTCAGCCCTGCACTGAAATAGCCGGTCCCACCTCCTGGAAAATAGAATCCAAAGGAAGATTCCTGCCAGACAAAAGGTGCCACCACAGAAAGGTCTTGGTGCACAACAAGTGCCCACGCTGCCCTAAGAACTTTTTCTTGAAGCCAAAGGTTCCAGACTGTTTTTCTGGTGGAAAGAGCTGCTGTTCCCTTTTTTCCACCCTGCGCTGCAATAGCCGGACCCACCTTTTGAAAAATAGAATCCAAATGAAGATTGCTGCCAGACAAAAGGTGCCACCACAGAAAGCTCTTTGCTGCCCAAGAAGTGTCCAGGGTGCCCCACCAACTGCACCTCAAAGCCAAAGCTTCCAGACTTTTTTTCCTTAAAGAAAAGGGCTGCTGTTCCCTTTTTTCAGCCCTCTGCTGCAATGGTCGATCCCACCTCCTGAGAAATAGAATCCAAATGAAGATTGCTTCCAGACAAAAGTACCACCACAGAAAGGTCTTGCTGCCCAACAAGTGCTTAGGCTGCCCCAAGAACTACGCCTGAAACCAAAGGTTCCAGACTTTTTTTCCTGGTGGAAAGGGATGCTGTTCCATTTTTTCAGCCCTGCGCTGCAATGGCTGGTTCCACCTCCTGAAAAATTGAATCGAAACAAGATTGCTGCCAGACAAAAGCACCACCACAGAAAGGTCTTGCTGCCCAAGAAGTGCCCAGGCTACCCCAACAACTACACCTCCAACTCAAAGCTTCCAGACTTTTTTTCCTTAGGGAAAGAGCTGCTCTTCCCTTTTTTCAGCCCTGCGCTGCAATGGCCGGTCCCACCTCCTGAGAAATAGAATCCAAATGAAGATTGCTGCCACACAAAAGGTAACACCACAGAAATCTCTTGGTGCACAACAAGTGCCCACGCTGCCCTAAGAACTACACCTGAAGCCAAAGGTTCCAGACTGTTTTTCTGGTGGAAAGAGCTGCTGTTCCCTTTTTTCCACCCTGCGCTGCAATAGCCGGACCCACCTTTTGAAAAATAGAATCCAAATGAAGATTCCTGCCAGACAAAAGGTGCCACCACAGAAAGCTCTTTGCTGCCCAAGAAGTGTCCAGGGTGCCCCACCAACTGCACCTCAAAGCCAACGCTTCCAGACTTTTTTTCCTTAGGGAAAGGGCTGCTGTTCCCTTTTTTCAGCCCTCTGCTGCAATGGTCGATCCCACCTCCTGAGAAATAGAATCCAAATGAAGATTGCTGCCAGACAAAAGTACCACCACAGAAAGGTCTTTGCTGCCCAAGAAGTGCCCAGGGTGCCCCAACAACTGCAATTCCAAGCCAAAGCTTCCAAACTGTTTTTCCTGGTGGAAAGAGCTGCTGTTCCCTTTTTTCAGCCCTCTGCTGCAATGGTCGGTCCCACGTCCTGAAATTTGAATGCAAATGAAAATTCCTGCCAGAGAAAAGGTGCAACCACAGAAAGGTCTTGCTGCCCAAGAAGTGCCCAGGCTACCCCAACAACTTCACCTCAAAGCCAAAGCTTCCAGACTGTTTTCCTGGTGGAAAGAACTGCTGTTCCCTTTTTTCCGCCCTGCGCTGCAATAGCCGGACCCACCTTTTGAAAAATAGAATCCAAATGAAGATTGCCGCCAGACAAAAGGTGCCACCACAGAAAGCTCTTTGCTGCCCAAGAAGTGTCCAGGGTGCCCCACCAACTGCACCTCAAAGCAAAAGATTCCAGACTTTTTTTCCTTAAGGAAAGGGCTGCTGTTCCCTTTTTTCAGCCCTCTGCTGCAATGATCGATCCCACCTTCTGAGAAATAGAATCCAAATGAAGATTGTTGCCAGACAAAAGGTGCCACCACAGAAAGGTCTTGCTGCCCAACAAGTGCTTAGGTTGCCCCAAGAACTACACCTGAAGCCAAAGGTTCCAGACTTTTTTTCCTGGTGGAAAGAGCTGCTGTTCCATTTTTTCAGCCCTGCGCTGCAATGGCCGGTTCCACCTCCTGAAAAATTGAATCCAAATAAGATTGCTGCCAGACAAAAGTACCACCACAGAAAGGTCTTGCTGCCCAAGAAGTGCCCAGGCTACCCCAATAACTACACCTCCAAGTCAAAGCTTCCAGACTTTTTTTCCTTAGGGAAAGAGCTGCTCTTCCCTTTTTTCAGCCCTGTGCTGCAATGGCCGGTCCCACCTTTTGAAAAATAGAATCCAAATGAAGATTGCTGCCAGACAAAAGGTAACACCACAGAAAT
Organism: Manacus candei; assembly: GCF_025592945.1. Classification (NCBI taxonomy): domain Eukaryota; kingdom Metazoa; phylum Chordata; class Aves; order Passeriformes; family Pipridae; genus Manacus; species Manacus candei. Next base: position 216,927 of record NW_026138220.1, on the reverse strand, counting down.
CTCTTGGTGCACAACAAGTGCCCACGCTGCCCTAAGAACTACACCTGAAGCCAAAGGTTCCAGACTGTTTTTCTGGTGGAAAGAGCTGCTGTTCCCTTTTTTCCACCCTGCGCTGCAATAGCCGGACCCACCTTTTGAAAAATAGAATCCAAATGAAGATTGCTGCCAGACAAAAGGTGCCACCACAGAAAGCTCTTTGCTGCCCAAGAAGTGTCCAGGGTGCCCCACCAACGGCACCTCAAAGCCAAAGCTTCCAGACTTTTTTTCCTTAAGGAAAGGGCTGCTGTTCCCTTTTTTCAGCCCTCTGCTGCAATGGCCGGTCCCACCTCCTGAGAAATAGAATCCAAATGAAGATTGCTGCCAGACAAAAGGTGCCACCAGAGAAAGGTCTTGCTGCCCAACAAGTGCTTAGGCTGCCCCAAGAACTACACCTGAAGCCAAAGGTTCCAGACTTTTTTTCCTGGTGGAAAGAGCTGCTGTTCCATTTTTCCACCCTGCGCTGCAAAGGCCGATTCCACCTCCTGAAACATTGAATCCAAATAAGATTGCTGCCAGACAAAAGTACCACCACAGAAAGGTCTTGCTGCCCAAGAAGTGCCCAGGCTACCCCAACAACTACACCTCCAAGTCAAAGCTTCCAGACTTTTTTTCCTTAGGGAAAGAGCTGCTCTTCCCTTTTTTCAGCCCTCTGCTGCAATGGCCGGTCCCACCTTTTGAAAAATAGAATCCAAATGAAGATTGCTGCCAGACAAAAGGTGCCACCACAGAAAGGTCTTGCTGCCCAACAAGTGCCCACGCTGCCCTAAGAACTACACCTGAAGCCAAAGGTTCCAGACTGTTTTTCTGGTGGAAAGAGCTGCTGTTCCCTTTTTTCCACCCTACGCTGCAATAGCCGGACCCACCTTTTGAAAAATAGAATCCAAATGAAGATTGCTGCCAGACAAAAGGTGCCACCACAGAAAGCTCTTTGCTGCCCAAGAAGTGTCCAGGGTGCCCCACCAACTGCACCTCAAAGCCAAAGCTTCCAGACTTTTTTTCCTTAGGGAAAGGGCTGCTGTTCCCTTTTTTCAGCCCTCTGCTGCAATGGTCGATCCCACCTCCTGAAAAATTGAATCCAAATGAAGATTGCTGCCAGACAAAAGGTGCCACCACAGAAAGGTCTTTGCTGCCCAAGAAGTGCCCAGGGTGCACCACCAACTGCACCTCAAAACCAAAGCTTCCAGACTTTTTTCCTGGTGGAAAGAGCTGCTGTTCCCTTTTTTCAGCCCTGCGCTGCAATGGCCGGTCCCACCTCCTGAGAAATAGAATCCAAATGAAGATTGCTGCCAGACAAAAGGTAACACCACAGAAATCTCTTGGTGCACAACAAGTGCCCACGCTGCCCTAAGAACTACACCTGAAGCCAAAGGTTCCAGACTGTTTTTCTGGTGGAAAGAGCTGCTGTTCCCTTTTTTCCACCCTGCGCTGCAATAGCCGGACCCACCTTTTGAAAAATAGAATCCAAATGAAGATTGCTGCCAGACAAAAAGTACCACCACAGAAAGCTCTTTGCTGCCCAAGAAGTGTCCAGGGTGCCCCAACAACTGCACCTCAAAGCCAAAGCTTCCAGACTTTTTTTCCTTAAGGAAAGAGCTACTGTTCCCTTTTTTCAACCCTCTGCTGCAATGGTCGATCCCACCTCCTGAGAAATAGAATCCAAATGAAGATTGCTGCCAGACAAAAGTACCACCACAGAAAGGTCTTTGCTGCCCAAGAAGTGCCCAGGGTGCCCCAACAACTGCACCTCCAAGCCAAAGCTTCCAGACTGTTTTTCCTGGTGGAAAGAGCTGCTGTTCCCTTTTTTCAGCCCTGCGCTGCAATGGTCGGTCCCACGTCCTGAAATTTGAATGCAAATGAAGATTCCTGCCAGAGAAAAGGTGCAACCACAGAAAGGTCTTGCTGCCCAAGAAGTGCCCAGGCTACCCCAACAACTTCACCTCAAAGCCAAAGCTTCCAGACTGTTTTCCTGGTGGAAAGAACTGCTGTTCCCTTTTTTCCGCCCTGCGCTGCAATAGCCGGACCCACCTTTTGAAAAATAGAATCCAAATGAAGATTGCCGCCAGACAAAAGGTGCCACCACAGAAAGCTCTTTGCTGCCCAAGAAGTGTCCAGGGTGCCCCACCAACTGCACCTCAAAGCAAAAGATTCCAGACTTTTTTTCCTTAAGGAAAGGGCTGCTGTTCCCTTTTTTCAGCCCTCTGCTGCAATGATCGATCCACCTTCTGAGAAATAGAATCCAAATGAAGATTGTTGCCAGACAAAAGGTGCCACCACAGAAAGGTCTTGCTGCCCAACAAGTGCTTAGGCTGCCCCAAGAACTACACCTGAAGCCAAAGGTTCCAGACTTTTTTTCCTGGTGGAAAGAGCTGCTGTTCCATTTTTTCAGCCCTGCGCTGCAATGGCCGGTTCCACCTCCTGAAAAATTGAATCCAAATAAGATTGCTGCCAGACAAAAGTACCACCACAGAAAGGTCTTGCTGCCCAAGAAGTGCCCAGGCTACCCCAATAACTACACCTCCAAGTCAAAGCTTCCAGACTTTTTTTCCTTAGGGAAAGAGCTGCTCTTCCCTTTTTTCAGCCCTGTGCTGCAATGGCCGGTCCCACCTTTTGAAAAATAGAATCCAAATGAAGATTGCTGCCAGACAAAAGGTAACACCACAGAAATCTCTTGGTGCACAACAAGTGCCCACGCTGCCCTAAGAACTACACCTGAAGCCAAAGGTTCCAGACTGTTTTTCTGGTGGAAAGAGCTGCTGTTCCCTTTTTTCCACCCTGCGCTGCAATAGCCGGACCCACCTTTTGAAAAATAGAATCCAAATGAAGATTGCTGCCAGACAAAAGGTGCCACCACAGAAAGCTCTTTGCTGCCCAAGAAGTGTCCAGGGTGCCCCACCAACGGCACCTCAAAGCCAAAGCTTCCAGACTTTTTTTCCTTAAGGAAAGGGCTGCTGTTCCCTTTTTTCAGCCCTCTGCTGCAATGATCGATCCCACCTTCTGAGAAATAGAATCCAAATGAAGATTGCTGCCAGACAAAAGGTGCCACCAGAGAAAGGTCTTGCTGCCCAACAAGTGCTTAGGCTGCCCCAAGAACTACACCTGAAGCCAAAGGTTCCAGACTTTTTTTCCTGGTGGAAAGAGCTGCTGTTCCATTTTTTCAGCCCTGCGCTGCAAAGGCCGATTCCACCTCCTGAAACATTGAATCCAAATAAGATTGCTGCCAGACAAAAGTACCACCACAGAAAGGTCTTGCTGCCCAAGAAGTGCCCAGGCTACCCCAACAACTACACCTCCAAGTCAAAGCTTCCAGACTTTTTTTCCTTAGGGAAAGAGCTGCTCTTCCCTTTTTTCAGCCCTGTGCTGCAATGGCCGGTCCAACCTTTTGAAAAATAGAATCCAAATGAAGATTGCTGCCAGACAAAAGGTAACACCACAGAAATCTCTTGGTGCACAACAAGTGCCCACGCTGCCCTAAGAACTACACCTGAAGCCAAAGGTTCCAGACTGTTTTTCTGGTGGAAAGAGCTGCTGTTCCCTTTTTTCCACCCTGCGCTGCAATAGCCGGACCCACCTTTTGAAAAATAGAATCCAAATGAAGATTGCTGCCAGACAAAAGGTGCCACCACAGAAAGCTCTTTGCTGCCCAAGAAGTGTCCAGGGTGCCCCACCAACTGCACCTCAAAGCCAAAGCTTCCAGACTTTTTTTCCTTAGGGAAAGGGCTGCTGTTCCCTTTTTTCAGCCCTCTGCTGCAATGGTCGATCCCACCTCCTGAAAAATTGAATCCAAATGAAGATTGCTGCCAGACAAAAGGTGCCACCACAGAAAGGTCTTTGCTGCCCAAAAAGTGCCCAGGGTGCACCACCAACTGCACCTCAAAACCAAAGCTTCCAGACTTTTTTCCTGGTGGAAAGAGCTGCTGTTCCCTTTTTTCAGCCCTGCGCTGCAATGGCCGGTCCCACCTCCTGAGAAATAGAATCCAAATGAAGATTGCTGCCAGACAAAAGGTAACACCACAGAAATCTCTTGGTGCACAACAAGTGCCCACGCTGCCCTAAGAACTACACCTGAAGCCAAAGGTTCCAGACTGTTTTTCTGGTGGAAAGAGCTGCTGTTCCCTTTTTTCCACCCTGCGCTGCAATAGCCGGACCCACCTTTTGAAAAATAGAATCCAAATGAAGATTGCTGCCAGACAAAAAGTACCACCACAGAAAGCTCTTTGCTGCCCAAGAAGTGTCCAGGGTGCCCCAACAACTGCACCTCAAAGCCAAAGCTTCCAGACTTTTTTTCCTTAAGGAAAGAGCTACTGTTCCCTTTTTTCAACCCTCTGCTGCAATGGTCGATCCCACCTCCTGAGAAATAGAATCCAAATGAAGATTGCTGCCAGACAAAAGTACCACCACAGAAAGGTCTTTGCTGCCCAAGAAGTGCCCAGGGTGCCCCAACAACTGCACCTCCAAGCCAAAGCTTCCAGACTGTTTTTCCTGGTGGAAAGAGCTGCTGTTCCCTTTTTTCAGCCCTGCGCTGCAATGGTCGGTCCCACGTCCTGAAATTTGAATGCAAATGAAGATTCCTGCCAGAGAAAAGGTGCAACCACAGAAAGGTCTTGCTGCCCAAGAAGTGCCCAGGCTACCCCAACAACTTCACCTCAAAGCCAAAGCTTCCAGACTTTTTTCCTGATGGAAAGAGCTGCTGTTCCCTTTTTTCAGCCCTGCGCTGCAATAGCCGGACCCACCTTTTGAAAAATAGAATCCAAATGAAGATTCCTGCCAGACAAAAGGTGCCACCACAGAAAGCTCTTTGCTGCCCAAGAAGTACTCAGACTGCCCCAAAACTGCACGTGAAGCCAAAGGATCCAGACTATTTTTCCTGGTGGAAAGAGCTGCTGTTCCCTTTTTTCAGCCCTGCGCTGCAATGGTCGGTCCCACGTTCTGAAATTTGAATGCAAATGAAGATTCCTGCCAGAGAAAAGGTGCAACCACAGAAAGGTCTTGCTGCCCAAGAAGTGCCCAGGCTACCCCAACAACTTCACCTCAAAGCCAAAGCTTCCAGACTTTTTTCCTTAGGGAAAGAGTTGCTCTTCCCTTTTTTCAGCCCTGTGCTGCAATGGCCGGTCCCACCTTTTGAAAAATAGAATCCAAATGAAGATTACTGCCAGACAAAAGGTAACACCACAGAAATCTCTTGGTGCACAACAAGTGCCCACGCTGCCCTAAGAACTACACCTGAAGCCAAAGGTTCCAGACTGTTTTTCTGGTGGAAAGAGCTGCTGTTCCCTTTTTTCCACCCTGCGCTGCAATAGCCGGACCCACCTTTTGAAAAATAGAATCCAAATGAAGATTGCTGCCAGACAAAAAGTACCACCACAGAAAGCTCTTTGCTGCCCAAGAAGTGTCCAGGGTGCCCCAACAACTGCACCTCAAAGCCAAAGCTTCCAGACTTTTTTTCCTTAAGGAAAGAGCTACTGTTCCCTTTTTTCAACCCTCTGCTGCAATGGTCGATCCCACCTCCTGAGAAATAGAATCCAAATGAAGATTGCTGCCAGACAAAAGGTGCCACCACAGAAAGGTCTTTGCTGCCCAAGAAGTGCCCAGGGTGCCCCAACAACTGCACCTCCAAGCCAAAGGTTCCAGACTGTTTTTCCTGGTGGAAAGAGCTGCTGTTCCCTTTTTTCAGCCCTGCGCTGCAATGGCCGGTTCCACGTCTTTAAAAATTTACTCCAAATGAAGATTCCTGCCAGAGAAAAGTTGCCACCAGAGAAAGGTCTTGCTGCCCAAGAAGTGCTCAGGCTGCCCCAAAACTGCACGCAAAGCCAAAGCTTCCAGACTTTTTTCCTGGTGGAAAGAGCTGCTGTTCCCTTTTTTCAGCCCTGCGCTGCAATGGCCGGTCCCACCTCCTGAAAAATAGAATCCAAATGAAGATTCCTGCCAGCCAAAAGGTGCCACCACGGAAAGGTCTTTGCTGCCCAAGAAGTGCCAGGGCTGCCCCAACAACTGCACGTGATGCCAATACCTCAGACTTTTTTTCCTTAGGGAAAGGGCTGCTGTTCCCTTTTTTCAGCCCTCTGCTGCAATGGTCGATCCCACCTCCTGAGAAATAGAATCCAAATGAAGATTGCTGCCAGACAAAAGGTGCCACCACAGAAAGGTCTTGCTGCCCAACAAGTGCTTAGGCTGCCCCAACAACTCTACCTGAAGCCAAAGGTTCCAGACTTTTTTTCCTGGTGGAAAGAGCTGCTGTTCCCATTTATCAGCCCTGCGCGGCAATGGTTGGTTCCACCTCCTGAAAAATTGAATCCAAATAAGATTGCTGCCAGACAAAAGTACCACCACAGAAAGGTTTTGCTGCCCAAGAAGTGTCCAGGCTACCCCAACAACTACACCTCCAAGTCAAAGCTTCCAGACTTTTTTTCCTTAGGGAAAGGGCTGTAGTTCCCTTTTTTCAGCCCTCTGCTGCAATGGTCGATCCCACCTCCTGAGAAATAGAATCCAAATGAAGATTGCTGCCAGACAAAAGTACCACCACAGAAAGGTCTTTGCTGCCCAAGAAGTGCCAGGGCTGCCCCAACAACTGCACCTAAAGCCAAAGCTTCAGACTTTTTTTCCTTAGGGAAAGAGCTGCTCTTCCCTTTTTTCAGCCCTGTGCTGCAATGGCCGGTCCCACCTCCTGGAAAATAGAATCCAAAGGAAGATTCCTGCCAGACAAAAGGTAACACCACAGAAATCTCTTGGTGCACAACAAGTGCCCACGCTGCCCTAAGAACTACACCTGAAGCCAAAGGTTCCAGACTGTTTTTCTGGTGGAAAGAGCTGCTGTTCCCTTTTTTCCACCCTGCACTGCAATAGCCGGACCCACCTTTTGAAAAATAGAATCCAAATGAAGATTCCTGCCAGACAAAAGGTGCCACCACAGAAAGCTCTTTGCTGCCCAAGAAGTGTCCAGGGTGCCCCACCACCTGCACCTCAAAGACAAAGCTTCCAGACTTTTTTTCCTTAGGGAAAGGGCTGCTGTTCCCTTTTTTCAGCCCTCTGCTGCAATGGTCGATCCCACCTCCTGAAAAATTCAATGCAAATGAAGATTCGTGCCAAACAAAAGGTGCCACCACAGAAAGGTCTTGCTGCCCAAGAAGTGCCCAGGCTTCCCCACCAACTGCACCTCAAAGCCAAAGCTTCCAGACTTTTTTCCTGGTGGAAAGAGCTGCTGTTCCCTTTTTTCAGCCCTGCGCTGCAATGGCCGGTCCCACCTCCTGAAAAATTCAATGCAAATGAAGACTCGTGCCAAACAAAAGGTGCCACCACAGAAAGGTCTTGCTGCCCAAGAAGTGCCCAGGCTACCCCAACAACTACACCTCCAAGTCAAAGCTTCCAGACTTTTTTTCCTTAGGGAAAGAGCTGCTGTTCCCTTTTTTCAGCCCTGCGCTGCAATGGTCGGTCCCACGTCCTGAAAAATTGAATCCAAATGAAGATTCCTGCCAGACAAAAGGTGCCAACAACAGAAAACTCTTCCTGCCTGAGAAGTTCCCAGGCTGCCCTAACAACTGCATCTCAAAGCCAAAGCTTCCAGACTGTTTTTCCTGAGAGAAAAGACCTGCTGTTCCCTTTTTTCAGCCCTCTGCTGCAATGGTCGATCCCACCTCCTGAGAAATAGAATCCAAATGAAGATTGCTGCCAGACAAAAGGTGCCACCACAGAAAGGTCTTGCTGCCCAACAAGTGCTTAGGCTGCCCCAACAACTCTACCTGAAGCCAAAGCTTCTAGACTTTTTTTCCTGGTGGAAAGAGCTGCTGTTCCCTTTTTTCAGCCCTGCGCTGCAATGGCCGGTCCCACGTCTTTAAAAATTTACTCCAAATGAAGATTCCTGCCAGAGAAAAGTTGCCACCAGAGAAAGGTCTTGCTGCCCAAGAAGTGCTCAGGTTGCCCCAAAACTGCACGTGAAGCCAAAGGATCCAGACTATTTTTCCTGGTGGAAAGAGCTGCTGTTCCCTTTTTTCAGCCCTGCGCTGCAATGGTCGGTCCCACGTCCTGAAATTTGAATGCAAATGAAGATTCCTGCCAGAGAAAAGGTGCCACCACAGAAAGGTCTTTGCTACCCAAGAAGTTCCAGGGCTGCCCCAACAACTGCACGTGATGCCAAAGCTTCAGACTTTTTTTCCTTAGGGAAAGGGCTGCTGTTCCCTTTTTTCAGCCCTCTGCTGCAATGGTCGATCCCACCTCCTGAGAAATAGAATCCAAATGAAGATTGCTGCCAGACAAAAGGTGCCACCACAGAAAGGTCTTGCTGCCCAAGAAGTGCTTAGGCTGCCCCAACAACTCTACCTGAAGCCAAAGGTTCCAGACTTTTTTTCCTGGTGGAAAGAGCTGCTGTTCCCATTTTCCAGCCCTGCGCTGCAATGGCCGGACCCACCTTTTGAAAAATAGAATCCAAATGAAGATTCCTGCCAGACAAAAGGTGCCACCACAGAAAGCTCTTTGCTGCCCAAGAAGTGTCCAGGGTGCCCCACCAAGTGCACCTCAAAGCCAAAGCTTCCAGACTTTTTTTCCTTAGGGAAAGAGCCGCTGTTCCCTTTTTTCAGCCCTCTGCTGCAATGGTCGATCCCACCTCCTGAAAAATTGAATCCAGATGAAGATTGCTGCCAGACAAAAGTACCACCACAGAAAGGTCTTTGCTGCCCAACAAGTGCTTAGACTGCCCCAACAACTCTACCTGAAGGCAAAGGTTCCAGACTTTTTTTCCTGGTGGAAAGAGCTGCTGTTCCCATTTATCAGCCCTGCGCGGCAATGGCTGGTTCCACCTCCTGAAAAATTGAATCCAAATAAGATTGCTGCCAGACAAAAGTACCACCACAGAAAGGTTTTGCTGCCCAAGAAGTGTCCAGGCTAACCCAACAACTACACCTCCAAGTCAAAGCTTCCAAACTTTTTTTCCTTAGGGAAAGGGCTGTAGTTCCCTTTTTTCCGCCCTCTGCTGCAATGGTCGATCCCACCTCCTGAGAAATAGAATCCAAATGAAGATTGCTGCCAGACAAAAGTACCACCACAGAAAGGTCTTTGCTGCCCAAGAAGTGCCCAGGCTTCCCCACCAACTGCACCTCAAAGCCAAAGCTTCCAGACTTTTTTCCTGGTGGAAAGAGCTGCTGTTCCCTTTTTTCAGCCCTGCGCTGCAATGGCCGGTCCCACGTCTTTAAAAATTTACTCCAAATGAAGATTCCTGCCAGAGAAAAGTCGCCACCAGAGAAAGGTCTTGCTGCCCAAGAAGTGCTCAGGCTGCCCCAAAACTGCACGTGAAGCCAAAGGATCCAGACTATTTTTCCTGGTGGAAAGGGCTACTGTTCCCTTTTTTCTTCCCTGCGCTGCAATGGTCGGTCCCACCTCCTGAGAAATAGAATTCAAATGAAGATGTGTGCTAAACAAAAGGTTCCACCAAAGAAAGGTCTTGCTGCCCAAGAAGTTCTCATGCTGCCCCAAAACTGCACCTGAAGGCAAAGGATCCAGACTGTTTTTCCTGGTGGAAAGAGCTGCTGTTCCCTTTTTTCAACTCTACTCTGCAATGGCCTGTCCCACCTCCTGAGAAATAGAATCCAAATGAAGATTCCTGCCAGACAAAAGGTGCCACCACGGAAAGCTGCTCGTTGACCAAGAAGTGCCCAGGGTGCCCCACCAACTGCACCTCAAAGCCAAAGCTTCCAGACTTTTTTTCCTTAGGGAAAGGGCTGCTGTTCCCTTTTTTCAGCCCTCTGCTGCAATGTCCGGTCCCACCTCCTGAGAAATAGAATCCAAATGAAGATTCCTGCCAGACAAAAGGTGCCACCACAGAAATGTCTTGCTGCCCAAGAAGTGCCCAGGCTACCCTAACAACTACTCCTCAAATCCAAATCTTCCAGACTTTTCTTTCTTGGTGGAAAGAGCTGCTGTTCCCTTTTTTCAGCCCTGCGCTGCAGTGGCCGGTACCACCTCCTGGAAAATTTAATCCAAATGAAGATTCCTGCCAGACAAAAGGCGCCACCACAGACAACTCTTCCTGCCCGAGAAGTTCCTAGGCTGCCCCAACAACTGCACCTCAAATCCAACGCTTCCAGACTGTTTTTCCTTAGGGAAAGGGCTGCTGTTTCCTTTTTTCAACCCTGCTCTGCAATGGCCAGTCCCACCTCATGGAAAATTCAATCCAAATGAAGATTCCTGCCAGACAAAAGGTGCCACCACAGAAAGCTCTTTACTGCCCAAGAAGTGCCCAGGGTGCCCCAACAACTGCACCTCCAAGCCAAAGCTTCCAGACTGTTTTTCTGGTGGAAAGAGCTGCTGTTCCCTTTTTTCAGCCCTGCGATGCAATGGCCGGTCCCACGTCTTTAAAAATTTACTCCAAATGAAGATTCCTGTCAGAGAAAAGGTGCAACCACAGAAAGGTCTTGCTGCACAACAAGTAACCACGCTGCCCCAAGAACTACACCTGAAGCCAAAGGTTCCAGACTGATTTTCCTGGTGGAAAGAGCTGCTGTTCCCTTTTTTCTGCCCTGCGCTGCAATGGTCGGTCCCACGTCCTGAAATTTGAATGCAAATGAAGATTCCTGCCAGAGAAAAGGTGCAACCACAGAAAGGTCTTGCTGCCCAAGAAGTGCCCAGGTTGCCCCAACAACTGCACCTCAAAGTCAAAGCTTCCAGACTGTTTTCCTGGTGGAAAGAGCTGCTGTTCCCTTTTTTCCGCCCTGCGCTGCAATAGCCGGACCCACCTTTTGAAAAATAGAATCCAAATGAAGATTGCTGCCAGACAAAAGGTGCCACCACAGAAAGCTCTTTGCTGCCCAAGAAGTGTCCAGGGTGCCCCACCAACTGCACCTCAAAGCCAAAGCTTCCAGACTTTTTTTCCTTAGGGAAGGGGCTGTAGTTCCCTTTTTTCAGCCCTCTGCTGCAATGGTCGATCCCACCTCCTGAGAAATAGAATCCAAATGAAGATTGCTGCCAGACAAAAGGTGCCACCACAGAAAGGTCTTGCTGCCCAACAAGTGCCCACGCTGCCCCAAGAACTACACCTGAAGCCAAAGGTTCCAGACTTTTTTTCCTGGTGGAAAGAGCTGCTGTTCCCTTTTTTCAGCCCTGCGCTGCAATGGCCGGTTCCACCTCCTGAAAAATTCAATGCAAATGAAGATTCGTGCCAAACAAAAGGTGCCACCACAGAAAGGTCTTGCTGCCCAAGAAGTGCCCAGGCTACCCCAACAACTACACCTCCAAGTCAAAGCTTCCAGACTTTTTTTCCTTAGGGAAAGAGCTGCTCTTCCCTTTTTTTTAGCCCTGTGCTGCAATGACCGGTCCCACCTTTTGAAAAATAGAATCCAAATGAAGATTGCTGCCAGACAAAAGGTAACACCACAGAAATCTCTTGGTGCACAACAAGTGCCCACGCTGCCCTAAGAACTACACCTGAAGCCAATGGTTCCAGACTGTTTTTCCGGTGGAAAGAGCTGCTGTTCCCTTTTTTCCGCCCTGCGCTGCAATAGCCGGACTCACCTTTTGAAAAATAGAATCCAAATGAAGATTCCTGCCAGACAAAAGGTGCCACCACAGAAAGCTCTTTGCTGCCCAAGAAGTGCCCAGGGTGCCCCAACAACTGCACCTCCAAGCCAAAGCTTCCAGACTGTTTTCCTGGTGGAAAGAGCTGCTGTTCCCTTTTTTCAGCCCTGCGCTGCAATAGCCGGACCCACCTTTTGAAAAATTGAATCCAAATGAAGATTCCTGCCAGACAAAAGGTGCCAACAACAGAAAACTCTTCCTGCCCGAGAAGTTCCCAGGCTGCCCTAACAACTGCACCTCCAAGCCAAAGCTTCCAGACTGTTTTTCCTGGTCGAAAGAGCTGCTGTTCCCTTTTTTCAGCCCTGCAATGCAATGGCCGATCCCACGTCTTTAAAAATTTACTCCAAATGAAGATTCCTGCCAGAGAAAAGTTGCCATCAGAGAAAGGTCTTGCTGCCCAAGAAGTGCTCAGGCTGCCCCAAAACTGCACGTGAAGCCAAATAGTCCAGACTATTTTTCCAGGTGGAAAGGGCTGCTGTTCCCTTTTTTCAGCCCTGCGCTGCAATGGTCGGTCCCACGTCATGAAATTTGAATCCAAATGAAGATTCCTGCCAGAGAAAAGGTGCAACCACAGAAAGGTCTTGCTGCCCAAGAAGTGCCCAGGCTGCCCCAACAACTGCACCTCCAAGCCAAAGCTTCCAGACTGTTTTCCTGGTGGAAAGAGCTGCTGTTCCCTTTTTTCAACCCTTCGCTGCAATAGCCGGACCCACCTTTTGAAAAACTGAATCCAAATGAAGATTCCTGCCAGACAAAAGGTGCCACCACGGAAAGGTCTTTGCTGCCCAAGAAATGCCAGGTCTTCCCCAACGACTGCACCTGAAGCCAAAGCTTCCAGACTTTTTTTCCTTAGGGAAAGGGCTGCTGTTCCCTTTTTTCTACCCTCTGCTGCAATGGCCGGTCCCACCTTTTGAAAAATAGAATCCAAATGAAGATTGCTGCCAGACAAAAGGTAACACCACAGAAATCTCTTTGTGCAGAACAAGTGCCCACGCTGCCCTAAGAACTACACCTGAAGCCAAAGGTTCCAGACTTTTTTTCCTGGTGGAAAGAGCTGCTGTTCCCTTTTTTCTACCCTGCACTGCAATGGTCGGTCCCACCTCCTGAAAAATTCAATGCAAATGAAGATTCCTGCCTGAGAAAAGGTGCCACCACAGAAAGGTCTTTGCTGCCAAAGAAGTGCCCAGGCTTCTCCACCAACTGCACCTCAATCCAAAGCTTCCAGACTGTTTTCCTGGTGGAAAGAGCTGCTGTTCCCATTTTTCAGCCCTGCGCTGCAATGGCCGGTCCCACCTCCTGAAAAATTCAGTGCAAATGAAGATTCGTGCCAAACAAAAGGTGCCACCACAGAAAGGTCTTGCTGCCCAAGAAGTGCCCAGGCTACCCCAACAACTACACCTCCAAGTCAAAGCTTCCAGACTTTTTTTCCTTAGGGAAAGAGCTGCTCTTCCCTTTTTTCATCCCTCTGCTGCAATGGCCGGTCCCACCTCCTGAAAAATTGAATCCAAATGAAGATTCCTGCCAGACAAAAGGTGCCAATAACAGAAAACTCTTCCTGCCCAAGAAGTTCCCAGGCTGCCCTAACAACTGCATCTCAAAGCCAAAGCTTCCAGACTTTTTTCCTGGTGGAAAGAGCTGCTGTTCCCTTTTTTCTGCCCTGCGCTGCAATGGCCGGTCCCACGTCTTTAAAAATTTACTCCAAATGAAGATTCCTGCCAGAGAAATGTTACCACTAGAGAAAGGTCTTGCTGCCCAAGAAGTGCTCAGGCTGCCCCAAAACTGCACGTGACGCCAAAGGATCCAGACTATTTTTCCTGGTGGAAAGGGCTGCTGTTCCCTTTTTTCAGCCCTGCGCTGCAATGGCCAGTCCCACCTCCTGAAAAATAGAATCCAAATGAAGATTCCTGCCAGACGAAAGGTGCCACCACGGAAAGCTCTTTGCTGCCCAAGAAGTGTCCAGGGTGCCCCACCAACTGCACCTCAAAGCCAAAGCTTCCAGACTTTTTTTCCTTAGGGAAAGGGCTGTAGTTCCCTTTTTTCAGCCATGCGCTGCAATGGCCGGTCCCACCTCCTGAAAAATTCAATGCAAATGAAGATTCGTGCCAAACAAAAGGTGCCACCACAGAAAGGTCTTGCTGCCCAAGAAGTGCCCAGGCTACCCCAACAACTACACCTCCAAGTCAAAGCTTCCAGACTTTTTTTCCTTAGGGAAAGAGCTGCTCTTCCCTTTTTTCATCCCTCTGCTGCAATGGCCGGTCCCACCTCCTGAAAAATTGAATCCAAATGAAGATTCCTGCCAGACAAAAGGTGCCAACAACAGAAAACTCTTCCTGCCCGAGAAGTTCCCAGGCTGCCCTAACAACTGCATCTCAAAGCCAAAGCTTCCAGACTGTTTTTCCTGAGAGAAAAGACCTGCTGTTCCCTTTTTTCAACCCTGCTCTGCAATGACCAGTCCCACCTCCTGGAAAATTCAGTCCAAAGGAAGATTCTTGCCAGACAAAAGGTGCCACCACAGAAAGCTCTTTGCTGCCCAAGAAGTGCCCAGGGTGCCCCAACAACTGCACCTCAAAGCCAAAGCCTCCAGACTGTTTTTCCTGGTGGAAAGAGCTACTGTTCCCTTTTTTCAGCCCTGCGATGCAATGGCCGGTCCCACGTCTTTAAAAATTTACTCCAAATGAAGATTCCTACCAGAGAAAAGTTGCCACCACAGAAAGCTCTTTGCTGCCCAAGAAGTGTCCAGGGTGCCCCACCAACTGCACCTCAAAGCCAAAGCTTCCAGACTTTTTTTCCTTAGGGAAAGTGCGGCTGTTCCCTTTTTTCAGCCCTCTACTGCAGTGGTCGATCCCACCTCCTGAGAAATAGAATTCAAATGAAGATTCCTGCCAGACAAAAGGTGCCACCACAGAAAGGTCTTGGTGCACAACAAGTGCCCACGCTGCCCCAAGAACTACACCTGAAGGCAAAGGTTCCAGACTGATTTTCCTCGTGGAAAGAGCTGCTGTTCCCTTTTTTCCGCCCTGCGCTGCAATGGTCGGTCCCACCTCCTGAGAAATAGAATCCAAATGAAGATTGCTGCCAGACAAAAGGTGCCACCACAGAAAGGTCTCTGCTGCCCAAGAAGTGCCCAGGCTTCCCCACCAACTGCACCTCAAAGCCAAAGCTTCCAGACTTTTTTCCTGGTGGAAAGAGCTGCTGTTCCCTTTTTTCAGCCCTGCGATGCAATGGCCGGTCCCACGTCTTTAAAAATTTACTCCAAATGAAGATTCCTGCCAGAGAAAAGTTGCCACCACAGAAAGGTCTTGCTGCCCAAGAAGTGCCCAGGCTGCCCCAACAACTACACCTCCAAGTCAAAGCTTCCAGACTTTTTTTCCTTAGCGAAAGAGTTGTTCTTGCCTTTTTTCAACCCTGTGCTGCAATGGCCGGTCCCACTTCCTGAAAAATTGACTCCAAATGAAGATTCCTGCCAGACAAAAGGTGCCACCACAGAAAACTCTTCCTGCCCGAGAAGTTCCCAGGCTGCCCTAACAACTGCACCTCAAAACCAAAGCTTCCAGATTGTTTTTGCTGGTGGAAATAACTGCTGTTCCCTTTTATCAGCCCTGCGCTGCAATGGCCTGTCCCACCTCCTGAACAGTAGAATTCAAATGAAGATTCCTGCCAGACAAAAGGTGCCACCACAGAAAGCTCTTTGCTGCCCAACAAGTGCCCAGGCTGCCCCAACAACTGCACCTCAAAGTCAAAGCTTCCAGACTGTTTTCGTGGTGGAAAGAGCTGCTGTTCCCTTTTTTCCGCCCTGCGCTGCAATAGCCGGACCCACCTTTTTAAAAATTGAATCCAAATGAAGATTCCTGCCAGACAAAAGGTGCCACCACGGAAAGGTCTTTGCTGCCCAAGAAATGCCAGGGCTGCCCCAACGACTGCACCTGAAGCCAAAGCTTCCAGACTTTTTTTCCTTAGGGAAAGGGCTGCTGTTCCGTTTTTTCAGCCCTCTGCTGCAATGGCCGGTCCCACCTTTTGAAAAATAGAATCCAAATGAAGATTCCTGCCAGACAAAACGTGCCGCCACAGAAATCTCTTGCTGCCCAAGAAGTGCCCAGGGTGCCCCACCAACTGCACCTCAAAGTCAAAGCTTCCAGACTTTTTTCCTTAGGGAAAGGGCTGCTGTTCCCTTTTTTCAGCCCTCTGCTGCAATGGTCAATCCCACCTCCTGAGAAATAGAATCCAAATGAAGATTGCTGCCAGACAAAAGCACCACCACAGAAAGGTCTTTGCTGCCCAAGAAGTGCCCAGGCTTCCCCACCAACTGCACCTCAAAGGCAAAGCTTCCAGACTTTTTTCCTGGTGGAAAGAGCTGCTGTTCCCTTTTTTCAGCCCTGCGCTGCAATGACCGGTCCCACCTCCTGAAAAATTCAATGCAAATGAAGATTCGTGCCAAACAAAAGGTGCCACCACAGAAAGCTCTTTCCTGCCCAAGAAGTGCCCAGGCTACCCCAACACTACACCTCCAAGTCAAAGCTTCCAGACTTTTTTTCCTTAGGGAAAGAGCTACTCTTCCCTTTTTTCAGCCCTGTGCTGCAATGGCCGGTCCCACCTCCTGAAAAATTCAATCCAAAGGAAGATTCCTGCCAGACAAAAGGTGCCACCACAGAAAACTCTTCCTGCCCGAGAAGTTCCCAGGCTGCCCTAACAACTGCATCTCAAAGCCAAAGCTTCCAGACTGTTTTTCCTGAGAGAAAAGACCTGCTGTTCCCTTTTTTCAACCCTGCTCTGCAATGACCAGTCCCACCTCCTGGAAAATTCAATGCAAATGAAGATTCGTGCCAAACAAAAGGTGCCACGACAGAAAGGTCTTGCTGCCCAAGAAGTGCTCAGGCTGCCCCAAAACTGCACGTGAAGCCAAAGGATCCAGACTATTTTTCCTGGTGGAAAGAGCTGCTGTTCCCTTTTTTCTGTCCTGCGCTGCAATGGTCGGTCCCACGTCCTGAAATTTGAATCCAAATGAAGATTCCCGCCAGAGAAAAGGTGCAACCACGGAAAGGTCTTGCTGCCCAAGAAGTGTCCAGGGTGCCCCACCAACTGCACCTCAAAGCCAAAGCTTCCAGACTTTTTTTCCTTAGGGAAAGGGCTGCTGTTCCCTTTTTTCAGCCCTCTGCTGCAATGGTCGCTCCCACCTCCTGAGAAATAGAATCCAAATGAAGATTGCTGCCAGACAAAAGCACCACCACAGAAAGGTCTTTGCTGCCCAACAAGTGCCCAGGCTTCCCCACCAACTGCACCTCAAAGCCAAAGCTTCCAGACTTTTTTCCTGGTGGAAAGAGCTGCTGTTCCCTTTTTTCAGCCCTGCGCTGCAATAGCCGGACCCACCTTTTGAAAAATAGAATCCAAATGAAGATTGCTGCCAGACAAAACGTGCCACCACAGAAAGCTCTTTGCTGCCCAAGAAGTGTCCAGGGTGCCCCACCAACTGCACCTCAAAGTCAAAGCTTCCAGACTTTTTTCCTTAGGGAAAGGGCTGCTGTTCCCTTTTTTCAGCCCTCTGCTGCAATGGTCAATCCCACCTCCTGAGAAATAGAATCCAAATGGAGATTGCTGCCAGACAAAAGCACCACCACAGAAAGGTCTTTGCTGCCCAAGAAGTGCCCAGGCTTCCCCACCAACTGCACCTCAAAGCCAAAGCTTCCAGACTTTTTTCCTGGTGGAAAGAGCTGCTGTTCCCTTTTTTCAGCCCTGCGCTGCAATGACCGGTCCCACCTCCTGAAAAATTCAATGCAAATGAAGATTCGTGCCAAACAAAAGGTGCCACCACAGAAAGGTCTTTGCTGCCCAAGAAGTGCCCAGGCTACCCCAACACTACACCTCCAAGTCAAAGCTTCCAGACTTTTTTTCCTTAGGGAAAGAGCTACTCTTCCCTTTTTTCAGCCCTGTGCTGCAATGGCCGGTCCCACCTCCTGAAAAATTCAATCCAAATGAAGATTCCTGCCAGACAAAAGGTGCCACCACAGAAAACTCTTCCTGCCCGAGAAGTTCCCAGGCTGCCCTAACAACTGCATCTCAAAGCCAAAGCTTCCAGACTGTTTTTCCTGAGAGAAAAGACCTGCTGTTCCCTTTTTTCAACCCTGCTCTGCAATGACCAGTCCCACCTCCTGGAAAATTCAATGCAAATGAAGATTCGTGCCAAACAAAAGGTGCCACCACAGAAAGGTCTTGCTGCCCAAGAAGTGCTCAGGCTGCCCCAAAACTGCACGTGAAGCCAAAGGATCCAGACTATTTTTCCTGGTGGAAAGAGCTGCTGTTCCCTTTTTTCAGCCCTGCGCTGCAATAGCCGGACCCACCTTTTGAAAAATAGAATCCAAATGAAGATTGCTGCCAGACAAAACGTGCCACCACAGAAAGCTCTTTGCTGCCCAAGAAGTGTCCAGGGTGCCCCACCAACTGCACCTCAAAGTCAAAGCTTCCAGACTTTTTTCCTTAGGGAAAGGGCTGCTGTTCCCTTTTTTCAGCCCTCTGCTGCAATGGTCAATCCCACCTCCTGAGAAATAGAATCCAAATGGAGATTGCTGCCAGACAAAAGCACCACCACAGAAAGGTCTTTGCTGCCCAAGAAGTGCCCAGGCTTCCCCACCAACTGCACCTCAAAGCCAAAGCTTCCAGACTTTTTTCCTGGTGGAAAGAGCTGCTGTTCCCTTTTTTCAGCCCTGCGCTGCAATGACCGGTCCCACCTCCTGAAAAATTCAATGCAAATGAAGATTCGTGCCAAACAAAAGGTGCCACCACAGAAAGCTCTTTCCTGCCCAAGAAGTGCCCAGGCTACCCCAACACTACACCTCCAAGTCAAAGCTTCCAGACTTTTTTTCCTTAGGGAAAGAGCTACTCTTCCCTTTTTTCAGCCCTGTGCTGCAATGGCCGGTCCCACCTCCTGAAAAATTCAATCCAAATGAAGATTCCTGCCAGACAAAAGGTGCCACCACAGAAAACTCTTCCTGCCCGAGAAGTTCCCAGGCTGCCCTAACAACTGCATCTCAAAGCCAAAGCTTCCAGACTGTTTTTCCTGAGAGAAAAGACCTGCTGTTCCCTTTTTTCAACCCTGCTCTGCAATGACCAGTCCCACCTCCTGGAAAATTCAATGCAAATGAAGATTCGTGCCAAACAAAAGGTGCCACCACAGAAAGGTCTTGCTGCCCAAGAAGTGCTCAGGCTGCCCCAAAACTGCACGTGAAGCCAAAGGATCCAGACTATTTTTCCTGGTGGAAAGAGCTGCTGTTCCCTTTTTTCTGTCCTGCGCTGCAATGGTCGGTCCCACGTCCTGAAATTTGAATCCAAATGAAGATTCCCGCCAGAGAAAAGGTGCAACCACGGAAAGGTCTTGCTGCCCAAGAAGTGTCCAGGGTGACCCACCAACTGCACCTCAAAGCCAAAGCTTCCAGACTTTTTTTCCTTAGGGAAAGGGCTGCTGTTCCCTTTTTTCAGCCCTCTGCTGCAATGGTCGCTCCCACCTCCTGAGAAATAGAATCCAAATGAAGATTGCTGCCAGACAAAAGCACCACCACAGAAAGGTCTTTGCTGCCCAACAAGTGCCCAGGCTTCCCCACCAACTGCACCTCAAAGCCAAAGCTTCCAGACTTTTTTCCTGGTGGAAAGAGCTGCTGTTCCCTTTTTTCAGCCCTGCGCTGCAATAGCCGGACCCACCTTTTGAAAAATAGAATCCAAATGAAGATTGCTGCCAGACAAAACGTGCCACCACAGAAAGCTCTTTGCTGCCCAAGAAGTGTCCAGGGTGCCCCACCAACTGCACCTCAAAGTCAAAGCTTCCGGACTTTTTTCCTTAGGGAAAGGGCTGCTGTTCCCTTTTTTCAGCCCTCTGCTGCAATGGTCAATCCCACCGCCTGAGAAATAGAATCCAAATGAAGATTGCTGCCAGACAAAAGCACCACCACAGAAAGGTCTTTGCTGCCCAAGAAGTGCCCAGGCTTCCCCACCAACTGCACCTCAAAGCCAAAGCTTCCAGACTTTTTTCCTGGTGGAAAGAGCTGCTGTTCCCTTTTTTCAGCCCTGCGCTGCAATGGCCGGTCCCACCTCCTGAAAAATTCAATCCAAAGGAAGATTCGTGCCAAACAAAAGGTGCCACCACAGAAAGCTCTTTCCTGCCCAAGAAGTGCCCAGGCTACCCCAACACTACACCTCCAAGTCAAAGCTTCCAGACTTTTTTCCTTAGGGAAAGAGCTACTCTTCCCTTTTTTCAGCCCTGTGCTGCAATGGCCGGTCCCACCTCCTGAAAAATTCAATCCAAAGGAAGATTCCTGCCAGACAAAAGGTGCCACCACAGAAAGCTCTTTGCTGCCCAAGAAGTGCCCAGGGTGCCCCACCAACTGCACCTCAAAGCCAAAGCTTCCAGACTGTTTTTCCTGGTGGAAAGAACTGCTGTTCCCTTTTTTCAGCCCTGCGCTGCAATGACCAGTCCCACCTCCTGGAAAATTGAATCCAAATGAAGATTCCTGCCAGACAAAAGGTGCCACCACGGAAAGGTCTTTGCTGCCCAAGAAGTGTCCAGGCTGCCCCACCAACTGCACCTCAAAGCCAAAGCTTCCAGACTTTTTTTCCTTAGGGAAAGGGCTGCTGTTCCCTTTTTTCAGCCCTCTGCTGCAATGGTCGATCTCACCTCCTGAGAAATAGAATCCAAATGAAGATTGCTGCCAGACAAAAGGTGCCACCACAGAAAGGTCTTGCTGCCCAACAAGTGCCTAGGCTGCCCCAACAACTCTACCTGAAGCCAAAGCTTCCAGACTTTTTTCCTGGTGGAAAGAGCTGCTGTTCCATTTTTTCAGCCCTGCGCTGCAATGGCCAATTCCGCCTCCTGAAAAATTGAATCCAAATAAGATTGCTGCCAGACAAAAGTACCACCACAGAAAGGACTTGCTGCCCAAGAAGTGCCCAGGCTGCCCCAACAACTGCACCTCAAAGTCAAAGCTTCCAGACTGTTTTTGTGGTGGAAAGAGCTGCTGTTCCCTTTTTTCAACCCTTCGCTGCAATAGCCGGACCCACCTTTTGAAAAATTGAATCCAAATGAAGATTCCTGCCAGACAAAAGGTGCCACCACAGAAAGCTCTTTGCTGCCCAAGAAGTGTCCAGGGTGCCCCACCAACTGCACCTCAAAGCCAAAGCTTCCAGACTTTTTTTCCTTAGGGAAAGGGCTGTAGTTCCCTTTTTTCAGCCATGCGCTGCAATGGCCGGTCCCACCTCCTGAAAAATTCAATGCAAATGAAGATTCGTGCCAAACAAAAGGTGCCACCACAGAAAGGTCTTGCTGCCCAAGAAGTGCCCAGGCTACCCCAACAACTACACCTCCAAGTCAAAGCTTCCAGACTTTTTTTCCTTAGGGAAAGAGCTGCTCTTCCCTTTTTTCATCCCTCTGCTGCAATGGCCGGTCCCACCTCCTGAAAAATTGAATCCAAATGAAGATTCCTGCCAGACAAAAGGTGCCAACAACAGAAAACTCTTCCTGCCCGAGAAGTTCCCAGGCTGCCCTAACAACTGCATCTCAAAGCCAAAGCTTCCAGACTGTTTTTCCTGAGAGAAAAGACCTGCTGTTCCCTTTTTTCAACCCTGCTCTGCAATGACCAGTCCCACCTCCTGGAAAATTCAGTCCAAAGGAAGATTCTTGCCAGACAAAAGGTGCCACCACAGAAAGCTCTTTGCTGCCCAAGAAGTGCCCAGGGTGCCCCAACAACTGCACCTCAAAGCCAAAGCCTCCAGACTGTTTTTCCTGGTGGAAAGAGCTACTGTTCCCTTTTTTCAGCCCTGCGATGCAATGGCCGGTCCCACGTCTTTAAAAATTTACTCCAAATGAAGATTCCTACCAGAGAAAAGTTGCCACCACAGAAAGCTCTTTGCTGCCCAAGAAGTGTCCAGGGTGCCCCACCAACTGCACCTCAAAGCCAAAGCTTCCAGACTTTTTTTCCTTAGGGAAAGTGCGGCTGTTCCCTTTTTTCAGCCCTCTACTGCAGTGGTCGATCCCACCTCCTGAGAAATAGAATTCAAATGAAGATTCCTGCCAGACAAAAGGTGCCACCACAGAAAGGTCTTGGTGCCCAACAAGTGCCCACGCTGCCCCAAGAACTACACCTGAAGGCAAAGGTTCCAGACTGATTTTCCTCGTGGAAAGAGCTGCTGTTCCCTTTTTTCCGCCCTGCGCTGCAATGGTCGGTCCCACCTCCTGAGAAATAGAATCCAAATGAAGATTGCTGCCAGACAAAAGGTGCCACCACAGAAAGGTCTCTGCTGCCCAAGAAGTGCCCAGGCTTCCCCACCAACTGCACCTCAAAGCCAAAGCTTCCAGACTTTTTTCCTGGTGGAAAGAGCTGCTGTTCCCTTTTTTCAGCCCTGCGATGCAATGGCCGGTCCCACGTCTTTAAAAATTTACTCCAAATGAAGATTCCTGCCAGAGAAAAGTTGCCACCACTAAAAGGTCTTGCTGCCCAAGAAGTGCCCAGGCTGCCCCAACAACTACACCTCCAAGTCAAAGCTTCCAGACTTTTTTTCCTTAGCGAAAGAGTTGTTCTTGCCTTTTTTCAACCCTGTGCTGCAATGGCCGGTCCCACTTCATGAAAAATTGACTCCAAATGAAGATTCCTGCCAGACAAAAGGTGCCACCACAGAAAACTCTTCCTGCCCGAGAAGTTCCCAGGCTGCCCCGCCAACTGCACCTCAAAACCAAAGCTTCCAGATTGTTTTTGCTGGTGGAAATAACTGCTGTTCCCTTTTATCAGCCCTGCGCTGCAATGGCCTGTCCCACCTCCTGAACAGTAGAATTCAAATGAAGATTCCTGCCAGACAAAAGGTGCCACCACAGAAAGCTCTTTGCTGCCCAACAAGTGCCCAGGCTGCCCAAAGAACTGCACCTCCAAGCCAAAACTTCCAGACTTTTTTTCCTGGTGGAAAGAGCTGCTGTTCCCTTTTTTCAGCCCTGCGCTGCAATGGCCGGTCCCACCTTTTGAAAAATTCAATGCAAATGAAGATTCGTGCCAAACAAAAGGTGCCACCACAGAAAGGTCTTGC
The DNA here is from genome assembly GCF_025592945.1 of Manacus candei. Classification (NCBI taxonomy): domain Eukaryota; kingdom Metazoa; phylum Chordata; class Aves; order Passeriformes; family Pipridae; genus Manacus; species Manacus candei. The sequence continues at coordinate 194,283 of NW_026138220.1, read as the reverse complement.
TGCCCAAGAAGTGCTCAGGCTGCCCCAAAACTGCACGTGAAGCCAAAGGATCCAGACTATTTTTCCTGGTGGAAAGAGCTGCTGTTCCCTTTTTTCTGCCCTGCGCTGCAATGGTCGGTCCCACGTCCTCAAATTGGAATGCAAATGAAGATTCCCGCCAGAGAAAAGGGGCAACCACAGAAAGGTCTTGCTGCCCAAGAAGTGCCCAGGCTGCCCCAACAACTGCACCTCAAAACCAAAGCTTCCAGACATTTTTTCCTTAGGGAAAGGGCTGCTGTTCCCTTTTTTCAGCCCTCTGCTGCAATGGTCAATCCCACCTCCTGAGAAATAGAATCCAAATGAAGATTGCTGCCAGACAAAAGCACCACCACAGAAAGCTCTTTGCTGCCCAAGAAGTGCCCAGGGTGCCCCACCAACTGCACCTCAAAGCCAAAGCTTCCAGACTTTTTTCCTGGTGGAAAGAGCTGCTGTTCCCTTTTTTCAGCCCTGCGCTGCAATGGCCGGTCCCACCTCCTGAAAAATTCAATGCAAATGAAGATTCGTGCCAGACAAAACGTGCCACCACAGAAAGCTCTTTGCTGCCCAAGAAGTGTCCAGGGTGCCCCACCAACTGCACCTCAAAGCCAAAGCTTCCAGACTTTTTTCCTTAGGGAAAGGGCTGCTGTTCCCTTTTTTCAGCCCTCTGCTGCAATGGTCGCTCCCACCTCCTGAGAAATAGAATCCAAATGAAGATTGCTGCCAGACAAAAGCACCACCACAGAAAGGTCTTTGCTGCCCAACAAGTGCCCAGGCTTCCCCACCAACTGCACCTCAAAGCCAAAGCTTCCAGACTTTTTTCCTGGTGGAAAGAGCTGCTGTTCCCTTTTTTCAGCCCTGCGCTGCAATAGCCGGACCCACCTTTTGAAAAATAGAATCCAAATGAAGATTGCTGCCAGACAAAACGTGCCACCACAGAAAGCTCTTTGCTGCCCAAGAAGTGTCCAGGGTGCCCCACCAACTGCACCTCAAAGTCAAAGCTTCCAGACTTTTTTCCTTAGGGAAAGGGCTGCTGTTCCCTTTTTTCAGCCCTCTGCTGCAATGGTCAATCCCACCTCCTGAGAAATAGAATCCAAATGAAGATTGCTGCCAGACAAAAGCACCACCACAGAAAGGTCTTTGCTGCCCAAGAAGTGCCCAGGCTTCCCCACCAACTGCACCTCAAAGCCAAAGCTTCCAGACTTTTTTCCTGGTGGAAAGAGCTGCTGTTCCCTTTTTTCAGCCCTGCGCTGCAATGGCCGGTCCCACCTCCTGAAAAATTCAATGCAAATGAAGATTCGTGCCAAACAAAAGGTGCCACCACAGAAAGCTCTTTCCTGCCCAAGAAGTGCCCAGGCTACCCCAACACTACACCTCCAAGTCAAAGCTTCCAGACTTTTTTCCTTAGGGAAAGAGCTACTCTTCCCTTTTTTCAGCCCTGTGCTGCAATGGCCGGTCCCACCTCCTGAAAAATTCAATCCAAAGGAAGATTCCTGCCAGACAAAAGGTGCCACCACAGAAAACTCTTCCTGCCCGAGAAGTTCCCAGGCTGCTCTAACAACTGCATCTCAAAGCCAAAGCTTCCAGACTGTTTTTCCTGAGAGAAAAGACCTGCTGTTCCCTTTTTTCAACCCTGCTCTGCAATGACCAGTCCCACCTCCTGGAAAATTGAATCCAAATGAAGAATACTGCCAGACAAAAGGTGCCACCACAGAAAGCTCTTTACTGCCCAAGAAGTGCCCAGGTTGCCCCAACAACTGCACCTCCAAGCCAAAGCTTCCAGACTTTTTTTCCTGGTGGAAAGAGCTGCTGTTCCATTTTTTCAGCCCTGCGCTGCAATAGCCGGACCCACCTTTTGAAAAATAGAATCCAAATGAAGATTCCTGCCAGACAAAAGGTGCCACCACAGAAAGCTCTTTGCTGCCCAAGAAGTGCCCAGGGTGCCCCACCAACTGCACCTCAAAGCCAAAGCTTCCAGACTGTTTTTCCTGGTGGAAAGAACTGCTGTTCCCTTTTTTCAGCCCTGCGCTGCAATGACCAGTCCCACCTTTTGAAAAATAGAATCCAAATGAAGATTCCTGCCAGACAAAAGGTGCCACCACGGAAAGGTCTTTGCTGCCCAAGAAGTGTCCAGGCTGCCCCACCAACTGCACCTCAAAGCCAAAGCTTCCAGACTTTTTTTCCTTAGGGAAAGGGCTGCTGTTCCCTTTTTTCAGCCCTCTGCTGCAATGGTCGATCTCACCTCCTGAGAAATAGAATCCAAATGAAGATTGCTGCCAGACAAAAGGTGCCACCACAGAAAGGTCTTGCTGCCCAACAAGTGCTTAGGCTGCCCCAACAACTCTACCTGAAGCCAAAGCTTCCAGACTTTTTTCCTGGTGGAAAGAGCTGCTGTTCCATTTTTTCAGCCCTGCGCTGCAATGGCCGGTTCCGCCTCCTGAAAAATTGAATCCAAATAAGATTGCTGCCAGACAAAAGTACCACCACAGAAAGGACTTGCTGCCCAAGAAGTGCCCAGGCTGCCCCAACAACTGCACCTCAAAGTCAAAGCTTCCAGACTGTTTTTGTGGTGGAAAGAGCTGCTGTTCCCTTTTTTCAACCCTTCGCTGCAATAGCCGGACCCACCTTTTGAAAAATTGAATCCAAATGAAGATTCCTGCCAGACAAAAAGTGCCACCACAGAAAGCTCTTTGCTGCCCAAGAAGTGTCCAGGGTGCCCCACCAACTGCACCTCAAAGCCAAAGCTTCCAGACTTTTTTTCCTTAGGGAAAGGGCTGTAGTTCCCTTTTTTCAACCATGCGCTGCAATGGCCGGTCCCACCTCCTGAAAAATTCAATGCAAATGAAGATTCGTGCCAAACAAAAGGTGCCACCACAGAAAGGTCTTGCTGCCCAAGAAGTGCCCAGGCTACCCCAACAACTACACCTCCAAGTCAAAGCTTCCAGACTTTTTTTCCTTAGGGAAAGAGCTACTCTTCCCTTTTTTCATCCCTCTGCTGCAATGGCCGGTCCCACCTCCTGAAAAATTGAATCCAAATGAAGATTCCTGCCAGACAAAAGGTGCCAACAACAGAAAACTCTTCCTGCCCGAGAAGTTCCCAGGCTGCCCTACAACTGCATCTCAAAGCCAAAGCTTCCAGACTGTTTTTCCTGAGAGAAAAGACCTGCTGTTCCCTTTTTTCAACCCTGCTCTGCAATGACCAGTCCCACCTCCTGGAAAATTCAGTCCAAAGGAAGATTCTTGCCAGACAAAAGGTGCCACCACAGAAAGCTCTTTGCTGCCCAAGAAGTGCCCAGGGTGCCCCAACAACTGCACCTCAAAGCCAAAGCCTCCAGACTGTTTTTCCTGGTGGAAAGAGCTACTGTTCCCTTTTTTCAGCCCTGCGATGCAATGGCCGGTCCCACGTCTTTAAAAATTTACTCCAAATGAAGATTCCTACCAGAGAAAAGTTGCCACCACAGAAAGCTCTTTGCTGCCCAAGAAGTGTCCAGGGTGCCCCACCAACTGCACCTCAAAGCCAAAGCTTCCAGACTTTTTTTCCTTAGGGAAAGTGCGGCTGTTCCCTTTTTTCAGCCCTCTACTGCAGTGGTCGATCCCACCTCCTGAGAAATAGAATTCAAATGAAGATTCCTGCCAGACAAAAGGTGCCACCACAGAAAGGTCTTGGTGCCCAACAAGTGCCCACGCTGCCCCAAGAACTACACCTGAAGGCAAAGGTTCCAGACTGATTTTCCTCGTGGAAAGAGCTGCTGTTCCCTTTTTTCCGCCCTGCGCTGCAATGGTCGGTCCCACCTCCTGAGAAATAGAATCCAAATGAAGATTGCTGCCAGACAAAAGGTGCCACCACAGAAAGGTCTCTGCTGCCCAAGAAGTGCCCAGGCTTCCCCACCAACTGCACCTCAAAGCCAAAGCTTCCAGACTTTTTTCCTGGTGGAAAGAGCTGCTGTTCCCTTTTTTCAGCCCTGCGATGCAATGGCCGGTCCCACGTCTTTAAAAATTTACTCCAAATGAAGATTCCTGCCAGAGAAAAGTTGCCACCACAGAAAGGTCTTGCTGCCCAAGAAGTGCCCAGGCTGCCCCAACAACTACACCTCCAAGTCAAAGCTTCCAGACTTTTTTTCCTTAGCGAAAGAGTTGTTCTTGCCTTTTTTCAACCCTGTGCTGCAATGGCCGGTCCCACTTCCTGAAAAATTGACTCCAAATGAAGATTCCTGCCAGACAAAAGGTGCCACCACAGAAAACTCTTCCTGCCCGAGAAGTTCCCAGGCTGCCCCGCCAACTGCACCTCAAAACCAAAGCTTCCAGATTGTTTTTGCTGGTGGAAATAACTGCTGTTCCCTTTTATCAGCCCTGCGCTGCAATGGCCTGTCCCACCTCCTGAACAGTAGAATTCAAATGAAGATTCCTGCCAGACAAAAGGTGCCACCACAGAAAGCTCTTTGCTGCCCAACAAGTGCCCAGGCTGCCCCAACAACTGCACCTCAAAGTCAAAGCTTCCAGACTGTTTTCGTGGTGGAAAGAGCTGCTGTTCCCTTTTTTCCGCCCTGCGCTGCAATAGCCGGACCCACCTTTTTAAAAATTGAATCCAAATGAAGATTCCTGCCAGACAAAAGGTGCCACCACGGAAAGGTCTTTGCTGCCCAAGAAATGCCAGGGCTGCCCCAACGACTGCACCTGAAGCCAAAGCTTCCAGACTTTTTTTCCTTAGGGAAAGGGCTGCTGTTCCGTTTTTTCAGCCCTCTGCTGCAATGGCCGGTCCCACCTTTTGAAAAATAGAATCCAAATGAAGATTCCTGCCAGACAAAACGTGCCGCCACAGAAATCTCTTGCTGCCCAAGAAGTGCCCAGGGTGCCCCACCAACTGCACCTCAAAGTCAAAGCTTCCAGACTTTTTTCCTTAGGGAAAGGGCTGCTGTTCCCTTTTTTCAGCCCTCTGCTGCAATGGTCAATCCCACCTCCTGAAAAATAGAATCCAAATGAAGATTGCTGCCAGACAAAAGCACCACCACAGAAAGGTCTTTGCTGCCCAAGAAGTGCCCAGGCTTCCCCACCAACTGCACCTCAAAGCCAAAGCTTCCAGACTTTTTTCCTGGTGGAAAGAGCTGCTGTTCCCTTTTTTCAGCCCTGCGCTGCAATGGCCGGTCCCACCTCCTGAAAAATTCAATGCAAATGAAGATTCGTGCCAAACAAAAGGTGCCACCACAGAAAGCTCTTTCCTGCCCAAGAAGTGCCCAGGCTACCCCAACACTACACCTCCAAGTCAAAGCTTCCAGACTTTTTTTCCTTAGGGAAAGAGCTACTCTTCCCTTTTTTCAGCCCTGTGCTGCAATGGCCGGTCCCACCTCCTGAAAAATTCAATCCAAAGGAAGATTCCTGCCAGACAAAAGGTGCCACCACAGAAAACTCTTCCTGCCCGAGAAGTTCCCAGGCTGCCCTAACAACTGCATCTCAAAGCCAAAGCTTCCAGACTGTTTTTCCTGAGAGAAAAGACCTGCTGTTCCCTTTTTTCAACCCTGCTCTGCAATGACCAGTCCCACCTCCTGGAAAATTCAATGCAAATGAAGATTCGTGCCAAACAAAAGGTGCCACCACAGAAAGGTCTTGCTGCCCAAGAAGTGCTCAGGCTGCCCCAAAACTGCACGTGAAGCCAAAGGATCCAGACTATTTTTCCTGGTGGAAAGAGCTGCTGTTCCCTTTTTTCTGTCCTGCGCTGCAATGGTCGGTCCCACGTCCTGAAATTTGAATCCAAATGAAGATTCCCGCCAGAGAAAAGGTGCAACCACGGAAAGGTCTTGCTGCCCAAGAAGTGTCCAGGGTGCCCCACCAACTGCACCTCAAAGCCAAAGCTTCCAGACTTTTTTTCCTTAGGGAAAGGGCTGCTGTTCCCTTTTTTCAGCCCTCTGCTGCAATGGTTGCTCCCACCTCCTGAGAAATAGAATCCAAATGAAGATTGCTGCCAGACAAAAGCACCACCACAGAAAGGTCTTTGCTGCCCAACAAGTGCCCAGGCTTCCCCACCAACTGCACCTCAAAGCCAAAGCTTCCAGACTTTTTTCCTGGTGGAAAGAGCTGCTGTTCCCTTTTTTCAGCCCTGCGCTGCAATAGCCGGACCCACCTTTTGAAAAATAGAATCCAAATGAAGATTGCTGCCAGACAAAACGTGCCACCACAGAAAGCTCTTTGCTGCCCAAGAAGTGTCCAGGGTGCCCCACCAACTGCACCTCAAAGTCAAAGCTTCCAGACTTTTTTCCTTAGGGAAAGGGCTGCTGTTCCCTTTTTTCAGCCCTCTGCTGCAATGGTCAATCCCACCTCCTGAGAAATAGAATCCAAATGGAGATTGCTGCCAGACAAAAGCACCACCACAGAAAGGTCTTTGCTGCCCAAGAAGTGCCCAGGCTTCCCCACCAACTGCACCTCAAAGCCAAAGCTTCCAGACTTTTTTCCTGGTGGAAAGAGCTGCTGTTCCCTTTTTTCAGCCCTGCGCTGCAATGACCGGTCCCACCTCCTGAAAAATTCAATGCAAATGAAGATTCGTGCCAAACAAAAGGTGCCACCACAGAAAGCTCTTTCCTGCCCAAGAAGTGCCCAGGCTACCCCAACACTACACCTCCAAGTCAAAGCTTCCAGACTTTTTTTCCTTAGGGAAAGAGCTACTCTTCCCTTTTTTCAGCCCTGTGCTGCAATGGCCGGTCCCACCTCCTGAAAAATTCAATCCAAATGAAGATTCCTGCCAGACAAAAGGTGCCACCACAGAAAACTCTTCCTGCCCGAGAAGTTCCCAGGCTGCCCTAACAACTGCATCTCAAAGCCAAAGCTTCCAGACTGTTTTTCCTGAGAGAAAAGACCTGCTGTTCCCTTTTTTCAACCCTGCTCTGCAATGACCAGTCCCACCTCCTGGAAAATTCAATGCAAATGAAGATTCGTGCCAAACAAAAGGTGCCACCACAGAAAGGTCTTGCTGCCCAAGAAGTGCTCAGGCTGCCCCAAAACTGCACGTGAAGCCAAAGGATCCAGACTATTTTTCCTGGTGGAAAGAGCTGCTGTTCCCTTTTTTCAGCCCTGCGCTGCAATAGCCGGACCCACCTTTTGAAAAATAGAATCCAAATGAAGATTGCTGCCAGACAAAACGTGCCACCACAGAAAGCTCTTTGCTGCCCAAGAAGTGTCCAGGGTGCCCCACCAACTGCACCTCAAAGTCAAAGCTTCCAGACTTTTTTCCTTAGGGAAAGGGCTGCTGTTCCCTTTTTTCAGCCCTCTGCTGCAATGGTCAATCCCACCTCCTGAGAAATAGAATCCAAATGGAGATTGCTGCCAGACAAAAGCACCACCACAGAAAGGTCTTTGCTGCCCAAGAAGTGCCCAGGCTTCCCCACCAACTGCACCTCAAAGCCAAAGCTTCCAGACTTTTTTCCTGGTGGAAAGAGCTGCTGTTCCCTTTTTTCAGCCCTGCGCTGCAATGACCGGTCCCACCTCCTGAAAAATTCAATGCAAATGAAGATTCGTGCCAAACAAAAGGTGCCACCACAGAAAGCTCTTTCCTGCCCAAGAAGTGCCCAGGCTACCCCAACACTACACCTCCAAGTCAAAGCTTCCAGACTTTTTTTCCTTAGGGAAAGACATACTCTTCCCTTTTTTCAGCCCTGTGCTGCAATGGCCGGTCCCACCTCCTGAAAAATTCAATCCAAATGAAGATTCCTGCCAGACAAAAGGTGCCACCACAGAAAACTCTTCCTGCCCGAGAAGTTCCCAGGCTACCCTAACAACTGCATCTCAAAGCCAAAGCTTCCAGACTGTTTTTCCTGAGAGAAAAGACCTGCTGTTCCCTTTTTTCAACCCTGCTCTGCAATGACCAGTCCCACCTCCTGGAAAATTCAATGCAAATGAAGATTCGTGCCAAACAAAAGGTGCCACCACAGAAAGGTCTTGCTGCCCAAGAAGTGCTCAGGCTGCCCCAAAACTGCACGTGAAGCCAAAGGATCCAGACTATTTTTCCTGGTGGAAAGAGCTGCTGTTCCCTTTTTTCTGTCCTGCGCTGCAATGGTCGGTCCCACGTCCTGAAATTTGAATCCAAATGAAGATTCCCGCCAGAGAAAAGGTGCAACCACGGAAAGGTCTTGCTGCCCAAGAAGTGTCCAGGGTGCCCCACCAACTGCACCTCAAAGCCAAAGCTTCCAGACTTTTTTTCCTTAGGGAAAGGGCTGCTGTTCCCTTTTTTCAGCCCTCTGCTGCAATGGTCGCTCCCACCTCCTGAGAAATAGAATCCAAATGAAGATTGCTGCCAGACAAAAGCACCACCACAGAAAGGTCTTTGCTGCCCAACAAGTGCCCAGGCTTCCCCACCAACTGCACCTCAAAGCCAAAGCTTCCAGACTTTTTTCCTGGTGGAAAGAGCTGCTGTTCCCTTTTTTCAGCCCTGCGCTGCAATAGCCGGACCCACCTTTTGAAAAATAGAATCCAAATGAAGATTGCTGCCAGACAAAACGTGCCACCACAGAAAGCTCTTTGCTGCCCAAGAAGTGTCCAGGGTGCCCCACCAACTGCACCTCAAAGTCAAAGCTTCCAGACTGTTTTCCTTAGGGAAAGGGCTGCTGTTCCCTTTTTTCAGCCCTCTGCTGCAATGGTCAATCCCACCTCCTGAGAAATAGAATCCAAATGAAGATTGCTGCCAGACAAAAGCACCACCACAGAAAGGTCTTTGCTGCCCAAGAAGTGCCCAGGCTTCCCCACCAACTGCACCTCAAAGCCAAAGCTTCCAGACTTTTTTCCTGGTGGAAAGAGCTGCTGTTCCCTTTTTTCAGCCCTGCGCTGCAATGGCCGGTCCCACCTCCTGAAAAATTCAATCCAAAGGAAGATTCGTGCCAAACAAAAGGTGCCACCACAGAAAGCTCTTTCCTGCCCAAGAAGTGCCCAGGCTACCCCAACACTACACCTCCAAGTCAAAGCTTCCAGACTTTTTTCCTTAGGGAAAGAGCTACTCTTCCCTTTTTTCAGCCCTGTGCTGCAATGGCCGGTCCCACCTCCTGAAAAATTCAATCCAAAGGAAGATTCCTGCCAGACAAAAGGTGCCACCACAGAAAACTCTTCCTGCCCGAGAAGTTCCCAGGCTGCTCTAACAACTGCATCTCAAAGCCAAAGCTTCCAGACTGTTTTTCCTGAGAGAAAAGACCTGCTGTTCCCTTTTTTCAACCCTGCTCTGCAATGACCAGTCCCACCTCCTGGAAAATTGAATCCAAATGAAGAATACTGCCAGACAAAAGGTGCCACCACAGAAAGCTCTTTACTGCCCAAGAAGTGCCCAGGTTGCCCCAACAACTGCACCTCCAAGCCAAAGCTTCCAGACTTTTTTTCCTGGTGGAAAGAGCTGCTGTTCCATTTCTTCAGCCCTGCGCTGCAATAGCCGGACCCACCTTTTGAAAAATAGAATCCAAATGAAGATTCCTGCCAGACAAAAGGTGCCACCACAGAAAGCTCTTTGCTGCCCAAGAAGTGCCCAGGGTGCCCCACCAACTGCACCTCAAAGCCAAAGCTTCCAGACTGTTTTTCCTGGTGGAAAGAACTGCTGTTCCCTTTTTTCAGCCCTGCGCTGCAATGACCAGTCCCACCTTTTGAAAAATAGAATCCAAATGAAGATTCCTGCCAGACAAAAGGTGCCACCACGGAAAGGTCTTTGCTGCCCAAGAAGTGTCCAGGCTGCCCCACCAACTGCACCTCAAAGCCAAAGCTTCCAGACTTTTTTTCCTTAGGGAAAGGGCTGCTGTTCCCTTTTTTCAGCCCTCTGCTGCAATGGTCGATCTCACCTCCTGAGAAATAGAATCCAAATAAGATTGCTGCCAGACAAAAGGTGCCACCACAGAAAGGTCTTGCTGCCCAACAAGTGCTTAGGCTGCCCCAACAACTCTACCTGAAGCCAAAGCTTCCAGACTTTTTTCCTGGTGGAAAGAGCTGCTGTTCCATTTTTTCAGCCCTGCGCTGCAATGGCCGGTTCCGCCTCCTGAAAAATTGAATCCAAATAAGATTGCTGCCAGACAAAAGTACCACCACAGAAAGGACTTGCTGCCCAAGAAGTGCCCAGGCTGCCCCAACAACTGCACCTCAAAGTCAAAGCTTCCAGACTGTTTTTGTGGTGGAAAGAGCTGCTGTTCCCTTTTTTCAACCCTTCGCTGCAATAGCCGGACCCACCTTTTGAAAAATTGAATCCAAATGAAGATTCCTGCCAGACAAAAAGTGCCACCACAGAAAGCTCTTTGCTGCCCAAGAAGTGTCCAGGGTGCCCCACCAACTGCACCTCAAAGCCAAAGCTTCCAGACTTTTTTTCCTTAGGGAAAGGGCTGTAGTTCCCTTTTTTCAACCATGCGCTGCAATGGCCGGTCCCACCTCCTGAAAAATTCAATGCAAATGAAGATTCGTGCCAAACAAAAGGTGCCACCACAGAAAGGTCTTGCTGCCCAAGAAGTGCCCAGGCTACCCCAACAACTACACCTCCAAGTCAAAGCTTCCAGACTTTTTTTCCTTAGGGAAAGAGCTGCTTTTCCCTTTTTTCATCCCTCTGCTGCAATGGCCGGTCCCACCTCCTGAAAAATTGAATCCAAATGAAGATTCCTGCCAGACAAAAGGTGCCAACAACAGAAAACTCTTCCTGCCCGAGAAGTTCCCAGGCTGCCCTAACAACTGCATCTCAAAGCCAAAGCTTCCAGACTGTTTTTCCTGAGAGAAAAGACCTGCTGTTCCCTTTTTTCAACCCTGCTCTGCAATGACCAGTCCCACCTCCTGGAAAATTCAGTCCAAAGGAAGATTCTTGCCAGACAAAAGGTGCCACCACAGAAAGCTCTTTGCTGCCCAAGAAGTGCCCAGGGTGCCCCAACAACTGCACCTCAAAGCCAAAGCCTCCAGACTGTTTTTCCTGGTGGAAAGAGCTACTGTTCCCTTTTTTCAGCCCTGCGATGCAATGGCCGGTCCCACGTCTTTAAAAATTTACTCCAAATGAAGATTCCTACCAGAGAAAAGTTGCCACCACAGAAAGCTCTTTGCTGCCCAAGAAGTGTCCAGGGTGCCCCACCAACTGCACCTCAAAGCCAAAGCTTCCAGACTTTTTTTCCTTAGGGAAAGTGCGGCTGTTCCCTTTTTTCAGCCCTCTACTGCAGTGGTCGATCCCACCTCCTGAGAAATAGAATTCAAATGAAGATTCCTGCCAGACAAAAGGTGCCACCACAGAAAGGTCTTGGTGCACAACAAGTGCCCACGCTGCCCCAAGAACTACACCTGAAGGCAAAGGTTCCAGACTGATTTTCCTCGTGGAAAGAGCTGCTGTTCCCTTTTTTCCGCCCTGCGCTGCAATGGTCGGTCCCACCTCCTGAGAAATAGAATCCAAATGAAGATTGCTGCCAGACAAAAGGTGCCACCACAGAAAGGTCTCTGCTGCCCAAGAAGTGCCCAGGCTTCCCCACCAACTGCACCTCAAAGCCAAAGCTTCCAGACTTTTTTCCTGGTGGAAAGAGCTGCTGTTCCCTTTTTTCAGCCCTGCGATGCAATGGCCGGTCCCACGTCTTTAAAAATTTACTCCAAATGAAGATTCCTGCCAGAGAAAAGTTGCCACCACAGAAAGGTCTTGCTGCCCAAGAAGTGCCCAGGCTGCCCCAACAACTACACCTCCAAGTCAAAGCTTCCAGACTTTTTTTCCTTAGCGAAAGAGTTGTTCTTGCCTTTTTTCAACCCTGTGCTGCAATGGCCGGTCCCACTTCCTGAAAAATTGACTCCAAATGAAGATTCCTGCCAGACAAAAGGTGCCACCACAGAAAACTCTTCCTGCCCGAGAAGTTCCCAGGCTGCCCCGCCAACTGCACCTCAAAACCAAAGCTTCCAGATTGTTTTTGCTGGTGGAAATAACTGCTGTTCCCTTTTATCAGCCCTGCGCTGCAATGGCCTGTCCCACCTCCTGAACAGTAGAATTCAAATGAAGATTCCTGCCAGACAAAAGGTGCCACCACAGAAAGCTCTTTGCTGCCCAACAAGTGCCCAGGCTGCCCCAACAACTGCACCTCAAAGTCAAAGCTTCCAGACTGTTTTCGTGGTGGAAAGAGCTGCTGTTCCCTTTTTTCCGCCCTGCGCTGCAATAGCCGGACCCACCTTTTTAAAAATTGAATCCAAATGAAGATTCCTGCCAGACAAAAGGTGCCACCACGGAAAGGTCTTTGCTGCCCAAGAAATGCCAGGGCTGCCCCAACGACTGCACCTGAAGCCAAAGCTTCCAGACTTTTTTTCCTTAGGGAAAGGGCTGCTGTTCCGTTTTTTCAGCCCTCTGCTGCAATGGCCGGTCCCACCTTTTGAAAAATAGAATCCAAATGAAGATTCCTGCCAGACAAAACGTGCCGCCACAGAAATCTCTTGCTGCCCAAGAAGTGCCCAGGGTGCCCCACCAACTGCACCTCAAAGTCAAAGCTTCCAGACTTTTTTCCTTAGGGAAAGGGCTGCTGTTCCCTTTTTTCAGCCCTCTGCTGCAATGGTCAATCCCACCTCCTGAGAAATAGAATCCAAATGAAGATTGCTGCCAGACAAAAGCACCACCACAGAAAGGTCTTTGCTGCCCAAGAAGTGCCCAGGCTTCCCCACCAACTGCACCTCAAAGCCAAAGCTTCCAGACTTTTTTCCTGGTGGAAAGAGCTGCTGTTCCCTTTTTTCAGCCCTGCGCTGCAATGGCCGGTCCCACCTCCTGAAAAATTCAATGCAAATGAAGATTCGTGCCAAACAAAAGGTGCCACCACAGAAAGCTCTTTCCTGCCCAAGAAGTGCCCAGGCTACCCCAACACTACACCTCCAAGTCAAAGCTTCCAGACTTTTTTTCCTTAGGGAAAGAGCTACTCTTCCCTTTTTTCAGCCCTGTGCTGCAATGGCCGGTCCCACCTCCTGAAAAATTCAATCCAAAGGAAGATTCCTGCCAGACAAAAGGTGCCACCACAGAAAACTCTTCCTGCCCGAGAAGTTCCCAGGCTGCCCTAACAACTGCATCTCAAAGCCAAAGCTTCCAGACTGTTTTTCCTGAGAGAAAAGACCTGCTGTTCCCTTTTTTCAACCCTGCTCTGCAATGACCAGTCCCACCTCCTGGAAAATTCAATGCAAATGAAGATTCGTGCCAAACAAAAGGTGCCACCACAGAAAGGTCTTGCTGCCCAAGAAGTGCTCAGGCTGCCCCAAAACTGCACGTGAAGCCAAAGGATCCAGACTATTTTTCCTGGTGGAAAGAGCTGCTGTTCCCTTTTTTCTGTCCTGCGCTGCAATGGTCGGTCCCACGTCCTGAAATTTGAATCCAAATGAAGATTCCCGCCAGAGAAAAGGTGCAACCACGGAAAGGTCTTGCTGCCCAAGAAGTGTCCAGGGTGCCCCACCAACTGCACCTCAAAGTCAAAGCTTCCAGACTTTTTTTCCTTAGGGAAAGGGCTGCTGTTCCCTTTTTTCAGCCCTCTGCTGCAATGGTCGCTCCCACCTCCTGAGAAATAGAATCCAAATGAAGATTGCTGCCAGACAAAAGCACCACCACAGAAAGGTCTTTGCTGCCCAACAAGTGCCCAGGCTTCCCCACCAACTGCACCTCAAAGCCAAAGCTTCCAGACTTTTTTCCTGGTGGAAAGAGCTGCTGTTCCCTTTTTTCAGCCCTGCGCTGCAATAGCCGGACCCACCTTTTGAAAAATAGAATCCAAATGAAGATTGCTGCCAGACAAAACGTGCCACCACAGAAAGCTCTTTGCTGCCCAAGAAGTGTCCAGGGTGCCCCACCAACTGCACCTCAAAGTCAAAGCTTCCAGACTTTTTTCCTTAGGGAAAGGGCTGCTGTTCCCTTTTTTCAGCCCTCTGCTGCAATGGTCAATCCCACCTCCTGAGAAATAGAATCCAAATGGAGATTGCTGCCAGACAAAAGCACCACCACAGAAAGGTCTTTGCTGCCCAAGAAGTGCCCAGGCTTCCCCACCAACTGCACCTCAAAGCCAAAGCTTCCAGACTTTTTTCCTGGTGGAAAGAGCTGCTGTTCCCTTTTTTCAGCCCTGCGCTGCAATGGCCGGTCCCACCTCCTGAAAAATTCAATGCAAATGAAGATTCGTGCCAAACAAAAGGTGCCACCACAGAAAGCTCTTTCCTGCCCAAGAAGTGCCCAGGCTACCCCAACACTACACCTCCAAGTCAAAGCTTCCAGACTTTTTTCCTTAGGGAAAGAGCTACTCTTCCCTTTTTTCAGCCCTGTGCTGCAATGGCCGGTCCCACCTCCTGAAAAATTCAATCCAAAGGAAGATTCCTGCCAGACAAAAGGTGCCACCACAGAAAACTCTTCCTGCCCGAGAAGTTCCCAGGCTGCCCTAACAACTGCATCTCAAAGCCAAAGCTTCCAGACTGTTTTTCCTGAGAGAAAAGACCTGCTGTTCCCTTTTTTCAACCCTGCTCTGCAATGACCAGTCCCACCTCCTGGAAAATTCAATGCAAATGAAGATTCGTGCCAAACAAAAGGTGCCACCACAGAAAGGTCTTGCTGCCCAAGAAGTGCTCAGGCTGCCCCAAAACTGCACGTGAAGCCAAAGGATCCAGACTATTTTTCCTGGTGGAAAGAGCTGCTGTTCCATTTTTTCAGCCCTGCGCTGCAATAGCCGGACCCACCTTTTGAAAAATAGAATCCAAATGAAGATTCCTGCCAGACAAAAGGTGCCACCACAGAAAGCTCTTTGCTGCCCAAGAAGTGCCCAGGGTGCCCCACCAACTGCACCTCAAAGCCAAAGCTTCCAGACTGTTTTTCCTGGTGGAAAGAACTGCTGTTCCCTTTTTTCAGCCCTGCGCTGCAATGACCAGTCCCACCTCCTGGAAAATTGAATCCAAATGAAGATTCCTGCCAGACAAAAGGTGCCACCACGGAAAGGTCTTTGCTGCCCAAGAAGTGTCCAGGCTGCCCCACCAACTGCACCTCAAAGCCAAAGCTTCCAGACTTTTTTTCCTTAGGGAAAGGGCTGCTGTTCCCTTTTTTCAGCCCTCTGCTGCAATGGTCGATCTCACCTCCTGAGAAATAGAATCCAAATGAAGATTGCTGCCAGACAAAAGGTGCCACCACAGAAAGGTCTTGCTGCCCAACAAGTGCCTAGGCTGCCCCAACAACTCTACCTGAAGCCAAAGCTTCCAGACTTTTTTCCTGGTGGAAAGAGCTGCTGTTCCATTTTTTCAGCCCTGCGCTGCAATGGCCAATTCCGCCTCCTGAAAAATTGAATCCAAATAAGATTGCTGCCAGACAAAAGTACCACCACAGAAAGGACTTGCTGCCCAAGAAGTGCCCAGGCTGCCCCAACAACTGCACCTCAAAGTCAAAGCTTCCAGACTGTTTTTGTGGTGGAAAGAGCTGCTGTTCCCTTTTTTCAACCCTTCGCTGCAATAGCCGGACCCACCTTTTGAAAAATTGAATCCAAATGAAGATTCCTGCCAGACAAAAGGTGCCACCACAGAAAGCTCTTTGCTGCCCAAGAAGTGTCCAGGGTGCCCCACCAACTGCACCTCAAAGCCAAAGCTTCCAGACTTTTTTTCCTTAGGGAAAGGGCTGTAGTTCCCTTTTTTCAGCCATGCGCTGCAATGGCCGGTCCCACCTCCTGAAAAATTCAATGCAAATGAAGATTCGTGCCAAACAAAAGGTGCCACCACAGAAAGGTCTTGCTGCCCAAGAAGTGCCCAGGCTACCCCAACAACTACACCTCCAAGTCAAAGCTTCCAGACTTTTTTTCCTTAGGGAAAGAGCTGCTCTTCCCTTTTTTCATCCCTCTGCTGCAATGGCCGGTCCCACCTCCTGAAAAATTGAATCCAAATGAAGATTCCTGCCAGACAAAAGGTGCCAACAACAGAAAACTCTTCCTGCCCGAGAAGTTCCCAGGCTGCCCTAACAACTGCATCTCAAAGCCAAAGCTTCCAGACTGTTTTTCCTGAGAGAAAAGACCTGCTGTTCCCTTTTTTCAACCCTGCTCTGCAATGACCAGTCCCACCTCCTGGAAAATTCAGTCCAAAGGAAGATTCTTGCCAGACAAAAGGTGCCACCACAGAAAGCTCTTTGCTGCCCAAGAAGTGCCCAGGGTGCCCCAACAACTGCACCTCAAAGCCAAAGCCTCCAGACTGTTTTTCCTGGTGGAAAGAGCTACTGTTCCCTTTTTTCAGCCCTGCGATGCAATGGCCGGTCCCACGTCTTTAAAAATTTACTCCAAATGAAGATTCCTACCAGAGAAAAGTTGCCACCACAGAAAGCTCTTTGCTGCCCAAGAAGTGTCCAGGGTGCCCCACCAACTGCACCTCAAAGCCAAAGCTTCCAGACTTTTTTTCCTTAGGGAAAGTGCGGCTGTTCCCTTTTTTCAGCCCTCTACTGCAGTGGTCGATCCCACCTCCTGAGAAATAGAATTCAAATGAAGATTCCTGCCAGACAAAAGGTGCCACCACAGAAAGGTCTTGGTGCCCAACAAGTGCCCACGCTGCCCCAAGAACTACACCTGAAGGCAAAGGTTCCAGACTGATTTTCCTCGTGGAAAGAGCTGCTGTTCCCTTTTTTCCGCCCTGCGCTGCAATGGTCGGTCCCACCTCCTGAGAAATAGAATCCAAATGAAGATTGCTGCCAGACAAAAGGTGCCACCACAGAAAGGTCTCTGCTGCCCAAGAAGTGCCCAGGCTTCCCCACCAACTGCACCTCAAAGCCAAAGCTTCCAGACTTTTTTCCTGGTGGAAAGAGCTGCTGTTCCCTTTTTTCAGCCCTGCGATGCAATGGCCGGTCCCACGTCTTTAAAAATTTACTCCAAATGAAGATTCCTGCCAGAGAAAAGTTGCCACCACAGAAAGGTCTTGCTACCCAAGAAGTGCCCAGGCTGCCCCAACAACTACACCTCCAAGTCAAAGCTTCCAGACTTTTTTTCCTTAGCGAAAGAGTTGTTCTTGCCTTTTTTCAACCCTGTGCTGCAATGGCCGGTCCCACTTCCTGAAAAATTGACTCCAAATGAAGATTCCTGCCAGACAAAAGGTGCCACCACAGAAAACTCTTCCTGCCCGAGAAGTTCCCAGGCTGCCCCGCCAACTGCACCTCAAAACCAAAGCTTCCAGATTGTTTTTGCTGGTGGAAATAACTGCTGTTCCCTTTTATCAGCCCTGCGCTGCAATGGCCTGTCCCACCTCCTGAACAGTAGAATTCAAATGAAGATTCCTGCCAGACAAAAGGTGCCACCACAGAAAGCTCTTTGCTGCCCAACAAGTGCCCAGGCTGCCCAAAGAACTGCACCTCCAAGCCAAAACTTCCAGACTTTTTTTCCTGGTGGAAAGAGCTGCTGTTCCCTTTTTTCAGCCCTGCGCTGCAATGGCCGGTCCCACCTTTTGAAAAATTCAATGCAAATGAAGATTCGTGCCAAACAAAAGGTGCCACCACAGAAAGGTCTTGCTGCCCAAGAAGTGCTCAGGCTGCCCCAAAACTGCACGTGAAGCCAAAGGATCCAGACTATTTTTCCTGGTGGAAAGAGCTGCTGTTCCCTTTTTTCTGCCCTGCGCTGCAATGGTCGGTCCCACGTCCTCAAATTGGAATGCAAATGAAGATTCCCGCCAGAGAAAAGGGGCAACCACAGAAAGGTCTTGCTGCCCAAGAAGTGTCCAGGGTGCCCCACCAACTGCACCTCAAAGCCAAAGCTTCCAGACTTTTTTCCTTAGGGAAAGGGCTGCTGTTCCCTTTTTTCAGCCCTCTGCTGCAATGGTCAATTCCACTTCCTGAGAAATAGAATCCAAATGAAGATTGCTGCCAGACAAAAGCACCACCACAGAAAGGTCTTTGCTGCCCAAGAAGTGCCCAGGCTTCCCCACCAACTGCACCTCAAAGCCAAAGCTTCCAGACTTTTTTCCTGGTGGAAAGAGTTGCTGTTCCCTTTTTTCAGCCCTGCGCTGCAATGGCCGGTCCCACCTCCTGAAAAATTCAATGCAAATAAAGATTCGTGCCAAACAAAAGGTGCCACCACAGAAAGCTCTTTCCTGCCCAAGAAGTGCCCAGGTTACCCCAACACTACACCTCCAAGTCAAAGCTTCCAGACTTTTTTTCCTTAGGGAAAGAGCTGCTCTTCCCTTTTTTCAGCCCTGTGCTGCAATGGCCGGTCCCACCTCCTGAAAAATTCAATCCAAAGGAAGATTCCTGCCAGACAAAAGGTGCCACCACAGAAAACTCTTCCTGCCCGAGAAGTTCCCAGGCTACCCTAACAACTGCATCTCAAAGCCAAAGCTTCCAGACTGTTTTTCCTGAGAGAAAAGACCTGCTGTTCCCTTTTTTCAACCCTGCTCTGCAATGACCAGTCCCACCTCCTGGAAAATTCAATCCAAATGAAGATTCCTGCCAGACAAAAGTATCACCACAGAAAGCTCTTTACTGCCCAAGAAGTGCCCTGGCTGCCCCAACAACTGCACGTGATGCCGAAGGTTCCAGACTTTTTTTCCTGGTGGAAAGAGCTGCTGTTCCATTTTTTCAGCCCTGCGCTGCAATGGCCAGTTCCACCTCCTGAAAAATTGAATCCAAATAAGATTGCTGCCAGACAAAAGTACCACCACAGAAAGGTTTTGCTGCCCAAGAAGTGCCCAGGCTACCCCAACAACTACACCTCCAAGTCAAAGCTTCCAGACTTTTTTTCCTTAGGGAAAGAGTTGCTCTTCCCTTTTTTCATCCCTCTGCTGCAATGGCCGGTCCCACCTTTTGAAAAATAGAATCCAAATGAAGATTGCTGCCAGACAAAAGGTAACACCACAGAAATCTCTTGGTGCACAACAAGTGCCCACGCTGCCCTAAGAACTACACCTGAAGCCAAAGGTTCCAGACTGTTTTTCTGGTGGAAAGAGCTGCTGTTCCCTTTTTTCCGCCCTGCGCTGCAATAGCCGGACCCACCTTTTGAAAAATAGAATCCAAATGAAGATTACTGCCAGACAAAAGGTGCCACCACAGAAAGGTCTTGCTGCCCAAGAAGTGCCCAGGCTGCCCCAACAACTGCACCTCAAAGTCAAAGCTTCCAGGCTGTTTTTGTGGTGGAAAGAGCTGCTGTTCCCTTTTTTCAACCCTTCGCTGCAATAGCCGGACCCACCTTTAGAAAAATTGAATCCAAATGAAGATTCCTGCCAGACAAAAGGTGCCACCACGGAAAGGTCTTTGCTGCCCAAGAAATGCCAGGGCTGCCCCAACGACTGCACCTAAAGCCAAAGCTTCCAGACTTTTTTTCCTTAGGGAAAGGGCTGCTGTTCCCTTTTTTCATCCCTCTGCTGCAATGGCCGGTCCCACCTTTTGAAAAATAGAATCCAAATGAAGATTGCTGCCAGACAAAAGGTAACACCACAGAAAGGTCTTGGTGCACAACAAGTGCCCACGCTGCCCTAAGAACTACACCTGAAGCCAAAGGTTCCAGACTGTTTTTCTGGTGGAAAGAGCTGCTGTTCCCTTTTTTCCGCCCTGCGCTGCAATAGGCGGACCCACCTTTTGAAAAATAGAATCCAAATGAAGATTCCTGCCAGACAAAAGGTAACACCACAGAAAGCTCTTTGCTGCCCAAGAAGTGTCCAGGGTGCCCCACCAACTGCACCTCAAAGCCAAAGCTTCTAGACTTTTTTTCCTTAGGGAAAGGGCTGTAGTTCCCTTTTTTCAGCCATGCGCTGCAATGGCCGGTCCCACCTCCTGAAAAATTCAATCCAAATGAAGATTCCTGCCAGACAAAAGGTGCCACCACAGAAAACTCTTCCTGCCCGAGAAGTTCCCAGGCTACCCTAACAACTGCATCTCAAAGCCAAAGCTTCCAGACTGTTTTTCCTGAGAGAAAAGACCTGCTGTTCCCTTTTTTCAACCCTGCTCTGCAATGACCAGTCCCACCTCCTGGAAAATTCAATGCAAATGAAGATTCGTGCCAAACAAAAGGTGCCACCACAGAAAGGTCTTGCTGCCCAAGAAGTGCTCAGGCTGCCCCAAAACTGCACGTGAAGCCAAAGGATCCAGACTATTTTTCCTGGTGGAAAGAGCTGCTGTTCCCTTTTTTCTGTCCTGCGCTGCAATGGTCGGTCCCACGTCCTGAAATTTGAATCCAAATGAAGATTCCCGCCAGAGAAAAGGTGCAACCACGGAAAGGTCTTGCTGCCCAAGAAGTGTCCAGGGTGCCCCACCAACTGCACCTCAAAGCCAAAGCTTCCAGACTTTTTTTCCTTAGGGAAAGGGCTGCTGTTCCCTTTTTTCAGCCCTCTGCTGCAATGGTCGCTCCCACCTCCTGAGAAATAGAATCCAAATGAAGATTGCTGCCAGACAAAAGCACCACCACAGAAAGGTCTTTGCTGCCCAACAAGTGCCCAGGCTTCCCCACCAACTGCACCTCAAAGCCAAAGCTTCCAGACTTTTTTCCTGGTGGAAAGAGCTGCTGTTCCCTTTTTTCAGCCCTGCGCTGCAATAGCCGGACCCACCTTTTGAAAAATAGAATCCAAATGAAGATTGCTGCCAGACAAAACGTGCCACCACAGAAAGCTCTTTGCTGCCCAAGAAGTGTCCAGGGTGCCCCACCAACTGCACCTCAAAGTCAAAGCTTCCAGACTTTTTTCCTTAGGGAAAGGGCTGCTGTTCCCTTTTTTCAGCCCTCTGCTGCAATGGTCAATCCCACCTCCTGAGAAATAGAATCCAAATGAAGATTGCTGCCAGACAAAAGCACCACCACAGAAAGGTCTTTGCTGCCCAAGAAGTGCCCAGGCTTCCCCACCAACTGCACCTCAAAGCCAAAGCTTCCAGACTTTTTTCCTGGTGGAAAGAGCTGCTGTTCCCTTTTTTCAGCCCTGCGCTGCAATGGCCGGTCCCACCTCCTGAAAAATTCAATGCAAATGAAGATTCGTGCCAAACAAAAGGTGCCACCACAGAAAGCTCTTTCCTGCCCAAGAAGTGCCCAGGCTACCCCAACACTACACCTCCAAGTCAAAGCTTCCAGACTTTTTTCCTTAGGGAAAGAGCTACTCTTCCCTTTTTTCAGCCCTGTGCTGCAATGGCCGGTCCCACCTCCTGAAAAATTCAATCCAAAGGAAGATTCCTGCCAGACAAAAGGTGCCACCACAGAAAACTCTTCCTGCCCGAGAAGTTCCCAGGCTGCTCTAACAACTGCATCTCAAAGCCAAAGCTTCCAGACTGTTTTTCCTGAGAGAAAAGACCTGCTGTTCCCTTTTTTCAACCCTGCTCTGCAATGACCAGTCCCACCACCTGGAAAATTGAATCCAAATGAAGAATACTGCCAGACAAAAGGTGCCACCACAGAAAGCTCTTTACTGCCCAAGAAGTGCCCAGGTTGCCCCAACAACTGCACCTCCAAGCCAAAGCTTCCAGACTATTTTTCCTGGTGGAAAGAGCTGCTGTTCCATTTTTTCAGCCCTGCGCTGCAATAGCCGGACCCACCTTTTGAAAAATAGAATCCAAATGAAGATTCCTGCCAGACAAAAGGTGCCACCACAGAAAGCTCTTTGCTGCCCAAGAAGTGCCCAGGGTGCCCCACCAACTGCACCTCAAAGCCAAAGCTTCCAGACTGTTTTTCCTGGTGGAAAGAACTGCTGTTCCCTTTTTTCAGCCCTGCGCTGCAATGACCAGTCCCACCTTTTGAAAAATAGAATCCAAATGAAGATTCCTGCCAGACAAAAGGTGCCACCACGGAAAGGTCTTTGCTGCCCAAGAAGTGTCCAGGCTGCCCCACCAACTGCACCTCAAAGCCAAAGCTTCCAGACTTTTTTTCCTTAGGGAAAGGGCTGCTGTTCCCTTTTTTCAGCCCTCTGCTGCAATGGTCGATCTCACCTCCTGAGAAATAGAATCCAAATGAAGATTGCTGCCAGACAAAAGGTGCCACCACAGAAAGGTCTTGCTGCCCAATAAGTGCTTAGGCTGCCCCAACAACTCTACCTGAAGCCAAAGCTTCCAGACTTTTTTCCTGGTGGAAAGAGCTGCTGTTCCATTTTTTCAGCCCTGCGCTGCAATGGCCGGTTCCGCCTCCTGAAAAATTGAATCCAAATAAGATTGCTGCCAGACAAAAGTACCACCACAGAAAGGACTTGCTGCCCAAGAAGTGCCCAGGCTGCCCCAACAACTGCACCTCAAAGTCAAAGCTTCCAGACTGTTTTTGTGGTGGAAAGAGCTGCTGTTCCCTTTTTTCAACCCTTCGCTGCAATAGCCGGACCCACCTTTTGAAAAATTGAATCCAAATGAAGATTCCTGCCAGACAAAAAGTGCCACCACAGAAAGCTCTTTGCTGCCCAAGAAGTGTCCAGGGTGCCCCACCAACTGCACCTCAAAGCCAAAGCTTCCAGACTTTTTTTCCTTAGGGAAAGGGCTGTAGTTCCCTTTTTTCAACCATGCGCTGCAATGGCCGGTCCCACCTCCTGAAAAATTCAATGCAAATGAAGATTCGTGCCAAACAAAAGGTGCCACCACAGAAAGGTCTTGCTGCCCAAGAAGTGCCCAGGCTACCCCAACAACTACACCTCCAAGTCAAAGCTTCCAGACTTTTTTTCCTTAGGGAAAGAGCTGCTCTTCCCTTTTTTCATCCCTCTGCTGCAATGGCCGGTCCCACCTCCTGAAAAATTGAATCCAAATGAAGATTCCTGCCAGACAAAAGGTGCCAACAACAGAAAACTCTTCCTGCCCGAGAAGTTCCCAGGCTGCCCTAACAACTGCATCTCAAAGCCAAAGCTTCCAGACTGTTTTTCCTGAGAGAAAAGACCTGCTGTTCCCTTTTTTCAACCCTGCTCTGCAATGACCAGTCCCACCTCCTGGAAAATTCAGTCCAAAGGAAGATTCTTGCCAGACAAAAGGTGCCACCACAGAAAGCTCTTTGCTGCCCAAGAAGTGCCCAGGGTGCCCCAACAACTGCACCTCAAAGCCAAAGCCTCCAGACTGTTTTTCCTGGTGGAAAGAGCTACTGTTCCCTTTTTTCAGCCCTGCGATGCAATGGCCGGTCCCACGTCTTTAAAAATTTACTCCAAATGAAGATTCCTACCAGAGAAAAGTTGCCACCACAGAAAGCTCTTTGCTGCCCAAGAAGTGTCCAGGGTGCCCCACCAACTGCACCTCAAAGCCAAAGCTTCCAGACTTTTTTTCCTTAGGGAAAGTGCGGCTGTTCCCTTTTTTCAGCCCTCTACTGCAGTGGTCGATCCCACCTCCTGAGAAATAGAATTCAAATGAAGATTCCTGCCAGACAAAAGGTGCCACCACAGAAAGGTCTTGGTGCACAACAAGTGCCCACGCTGCCCCAAGAACTACACCTGAAGGCAAAGGTTCCAGACTGATTTTCCTCGTGGAAAGAGCTGCTGTTCCCTTTTTTCCGCCCTGCGCTGCAATGGTCGGTCCCACCTCCTGAGAAATAGAATCCAAATGAAGATTGCTGCCAGACAAAAGGTGCCACCACAGAAAGGTCTCTGCTGCCCAAGAAGTGCCCAGGCTTCCCCACCAACTGCACCTCAAAGCCAAAGCTTCCAGACTTTTTTCCTGGTGGAAAGAGCTGCTGTTCCCTTTTTTCAGCCCTGCGATGCAATGGCCGGTCCCACGTCTTTAAAAATTTACTCCAAATGAAGATTCCTGCCAGAGAAAAGTTGCCACCACAGAAAGGTCTTGCTGCCCAAGAAGTGCCCAGGCTGCCCCAACAACTACACCTCCAAGTCAAAGCTTCCAGACTTTTTTTCCTTAGCGAAAGAGTTGTTCTTGCCTTTTTTCAACCCTGTGCTGCAATGGCCGGTCCCACTTCCTGAAAAATTGACTCCAAATGAAGATTCCTGCCAGACAAAAGGTGCCACCACAGAAAACTCTTCCTGCCCGAGAAGTTCCCAGGCTGCCCCGCCAGCTGCACCTCAAAACCAAAGCTTCCAGATTGTTTTTGCTGGTGGAAATAACTGCTGTTCCCTTTTATCAGCCCTGCGCTGCAATGGCCTGTCCCACCTCCTGAACAGTAGAATTCAAATGAAGATTCCTGCCAGACAAAAGGTGCCACCACAGAAAGCTCTTTGCTGCCCAACAAGTGCCCAGGCTGCCCCAACAACTGCACCTCAAAGTCAAAGCTTCCAGACTGTTTTCGTGGTGGAAAGAGCTGCTGTTCCCTTTTTTCCGCCCTGCGCTGCAATAGCCGGACCCACCTTTTTAAAAATTGAATCCAAATGAAGATTCCTGCCAGACAAAAGGTGCCACCACGGAAAGGTCTTTGCTGCCCAAGAAATGCCAGGGCTGCCCCAACGACTGCACCTGAAGCCAAAGCTTCCAGACTTTTTTTCCTTAGGGAAAGGGCTGCTGTTCCGTTTTTTCAGCCCTCTGCTGCAATGGCCGGTCCCACCTTTTGAAAAATAGAATCCAAATGAAGATTCCTGCCAGACAAAACGTGCCGCCACAGAAATCTCTTGCTGCCCAAGAAGTGCCCAGGGTGCCCCACCAACTGCACCTCAAAGTCAAAGCTTCCAGACTTTTTTCCTTAGGGAAAGGGCTGCTGTTCCCTTTTTTCAGCCCTCTGCTGCAATGGTCAATCCCACCTCCTGAGAAATAGAATCCAAATGAAGATTGCTGCCAGACAAAAGCACCACCACAGAAAGGTCTTTGCTGCCCAAGAAGTGCCCAGGCTTCCCCACCAACTGCACCTCAAAGCCAAAGCTTCCAGACTTTTTTCCTGGTGGAAAGAGCTGCTGTTCCCTTTTTTCAGCCCTGCGCTGCAATGGCCGGTCCCACCTCCTGAAAAATTCAATGCAAATGAAGATTCGTGCCAAACAAAAGGTGCCACCACAGAAAGCTCTTTCCTGCCCAAGAAGTGCCCAGGCTACCCCAACACTACACCTCCAAGTCAAAGCTTCCAGACTTTTTTTCCTTAGGGAAAGAGCTACTCTTCCCTTTTTTCAGCCCTGTGCTGCAATGGCCGGTCCCACCTCCTGAAAAATTCAATCCAAAGGAAGATTCCTGCCAGACAAAAGGTGCCACCACAGAAAACTCTTCCTGCCCGAGAAGTTCCCAGGCTGCCCTAACAACTGCATCTCAAAGCCAAAGCTTCCAGACTGTTTTTCCTGAGAGAAAAGACCTGCTGTTCCCTTTTTTCAACCCTGCTCTGCAATGACCAGTCCCACCTCCTGGAAAATTCAATGCAAATGAAGATTCGTGCCAAACAAAAGGTGCCACCACAGAAAGGTCTTGCTGCCCAAGAAGTGCTCAGGCTGCCCCAAAACTGCACGTGAAGCCAAAGGATCCAGACTATTTTTCCTGGTGGAAAGAGCTGCTGTTCCCTTTTTTCTGTCCTGCGCTGCAATGGTCGGTCCCACGTCCTGAAATTTGAATCCAAATGAAGATTCCCGCCAGAGAAAAGGTGCAACCACGGAAAGGTCTTGCTGCCCAAGAAGTGTCCAGGGTGCCCCACCAACTGCACCTCAAAGCCAAAGCTTCCAGACTTTTTTTCCTTAGGGAAAGGGCTGCTGTTCCCTTTTTTCAGCCCTCTGCTGCAATGGTCAATCCCACCTCCTGAGAAATAGAATCCAAATGAAGATTGCTGCCAGACAAAAGCACCACCACAGAAAGGTCTTTGCTGCCCAACAAGTGCCCAGGCTTCCCCACCAACTGCACCTCAAAGCCAAAGCTTCCAGACTTTTTTCCTGGTGGAAAGAGCTGCTGTTCCCTTTTTTCAGCCCTGCGCTGCAATAGCCGGACCCACCTTTTGAAAAATAGAATCCAAATGAAGATTGCTGCCAGACAAAAGGTGCCACCA
This sequence comes from Manacus candei, assembly GCF_025592945.1. Classification (NCBI taxonomy): domain Eukaryota; kingdom Metazoa; phylum Chordata; class Aves; order Passeriformes; family Pipridae; genus Manacus; species Manacus candei. The sequence continues at coordinate 168,535 of NW_026138220.1, read as the reverse complement.
CAGAAAGCTCTTTGCTGCCCAAGAAGTGTCCAGGGTGCCCCACCAACTGCACCTCAAAGTCAAAGCTTCCAGACTTTTTTCCTTAGGGAAAGGGCTGCTGTTCCCTTTTTTCAGCCCTCTGCTGCAATGGTCAATCCCACCTCCTGAGAAATAGAATCCAAATGGAGATTGCTGCCAGACAAAAGCACCACCACAGAAAGGTCTTTGCTGCCCAAGAAGTGCCCAGGCTTCCCCACCAACTGCACCTCAAAGCCAAAGCTTCCAGACTTTTTTCCTGGTGGAAAGAGCTGCTGTTCCCTTTTTTCAGCCCTGCGCTGCAATGACCGGTCCCACCTCCTGAAAAATTCAATGCAAATGAAGATTCGTGCCAAACAAAAGGTGCCACCACAGAAAGCTCTTTCCTGCCCAAGAAGTGCCCAGGCTACCCCAACACTACACCTCCAAGTCAAAGCTTCCAGACTTTTTTTCCTTAGGGAAAGAGCTACTCTTCCCTTTTTTCAGCCCTGTGCTGCAATGGCCGGTCCCACCTCCTGAAAAATTCAATCCAAATGAAGATTCCTGCCAGACAAAAGGTGCCACCACAGAAAACTCTTCCTGCCCGAGAAGTTCCCAGGCTGCCCTAACAACTGCATCTCAAAGCCAAAGCTTCCAGACTGTTTTTCCTGAGAGAAAAGACCTGCTGTTCCCTTTTTTCAACCCTGCTCTGCAATGACCAGTCCCACCTCCTGGAAAATTCAATGCAAATGAAGATTCGTGCCAAACAAAAGGTGCCACCACAGAAAGGTCTTGCTGCCCAAGAAGTGCTCAGGCTGCCCCAAAACTGCACGTGAAGCCAAAGGATCCAGACTATTTTTCCTGGTGGAAAGAGCTGCTGTTCCCTTTTTTCAGCCCTGCGCTGCAATAGCCGGACCCACCTTTTGAAAAATAGAATCCAAATGAAGATTGCTGCCAGACAAAACGTGCCACCACAGAAAGCTCTTTGCTGCCCAAGAAGTGTCCAGGGTGCCCCACCAACTGCACCTCAAAGTCAAAGCTTCCAGACTTTTTTCCTTAGGGAAAGGGCTGCTGTTCCCTTTTTTCAGCCCTCTGCTGCAATGGTCAATCCCACCTCCTGAGAAATAGAATCCAAATGGAGATTGCTGCCAGACAAAAGCACCACCACAGAAAGGTCTTTGCTGCCCAAGAAGTGCCCAGGCTTCCCCACCAACTGCACCTCAAAGCCAAAGCTTCCAGACTTTTTTCCTGGTGGAAAGAGCTGCTGTTCCCTTTTTTCAGCCCTGCGCTGCAATGACCGGTCCCACCTCCTGAAAAATTCAATGCAAATGAAGATTCGTGCCAAACAAAAGGTGCCACCACAGAAAGCTCTTTCCTGCCCAAGAAGTGCCCAGGCTACCCCAACACTACACCTCCAAGTCAAAGCTTCCAGACTTTTTTTCCTTAGGGAAAGACATACTCTTCCCTTTTTTCAGCCCTGTGCTGCAATGGCCGGTCCCACCTCCTGAAAAATTCAATCCAAATGAAGATTCCTGCCAGACAAAAGGTGCCACCACAGAAAACTCTTCCTGCCCGAGAAGTTCCCAGGCTGCCCTAACAACTGCATCTCAAAGCCAAAGCTTCCAGACTGTTTTTCCTGAGAGAAAAGACCTGCTGTTCCCTTTTTTCAACCCTGCTCTGCAATGACCAGTCCCACCTCCTGGAAAATTCAATGCAAATGAAGATTCGTGCCAAACAAAAGGTGCCACCACAGAAAGGTCTTGCTGCCCAAGAAGTGCTCAGGCTGCCCCAAAACTGCACGTGAAGCCAAAGGATCCAGACTATTTTTCCTGGTGGAAAGAGCTGCTGTTCCCTTTTTTCTGTCCTGCGCTGCAATGGTCGGTCCCACGTCCTGAAATTTGAATCCAAATGAAGATTCCCGCCAGAGAAAAGGTGCAACCACGGAAAGGTCTTGCTGCCCAAGAAGTGTCCAGGGTGCCCCACCAACTGCACCTCAAAGCCAAAGCTTCCAGACTTTTTTTCCTTAGGGAAAGGGCTGCTGTTCCCTTTTTTCAGCCCTCTGCTGCAATGGTCGCTCCCACCTCCTGAGAAATAGAATCCAAATGAAGATTGCTGCCAGACAAAAGCACCACCACAGAAAGGTCTTTGCTGCCCAACAAGTGCCCAGGCTTCCCCACCAACTGCACCTCAAAGCCAAAGCTTCCAGACTTTTTTCCTGGTGGAAAGAGCTGCTGTTCCCTTTTTTCAGCCCTGCGCTGCAATAGCCGGACCCACCTTTTGAAAAATAGAATCCAAATGAAGATTGCTGCCAGACAAAACGTACCACCACAGAAAGCTCTTTGCTGCCCAAGAAGTGTCCAGGGTGCCCCACCAACTGCACCTCAAAGTCAAAGCTTCCGGACTTTTTTCCTTAGGAAAAGGGCTGCTGTTCCCTTTTTTCAGCCCTCTGCTGCAATGGTCAATCCCACCTCCTGAGAAATAGAATCCAAATGAAGATTGCTGCCAGACAAAAGCACCACCACAGAAAGGTCTTTGCTGCCCAAGAAGTGCCCAGGCTTCCCCACCAACTGCACCTCAAAGCCAAAGCTTCCAGACTTTTTTCCTGGTGGAAAGAGCTGCTGTTCCCTTTTTTCAGCCCTGCGCTGCAATGGCCGGTCCCACCTCCTGAAAAATTCAATGCAAATGAAGATTCGTGCCAAACAAAAGGTGCCACCACAGAAAGCTCTTTCCTGCCCAAGAAGTGCCCAGGCTACCCCAACACTACACCTCCAAGTCAAAGCTTCCAGACTTTTTTCCTTAGGGAAAGAGCTACTCTTCCCTTTTTTCAGCCCTGTGCTGCAATGGCCGGTCCCACCTCCTGAAAAATTCAATCCAAAGGAAGATTCCTGCCAGACAAAAGGTGCCACCACAGAAAACTCTTCCTGCCCGAGAAGTTCCCAGGCTGCTCTAACAACTGCATCTCAAAGCCAAAGCTTCCAGACTGTTTTTCCTGAGAGAAAAGACCTGCTGTTCCCTTTTTTCAACCCTGCTCTGCAATGACCAGTCCCACCTCCTGGAAAATTGATTCCAAATGAAGAATACTGCCAGACAAAAGGTACCACCACAGAAAGCTCTTTACTGCCCAAGAAGTGCCCAGGTTGCCCCAACAACTGCACCTCCAAGCCAAAGCTTCCAGACTTTTTTTCCTGGTGGAAAGAGCTGCTGTTCCATTTTTTCAGCCCTGCGCTGCAATAGCCGGACCCACCTTTTGAAAAATAGAATCCAAATGAAGATTCCTGCCAGACAAAAGGTGCCACCACAGAAAGCTCTTTGCTGCCCAAGAAGTGCCCAGGGTGCCCCACCAACTGCACCTCAAAGCCAAAGCTTCCAGACTGTTTTTCCTGGTGGAAAGAACTGCTGTTCCCTTTTTTCAGCCCTGCGCTGCAATGACCAGTCCCACCTCCTGGAAAATTGAATCCAAATGAAGATTCCTGCCAGACAAAAGGTGCCACCACGGAAAGGTCTTTGCTGCCCAAGAAGTGTCCAGGCTGCCCCACCAACTGCACCTCAAAGCCAAAGCTTCCAGACTTTTTTTCCTTAGGGAAAGGGCTGCTGTTCCCTTTTTTCAGCCCTCTGCTGCAATGGTCGATCTCACCTCCTGAGAAATAGAATCCAAATGAAGATTGCTGCCAGACAAAAGGTGCCACCACAGAAAGGTCTTGCTGCCCAACAAGTGCCTAGGCTGCCCCAACAACTCTACCTGAAGCCAAAGCTTCCAGACTTTTTTCCTGGTGGAAAGAGCTGCTGTTCCATTTTTTCAGCCCTGCGCTGCAATGGCCAATTCCGCCTCCTGAAAAATTGAATCCAAATAAGATTGCTGCCAGACAAAAGTACCACCACAGAAAGGACTTGCTGCCCAAGAAGTGCCCAGGCTGCCCCAACAACTGCACCTCAAAGTCAAAGCTTCCAGACTGTTTTTGTGGTGGAAAGAGCTGCTGTTCCCTTTTTTCAACCCTTCGCTGCAATAGCCGGACCCACCTTTTGAAAAATTGAATCCAAATGAAGATTCCTGCCAGACAAAAGGTGCCACCACAGAAAGCTCTTTGCTGCCCAAGAAGTGTCCAGGGTGCCCCACCAACTGCACCTCAAAGCCAAAGCTTCCAGACTTTTTTTCCTTAGGGAAAGGGCTGTAGTTCCCTTTTTTCAGCCATGCGCTGCAATGGCCGGTCCCACCTCCTGAAAAATTCAATGCAAATGAAGATTCGTGCCAAACAAAAGGTGCCACCACAGAAAGGTCTTGCTGCCCAAGAAGTGCCCAGGCTACCCCAACAACTACACCTCCAAGTCAAAGCTTCCAGACTTTTTTTCCTTAGGGAAAGAGCTGCTCTTCCCTTTTTTCATCCCTCTGCTGCAATGGCCGGTCCCACCTCCTGAAAAATTGAATCCAAATGAAGATTCCTGCCAGACAAAAGGTGCCAACAACAGAAAACTCTTCCTGCCCGAGAAGTTCCCAGGCTGCCCTAACAACTGCATCTCAAAGCCAAAGCTTCCAGACTGTTTTTCCTGAGAGAAAAGACCTGCTGTTCCCTTTTTTCAACCCTGCTCTGCAATGACCAGTCCCACCTCCTGGAAAATTCAGTCCAAAGGAAGATTCTTGCCAGACAAAAGGTGCCACCACAGAAAGCTCTTTGCTGCCCAAGAAGTGCCCAGGGTGCCCCAACAACTGCACCTCAAAGCCAAAGCCTCCAGACTGTTTTTCCTGGTGGAAAGAGCTACTGTTCCCTTTTTTCAGCCCTGCGATGCAATGGCCGGTCCCACGTCTTTAAAAATTTACTCCAAATGAAGATTCCTACCAGAGAAAAGTTGCCACCACAGAAAGCTCTTTGCTGCCCAAGAAGTGTCCAGGGTGCCCCACCAACTGCACCTCAAAGCCAAAGCTTCCAGACTTTTTTTCCTTAGGGAAAGTGCGGCTGTTCCCTTTTTTCAGCCCTCTACTGCAGTGGTCGATCCCACCTCCTGAGAAATAGAATTCAGATGAAGATTCCTGCCAGACAAAAGGTGCCACCACAGAAAGGTCTTGGTGCCCAACAAGTGCCCACGCTGCCCCAAGAACTACACCTGAAGGCAAAGGTTCCAGACTGATTTTCCTCGTGGAAAGAGCTGCTGTTCCCTTTTTTCCGCCCTGCGCTGCAATGGTCGGTCCCACCTCCTGAGAAATAGAATCCAAATGAAGATTGCTGCCAGACAAAAGGTGCCACCACAGAAAGGTCTCTGCTGCCCAAGAAGTGCCCAGGCTTCCCCACCAACTGCACCTCAAAGCCAAAGCTTCCAGACTTTTTTCCTGGTGGAAAGAGCTGCTGTTCCCTTTTTTCAGCCCTGCGATGCAATGGCCGGTCCCACGTCTTTAAAAATTTACTCCAAATGAAGATTCCTGCCAGAGAAAAGTTGCCACCACAGAAAGGTCTTGCTACCCAAGAAGTGCCCAGGCTGCCCCAACAACTACACCTCCAAGTCAAAGCTTCCAGACTTTTTTTCCTTAGCGAAAGAGTTGTTCTTGCCTTTTTTCAACCCTGTGCTGCAATGGCCGGTCCCACTTCCTGAAAAATTGACTCCAAATGAAGATTCCTGCCAGACAAAAGGTGCCACCACAGAAAACTCTTCCTGCCCGAGAAGTTCCCAGGCTGCCCCGCCAACTGCACCTCAAAACCAAAGCTTCCAGATTGTTTTTGCTGGTGGAAATAACTGCTGTTCCCTTTTATCAGCCCTGCGCTGCAATGGCCTGTCCCACCTCCTGAACAGTAGAATTCAAATGAAGATTCCTGCCAGACAAAAGGTGCCACCACAGAAAGCTCTTTGCTGCCCAACAAGTGCCCAGGCTGCCCAAAGAACTGCACCTCCAAGCCAAAACTTCCAGACTTTTTTTCCTGGTGGAAAGAGCTGCTGTTCCCTTTTTTCAGCCCTGCGCTGCAATGGCCGGTCCCACCTTTTGAAAAATTCAATGCAAATGAAGATTCGTGCCAAACAAAAGGTGCCACCACAGAAAGGTCTTGCTGCCCAAGAAGTGCTCAGGCTGCCCCAAAACTGCACGTGAAGCCAAAGGATCCAGACTATTTTTCCTGGTGGAAAGAGCTGCTGTTCCCTTTTTTCTGCCCTGCGCTGCAATGGTCGGTCCCACGTCCTCAAATTGGAATGCAAATGAAGATTCCCGCCAGAGAAAAGGGGCAACCACAGAAAGGTCTTGCTGCCCAAGAAGTGTCCAGGGTGCCCCACCAACTGCACCTCAAAGCCAAAGCTTCCAGACTTTTTTCCTTAGGGAAAGGGCTGCTGTTCCCTTTTTTCAGCCCTCTGCTGCAATGGTCAATTCCACTTCCTGAGAAATAGAATCCAAATGAAGATTGCTGCCAGACAAAAGCACCACCACAGAAAGGTCTTTGCTGCCCAAGAAGTGCCCAGGCTTCCCCACCAACTGCACCTCAAAGCCAAAGCTTCCAGACTTTTTTCCTGGTGGAAAGAGTTGCTGTTCCCTTTTTTCAGCCCTGCACTGCAATGGCCGGTCCCACCTCCTGAAAAATTCAATGCAAATAAAGATTCGTGCCAAACAAAAGGTGCCACCACAGAAAGCTCTTTCCTGCCCAAGAAGTGCCCAGGTTACCCCAACACTACACCTCCAAGTCAAAGCTTCCAGACTTTTTTTCCTTAGGGAAAGAGTTGTTCTTGCCTTTTTTCAGCCCTGTGCTGCAATGGCCGGTCCCACCTCCTGAAAAATTCAATCCAAAGGAAGATTCCTGCCAGACAAAAGGTGCCACCACAGAAAACTCTTCCTGCCCGAGAAGTTCCCAGGCTACCCTAACAACTGCATCTCAAAGCCAAAGCTTCCAGACTGTTTTTCCTGAGAGAAAAGACCTGCTGTTCCCTTTTTTCAACCCTGCTCTGCAATGACCAGTCCCACCTCCTGGAAAATTCAATCCAAATGAAGATTCCTGCCAGACAAAAGTATCACCACAGAAAGCTCTTTACTGCCCAAGAAGTGCCCTGGCTGCCCCAACAACTGCACGTGATGCCGAAGGTTCCAGACTTTTTTTCCTGGTGGAAAGAGCTGCTGTTCCATTTTTTCAGCCCTGCGCTGCAATGGCCAGTTCCACCTCCTGAAAAATTGAATCCAAATAAGATTGCTGCCAGACAAAAGTACCACCACAGAAAGGTTTTGCTGCCCAAGAAGTGCCCAGGCTACCCCAACAACTACACCTCCAAGTCAAAGCTTCCAGACTTTTTTTCCTTAGGGAAAGAGTTGCTCTTCCCTTTTTTCATCCCTCTGCTGCAATGGCCGGTCCCACCTTTTGAAAAATAGAATCCAAATGAAGATTGCTGCCAGACAAAAGGTAACACCACAGAAATCTCTTGGTGCACAACAAGTGCCCACGCTGCCCTAAGAACTACACCTGAAGCCAAAGGTTCCAGACTGTTTTTCTGGTGGAAAGAGCTGCTGTTCCCTTTTTTCCGCCCTGCGCTGCAATAGCCGGACCCACCTTTTGAAAAATAGAATCCAAATGAAGATTACTGCCAGACAAAAGGTGCCACCACAGAAAGGTCTTGCTGCCCAAGAAGTGCCCAGGCTGCCCCAACAACTGCACCTCAAAGTCAAAGCTTCCAGGCTGTTTTTGTGGTGGAAAGAGCTGCTGTTCCCTTTTTTCAACCCTTCGCTGCAATAGCCGGACCCACCTTTTGAAAAATTGAATCCAAATGAAGATTCCTGCCAGACAAAAGCACCACCACGGAAAGGTCTTTGCTGCCCAAGAAATGCCAGGGCTGCCCCAACGACTGCACCTAAAGCCAAAGCTTCCAGACTTTTTTTCCTTAGGGAAAGGGCTGCTGTTCCCTTTTTTCATCCCTCTGCTGCAATGGCCGGTCCCACCTTTTGAAAAATAGAATCCAAATGAAGATTGCTGCCAGACAAAAGGTAACACCACAGAAAGGTCTTGGTGCACAACAAGTGCCCACGCTGCCCTAAGAACTACACCTGAAGCCAAAGGTTCCAGACTGTTTTTCTGGTGGAAAGAGCTGCTGTTCCCTTTTTTCCGCCCTGCGCTGCAATAGGCGGACCCACCTTTTGAAAAATAGAATCCAAATGAAGATTCCTGCCAGACAAAAGGTAACACCACAGAAAGCTCTTTGCTGCCCAAGAAGTGTCCAGGGTGCCCCACCAACTGCACCTCAAAGCCAAAGCTTCCAGACTTTTTTTCCTTAGGGAAAGGGCTGTAGTTCCCTTTTTTCAGCCATGCGCTGCAATGGCCGGTCCCACCTCCTGAAAAATTCAATCCAAATGAAGATTCCTGCCAGACAAAAGGTGCCACCACAGAAAACTCTTCCTGCCCGAGAAGTTCCCAGGCTACCCTAACAACTGCATCTCAAAGCCAAAGCTTCCAGACTGTTTTTCCTGAGAGAAAAGACCTGCTGTTCCCTTTTTTCAACCCTGCTCTGCAATGACCAGTCCCACCTCCTGGAAAATTCAATGCAAATGAAGATTCGTGCCAAACAAAAGGTGCCACCACAGAAAGGTCTTGCTGCCCAAGAAGTGCTCAGGCTGCCCCAAAACTGCACGTGAAGCCAAAGGATCCAGACTATTTTTCCTGGTGGAAAGAGCTGCTGTTCCCTTTTTTCTGTCCTGCGCTGCAATGGTCGGTCCCACGTCCTGAAATTTGAATCCAAATGAAGATTCCCGCCAGAGAAAAGGTGCAACCACGGAAAGGTCTTGCTGCCCAAGAAGTGTCCAGGGTGCCCCACCAACTGCACCTCAAAGCCAAAGCTTCCAGACTTTTTTTCCTTAGGGAAAGGGCTGCTGTTCCCTTTTTTCAGCCCTCTGCTGCAATGGTCGCTCCCACCTCCTGAGAAATAGAATCCAAATGAAGATTGCTGCCAGACAAAAGCACCACCACAGAAAGGTCTTTGCTGCCCAACAAGTGCCCAGGCTTCCCCACCAACTGCACCTCAAAGCCAAAGCTTCCAGACTTTTTTCCTGGTGGAAAGAGCTGCTGTTCCCTTTTTTCAGCCCTGCGCTGCAATAGCCGGACCCACCTTTTGAAAAATAGAATCCAAATGAAGATTGCTGCCAGACAAAACGTGCCACCACAGAAAGCTCTTTGCTGCCCAAGAAGTGTCCAGGGTGCCCCACCAACTGCACCTCAAAGTCAAAGCTTCCAGACTTTTTTCCTTAGGGAAAGGGCTGCTGTTCCCTTTTTTCAGCCCTCTGCTGCAATGGTCAATCCCACCTCCTGAGAAATAGAATCCAAATGAAGATTGCTGCCAGACAAAAGCACCACCACAGAAAGGTCTTTGCTGCCCAAGAAGTGCCCAGGCTTCCCCACCAACTGCACCTCAAAGCCAAAGCTTCCAGACTTTTTTCCTGGTGGAAAGAGCTGCTGTTCCCTTTTTTCAGCCCTGCGCTGCAATGGCCGGTCCCACCTCCTGAAAAATTCAATGCAAATGAAGATTCGTGCCAAACAAAAGGTGCCACCACAGAAAGCTCTTTCCTGCCCAAGAAGTGCCCAGGCTACCCCAACACTACACCTCCAAGTCAAAGCTTCCAGACTTTTTTCCTTAGGGAAAGAGCTACTCTTCCCTTTTTTCAGCCCTGTGCTGCAATGGCCGGTCCCACCTCCTGAAAAATTGAATCCAAATAAGATTGCTGCCAGACAAAAGTACCACCACAGAAAGGACTTGCTGCCCAAGAAGTGCCCAGGCTGCCCCAACAACTGCACCTCAAAGTCAAAGCTTCCAGACTGTTTTTGTGGTGGAAAGAGCTGCTGTTCCCTTTTTTCAACCCTTCACTGCAATAGCCGGACCCACCTTTTGAAAAATTGAATCCAAATGAAGATTCCTGCCAGACAAAAGGTGCCACCACAGAAAGCTCTTTGCTGCCCAAGAAGTGTCCAGGGTGCCCCACCAACTGCACCTCAAAGCCAAAGCTTCCAGACTTTTTTTCCTTAGGGAAAGGGCTGTAGTTCCCTTTTTTCAACCATGCGCTGCAATGGCCGGTCCCACCTCCTGAAAAATTCAATGCAAATGAAGATTCGTGTCAAACAAAAGGTGCCACCACAGAAAGGTCTTGCTGCCCAAGAAGTGCCCAGGCTACCCCAACAACTACACCTCCAAGTCAAAGCTTCCAGACTTTTTTTCCTTAGGGAAAGAGCTGCTCTTCCCTTTTTTCATCCCTCTGCTGCAATGGCCGGTCCCACCTCCTGAAAAATTGAATCCAAATGAAGATTCCTGCCAGACAAAAGGTGCCAACAACAGAAAACTCTTCCTGCCCGAGAAGTTCCCAGGCTACCCTAACAACTGCATCTCAAAGCCAAAGCTTCCAGACTGTTTTTCCTGAGAGAAAAGACCTGCTGTTCCCTTTTTTCAACCCTGCTCTGCAATGACCAGTCCCACCTCCTGGAAATATCAGTCCAAAGGAAGATTCTTGCCAGACAAAAGGTGCCACCACAGAAAGCTCTTTGCTGCCCAAGAAGTGCCCAGGGTGCCCCAACAACTGCACCTCAAAGCCAAAGCCTCCAGACTGTTTTTCCTGGTGGAAAGAGCTACTGTTCCCTTTTTTCAGCCCTGCGATGCAATGGCCGGTCCCACGTCTTTAAAAATTTACTCCAAATGAAGATTCCTACCAGAGAAAAGTTGCCACCACAGAAAGCTCTTTGCTGCCCAAGAAGTGTCCAGGGTGCCCCACCAACTGCACCTCAAAGCCAAAGCTTCCAGACTTTTTTTCCTTAGGGAAAGTGCGGCTGTTCCCTTTTTTCAGCCCTCTACTGCAGTGGTCGATCCCACCTCCTGAGAAATAGAATTCAAATGAAGATTCCTGCCAGACAAAAGGTGCCACCACAGAAAGGTCTTGGTGCACAACAAGTGCCCACGCTGCCCCAAGAACTACACCTGAAGGCAAAGGTTCCAGACTGATTTTCCTCGTGGAAAGAGCTGCTGTTCCCTTTTTTCCGCCCTGCGCTGCAATGGTCGGTCCCACCTCCTGAGAAATAGAATCCAAATGAAGATTGCTGCCAGACAAAAGGTGCCACCACAGAAAGGTCTCTGCTGCCCAAGAAGTGCCCAGGCTTCCCCACCAACTGCACCTCAAAGCCAAAGCTTCCAGACTTTTTTCCTGGTGGAAAGAGCTGCTGTTCCCTTTTTTCAGCCCTGCGATGCAATGGCCGGTCCCACGTCTTTAAAAATTTACTCCAAATGAAGATTCCTGCCAGAGAAAAGTTGCCACCACAGAAAGGTCGTGCTACCCAAGAAGTGCCCAGGCTGCCCCAACAACTACACCTCCAAGTCAAAGCTTCCAGACTTTTTTTCCTTAGCGAAAGAGTTGTTCTTGCCTTTTTTCAACCCTGTGCTGCAATGGCCGGTCCCACTTCCTGAAAAATTGACTCCAAATGAAGATTCCTGCCAGACAAAAGGTGCCACCACAGAAAACTCTTCCTGCCCGAGAAGTTCCCAGGCTGCCCCGCCAACTGCACCTCAAAACCAAAGCTTCCAGATTGTTTTTGCTGGTGGAAATAACTGCTGTTCCCTTTTATCAGCCCTGCGCTGCAATGGCCTGTCCCACCTCCTGAACAGTAGAATTCAAATGAAGATTCCTGCCAGACAAAAGGTGCCACCACAGAAAGCTCTTTGCTGCCCAACAAGTGCCCAGGCTGCCCAAAGAACTGCACCTCCAAGCCAAAACTTCCAGACTTTTTTTCCTGGTGGAAAGAGCTGCTGTTCCCTTTTTTCTGCCCTGCGCTGCAATGGTCGGTCCCACGTCCTCAAATTGGAATGCAAATGAAGATTCCCGCCAGAGAAAAGGGGCAACCACAGAAAGGTCTTGCTGCCCAAGAAGTGCCCAGGCTGCCCCAACAACTGCACCTCAAAACCAAAGCTTCCAGACATTTTTTCCTTAGGGAAAGGGCTGCTGTTCCCTTTTTTCAGCCCTCTGCTGCAATGGTCAATCCCACCTCCTGAGAAATAGAATCCAAATGAAGATTGCTGCCAGACAAAAGCACCACCACAGAAAGCTCTTTGCTGCCCAAGAAGTGCCCAGGGTGCCCCACCAACTGCACCTCAAAGCCAAAGCTTCCAGACTTTTTTCCTGGTGGAAAGAGCTGCTGTTCCCTTTTTTCAGCCCTGCGCTGCAATGGCCGGTCCCACCTCCTGAAAAATTCAATGCAAATGAAGATTCGTGCCAGACAAAACGTGCCACCACAGAAAGCTCTTTGCTGCCCAAGAAGTGTCCAGGCTGCCCCACCAACTGCACCTCAAAGCCAAAGCTTCCAGACTTTTTTCCTTAGGGAAAGGGCTGCTGTTCCCTTTTTTCAGCCCTCTGCTGCAATGGTCAATTCCACTTCCTGAGAAATAGAATCCAAATGAAGATTGCTGCCAGACAAAAGCACCACCACAGAAAGGTCTTTGCTGCCCAAGAAGTGCCCAGGCTTCCCCAACAACTGCACCTCAAAGCCAAAGCTTCCAGACTTTTTTCCTGGTGGTAAGAGTTGCTGTTCCCTTTTTTCAGCCCTGCGCTGCAATGGCCGGTCCCACCTCCTGAAAAATTCAATGCAAATAAAGATTCGTGCCAAACAAAAGGTGCCACCACAGAAAGCTCTTTCCTGCCCAAGAAGTGCCCAGGTTACCCCAACACTACACCTCCAAGTCAAAGCTTCCAGACTTTTTTTCCTTAGGGAAAGAGCTGCTCTTCCCTTTTTTCAGCCCTGTGCTGCAATGGCCGGTCCCACCTCCTGAAAAATTCAATCCAAAGGAAGATTCCTGCCAGACAAAAGGTGCCACCACAGAAAACTCTTCCTGCCCGAGAAGTTCCCAGGCTGCCCTAACAACTGCATCTCAAAGCCAAAGCTTCCAGACTGTTTTTTCTGAGAGAAAAGACCTGCTGTTCCCTTTTTTCAACCCTGCTCTGCAATGACCAGTCCCACCTCCTGGAAAATTCAATCCAAATGAAGATTCCTGCCAGACAAAAGTATCACCACAGAAAGCTCTTTACTGCCCAAGAAGTGCCCTGGCTGCCCCAACAACTGCACGTGATGCCGAAGGTTCCAGACTTTTTTTCCTGGTGGAAAGAGCTGCTGTTCCATTTTTTCAGCCCTGCGCTGCAATGGCCAGTTCCACCTCCTGAAAAATTGAATCCAAATAAGATTGCTGCCAGACAAAAGTACCACCACAGAAAGGTTTTGCTGCCCAAGAAGTGCCCAGGCTACCCCAACAACTACACCTCCAAGTCAAAGCTTCCAGACTTTTTTTCCTTAGGGAAAGAGTTGCTCTTCCCTTTTTTCATCCCTCTGCTGCAATGGCCGGTCCCACCTTTTGAAAAATAGAATCCAAATGAAGATTGCTGCCAGACAAAAGGTAACACCACAGAAAGGTCTTGGTGCACAACAAGTGCCCACGCTGCCCTAAGAACTACACCTGAAGCCAAAGCTTCCAGACTGTTTTTCTGGTGGAAAGAGCTGCTGTTCCCTTTTTTCCGCCCTGCGCTGCAATAGGCGGACCCACCTTTTGAAAAATAGAATCCAAATGAAGATTCCTGCCAGACAAAAGGTAACACCACAGAAAGCTCTTTGCTGCCCAAGAAGTGTCCAGGGTGCCCCACCAACTGCACCTCAAAGCCAAAGCTTCCAGACTTTTTTTCCTTAGGGAAAGGGCTGTAGTTCCCTTTTTTCAGCCATGCGCTGCAATGGCCGGTCCCACCTCCTGAAAAATTCAATGCAAATGAAGATTCGTGCCAAACAAAAGGTGCCACCACAGAAAGGTCTTGCTGCCCAAGAAGTGCCCAGGCTACCCCAACAACTACACCTCCAAGTCAAAGCTTCCAGACTTTTTTTCCTTAGGGAAAGAGCTGCTCTTCCCTTTTTTCAGCCCTCTGCTGCAATGGCCGGTCCCACCTCCTGAAAAATTGAATCCAAATGAAGATTCCTGCCAGACAAAAGGTGCCAACAACAGAAAACTCTTCCTGCCCGAGAAGTTCCCAGGCTGCCCTAACAACTGCATCTCAAAGCCAAAGCTTCCAGACTGTTTTTCCTGAGAGAAAAGACCTGCTGTTCCCTTTTTTCAACCCTGCTCTGCAATGACCAGTCCCACCTCCTGGAAAATTCAGTCCAAAGGAAGATTCCTGCCAGACAAAAGGTGCCACCACAGAAAGCTCTTTGCTGCCCAAGAAGTGCCCAGGGTGCCCCAACAACTGCACCTCCAAGCCAAAGCTTCCAGACTGTTTTTCCTGGTGGAAAGAGCTACTGTTCCCTTTTTTCAGCCCTGCGATGCAATGGCCGGTCCCACGTCTTTAAAAATTTACTCCAAATGAAGATTCCTGCCAGAGAAAAGTTGCCACCACAGAAAGCTCTTTGCTGCCCAAGAAGTGTCCAGGGTGCCCCACCAACTGCACCTCAAAGCCAAAGCTTCCAGACTTTTTTTCCTTAGGGAAAGTGCGGCTGTTCCCTTTTTTCAGCCCTCTGCTGCAATGGTCGATCCCACCTCCTGAGAAATAGAATTCAAATGAAGATTGCTGCCAGACAAAAGGTGCCACCACAGAAAGGTCTTGGTGCACAACAAGTGCCCACGCTGCCCCAAGAACTACACCTGAAGGCAAAGGTTCCAGACTGATTTTCCTCGTGGAAAGAGCTGCTGTTCCCTTTTTTCCGCCCTGCGCTGCAATGGTCGGTCCCACCTCCTGAGAAATAGAATCCAAATGAAGATTGCTGCCAGACAAAAGTTGCCACCACAGAAAGGTCTTTGCTGCCCAAGAAGTGCCCAGGCTTCCCCACCAACTGCACCTCCAAGCCAAAGCTTCCAGACTGTTTTTCCTGGTGGAAAGAGCTGCTGTTCCCTTTTTTCAGCCCTGCGATGCAATGGCCGGTCCCACGTCTTTAAAAATTTACTCCAAATGAAGATTCCTGCCAGAGAAAAGTTGCCACCACAGAAAGGTCTTGCTGCCCAAGAAGTGCCCAGGCTGCCCCAACAACTACACCTCCAAGTCAAAGCTTCCAGACTTTTTTTCCTTAGCGAAAGAGTTGTTCTTGCCTTTTTTCAACCCTGTGCTGCAATGGCCGGTCCCACTTCCTGAAAAATTGACTCCAAATGAAGATTCCTGCCAGACAAAAGGTGCCACCACAGAAAACTCTTCCTGCCCGAGAAGTTCCCAGGCTGCCCCGCCAACTGCACCTCAAAGCCAAAGCTTCCAGACTGTTTTTGCTGGTGGAAATAACTGCTGTTCCCTTTTATCAGCCCTGCGCTGAAATGGCCTGTCCCACCTCCTGAAAAGTAGAATTCAAATGAAGATTCCTGCCAGACAAAAGGTGCCACCACAGAAAGCTCTTTGCTGCCCAACAAGTGCTCAGGCTGCC
This sequence comes from Manacus candei, assembly GCF_025592945.1. Lineage (NCBI taxonomy): Eukaryota > Metazoa > Chordata > Aves > Passeriformes > Pipridae > Manacus > Manacus candei. Next base: position 153,191 of record NW_026138220.1, on the reverse strand, counting down.
CAAAGAACTGCACCTCCAAGCCAAAACTTCCAGACTTTTTTTCCTGGTGGAAAGAGCTGCTGTTCCCTTTTTTCAGCCCTGCGCTGCAATGGCCGGTCCCACCTTTTGAAAAATTCAATGCAAATGAAGATTCGTGCCAAACAAAAGGTGCCACCACAGAAAGGTCTTGCTGCCCAAGAAGTGCTCAGGCTGCCCCAAAACTGCACGTGAAGCCAAAGGATCCAGACTATTTTTCCTGGTGGAAAGAGCTGCTGTTCCCTTTTTTCTGTCCTGCGCTGCAATGGTCGGTCCCACGTCCTCAAATTGGAATGCAAATGAAGATTCCCGCCAGAGAAAAGGTGCAACCACAGAAAGGTCTTGCTGCCCAAGAAGTGCCCAGGCTGCCCCAACAACTGCACCTCAAAGCCAAAGCTTCCAGACTGTTTTCCTGGTGGAAAGAGCTGCTGTTCCCTTTTTTCCGCCCTGCGCTGCAATAGCCGGACCCACCTTTTGAAAAATAGAATCCAAATGAAGATTGCTGCCAGACAAAAGGTGCCACCACAGAAAGCTCTTTGCTGCCCAAGAAGTGTCCAGGGTGCCCCACCAACTGCACCTCAAAGCCAAAGCTTCCAGACATTTTTTCCTTAGGGAAAGGGCTGCTGTTCCCTTTTTTCAGCCCTCTGCTGCAATGGTCAATCCCACCTCCTGAGAAATAGAATCCAAATGAAGATTGCTGCCAGACAAAAGCACCACCACAGAAAGCTCTTTGCTGCCCAAGAAGTGCCCAGGGTGCCCCACCAACTGCACCTCAAAGCCAAAGCTTCCAGACTTTTTTCCTGGTGGAAAGAGCTGCTGTTCCCTTTTTTCAGCCCTGCGCTGCAATGGCCGGTCCCACCTCCTGAAAAATTCAATGCAAATGAAGATTCGTGCCAGACAAAACGTGCCACCACAGAAAGCTCCTTTCTGCCCAAGAAGTGTCCAGGGTGCCCCACCAACTGCACCTCAAAGCCAAAGCTTCCAGACTTTTTTTCCTTAGGGAAAGGACTGCTGTTCCCTTTTTTCAGCCCTCTGCTGCAATGGTCAATCCCACTTCCTGAGAAATAGAATCCAAATGAAGATTGCTGCCAGACAAAAGCACCACCACAGAAAGGTCTTTGCTGCCCAAGAAGTGCCCAGGCTTCCCCACTAACTGCACCTCAAAGCCAAAGCTTCCAGACTTTTTTCCTGGTGGAAAGAGCTGCTGTTCCCTTTTTTCAGCCCTGCGCTGCAATGGCCGGTCCCACCTCCTGAAAAATTCAATGCAAATGAAGATTCGTGCCAAACAAAAGGTGCCACCACAGAAAGGTCTTGCTGCCCAAGAAGTGCTCAGGCTGCCCCAAAACTGCACGTGAAGCCAAAGGATCCAGACTATTTTTCCTGGTGGAAAGAGCTGCTGTTCCCTTTTTTCTGTCCTGCGCTGCAATGGTCGGTCCCACGTCCTGAAATTTGAATCCAAATGAAGATTCCCGCCAGAGAAAAGGTGCAACCACGGAAAGGTCTTGCTGCCCAAGAAGTGTCCAGGGTGCCCCACCAACTGCACCTCAAAGCCAAAGCTTCCAGACTTTTTTTCCTTAGGGAAAGGGCTGCTGTTCCCTTTCTTCAGCCCTCTGCTGCAATGGTCAATCCCACCTCCTGAGAAATAGAATCCAAATTAAGATTGCTGCCAGACAAAAGCACCACCACAGAAAGGTCTTTGCTGCCCAAGAAGTGCCCAGGCTTCCCCACCAACTGCACCTCAAAGCCAAAGCTTCCAGACTTTTTTCCTGGTGGAAAGAGCTGCTGTTCCCTTTTTTCAGCCCTGCGCTGCAATGGCCGGTCCCACCTCCTGAAAAATTCAATGCAAATGAAGATTCGTGCCAAACAAAAGGTGCCACCACAGAAAGCTCTTTCCTGCCCAAGAAGTGCCCAGGCTACCCCAACACTACACCTCCAAGTCAAAGCTTCCAGACTTTTTTTCCTTAGGGAAAGAGCTGCTCTTCCCTTTTTTCAGCCCTGTGCTGCAATGGCCGGTCCCACCTCCTGAAAAATTGAATCCAAATGAAGATTCCTGCCAGACAAAAGGTGCCAACAACAGAAAACTCTTCCTGCCCGAGAAGTTCCCAGGCTGCCCTAACAACTGCATCTCAAAGCCAAAGCTTCCAGACTGTTTTTCCTGAGAGAAAAGACCTGCTGTTCCCTTTTTTCAACCCTGCTCTGCAATGACCAGTCCCACCTCCTGGAAAATTCAATGCAAATGAAGATTCCTGCCAGACAAAAGGTGCCACCACAGAAAGCTCTTTGCTGCCCAAGAAGTGCCCAGGGTGCCCCAACAACTGCACCTCCAAGCCAAAGATTCCAGACTGTTTTTCCTGGTGGAAAGAGCTGCCATTCCCTTTTTTCAGCCCTGCACTGCAATGGCCGGTCCCACGTCTTTAAAACTTTACTCCAAATGAATATTCCTGCCAGAGAAAAGTTGCCACCAGAGAAAGGTCTTGCTGCCCAAAAAGTACTAAGGTTACCCCAAAACTGCACGTGACGGCAAAGGATCCAGACTATTTTTCCTGGTGGAAAGGGCTGCTGTTCCCTTTTTTCAGCCCTGCGCTGCAATGGCCAGTCCCACCTCCTGAAAAATAGAATCCAAATGAAGATTCCTGCCAGACAAAAGGTGCGACCACGGAAAGGTCTTTGCTGCCCAAGAAGTGCCAGGGCTGCCCCAACAACTGCACGTGAAGCCAAAGCTTCAGACTTCTTTTCCTTAGGGAAAGGGCTGCTTTTCCCTTTTTTCAGCCCTCTGCTGCAATGGCCGGTCCCACCTCCTGAGAAATAGAATTCAAATGAAGATTCCTGCCAGACAAAAGGTGCCACCACAGAAAGGTCTTGCTGCCCAAGAAGTACCCAGGCTGCCCCAACAACTGCACCTCAAAGTCAAAGCTTCCAGACTGTTTTCGTGGTGGAAAGAGCTGCTGTTCCCTTTTTTCCGCCCTGCGCTGCAATAGCCGGACCCACCTTTTAAAAATTGAATCCAAATGAAGATTCCTGCCAGACAAAAGGTGCCACCACGGAAAGGTCTTTGCTGCCCAAGAAATGCCAGGGCTGCCCCAACGACTGCACCTGAAGCCAAAGCTTCCAGACTTTTTTTCCTTAGGGAAAGGGCTGCTGTTCCCTTTTTTCAGCCCTCTGCTGCAATGGCCGGTCCCACCTTTTGAAAAATAGAATCCAAAGGAAGATTGCTGCCAGACAAAAGGTAACACCACAGAAATCTCTTGGTGCACAACAAGTGCCCACGCTGCCCTAAGAACTCTACCTGAAACCAAAGGTTCCAGACTGTTTTTCCTGGTGGAAAGAGCTGCTGTTCCCTTTTTTCAGCCCTGCGCTGCAATGGCCGGTCCCACCTCCTGAAAAATTCAATGCAAATGAAGATTCGTGCCAAACAAAAGGTGCCACCACAGAAAGGTCTTGCTGCCCAAGAAGTGCTCAGGCTGCCCCAAAACTGCACGTGAAGCCAAAGGATCCAGACTATTTTTCCTGGTGGAAAGAGCTGCTGTTCCCTTTTTTCTGCCCTGCGCTGCAATGGTCGGTCCCACGTCCTGAAATTTGAATGCAAATGAAGATTCCCGCCAAAGAAAAGGTGCAACCACAGAAAGGTCTTGCTGCCCAAGAAGTGCCCAGGCTGCCCCAACAACTGCACCTCAAAGCCAAAGCTTCCAGACTGTTTTCCTGGTGGAAAGAGCTGCTGTTCCCTTTTTTCCGCCCTGCGCTGCAATAGCCGGACCCACCTTTTGAAAAATAGAATCCAAATGAAGATTGCTGCCAGACAAAAGGTGCCACCACAGAAAGCTCTTTGCTGCCCAAGAAGTGTCCAGGGTGCCCCACCAACTGCACCTCAAAGCCAAAGCTTCCAGACTTTTTTTCCTTAGGGAAAGGGCTGCTGTTCCCTTTTTTCAGCCCTCTGCTGCAATGGTCAATCCCACCTCCTGAGAAATAGAATCCAAATGAAGATTGCTGCCAGACAAAAGCACCACCACAGAAAGGTCTTTGCTGCCCAAGAAGTGCCCAGGCTTTCCCACACACTGCACCTCAAAGGCAAAGCTTCCAGACTTTTTTCCTGGTGGAAAGAGCTGCTGTTCCCATTTTTCAGCCCTGCGCTGCAATGGCCGGTCCCACCTCCTGAAAAATTCAATGCAAATGAAGATTCGTGCCAAACAAAAGGTGCCACCACAGAAAGCTCTTTCCTGCCCAAGAAGTGCCCAGGCTACCCCAACACTACACCTCCAAGTCAAAGCTTCCAGACTTTTTTTCCTTAGGGAAAGAGCTGCTCTTCCCTTTTTTCAGCCCTGTGCTGCAATGGTCGGTCCCACCTCCTGAAAAATTGAATACAAATGAAGATTCCTGCCAGACAAAAGGTGCCACCACAGAAAACTCTTCCTGCCCGAGAAGTTCCCAGGCTGCCCTAACAACTGCATCTCAAAGCCAAAGCTTCCAGACTGTTTTTCCTTAGGGAAAGAGCTGCTGTTCCCTTTTTTCAACCCTGCTCTGCAATGACCAATCCCACCTCCTGGAAAATTCAATCCAAAGGAAGATTCCTGCCAGACAAAAGGTGCCACGACGGAAAGGTCTTTGCTGCCCAAGAATTGCCCAGGCTGCCCCAACAACTCTACCTGAAGCCAAAGCTTCCAGACTTTTTTTCCTGGTGGAAAGAGCTGCTGTTCCATTTTTTCAGCCCTGCGCTGCAATGGCCGGTTCCGCCTCCTGAAAAATTGAATCCAAATAAGATTGCTGCCAGACAAAAGTACCACCACAGAAAGGTCTTGCTGCCCAAGAAGTGCCCAGGCTACCCCAACAACTACACCTCCAAGTCAAAGCTTCCAGACTTTTTTCCTTAGGGAAAGAGCTGTTCTTCCCTTTTTTCAGCCCTCTTCTGCAATGACTGGTCCCACCTCCTGAGAAATAGAATCCAAATGAAGATTGCTGCCAGACAAAAGGTAACACCACAGAAATCTCTTGGTGCACAACAAGTGCCCACGCTGCCCTAAGAACTACACCTGAAGCCAAAGGTTCCAGACTGTTTTTCTGGTGGAAAGAGCTGCTGTTCCCTTTTTTCCGCCCTACGCTGCAATAACCGGACCCACCTTTTGAAAAATAGAATCCAAATGAAGATTGCTGCCAGACAAAAGGTGCCACCACAGAAAGCTCTTTGCTGCCCAAGAAGTGCCCAGGGTGCCCCACCAACTGCACCTCAAAGCCAAAGCTTCCAGACTGTTTTTCCTGGTGGAAAGAACTGCTGTTCCCTTTTTTCAGCCCTGCGCTGCAATGACCAGTCCCAACTCCTGGAAAATTCAAGCCAAAGGAAGATTCCTGCCAGACAAAAGGTGCCACCACGGAAAGGTCTTTGCTGCCCAAGAAGTGTCCAGGCTGCCCCACCAACTGCACCTCAAAGCCAAAGCTTCCAGACTTTTTTTCCTTAGGGAAAGGGCTGTAGTTCCCTGTTTTCAGCCCTCTGCTGCAATGGTCGATCTCACCTCCTGAGAAATAGAATCCAAATGAAGATTGCTGCCAGACAAAAGGTGCCACCACAGAAAGGTCTTGCTGCCCAAGAAGTGCTTAGGCTGCCCCAACAACTCTACCTGAAGCCAAAGCTTCCAGACTTTTTTTCCTGGTGGAAAGAGCTGTTGTTCCATTTTTTCAGCCCTGCGCTGCAATGGCCGGTTCCGTCTCCTGAAAAATTGAATCCAAATAAGATTGCTGCCAGACAAAAGTACCACCACAGAAAGGTCTTGCTGCCCAAGAAGTGCCCAGGCTACCCCAACAACTACACCTCCAAGTGAAAGCTTCCAGACTTTTTTTCCTTAGGGAAAGAGTTGCTCTTCCCTTTTTTCAGCCCTCTTCTGCAATGGCCGGTCTCACCTCCTGAGAAATAGAATTCAGATGAAGATTCCTGCCAGACAAAAGGTGCCACCACAGAAATCTCTTGGTGCACAAGCAGTGCCCACGCTGTCCCAAGAACTACACCTGAAGCCAAAGGTTTCAGACAGATTTTCCTCGTGGAAAGAGCTGCTCTTCCCTTTTTTCAGCCCTGCGCTGCAATGGTCGGTCCCACGTCCTGAAATTTGAATGCAAATGAAGATTCCTGCCAGAGAAAAGGTGCAACCACAGAAAGGTCTTGCTGCCCAACAAGTGCTTAGGCTGCCCCAACAACTCTACCTGAAGCCAAAGGTTCCAGACTTTTTTTCCTGGTGGAAAGAGCTGCTGTTCCCTTTTTTCAGTCCTCTGCTGCAATGGCCGGTTCCGCCTCCTGAAAAATTGAATCCAAATATGATTGCTACCAGACAAAAGTACCACCACAGAAAGGTCTTGCTGCCCAAGAAGTGCCCAGGCTACCCCAACAACTACACCTCCAAGTCAAAGCTTCCAGACTTTTTTTCCTTAGGGAAAGAGCTGCTCTTCCCTTTTTTCAGCCCTGTGCTGCAATGGTCGGTACCACCTCCTGAAAAATTGAATCCAAATGAAGATTCCTGCCAGACAAAAGGTGCCAACAACAGAAAACTCTTCCTGCCCGAGAAGTTCCCCGGCTGTCCTAACAACTGCATCTCAAAACCAAAGCTTCCAGACTGTTTTTCCTGAGAGAAAAGACCTGCTGTTCCCTTTTTTCAACCCTGCTCTGCAATGACCAGTCCCACCTCCTGGAAAATTCAATGCAAATGAAGATTCCTGCCAGACAAAAGGTGCCACCACAGAAAGCTCTTTGCTGCCCAAGAAGTGCCCAGGGTGCCCCAACAACTGCACCTCCAAGCCAAAACTTCCAGACTGTTTTTCCTGGTGGAAAGAGCTGCTGTTCCCTTTTTTCAGCCCTGCGCTGCAATGGCCGGTCCCACGTCTTTAAAACTTTACTCCAAATGAAGATTCCTGCCAGAGAAAAGTTGCCACCAGAGAAAGGTCTTGCTGCCCAAGAAGTGCTCAGGCTGCCCCAAAACTGCACGTGACGCCAAAGGATCCAGACTATTTTTCCTGGTGGAAAGGGCTGCTGTTCCCTTTTTTCAGCCCTGCGCTGCAATGGCCAGTCCCACCTCCTGAAAAATAGAATCCAAATGAAGATTCCTGCCAGACAAAAGGTGCCACCACGGAAAGGTCTTTTCTGCCCAAGAAGTGCCCAGGCTACCCCAACAACTACACCTCCAAGTCAAAGCTTCCAGACTTTTTTTCCTTAGGGAAAGAGCTGCTTTTCCCTTTTTTCAGCCCTCTTCTGCAATGACTGGTCCCACCTCCTGAGAAATAGAATTCAGATGAAGATTCCTGCCAGACAAAAGGTGCCACCACAGAAATCTCTTGGTGCACAAGCAGTGCCCACGCTGCCCCAAGAACTACACCTGAAGCCAAAGGTTCCAGACTGATTTTCCTGGTGGAAAGAGCTGCTGTTCCCTTTTTTCTGCCCTGCGCTGCAATGGTCGGTCCCACGTCCTGAAATTTGAATGCAAATGAAGATTTCTGCCAGAGAAAAGGTGCAACCACAGAAAGGTCTTGCTGCCCAAGAAGTGCCCTGGCTGCCCCAACAACTGCACCTCAAAGCCAAAGCTTCCAGACTGTTTTCCTGGTGGAAAGAGCTGCTGTTCCCTTTTTTCCGCCCTGCGCTGCAATAGCCGGACCCACCTTTTGAAAAATAGAATCCAAATGAAGATTGCTGCCAGACAAAAGGTGCCACCACAGAAAGCTCTTTGCTGCCCAAGAAGTGTCCAGGGTGCCCCACCAACTGCACCTCAAAGCCAAAGCTTCCAGACTTTTTTTCCTTAGGGAAAGGGCTGCTGTTCCCTTTTTTCAGCCCTCTGCTGCAATGGTCGATCCCACCTCCTGAGAAATAGAATCCAAATGAAGATTGCTGCCAGACAAAAGCACCACCACAGAAAGGTCTTTGCTGCCCAAGAAGTGCCCAGGCTTCCCCACCAACTGCACCTCAAAGCCAAAGCTTCCAGACTTTTTTCCTGGTGGAAAGAGCTGCTGTTCCCTTTTTTCAGCCCTGCGCTGCAATGGCCGGTCCCACCTCCTGAAAAATTCAATGCAAATGAAGATTCGTGCCAAACAAAAGGTGCCACCACAGAAAGCTCTTTCCTGCCCAAGAAGTGCCCAGGCTACCCCAACACTACACCTCCAAGTCAAAGCTTCCAGACTTTTTTTCCTTAGGGAAAGAGCTGCTCTTCCCTTTTTTCAGCCCTGTGCGGCAATGGCCGGTTCCACCTCCTGAAACATTGAATCCAAATGAGGATTCCTGCCAGACAAAAGGTGCCACCACAGAAAACTCTTCCTGCCCGAGAAGTTCCCAGGCTGCCCTAACAACTGCATCTCAAAGCCAAAGCTTCCAGACTGTTTTTCCTTAGGGAAAGAGCTGCTGTTCCCTTTTTTCAACCCTGCTCTGCAATGACCAGTCCCACCTCCTGGAAAATTCAATCCAAAGGAAGATTCCTGCCAGACAAAAGGTGCCACGACGGAAAGGTCTTTGCTGCCCAAGAAGTGCCCAGGCTGCCCCAACAACTCTACCTGAAGCCAAAGCTTCCAGACTTTTTTTCCTGGTGGAAAGAGCTGCTGTTCCATTTTTTCAGCCCTGCGCTGCAATGGCCCGTTCCGCCTCCTGAAAAATTGAATCCAAATAAGATTGCTGCCAGACAAAAGTACCACCACAGAAAGGTCTTGCTGACCAAGAAGTGCCCAGGCTACCCCAACAACTACACCTCCAAGTCAAAGCTCCCAGACTTTTTTTCCTTAGGGAAAGAGCTGCTCTTCCCTTTTTTCAGCCCTCTTCTGCAATGACTGGTCCCACCTCCTGAGAAATAGAATTCAAATGAAGATTCCTGCCAGACAAAAGGTGCCCCCACAGAAAGGTCTTGCTGCCCAACAAGTGCTTAGGCTGCCCCAACAACTGCACCTCAAAGCCAAAGCTTCCAGACTGTTTTCCTGGTGGAAAGAGCTGCTGTTCCCTTTTTTCCGCCCTGCGCTGCAATAGCCGGACCCACCTTTTGAAAAATAGAATCCAAATGAAGATTCCTGCCAGAGAAAAGGTGCCACCACAGAAAGCTCTTTGCTGCCCAAGAAGTGTCCAGGGTGCCCCACCAACTGCACCTCAAAGCCAAAGCTTCCAGACTTTTTTTCCTTAGGGAAAGGGCTGCTGTTCCCTTTTTTCAGCCCTCTGCTGCAATGGTCGATCCCACCTCCTGAGAAATAGAATCCAAATGAAGATTGCTGCCAGACAAAAGGTGCCACCACAGAAAGTTCTTGCTGCCCAACAAGTGCTTAGGCTGCCCCAAGAACTACACCTGAAGCCAAAGGTTCCAGACTTTTTTTCCTGGTGGAAAGAGCTGCTGTTCCCTTTTTTCAGCCCTGCGCTGCAATGGCCGGTTCCGCCTCCTGAAAAATTGAATCCAAATATGATTGCTACCAGACAAAAGTACCACCACAGAAAGGTCTTGCTGCCCAAGAAGTGCCCAGGCTACCCCAACAACTACACCTCCAAGTCAAAGCTTCCAGACTTTTTTTCCTTAGGGAAAGAGCTGCTCTTCCCTTTTTTCAGCCCTGTGCTGCAATGGCCAGTCCCACCTCCTGAAAAATTGAATCCAAATGAAGATTCCTGCCAGACAAAAGGAGCCACCACAGAAAACTCTTCCTGCCCGAGAAGTTCCCAGGCTGCCCTAACAACTGCATCTCAAAGCCAAAGCTTCCAGACTGTTTTTCCTGAGAGAAAAGACCTGCTCTTCCCTTTTTTCAACCCTGCTCTGCAATGACCAGTCCCACCTCCTGGAAAATTCAATGCAAATGAAGATTCCTGCCAGACAAAAGGTGCCACCACAGAAAGCTCTTTGCTGCCCAAGAAGTGCCCAGGGTGCCCCAACAACTGCACCTCCAAGCCAAAGCTTCCAGACTGTTTTTCCTGGTGGAAACAGCTGTTGTTCCCTTTTTTCAGCGTTGCTCTGCAATGGCCGGTCCCACGTCTTTAAAACTTTACTCCAAATGAAGATTCCTGCCAGAGAAAAGTTGCCACCAGAGAAAGGTCTTGCTGCCCAAGAAGTGCTCAGGGTGCCCCAAAACTGCACGTGACGCCAAAGGATCCAGACTATTTTTCCTGGTGGAAAGGGCTGCTGTTCCCTTTTTTCAGCCCTGCGCTGCAATGGCCGGTCCCACCTCCTGAAAAATAGAATCCAAATGAAGATTCTTGCCAGACAAAAGGTGCCACCACGGAAAGGTCTTTTCTGCCCAAGAAGTGCCCAGGCTGCCCCAACAACTGCATGTGATGCCATAGCTTCAGACTTTTTTTCCTTAGGGAAAGGGCTGCTGTTCCCTTTTTTCAGCCCTCTGCTGCAATGGTCGGTCCCACCTCCTGAGAAATAGAATTCAAATGAAGATTCCTGCCAGACAAAAGGTGCCACCACAGAAAGGTCTTGCTGCCCAACAAGTGCTTAGGCTGCCCCAAGAACTACACCTGAAGGCAAAGGTTCCAGACTGATTTTCCTGGTGGAAAGAGCTGCTGTTCCCTTTTTTCTGCCCTGCGCTGCAATGGTCGGTCCCACGTCCTGAAATTTGAATGCAAATGAAGATTCCCGACAGAGAAAAGGTGCAACCACAGAAAGGTCTTGCTGCCCAAGAAGTGCCCAGGCTGCCCCAACAACTGCACCTCAAAGCCAAAGCTTCCAGACTGTTTTCCTGGTGGAAAGAGCTGCTGTTCCCTTTTTTCCACCCTGCGCTGCAATAGCCGGACCCACCTTTTGAAAAATAGAATCCAAATGAAGATTCCTGCCAGACAAAAGGTGCCACCACAGAAAGCTCTTTGCTGCCCAAGAAGTGTCCAGGCTGCCCCACCAACTGCACCTCAAAGCCAAAGCTTCCAGACTTTTTTTCCTTAGGGAAAGGGCTGCTGTTCCCTTTTTTCAGCCCTCTACTGCAATGGTCGATCCCACCTCCTGAGAAATAGAATCCAAATGAAGATTGTTGCCAGACAAAAGCACCACCACAGAAAGGTCTTTACTGCCCAAGAAGTGCCCAGGCTTCCCCACCAACTGCACCTCAAAGCCAAAGCTTCCAGACTTTTTTCCTGGTGGAAAGAGCTGCTGTTCCCTTTTTTCAGCCCTGCGCTGCAATGGCCGGTCCCACCTCCTGAAAAATTCAATGCAAATGAAGATTCGTGCCAAACAAAAGGTGCCACCACAGAAAGCTCTTTCCTGCCCAAGAAGTGCCCAGGCTACCCCAACAATACACCTCCAAGTCAAAGCTTCCAGACTTTTTTTCCTTAGGGAAAGAGCTGCTCTTCCCTTTTTTCAGCCCTGTGCGGCAATGGCCGGTTCCACCTCCTGAAACATTGAATCCAAATGAAGATTCCTGCCAGACAAAAGGTGCCACCACAGAAAACTCTTCCTGCCCGAGAAGTTCCCAGGCTGCCCTAACAACTGCATCTCAAAGCCAAAGCTTCCAGACTGTTTTTCCTGAGAGAAAAGACCTGCTGTTCCCTTTTTTCAACCCTGCTCTGCAATGACCAGTCCCACCTCCCGGAAAATTCAATCCAAAGGAAGATTCCTGTCAGACAAAAGGTACCACCACAGAAAGCTCTTTACTGCCCAAGAAGTGCCCAGGCTGCCCCAACAACTGCACGTGATGCCCAAGGTTCCAGACTTTTTTTCCTGGTGGAAAGAGCTGCTGTTCCATTTTTTCAGCCCTGCGCTGCAATGGCCGGTTCCACCTCCTGAAAAATTGAATCCAAATAAGATTGCTGCCAGACAAATGTACCACCACAGAAAGGTTTTGCTGCCCAAGAAGTGCCCAGGCTACCCCAACAACTACACCTCCAAGTCAAAGCTTCCAGACTTTTTTTCCTTAGGGAAAGGGCTGCTGTTCCCTTTTTTCAGCCCTCTGCTGCAATGGCCGGTCCCACCTTTTGAAAAATAGAATCCAAATGAAGATTGCTGCCAGACAAAAGGTAACACCACAGAAATCTCTTGGTGCACAACAAGTGCCCACGCTGCCCTAAGAACTACACCTGAAGCCAAAGGTTCCAGACTGTTTTTCTGGTGGAAAGAGCTGCTGTTCCCTTTTTTCCGCCCTGCACTGCAATAGCCGGACCCACCTTTTGAAAAATAGAATCCAAATGAAGATTGCTGCCAGACAAAAGGTGCCACCACAGAAAGCTCTTTGCTGCCCAAGAAGTGCCCAGGGTGCCCCACCAACTGCACCTCAAAGCCAAAGCTTCCAGACTGTTTTTCCTGGTGGAAAGAACTGCTGTTCCCTTTTTTCAGCCCTGCGCTGCAATGACCAGTCCCACCTCCTGGAAAATTCAATCCAAAGGAAGATTCCTGCCAGACAAAAGGTACCACTACGGAAAGGTCTTTGCTGCCCAAGAAGTGTCCAGGCTGCCCCACCAACTGCACCTCAAAGCCAAAGCTTCCAGACTTTTTTTCCTTAGGGAAAGGGCTGCTGTTCCCTTTTTTCAGCCCTCTGCTGCAATGGTCGATCTCACCTCCTGAGAAATAGAATCCAAATGAAGATTGCTGCCAGACAAAAGGTGTCACCACAGAAAGGTCTTGCTGCCTAACAAGTGCTTAGGCTGCACCAACAACTCTACCTGAAGCCAAAGCTTCCAGACATTTTTTCCTGGTGGAAAGAGCTGCTGTTCCATTTTTTCAGCCCTGCGCTGCAATGGCCGGTTGCGTCTCCTGAAAAATTGAATCCAAATAAGATTGCTGCCAGACAAAAGTACCACCACAGAAAGGTCTTGCTGCCCAAGAAGTGCCCAGGCTGCCCCAACAACTGCACCTCAAAGTCAAAGCTTCCAGACTGTTTTTGTGGTGGAAAGAGCTGCTGTTCCCTTTTTTCAACCCTTCGCTGCAATAGCCGGACCCACCTTTTGAAAAATCGAATCCAAATGAAGATTCCTGCCAGACAAAAGGTGCCACCACGGAAAGGTCTTTGCTGCCCAAGAAATGCCAGGGCTGCCCCAACGACTGCACGTGATGCCATAGCTTCAGACTTTTTTTCCTTAGGGAAAGGGCTGCTGTTCCCTTTTTTCAGCCCTCTGCTGCAATGGCCGGTCCCACCTCCTGAGAAATAGAATTCAAATGAAGATTGCTGCCAGACAAAAGGTGCCACCACAGAAAGGTCTTGGTGCCCAACAAGTGCCCACGCTGCCCCAAGAACTACACCTGAAGGCAAAGGTTCCAGACTGATTTTCCTGGTGGAAAGAGCTGCTGTTCCCTTTTTTCTGCCCTGCGCTGCAATGGTCGGTCCCACGTCCTGAAATTTGAATGCAAATGAAGATTCCCGCCAGAGAAAAGGTGCAACCACAGAAAGGTCTTGCTGCCCAAGAAGTGCCCAGGCTGCCCCAACAACTGCACCTCAAAGCCAAAGCCTCCAGACTGCTTTTCCTGGTGGAAAGAACTGCTGTTCCCTTTTTTCTACCCTGCTCTGCAATAGCCGGACCCACCTTTTGAAAAATAGAATCCAAATGAAGATTGCTGCCAGACAAAACGTGCCACCACAGAAAGCTCTTTGCTGCCCAAAAAGTGTCCAGGGTGCCCCACCAACTGCACCTCAAAGCCAAAGCTTCCAGAATTTTTTCCTTAGGGAAAGGGCTGCTGTTCTCTTTTTTCAGCCCTCTGCTGCAATGGTCGATCCCACCTCCTGAGAAATAGAATCCAAATGAAGATTGCTGCCAGACAAAAGGTGCCACCACAGAAAGGTCTTGCTGCCCAACAAGTGCTTAGGCTGCCCCAACAACTCTACCTGAAGCCAAAGGTTCCAGACTTTTTTTCCTGGTGGAAAGAGCTGCTGTTCCCTTTTTTCAGCCCTGCGCTGCAATGGCCGGTTCCGCCTCCTGAAAAATTGAATCCAAATATGATTGCTACCAGACAAAAGTACCACCACAGAAAGGTCTTGCTGCCCAAGAAGTGCCCAGGCTACCCCAACAACTACACCTCCAAGTCAAAGCTTCCAGACTTTTTTTCCTTAGGGAAAGAGCTGCTCTTCCCTTTTTTCAGCCCTGTGCTGCAATGGCCAGTCCCACCTCCTGAAAAATTGAATCCAAATGAAGATTCCTGCCAGACAAAAGGTGCCAACAACAGAAAACTCTTCCTGCCCGAGAAGTTCCCAGGCTGCCCTAACAACTGCATCTCAAAGTCAAAGCTTCCAGACTGTTTTTCCTGAGAGAAAAGACCTGCTGTTCCCTTTTTTCAACCCTGCTCTGCAATGACCAGTCCCACCTCCCGGAAAATTCAATCCAAAGGAAGATTCCTGTCAGACAAAAGGTACCACCACAGAAAGCTCTTTACTGCCCAAGAAGTGCCCAGGCTGCCCCAACAACTGCACGTGATGCCCAAGGTTCCAGACTTTTTTTCCTGGTGGAAAGAGCTGCTGTTCCATTTTTTCAGCCCTGCGCTGCAATGGCCGGTTCCACCTCCTGAAAAATTGAATCCAAATAAGATTGCTGCCAGACAAATGTACCACCACAGAAAGGTTTTGCTGCCCAAGAAGTGCCCAGGCTACCCCAACAACTACACCTCCAAGTCAAAGCTTCCAGACTTTTTTTCCTTAGGGAAAGGGCTGCTGTTCCCTTTTTTCAGCCCTCTGCTGCAATGGCCGGTCCCACCTTTTGAAAAATAGAATCCAAATGAAGATTGCTGCCAGACAAAAGGTAACACCACAGAAATCTCTTGGTGCACAACAAGTGCCCACGCTGCCCTAAGAACTACACCTGAAGCCAAAGGTTCCAGACTGTTTTTCTGGTGGAAAGAGCTGCTGTTCCCTTTTTTCCGCCCTGCACTGCAATAGCCGGACCCACCTTTTGAAAAATAGAATCCAAATGAAGATTGCTGCCAGACAAAAGGTGCCACCACAGAAAGCTCTTTGCTGCCCAAGAAGTGCCCAGGGTGCCCCACCAACTGCACCTCAAAGCCAAAGCTTCCAGACTGTTTTTCCTGGTGGAAAGAACTGCTGTTCCCTTTTTTCAGCCCTGCGCTGCAATGACCAGTCCCACCTCCTGGAAAATTCAATCCAAAGGAAGATTCCTGCCAGACAAAAGGTACCACTACGGAAAGGTCTTTGCTGCCCAAGAAGTGTCCAGGCTGCCCCACCAACTGCACCTCAAAGCCAAAGCTTCCAGACTTTTTTTCCTTAGGGAAAGGGCTGCTGTTCCCTTTTTTCAGCCCTCTGCTGCAATGGTCGATCTCACCTCCTGAGAAATAGAATCCAAATGAAGATTGCTGCCAGACAAAAGGTGTCACCACAGAAAGGTCTTGCTGCCTAACAAGTGCTTAGGCTGCACCAACAACTCTACCTGAAGCCAAAGCTTCCAGACATTTTTTCCTGGTGGAAAGAGCTGCTGTTCCATTTTTTCAGCCCTGCGCTGCAATGGCCGGTTGCGTCTCCTGAAAAATTGAATCCAAATAAGATTGCTGCCAGACAAAAGTACCACCACAGAAAGGTCTTGCTGCCCAAGAAGTGCCCAGGCTGCCCCAACAACTGCACCTCAAAGTCAAAGCTTCCAGACTGTTTTTGTGGTGGAAAGAGCTGCTGTTCCCTTTTTTCAACCCTTCGCTGCAATAGCCGGACCCACCTTTTGAAAAATCGAATCCAAATGAAGATTCCTGCCAGACAAAAGGTGCCACCACGGAAAGGTCTTTGCTGCCCAAGAAATGCCAGGGCTGCCCCAACGACTGCACGTGATGCCATAGCTTCAGACTTTTTTTCCTTAGGGAAAGGGCTGCTGTTCCCTTTTTTCAGCCCTCTGCTGCAATGGCCGGTCCCACCTCCTGAGAAATAGAATTCAAATGAAGATTGCTGCCAGACAAAAGGTGCCACCACAGAAAGGTCTTGCTGCCCAACAAGTGCTTAGGCTGCCCCAAGAACTACACCTGAAGGCAAAGGTTCCAGACTGATTTTCCTGGTGGAAAGAGCTGCTGTTCCCTTTTTTCTGCCCTGCGCTGCAATGGTCGGTCCCACGTCCTGAAATTTGAATGCAAATGAAGATTCCCGCCAGAGAAAAGGTGCAACCACAGAAAGGTCTTGCTGCCCAAGAAGTGCCCAGGCTGCCCCAACAACTGCACCTCAAAGCCAAAGCTTCCAGACTGCTTTTCCTGGTGGAAAGAACTGCTGTTCCCTTTTTTCTACCCTGCTCTGCAATAGCCGGACCCACCTTTTGAAAAATAGAATCCAAATGAAGATTGCTGCCAGACAAAACGTGCCACCACAGAAAGCTCTTTGCTGCCCAAAAAGTGTCCAGGGTGCCCCACCAACTGCACCTCAAAGCCAAAGCTTCCAGACTTTTTTCCTTAGGGAAAGGGCTGCTGTTCTCTTTTTTCAGCCCTCTGCTGCAATGGTCGATCCCACCTCCTGAGAAATAGAATCCAAATGAAGATTGCTGCCAGACAAAAGGTGCCACCACAGAAAGGTCTTGCTGCCCAACAAGTGCTTAGGCTGCCCCAACAACTCTACCTGAAGCCAAAGGTTCCAGACTTTTTTTCCTGGTGGAAAGAGCTGCTGTTCCCTTTTTTCAGCCCTGCGCTGCAATGGCCGGTTCCGCCTCCTGAAAAATTGAATCCAAATATGATTGCTACCAGACAAAAGTACCACCACAGAAAGGTCTTGCTGCCCAAGAAGTGCCCAGGCTACCCCAACAACTACACCTCCAAGTCAAAGCTTCCAGACTTTTTTTCCTTAGGGAAAGAGCTGCTCTTCCCTTTTTTCAGCCCTCTGCTGCAATGGCCAGTCCCACCTCCTGAAAAATTGAATCCAAATGAAGATTCCTGCCAGACAAAAGGTGCCAACAACAGAAAACTCTTCCTGCCCGAGAAGTTCCCAGGCTGCCCTAACAACTGCATCTCAAAGCCAAAGCTTCCAGACTGTTTTTCCTGAGAGAAAAGACCTGCTGTTCCCTTTTTTCAACCCTGCTCTGCAATGACCAGTCCCACCTCCTGGAAAATTCAATCCAAATGAAGATTCCTGCCAGACAAAAGGTGCCACCACAGAAAGCTCTTTGCTGCCCAAGAAGTGCCCAGGGTGCCCCAACAACTGCACCTCCAAGCCAAAGCTTCCAGACTGTTTTTCCTGGTGGAAAGAGTTGCTGTTCCCTTTTTTCAGCCCTGCGCTGCAATGGCCGGTCCCACGTCTTTAAAACTTTACTCCAAATGAAGATTCCTGCCAGAGAAAAGTTGCCACCATAGAAAGGTCTTGCTGCCCAACAAGTGCTCAGGCTGCCCCAAAACTGCACGTGACGCCAAAGGATCCAGACTATTTTTCCTGGTGGAAAGGGCTGCTGTTCCCTTTTTTCAGCCCTGCGCTGCAATGGCCAGTCCCACCTCCTGAAAAATAGAATCCAAATGAAGATTCCTGCCAGACAAAAGGTGCGACCACGGAAAGGTCTTTGCTGCCCAAGAAGTGCAAGGGCTGCCCCAACAACTGCACGTGAAGCCAAAGCTTCAGACTTCTTTTCCTTAGGGAAAGGGCTGCTTTTCCCTTTTTTCAGCCCTCTGCTGCAATGGCCGGTCCCACCTCCTGAGTAATAGAATTCAAATGAAGATTCCTGCCAGACAAAAGGTGCCACCACAGAAAGGTCTTGGTGCACAACAAGTGCCCACGCTGCCCCAAGAACTACACCTGAAGCCAAAGGTTCCAGGCTGTTTTTCCTGGTGGAAAGAGCTGCTGTTCCCTTTTTTCCGCCCTGCACTGCAATAGCCGGACCCACCTTTTTAAAAATTGAATCCAAATGAAGATTCCTGCCAGACAAAAGGTGCCACCACGGAAAGGTCTTTGCTGCCCAAGAAATGCCAGGGCTGCCCCAACGACTGCACCTGAAGCCAAAGCTTCCAGACTTTTTTTCCTTAGGGAAAGGGCTGCTGTTCCCTTTTTTCAGCCCTCTGCTGCAATAGCCGGTCCCACCTTTTGAAAAATAGAATCCAAATGAAGATTGCTGCCAGACAAAAGGTAACACCACAGAAATCTCTTGGTGCACAACAAGTGCCCACGCTGCCCTAAGAACTACACCTGAAGCCAAAGGTTCCAGACTGTTTTTCCTGGTGGAAAGAACTGCTGTTCCCTTTTTTCCGCCCTGCGCTGCAATAGCCGGACCCACCTTTTGAAAAATAGAATCCAAATGAAGATTCCTGCCAGACAAAAGGTGCCACCACAGAAAGCTCTTTGCTGCCCAAGAAGTGTCCAGGGTGCCCCACCAACTGCACCTCAAAGCCAAAGCTTCCAGACTTTTTTTCCTTAGGGAAAGGGCTGCTGTTCCCTTTTTTCAGCCCTCTGCTGCAATGGTCGATCCCACCTCCTGAGAAATAGAATCCAAATGAAGATTGCTGCCAGACAAAAGTACCACCACAGAAAGGTCTTTGCTGCCCAAGAAGAGTCCAGGCTTCTCCACCAACTGCACCTCAAAGGCAAAGCTTCCAGACTTTTTTCCTGGTGGAAAGAGCTGCTGTTCCCTTTTTTCAGCCCTGCGCTGCAATGCCGGTCCCACCTCCTGAAAAATTCAATGCAAATGAAGATTCGTGCCAAACAAAAGGTGCCACCACAGAAAGGTCTTGCTGCCCAGGAAGTGCCCAGGCTACCCCAACAACTACACCTCCAAGTCAAAGCTTCCAGACTTTTTTTCCTTAGGGAAAGAGCTGCTCTTCCCTTTTTTCAGCCCTGTGCTGCAATGGCTGGTCCCACCTCCTGAAAAATTGAATCCAAATGAAGATTCCTGCCAGACAAAAGGTGCCACCACAGAAAACTCTTCCTGCCCGAGAAGTTCCCAGGCTGCCCCAACAACTGCACCTCAAAGCCAAAGCTTCCAGACTGTTTTCCTGGTGGAAAGAGCTGCTGTTCCCTTTTTCAACCCTGCGCTGCAATAGCCGGACCCACCTTTTGAAAAATTCAATCCAAATGAAGATTCCTGCCAGACAAAAGGTGCCACCACAGAAAGCTCTTTGCTGCCCAAGAAGTGCCCAGGGTGCCCCAACAACTGCACCTCCAAGCCAAAGCTTCCAGACTGTTTTTCCTGGTGAAAAGAGCTACTGTTCCCTTTTTTCAGCCCTGCGCTGCAATGGCCGGTCCCACGTCTTTAAAACTTTACTCCAAATGAAGATTCCTGCCAGAGAAAAGTTGCCACCAGAGAATGGTCTTGCTGCCCAACAAGTGCTCAGGCTGCCCCAAAACTGCACGTGAAGCCAAAGGATCCAGACTGTTTTTCCTGGTGGAAAGGGCTGCTGTTCCCTTTTTTCAGCCATGCGCTGCAATGGCCGGTCCCACCTCCTGAAAAATTCAATGCAAATGAAGATTCGTGCCAAACAAAAGGTGCCACCACAGAAAGGTCTTGCTGCCCAAGAAGTGCCCAGGCTACCCCAACAACTACACCTCCAAGTCAAAGCTTCCAGACTTTTTTTCCTTAGGGAAAGAGCTGCTGTTCCCTTTTTTCAGCCCTGTGCTGCTATGGCCTGTCCCACCTTTTAAAAAATTCAATCCAAATGAAGATTGCTGCCAGACAAAAGGTGCCCTCACAGAAAGCTGCTGGTTGCCCAAGAAGTGCCCAGGCTGCCCCATCAACTGCACCTCTAAACCTAAGTTTCCAGACTGTTTTTCCTGGGGGAAATCACTGTTGTTCCCTTTTTTTAGCCCTGCACTACCATGGCCGGTCCTACCTCCTGAGAAATTGAATCCAAATGAAGATTCCTGCCAGAGAAAAGGTACCACCACAGAAAGATCTTTGTAGCCCAAGAAGTGCCCAGGTTGCCCCACCAACTGTACCTCCAAGCCAAGGTTTCTAGATTGTTTTTCCTGGTGGAAAGAGCTGCTGTTCCCTTTTTTCAACTCTGCTCTGCAATGGCCTGTCCCACCTCCTGAGAAATAGAATCCAAATGAAGATTGCTGCTAGACAAAAGGTGCCACCAGAGAAAGCTGCTGGTTACCCAAGAAGTGCCCAGGCTTCTCCACCAACTGCACCTCAAAGCCAAAACTTCCAGACTTTTTTTCCTGGTGGAAAGAGGTGCTCACCCATTTTTTCAACCCTGTGCTGCAATGGCCGGTTCCACCTCTTGAAAATTAGAACACAAATGAAGATTGCTGCCAGACAAAAGGTGCCACCACAGAAAGGTCTTGCTGCCCAAGAAGCGGCCCAGGCTGCAGCAACAACACCTCCAGGCCAAAGCTGCCAGACTTTTTTCCTGGTGGAAAGAGCTACTGTTCCATTTTTTCAACCCTGCTCTGCAATGGCCAGTCCCACCTTTTGAAAAATAGAATCCAAATGAAGATTTTTGCCAGACAAAAGCTACCACCACAGAAAGGTCTTGCTACCCAAGAAGTGCCCAGGCTGCCCCAAAAACTACACCTCAAAACGAAAGCTTCCAGACTTTTTTTCTTGGTGGAAATGGCTGCTGTTCCCATTTTTCAACCCTGTGCTGCAATGACCTGTACCACCTCCTGAGAAATAGAATCCAAATGAAGATTCCTGCCAGACAAAAGGTTCCGCCACAGAAAGATCTTTGCTGCCCAAGGAGTACCCAGGCTGCCCAAACAACTGCAGCTGAAGCCAAAGGATCCAGACTTTTTTTCCTGGTGGAAAGAGCTGTTGTTGCCTTTTTTAAACCGTGCGCTGCAATGGCCGGACCAACCTTTTGAAAAATAGAATCCAAATGAAGATTGCTGCCAGACAAAAGGTGCCACCACAGAAAACTCTTGCTGTGCAAGAAGTGCCCAGGCTGCACTAACTACATTTGAAGCCAATCCTTCCAGACTGTTTTTCATGGTGGAAAGAGCTGCTGTTCCCTTTTTTCAGCCCTGTGCTGCAATGACCTGTCCAACCTTTTAAAAAATCTACTCCAAATGAAGATTCCTGCCAGACAAAAGGTGCCACCACAGAAAACTCTTGCTGCCCAAGAAGTGCCCAGGCTGCCCCACCGACTGCACCTCCAAGCCACGGTTTCTAGATTTTTTTTTCCCGGTGGAAAGAGCTGCTGTTCCCTTTTTTCAGCCCTGCGCTGCCATGACCGGTCCCACCTCCTGAAAAATTGAATCCAAATGAAGATTGCTGCCAGACAAAAGGTGCCGCCACAGAAAGGTCTTGCTGCCCAACAGGTGCCTGTATTGCCCTAACAACTACACCTGATGCCAAAGCTTCCAGACTTTTTTTCCTGGTGGAAAGAGCTGCTGTTCCCTTTTTTCAGCCCTGCGCTGCAATGGTCGGTCCCACCTTTTGAAAAATAGAATCCAAATGAAGATTCCTGCCAGACAAAAGGTGCCACCACAGAAAACTCTTCCTGCCCAAGAAGTGCCCAGGCTGCCCCAACAACTGCAACTGAAACCAAAGGATCCAGATTGTTTTTCCTGGTGGAAAGAGTTGCTGTTGGCTTTTTTCAGCCCTGCTTTGTAATGGTCTGTCCCATCTCCTGAGAAATAGAATCCAAATGAAGATTCCTGCCAGAGCAAAGGTGCCACATCAGAAAGATCTTTGCTGCCCAAGGAGTACCCAGACTGCCCAAACAACTGCAGTTGAAGTCAAACGATCCAGACATTTTTTCCTGGTGGAAAGAGCTGTTGTTGCCTTTTTTAAACCGTGCGCTGCAATGGCCGGACCAACCTTTTGAAAAATAGAATCCAAATGAAGATTGCTGCCAGACAAAAGGTGCCACCACAGAAAACTCTTGCTGTGCAAGAAGTGCCCAGGCTGCACTAACTACATTTGAAGCCAATCCTTCCAGACTGTTTTTCATGGTGGAAAGAGCTGCTGTTCCCTTTTTTCAGCCCTGTGCTGCAATGACCTGTCCAACCTTTTAAAAAATCTACTCCAAATGAAGATTCCTGCCAGACAAAAGGTGCCACCACAGAAAACTCTTGCTGCCCAAGAAGTGCCCAGGCTGCCCCACCGACTGCACCTCCAAGCCACGGTTTCTAGATTTTTTTTTCCCGGTGGAAAGAGCTGCTGTTCCCTTTTTTCAGCCCTGCGCTGCAATGACCGGTCCCACCTCCTGAAAAATTGAATCCAAATGAAGATTGCTGCCAGACAAAAGGTGCCGCCACAGAAAGGTCTTTCTGCCCAACAGGTGCCTGTATTGCCCTAACAACTACACCTGATGCCAAAGCTTCCAGACTTTTTTTCCTGGTGGAAAGAGCTGCTGTTCCCTTTTTTCAGCCCTGCGCTGCAATGGTCGGTCCCACCTTTTGAAAAATAGAATCCAAATGAAGATTCCTGCCAGACAAAAGGTGCCACCACAGAAAACTCTTCCTGCCCAAGAAGTGCCCAGGCTGCCCCAACAACTGCAACTGAAACCAAAGGATCCAGATTGTTTTTCCTGGTGGAAAGAGTTGCTGTTGGCTTTTTTCAGCCCTGCTTTGTAATGGTCTGTCCCATCTCCTGAGAAATAGAATCCAAATGAAGATTCCTGCCAGAGCAAAGGTGCCACATCAGAAAGATCTTTGCTGCCCAAGGAGTACCCAGACTGCCCAAACAACTGCAGTTGAAGTCAAACGATCCAGACATTTTTTCCTGGTGGAAAGAGCTGTTGTTGCCTTTTTTAAACCGTGCGCTGCAATGGCCGGACCAACCTTTTGAAAAATAGAATCCAAATGAAGATTGCTGCCAGACAAAAGGTGCCACCACAGAAAACTCTTGCTGTGCAAGAAGTGCCCAGGCTGCACTAACTACATTTGAAGCCAATCCTTCCAGACTGTTTTTCATGGTGGAAAGAGCTGCTGTTCCCTTTTTTCAGCCCTGTGCTGCAATGACCTGTCCAACCTTTTAAAAAATCTACTCCAAATGAAGATTCCTGCCAGACAAAAGGTGCCACCACAGAAAACTCTTGCTGCCCAAGAAGTGCCCAGGCTGCCCCACCGACTGCACCTC
Organism: Manacus candei; assembly: GCF_025592945.1. Lineage (NCBI taxonomy): Eukaryota > Metazoa > Chordata > Aves > Passeriformes > Pipridae > Manacus > Manacus candei. The sequence continues at coordinate 130,360 of NW_026138220.1, read as the reverse complement.
CAAGCCACGGTTTCTAGATTTTTTTTTCCCGGTGGAAAGAGCTGCTGTTCCCTTTTTTCAGCCCTGCGCTGCAATGACCGGTCCCACCTCCTGAAAAATTGAATCCAAATGAAGATTGCTGCCAGACAAAAGGTGCCGCCACAGAAAGGTCTTTCTGCCCAACAGGTGCCTGTATTGCCCTAACAACTACACCTGATGCCAAAGCTTCCAGACTTTTTTTCCTGGTGGAAAGAGCTGCTGTTCCCTTTTTTCAGCCCTGCGCTGCAATGGTCGGTCCCACCTTTTGAAAAATAGAATCCAAATGAAGATTCCTGCCAGACAAAAGGTGCCACCACAGAAAACTCTTCCTGCCCAAGAAGTGCCCAGGCTGCCCCAACAACTGCAACTGAAACCAAAGGATCCAGATTGTTTTTCCTGGTGGAAAGAGCTGCTGTTCCCTTTTTTCAGCCCTGCGCTGCCATGGTCTGTCCCACCTCCTGAGAAATTGAATCCAAATGAAGATTCCTGCCAGACAAAAGGTGCCACCACAGAAAGATCTTTGCTGCCCAAGAAGTGCCCAGTTGCCCCACCAACTGCACCTCAAAACCAAAGCTTCCAGACTTTTTTTCCTGGTGGAAAGAGCTGCTCTTCGCTTTTTTCAGCGTTGTGCTGCAATGGCCTGTCCCACCTTTTAAAAAATTGAATCCAAATGAAGATTGTTGCCAGACAAAAGGTGCCACCACAGAAAGCTGCTGGTTGCCCAAGAAGTGCCCAGGCTGCCCCACGAACTGCACCTCAAAGCCAAAGCTTCCAGACTTTTTTTCTTTAGGGAAAGGGCTGCTGTTCCCTTTTTTCAGCCCTGCGCTGCAATGGTCGGTCCCACCTCCTGAAAAATCTACTCCGAATGAAGATTGCTACCAGACAAAAGGTGCCACAGCAGAAAACTCTTGCTACCCTAGATGTGCCTAAGCTGCCTTACCAACTGCAGCAGAAGTGAAAGGATCCAGAGGTTTTTCCTGGTGGAAAGAGCTGCTGTTCCCTTTTTCAGCCTTGTGCTGCAATGACCGGTCCCACCTTTTGAAAAATAGAATCCAAATGAAGATTCCTGCCAGACAAAAGGTGCCACCACAGAAAACTCTTCCTGCCCAAGAAGTGCCCAGGCTGCCCCAACAACTACACCTCAAAGCCAAAGCTTCCAGACTTTTTTTCCTTAGGGAAAGGGCTGCTGTTCCCTTTTTTCAGCCCTGCGCTGCAATGGCCTGTACCACCTCCTGAGAAATAGAATCTAAATGAAGATTGCTGCCAGACAAAAGGTTCCACCACAGAAAGATCTTTGCTGCCCAAGGAGTACCCAGGTTGCCCAAACAACTGCAGCTGAAGCCAAAGGTTCCAGACTTTTTGTCGTGGTGGAAAGAGCTGCTGTTGCCTTTTTTCAGCCCTGCGCTGCAATGGTCGGTCCTACTGTAGCAGTACGTTCGGATACATGTCCGGAATAAAGACAAGTGCCAAAAATACTCAACCACACACAATATCTTTTATTACAGTGAGAATAATAATAATAGTAATAAACTTAGCAAGAGGAATTAAAAACTAAAAAAGGATACAAAGTAACTATCTTATCAGGTGGCATTAAAACAAATACTACCAACAGCATTTAATACAGTATTAACTAGTGAAAAAGGGATACTAGAAAAGGATCTTAACACAATATTATGGATAACACGTTATTGTTTAGTAAAAAGGGAAACTAAAGGAAAAATAGTATAATCATAAAAGGGGAATTAAAGGAACACTAAAACTTCCTATCAAAAAACTGTGCTTACCCACACAGACAGGCCAGGGCTGTCAGGATCTGCAGCAGCTGGTTGGTACCCGTGCTTAGCGGGCGTCCCCGTGGAGCAACACAGTCTCGGTGGTAGGATGAGTATCGCTCAACTCAGCAGCTCCGACACCCCATTTTTATCAGTTCCACATTACACTACATAGGGCCAGTACGCAGTATAAGGTGATGCCTGAATGGCAGCCAAACCCCGCCTGTTCATTGCCTAATGGCAACAGTCTGCGCGTGCCCTACTTGTAGGGCAAGGGGTGAGCGACCCCTGCCCACATAATCTTCCTCCCATCATCATCTTTCTCACCCCTATGGATGACCTCTACCATTGTGTTTCAAGGGTAGATGTATCTATCTTGCAATATGTAGCAAAACCAAGGAAAAACTCAGCTCTGATAAAGGGGATATCAAGCCGACTTGCTAAAAAGCACAATGGACCTTACAAGTTGACTTGCTAAAAAGCACAATGGACCTTACAATTAGCTTCTGCCATAAGTTACATTGTACCATACTCTAGCTGGTTTCACATCCTAATGTGACTTCGTTCTCACGCCTCTATGCTCCATTGATCATCTAATTCAAAAGTATCCCCCTTACACCTACCTCCTGAGAAATAGAATCCAAATGATGATTTCTGCCAGACAAAAGGTGCCACCACAGAAAGATCTTTGCTGCCCAAGAAGTGCCCAGGTTGCCCCAACAATCACAGGTTTAGCCTATTCCAGACACGCAGCGGTGCCCAATAAGCCCCTCTCGGGCTATATACCCGATTCGCTGCCCACCGCTGTCAGAATCTTTTGCTTTTTCTCTTGGGTGTCTGCTTTTGCTGTTACTGTTCTGTTGCGTGTCTGGCAGAATACCCACCGCTGCCTGGTATGTACTCTGCTTATATAGAGCACTGGCCCCACCCACTGGGCAGAGTCAAGAGGTGGAGTCAGTGCTGATTGGTCCACACAGTAACTGCAAGCTATGCCCAAAGCCTGTTCCCTAACCCTAACCTTAAAAGAGAGACTGCAAGCTATGCGCAAACCCTTTTCCCTAACCCTAACCTTAAAAAAGAGACTGCAAACTACTAGGGTTAGGGTTAGGGTAAGGGTTAGGGTTAGGGTTAGGGGTTAGGATTAGCGTTAGGGTTAGGTTTCGGGTTAGGTTTAGGGAGTCAGCGCTGATCGGTTCACACAGTAACTGCAAGCTATGCCCAAAGCCTGTTCCCTAACCCTAACCTTAAAAGAGAGACTGGAAGCTATGTGCAAACTCTGTTCCCTAACCGTAACCCTAAAAAAGAGACTTCAAGCTATGCGCAAACCCTTTTCCCTAACCCTAACCCTAAAAAAGAGACTGCAAACTACTAGGGTTAGGGTTAGGGTTAGGGTTAGGGTTAGGGTTTAGGGTTTAGGGTTACAGTTATGTTTAGGGTTAGGGTTAGGGTTAGGATTAGGGTTAAGGTTAGAGTTTAGGGTTAGGGTTAGTCAGAATCTGTCTCAATGCGCGATCTAACAATCGCAGGTTTAGCCCATTCCAGACACGCAGCCGTGCCCAATAAGCCCCTCTCGGGCTATATACCCGATTCACTGCCCACCGCTGTCAGAATCTTTGTCTTTTTCTCTTGGGTGTCTGCTTTTACTGTTACTGTTCTGTTGCGTGTCTGGCAGAATACCCACCGCTGCCTGGTATGTACTCTGCTTATGTAGAGCACTGGCCCCACCCACTGGGCAGAGTCAAGAGGTGGAGTCCGTGTTGATTGTTCTGCGTCACTGGCTCCACCTGCTGGGCCGAGTCAGCGCTGATTGGTCCACACAGTAACTGCAAGCTATGCCCAAAACCTGTTCCCTAACCCTAACCTTAAAAGAGAGACTGCAAGCTATGCACAAACCCTTTTCTCTAACCCTAACCTTAAAAAAAGAGTCTGCAAGCTATGCGCAAACCCTTTTCCCTAACCCTAATGGTAAAAAAGAGACTGCAAGCTATGTGCAAACCCTATTCCCTTTACCCTAACCCTAAAAAAGCGACTGCAAGCTATGTGCAAAGCCTGTTCCCTAACCCTAATGTATCGGGATGAAGTTGGGATGTTATTTCTTGGTCTGTGTTTGGCCCTAGCCATCTGCAGTTAGTTTATGTTTTGTCCTGCCAAGTCTTCTGATAAAGCAGTGAACTTGGCCTTGGAGGGAGAACTTCTGTGTAAACTGTTTTAATTGGTCTATTGTGATTGGTCAATTGCTCGTCAGCGGCAGTTGGAGGACAAAGTGATGAGGAGGGTGATGAAGGAATCCCCTAACCTCAACTGGAATGACCCTCCCCCAATTCACTGCGCTTGTGCGGGGAATTTCCAAAGCACTCACGCATGCACAGGAGGGGTGCACTTACATAACCAAGGGGGTGGGATTGAGAGCCCTGAGGGGGCGGTGCTGACCACACCTCCCCAGGGCAGGTGCTCTCAAAAAAACTTTATAAAAGCAGAGACGCTTCTTGGGGTGTGCCGGCTCTTCACAATGGACCAAGTTGCTTTCAGCGGGGATGCCTGCTTGAAGTGGGAGCCTGCCAACCCCCATGAACCCGCAGCTGCTGCAGAGAGACTTCATTATTGGTTAGGATGGGTAAGACTGGTTTACAGGTGACACCTGGCTGAGTATGGAGGGGGGGGAAGCCTTCTTCCTAGGGTCTTTTATGCACTGTTTCCTCTGCCCCAATCCTTTTCCCTCAGACACCTGTTTTTTCCTTTTCCCTTGTTTGCCACCTTTTTCTAATAAATAGCTATTTTTGCCAACTAGCAATGGTGTTTGATTTATTCACGTTCCAGAATCTCTCGAACCTGTTTTTTCCCTTGACTTAGTCCCTTCCCTGTGACACCTAACCTTAAAAAAGAGACTGCAAGTTATGCACAAAGCCAGTTCCCTAACCCTAACCTTAAAAAAGACACTGCAAGCTACTAGGGTTAGGGTTAGGGTTAGGGTTAGGGTTAGCGTTAGGGTTAGGGTTAGCGTTAGGGTTAGGGTTAGGTTTTGGGTTAGGGTTAGGGTTAGGGTTAGGGTTAGGCAGAATCTGTCTCAATGCGCGATCTAACAATCGTGGGTTTAGCCTATTCCAGACACACAGCGGTGCCCAATAAGCCCCTCTTGGGCTATATGCCCGGTTCACTGCCCACCACTGTCAGAATCTTTTGCTTTTTCTCTTGGGTGTCTGCTTTTGCTGCTGCTGTTCTGTTGCATGTCTAGCAGAATACCCACCGCCGTCCCGTATGTACTCTGCTTATATAGAGCACTGGCCCCACCCACTGGGCCGAGTCAACAGGCGGAGTCAGCGCTGATTGTTCCGCGTCTCTGGCTCCGCCTGCTGGGAGGAGTCAGCGCTGATTGGTCCACACAGTAACTGCAAACTATGCCCAAAGCCTGTTCCCTAACCCTAACCTTAAAAGAGAGACTGCAAGCTATGCGCAAACCCTTTTCCCTAACCCTAATGGTAAAAAAGAGACTGCAAGCTATGTGCAAACCCTATTCCCTTTACCCTAACCCTAAGAAAGAGACTGCAAGCTTTGTGCAAACCCTGTTTCCTGACCCTAACCTTAAAAAAGAGACTGCAAGCGACTAGGGTTTGGGTTAGGTTTAGGGTTAGGGTTAGGGGTTAGGGTTAGGGTTAGGGTTAGGTTTTAGGGTTTAGGGTTAGGGTTAGGGTTACGGTTAGACTCAGACGCACTCAGACACACTCAAGCGTGCTCAGACACACTTGAACACGCTCAAACACACTAAGACAGACTCAGACAGTCATACACACTCAAGCACACTCAGACGCACCCGCACACACTCCCACACACTCAGACACACCTGCAAACACTCAGACACCCTCAGACACACAGAGGCACACGCATACACACTCGCACACACACAGACACATTCTCACACACTCAGACACACTCAAACACACGTGCGCACAATCATAAACACACTTGAACACACTCAGACACATAAATACATGCTCAGGCACACGCAGGCATGCACAGAAACACTCACACACACCCAGACACACTCAGACTCACTGGCACTCACGTAGACACACTCATACACGCTCATGCGCACTCAGGCACACTCTCACACACTCAGACACACTCACACACACCCAGACACCCTCAGACATATTCACACACATTCAGACACACACTCACACACTCCGACACACTCAGATACACTCGCACTCACTCCGACACGCTCACACATGCTCAGACGCGCTTAGACGCGCTCAGAAACAGTGGCACACACTCAGACACACTCAGTGACGCTCAGATACACGCACACATGCTCAGACACACTCAGACGCAACTGCAAACACTCAGACACACTCAGACACACTTGAAAACACTGAGAAACAATCAGACCCATAAATACATGCTCACGCATACTCAGGCACACACAGAAACACTCACACATGCCCAGACACACTCAGATACACTCGGACACGCTCAGACACGAACACACTCTGACACAATAAGACACGCTCCCACACACTCAGACACACTTGAACACACTCCAACAGACTCAGACACACTCGCACACACTCAGACACACTCACACAGACCCAGATACACTCAGACACACTCAGACACGCTCAGATACACTCAGACACACTCAAACACGCTCACACACAGACACAGTAAGACAGGCTCAGATACACTCGGACATCTCAGAAAAACTCACAAAAAACTGCAAACACTCAGACTCACTCAGACCCATAAATACACACTCAGGCACACTCAGATACACTCACACATGCTCAGACACACCTGCAAACACTGAGAAACAATCAGACCCATAAACACGTGCTCAGGCACACTGAGACACACTCGCACACACTCAGACACACTCGCACACACTAAGACACACTTGAACACACTCAGACACACTTAGACATACGCAGACACACTTGCACACACCCAGACACTTTCGCACACACTCAGATACGCTCCAATACACTCAGACACACTCACACACAGCCAGACACACTTTCACACAGACACACCCAGACACACTCAGACACACTCGCACACACTCCAGCACACTCAGACACATTCGCACGCACTCGTAAACACTTGAACACACTCAGAAACACTCAAACACACTCCCACACACTCAGACACATAAATACATGCTCAGGCATGCTCAGGCACACAGAGAAACCCTTGCACACACCCAGACACACTCAGATACATTCAGAGACGCTCAGATGCAGTTGAACACACTCTGACGCAATCAGACACACACACACACACACACACACACACACACACACACACACACACACACACACTCCGAAACACTCAGACACACTCATACACACTCAAGCACACTCAGATGCACCTGCAAACACTCGGACACACTCAGACACAGACACAATCGCATACACTCAGACACACCTGCAAACACAAACAATCAGACCAATAAATATAGGCTCAGGCACACTCACGCACACTGAGACACCCTCACACACACCCAGACACATTCAGATACACTCCGACACACTCAGGCAAACCCAGACACACTCAGACACACTCGGACACACACACACACACAGAGACACACTCAGACACACTCAGTCATGCTCAGACACACTCAGAAACACTCAGACACACTCGCACATGCTCAGACACAACTGCAAACACACGCACACTCAGACATACTCAAGCACTCTCCCACACACTGAGACACACTCAGATACACTCAGACATGCTCAGACACACTCATGCACACTCAGAAACACTCAGACACACTTGAACACACTCAGACACACTCAGAAACACTCAGACACACATCAGACATTCAGACACATTCGCTCAGACTCAGATACGCTCAGATGTCGCGACGGAAAGCTCTAGACACCTCAATGTGAGAATCCAGGAACTTCGTTTATTGTAGATTGACAGCACCTTAATATACATTCTATAATAGGTTCATGAATATTACAGAAATTAGGCTCATTACTGGTACTCAGTTAGGTGGTGATATCATCTTAACTGCTTTCCATTGTTTACACAGGTGGCTTGTTAAGTGTCTTTGTTTTGGTAATGCCTAGCTCCTGTTTTTCAGCTCAGTTTAGAATACCCAAGGACACTGCCGCTTTCTCACGGCCCTGCTATCTCAGACTTTCTCATGGGCCTAGTGAGACTGCTTATACTTTAGCAGTAGTCTTATACTTTAGCAGCTCATCCATAGCCTTAGCCATGTTCATATGTCCTCGCATTTCTAACCAATCCTCTACAATTCCCCCGTTTTTATTTTGGGCCAACAATGCTTTCTTTGTCGTAGTATTTACACGTCTAGTAATACAAGAAAAGGTAACACGAGCTATTACTAAGATTACAATAACTGTCAATATCCATCGTAGGCCTTCCTTAATATAACTTAGAGCCCATTCAGATATAGAACCAAAGATAGATTGAAGCCATGAGTCTATAGGACTAGTCGCTACTGTCACTTTCTTTGTATGATCTGTTAACCATTGCAGTTGTTTATGTATGGAGTTACTGTGATCTGAAAGATTAAAACAGCACATACCGTCAAAGTCCTTACAGCCATGGCCTTGTGCTAACAACAGAAAATCAATAGCAACTCGATTTTGTAGGACAGCATGACATAAACTACCAACGTCTTGTGCAAGTTCTGCTATTACTCGGGTGGTGACATTTGATTGTTATACAGCCCAGCATGCAAGTTTGCGAATGCCGTGCCTACACCTGGGACAATAGATCCAAAGACAGTAGCTGTTCTACCCCATAACTCTACTTTGTCATCACAATCTGAGGAAAGTTGGTTTAGGCTCCTCTTTTGTTTGCGTGATGAAGCTAGATTAAAAAGCTGTAAAAAGGATGGGGATAACAGCGTAAGTGACCCTATATAGCAGGGCCCTCCAAAGGCACGTACAGGAATGCCAGGCCAAGCTCTGTCACCACAAATAAGAAATACACCTGGTGGTAAGGCACGCGCAGTGTTGTTAACCGAAATACCTGGTGAGGAAAGTTTGACTTCAGCTCCATATGCCCCAAGGCCCTGGTTGTTAGTATTGTTAGTGCCACAATAGTCTCCTACATTTTTATAATTAAACCCTGGGGTACGTGAAGTGACATTAGTCCATCTAGACAAATCGTGGCTTTGATGTGCACTTAACCCAGAATGAAATGTTCCCAGCATAAAGCAAGTTTGAGTCCCATTATCACTTGTATTACGTACAGACAATGATCCCATTAAGTCTAACTCCTGGGGACTCTGGGGTAAAGAGGTATTGAGAGCTTTTATTAGGCACGCAGATGTATTAGAGATAATTATTTCATTCCCACACGATGATGAAACCCAACCAGCAAATAGTAAGTTTAACTTATATACCAAGTTAAAAGGCATACCAAATAAGCAAGTACGAAAAGGATCTGAGGCAGATGCCAAGGACAAGCAAAAGGATGATTGTCCTGTTTGATTTGCCCAGGTGACCATATGTTTTTCCGAGGGTCAATGGTGTGAAGAGCCCCAACATTGGCAATCATACCCGTGAAAAGAAGAAAACCTATTACATAGCCGTACAATGAAATAGACAGAAATCCCAACATCTTTGCTATACTAATACACAAAAAACAGTAAATCAAGTCCGGGCACGTAAGTCTTGCAGTTCCTTTGTGTACAGTTACTCAGTTAATTCAGATGCTGTTCCAGTGTCTCCCTCTTCAGCAGGTGCAGGGGAATCAGGTGTTGAAGAGGCTGGAGGTGGTGGTGTAAGGTCAGGTGAGGCTGCAGGCACCGCAGGTGTCTCTCCTCCTCATTCTCGAGGGCTCTCAATCGCTGGGTTGACCCAACGACTGGGAACCCACAGGGTACCTGTAGAAGTAGACACACAGAAGTAGCCTCAGCCTATAAAGATGACTTCTGCTGGACCTTCCCACATCCCAGTTTTAGGATTCCGATAATGAACCTTCATGGGTGGTCCTTTTGACACCTGTTCTTTCTGATTATGTTTGACGATAGGAGGTACTGAATCATCTCCGAAAATACACAAATGGTTAAGGACAAAAAGAGTTTTGCTAACTCTCTCTCGGGCATCCCTGATGTCTTTGTATTTCTGAAGGTAGCTTTTAATTGTTCCATTCATTCGCTCTACTATAGCTTGTCCAGTAGGCGAATGAGCTATGCCCGTAACATGCTTTATGTCCCACTGCTGCAAGAATTGTCCCAGAATCCTGCTAACATAGGCAGGTCCGTTATCTATTTTTAACGTTTTAGGGACTCCCATGACAGCAAAGCAATCTGTCAGATGACGCTTCACATCTTGGACCTTTTCTCCTGGCTGCAGCGTAGCCCATACGAAGTGACTGTAGGTGTCAATTGACACATGCATGTATTTCAATCGACCAAAAGCAGGAATGTGTGACATCCATTTGCCACAACTCATTAGCTTTTAGTCCTTTGGGATTAACTCCCACTCCGAGGCCTACTCCTTTATTTTGCTGACTGCAAATAGGGCATGCTTTCACTATTGCTCTGGCATCTTCAATTGACAGTCCATATGAGTGACTGAGACCTTTTGCATTTTGATGATATACAGCATGAGCCTCACGTGCTCTCAGGAAAGGAGATATAGGAGCTTCTGTCACTGTTGACACTAGACGATCTGCTCTAGCATTTCCTTCTCCCAGCCCTATATTCCATTGATGACTCCTGATATGCAACACAGAATATCTGGCTGACCGGTAAGCAATTGCTTTGTGAAGCTGCTGTAGTAGTTGCATGAGTCTGGCATTCTTAACTTCTCTAATGCTGGCATCTTCGATTCGATTAGCCACTCCTGCAACATACATCGAGTCTGTAACCACATTAAGTGTTTGATCTAGCCAGTGAGATAATGCCCACACAACAGCTGCAAGCTCTAATGTTTGTAAAGAGTCCTTTAAGTGAGCGCTTAAGAAGTGTTGATGCCATCGCCCTTCGTGCCTCCAGGTGGCTACGGCACGCTGCGATCTTTTTCCAGCATCAGTGAATACGGTGACTGCATTCTGAAGTGGTGTTGCAGATCGCTTTGGAACTTGCAGCCACGCCTGGTTAGCCATCCAGGCTAGCGTCGGTGACTGCAAAGGACGGATGTTAATGATGGCATCTGACATGAGTAGTGCTCCTTGCAGCTCAGGAGAATGGACTAAATACCAATCCAAGTCCTCCTGTCTTATCGGCACTTGTATCTCATGTGGTTCTGACCCGGTCGCTTGCACAATCCGGTTTCTACCTTTTTTAATGAGCTCTGATAAAGTCCGAATCCTTTCCTGGACTGTTCTGCGTGGTTGCAAAGACGTTGTCAGCCATTCTAACACAATTTGTTGCCCTTTAGTTGATGTTGCAAGCCGCTTTTGATTGTCCCCCGTTTTTATTTTTTGCTGCATGAGGGCTTCCATAAAATGCTTTTCTCCTGCCAAGATAGTAAGATTGACAGGTACACCCTCTATCCGTCGGTGTGTGACATGATCAGCAATACTGGCCGTAATCCGATGTAAGAGGTTTCGTTGTTCCGGGGTGACAGTTACTGCTGTTGAAGGGTCTGTACCCTTTAATAGCGGCCTGAGGGGTTCTAGCCACTCATTAGGTATTCCCACTACTGGACGCAGCCACTGTAAGTCTCCTAAGAGTCTCTGAGCATCGTGCAAGGTGGCAATCTCTATATTGATAGACAATTTCTGAGGTCGAACGACAGAGTCTGTGATTTGCCAGCCTAAATAATGCCAGGGACTGGATTCTTGAATTTTCTCAGTGGCTATGACTAAGCCTTGCTGCTGCAACTGATTAACCAGCTGCTGTTTTTGATCTTTTGTAAACTTAGTCGGCTGGGCGAACAATAAATCATCTACGTAGTGGTAAATTACTGTCGAGGGCCATGATTTTCTGATTGGCTGTAATGCAGCGTCCACATAAAGCTGACAAAGAGTGGGAGAATTCTTCGCTCCCTGAGGCAACACAGTCCACTCATAACGTTGCGCTGGTCCTTCCTTGTTTATAGCAGGAACAGTGAATGCAAAACGCTGACGATCCTGCTCATGTAATGCGATAGTGAAGAAGCAGTCCTTAAGATCGATTATTAACAGGAACCAATTTTGTGGGATCATAGCTGGATTTGGCAGTCCTGGTTGTAATGCCCCCATCGTATGCATCTGGGCATTTACTGCACGTAAATCATGTAACAGCCTGTATTTCCCAGATTTCTTCCTGATCACAAAAATAGGAGTATTCCACGGGCTAGTTGACAAATGCAAATGCCCCTGTTGTAATTGCTCTGACACCAACGCATGTGCCTGTAAAAGACTTTCCCTTTTTAAGGGCCATTGCTCTACCCACACCGGCTTTTCTGTCTTCCATTGGAGCGGGATCGGGAAAGTCCAGGCAATGGCCGTCATGCTAAAGGGGATCTTGGTTCGTTGGTCAGAACCATTCCCATCTGAGCGAGAATGTCTCTCCCTATTAATGCTTGTACTCCATTGGGTAGGGGGAGAACAGACACCGTACAGTTCACAGTCATTTCATCCAACGTGATAGTTATCGGAGGGGACCTTTTCGCCAGAGTCAGACCACCCACTCCTGCAACTGTTGCTCCTGAGTTTACCAAGGGCCACGATGTGGGCCACTTGCGAGCTGCAACAATGCTGACGTCAACTCCCGTATCCAAAAGAGCAATTAAATGTGCAGTTTGTGAGTTCCATTGGAGCTGGATAGCTTTTCGTGGTCGTCTGGCCAAATCTATTGTTAGCAGAGCCGATGCACCAGTAGATCCGAAACCCTGATCTCCTCGTTCGGGCTTATCCGATGGTCCAGGAGCGATCTGAGGGAGCGGTATCAGTTATGTGATACAAGATCTGGCCGGTATATGCAAAGGTGGAAATAGTGTATTTACCATGATTGATATTTCTCCAGTTTTAATCGGCATCAATCAGTCCCACTAAAACAGTTAATCCAGCCATTGTGGACGAGGACCGACCTATTAACAAAGCCCCCACTGGTTTGCCGTCAATTAACACCGGCCCGTGCACTCCTGTCGGTATTTTCTGAGGACACTGGTCTATTAGGGTGCAGTCTATTGTGGTTGCCAGGTCCAACCCGAGGCTCCCTCTGGTTGCGGGCTGCAGTGTGAGGTCTGAGCCGGGAAGCTGTGAGTAGTTGGAGCCATCACTTGTGTCTTGGCGCGGGACCCCTTTGCGCTGGCTTTCCCGTTTCCCGACTCACGCCAGCACATAGTGGGAACATGCGTGTTTTGCTGACAGCGAGAACACCACACCGGCCCGGACTGGCACTCTCTTCGTACGTGTCCGTATGCTCCACACCGAAAACAGCGTCTTTTTGCTGGTCTGCTTCGTTGCGTGGCTCCGGTCGGAGCTTGTAAGGGCGCAAGCGCGGCTAAAACCTGAGAGCTAGTAGCCTTCGCCTGCTCCTTTAAGCTTTCACCTAGCTCTTTAACCACATTCACTAACATAGCATTAGGCCCCTGGGGTATTTGCACCATTCGCTCTAATAGCTCCTCAATTGACCAATTACCCGGGAGCGTAACAATGACATTGCGAGCTGTAGAATTACAGTTCTGCAGCGCACACTGCTTTAGCAAAGCGCCGCGCATATATTCGGGAACCCCCGCTAACTGGATGGCATTAGCAACCCGATCTATAAACGATCCAAAAGGCTCGTCTCTTCCCTGCTTGATCCCCATATATGACGGAATTCCCCCTGGAGCTTTGATCTTATCTAGAGCGAGACGGGCTAGGCGCATAGACTCCCTGATCTTATCCGGCCCTATTAACGCTTGTGCCTCTATTCTGGCATACGGTCCGAAGCCCATTAATTCATCTAGCGTAACCCCGTGCAAAGGGTCAGCTGCCTGTCTCTGAACTGCTACGGCCTCCTGGCAAAACGCCTGCCAGTGCGCATTATGTAGCATTTGCTGGTGCTGTGAAAGAACTAACTTCATAATGTTATTAATATCTGCTGGTAAAAGCAAGTTGCTACCCCAAATATAATTTAACATTTGTCGGGTAGGTTCACCCTGGATTCCAATCTCATTAACGGTAGCACGCAATTGCGACAACAGCTTCCAATCAAGGGCAGTGATAGTCGCTACCAATCCACCCCCTTCTGCCGGAGCATAAACTACCGGAAAGGCATTAGTTAAAGTTTCTACCACTTCTTTATCTCCCACTTGCAAAGCATCTGCGGCAATGCCTTGCCAGAGCTTTCGCCGCTCTGCCGCGACAGTACTCGATGTATCGGGTGAGGGGAGTGACGCAGCCCCGGTAGACAAGGTCTGCTGGGACTCAGGGGACGGGCTAGGGAACTCTAGGGAAGGGGCAGTGGGAGTAATAAGAGCCTGCTCTTGGGGTTCAGGCGGGATATGTACAACATTAGTCGAGGGAGGCAGCGGGCACGGAGACTCAGCCGCAAAAGGATTGCCGATGTCTCCCAAACGCTGCGCAGCAGCTCGAGCAGCCTGCTGCTCGGCCTTATGTTGTTGTAAAGCATTAGAAACAGCCTGCCACTGCTTGGCTAACTTTTTAGCTACTTTATCATCATTCAATAAATCCTCCCACAACTTATCCCTGTACCGTTTCCATTCACCTTCATCAAAGACCGTATTGGGGTCCACAAAACACCCTTTCGCAAACCCCACCTTAAGCAATTCCGGTAAATCCTTTTTTAAATCTAACCCTTTAACTCCCCGCTTTCCCAGAAAGCATTGGAGCAATGATAGTGCCGCCTGTCTCTCCATTACCTAAAAAACGTGTTACCACGCTTTGTGCAGCCCTTTCCACGAGACTTTGCGGCTTTGTCGGCGGGCCTCCTTCTTCAGGAGTCTTCCCGGGCGCCGGGTCCAACTATTTCGTTACTGGGAACGTGGAACTTAACTCTTTCGCCGTCCGAAATCCCCAAAAGGGAGGCGTCCGGCGGCGGTAAGTTGAACTCTTTTTCGTCCAACCCTTTCGCCTTCTTGTGCTGCACGGCAAGACCGACCGAAACTCCTACGTCCGACTGCGGCTGCGAGAACCCGACTTGGCTCTCGGGAGTCCAACTTGACTCCGACCCAGGAGATCCAACTTGATCCCCTAGGGACCCCCCCCCGGTCCCTGTTACACGGGCGCCAAAATAATATGTCGCGACGGAAAGCTCTAGACACCTCAATGTGAGAATCCAGGAACTTCCTTTATTATAGACTGACAGCAGCTTAATATACACTCTACAATAGGTTCATGAATATTACAGAAATTAGGCTCATTAAGTGTCTTTGTTTTGGTAATGCCTAGCTCCTGTTTTTCAGCTCAATTTAGAATACTCAAGGATGCTGCGGCTTTCTCACGGCCCTGCTATCTCAGACTTTCTCATGGGTCTAGTGAAACTGCTTATACTTTAGCAGTAGTCTTATACTTTAGCAGCTCATCCATAGCCTTAGCCATGTTCATATGTCCTTGCATTTCTAACCAATCCTCTACATTCTTCCCACGTTTAACACGCTGAGTGCTCCAGACACCCCTTTCTCTAACCTTCCCTTCCATGTCTCAAAAGCCTGCCCCTTATCAAGGGGCTTTTTGGCCAAAGGGATTCCCCACCAATGTCTAGGACTATGTTCCCTGTTTCTCACAATTGGTTAACTTACCCTTGCAGTTCTCCGCTGTATTTTGGATCATTTCTGTCATGCTGCTCACAGCAGCACTGCCAGGGAGCATCAGCCTTTGGTTTTTCAGAGCTGTCAGTGTAAGATCCGAGCGCCCTGGAAGTTTAAGTCTAAGGGTTGTAGTGTGCCAGCCCTCTGGCCTGCAGGCAGGGACAGGCAATTAGCATTTCTGTGGCACAGCTGCCCTTCGCAACAGTATTTCCATCCTACCAAGGGATCTCCTCGGGGTAGTGCCTGAAGTTTAGGTCTTCTTGTAAGTCCTCTCTCAAGAATATATCGAGGAGAAAAAACACCAGTGAACCTCTCAAGAGTGGCACTGTGTTAGGTGAAAGAACTCAGCAGCGTCTGTGCACTTCCAGGCTCCTGGGAGAGACATGAAGGACCACCAGGGCAGGGTGTGATCTATTGCCATGTGCACTGGAAAACCCAGGTCAGCTCTGCAGGGCATTCATCACAGACCCGCCAACCACTCTTGTTTGGCAATCATAGTAGAACCACTACTTCCAGCACTGGTTTCTCACCCAGCCCACAGAGGTTCTTTAACCTTCCCTGGAGAGACACGGAAGGACTAGACAGGGTGTCTCTGTTTGCATTGCACAGACAAGTCTTGAGCACACACCTGGTGTTGGTGCGGGGAGATGACCCTGAGCAAGTACAAATGCCATCAGCCTCCTGGGGGAGCCTTGAAGTTACGTGGGACAAGGAGTGTCTCTGTGTCACTTTGCATTTACAGTCCTAAACGCTGGCAAAGCCCTGGATGCAGCTCTGGGGTGTGCTTCTGTGGCCAGAGCTCCCCATGTCCATCTCTCAGGTTGTGGGGCATCTCAGATAGTGGCAGAGCAGGTGGTACCCCACAGGGCTGAGGTGCATCCAGGCTCCGGGCGTGGCAGCAGGACCCCCAGGAGATACTGCCCCTGCTGCCATGAACTGTCTGTGTCTGTGTGCAAGGGAAGAACTCGTGTGTCTGAAAACCCTTGCGTGACTGAGCGGTGAGCCCCTGTCAGGGCACCACTGACTCGGCCAACTGGCCATCCACCAGGACCCCAGAGACCATTTTCCAGCACTGTTACGCAGCATGTCATTCCCAGTCTGTCCGTACATCCGGGGTTGCCCCATCCCAGGGACAGAATCTGGCAGAAGCTCACTTCTTCCAAATGTATAAAACTCTGTTGTGCTTCTTTGCTCAGCAGAATGCATGGGCGGGCGAAACCCCCTGTATCCCCCGGCCATAATAAAAGTGTGCTTTACATACTGTTTAAGGATTTCTTTGAATCAGTCTCTGTGTTTAAAAATACAAAGGACCCTTGGGTCTTTTTTTCTTTTCCTGAGATCCTTTACCCCAGACCTTTCTTTGAATTTCAGGGACAGTTCTGTGTGCAGGGATGGATAGGAAAAGACTCCTGGCATGGTAGATCTTCCAGGAAGCGCCATACTTGGTCTTCCAGAGCTGCTCTCTTTAACTTCCACCCTCTGATCTGATCCACCTCTGATTGCTGATGTAAAGCCTGAGTGCTCTGCCAGCTTGGTCACAGTTCTGCTGAGTGTCACTCCTGCAATGCAGGCAGGGACAGGCCACGGGCACTGCTGGGACAGAACCGAGTTCCAAAAGGAAAGGGGATCTCCTCAGGGCAGTGCCTGAAGGTTCAAGTGTTCTTTCAAAGTTGTTGCCAAGAACAACCTCCAGGAAGTTTCCTGCTGCATAAAGCACCACTGAAGAGCTGAAGTTGGTGACTGTACAGGATGGGGGCACAGAGCCCTGTCCCTTCCACAACCAGGCCTCCATGAATACTCTTGAAGGATCAACAGTGACCAAAATAGTCTGGTCTGTGACCCTATTTTCTGGGCCCCCTGCTCAAGGGGCCCCAGTGCACTCATCACAGACCAGTCCCTTGCAATCACTGTTCCCAGCACTGGTCTATCTCTCCACCTCATAAGGATTGTTTGTCCCCCATGGAGGAACATCAAATGAGCATATTTGCACTGTAAAGAAGAGAGTTAAGCATTCACACTGTGTGTGTGTGTGTGGAGAGAGGAATCAGAGTGAGCACAAACGCCATCCGCTACTTCTAGAGAGACCAGGAAGGACAGTGTCTTGAGATCACTTCATTTTGAGAGTCACATCCCCTTGGAAACCACCTGAATGCAGCCCCGGGAAGTGCTTCTGTGAACAGAGCTCCCTGTGACTGTCCCTCAGGCCGTGGGGCATCTCAGAGAGGGGCAGAGCAGGGTCTCTGACAGCCCAGCACAAGGCTGTGACCAACAGGTTGTCACAGGGACTGGGAGATCCCCTCTGCCTGAGGACCTGGGCTCACTCCAGCAATGGGGCTTCTCTTTGGGCTGCCCCATCCCTCGTGCTGAGTGCAGGATGGGACAGCAGCTGGCACAGCTGGGCCCTGTCTGTGCCAGCAGCTGAAAGGAGCAGCCTGGGGAGAGCACACAGAAGTTGCTGCTGTCAGGGCAGGGAAAAGGCTCCAGGAAGGCTGAGGGGTTGGCATGCTTCTGGAAAGGCTGTGTCCCACCTGCTGGAGCTTTCCTAGGAGGAAGGAAACTGCCCGAGACAGAGACAGTGCCCCACACTGCAGTTGGAAAGGTGGAGAGAGGGGACGAGGAGAAAGAAATGTCCCTGCAAGGGCATTGCTGTGGGAGGAGAAGCATCCAGAAGGAGGAGATCACTCTATGTGTGTATTTGAAGTAACATAGTGTGAGGGTGGGAAGTGGTCAAGGAAGGGTTGCAAACAGCAGGGGTGAGAGCCGGGGGGGGGGAAGCCGGATGGGTGTCTGCAGCCTGCAGGGAAACAGAAGCAGCTGTGAGACAGCACAGGACAAGTTGTGCTGGAGATGGTCAAGGGCACTGGCAAGTCATGTTAACTATTGCTTTTAGGACCAGAGCTTGTGCTTGCTTCATAGATGTCAGAAGATTGCTTTAAAACATATTTTTGCAGCCAGACCTTATCACCATCAATGACAAACCTTATTAACCTGTCACAACTTGTATTAATAAAGAGTTTTATTCCCTGAACTGTTGGAGTGAGTTCTTTCAGTTGCCAGTGGCGGGAAACACTTCAGCAGGGTCTGCTGAGGGGTCTTCACGTTGTTGACTGAGATCCCCCTGACAAGGGCACTCAAATCACCCTCTGATCTTGTGAATCTTTACATGAAGGATCTCATTACAAGATGCCACGGACTGGTTGGACACAAGGGTCTTGTAATAGATTAGTAGTAGTAACGTAATTTACTCATCAAATTAGTAGTAGTAAAGTAATTTACTCATTCAATCGTATTGAGTGTTATATTTCTATATATATTATTGTAATCAATGTTCTGTTAAGGTCGAAAGACTGTAAGTTGCAAAATGGGTAATTAACCTGTCAGTACTATAGGCTGATAGTCCTGCAACTGCAGTTCTTAAGCTGACAAAACAAGTTATTATGCCTTACTGAATAAGTCTTTGTATATTGTCTAAATGTGTACGCCTAAAGTAATGAAGGGAAGGACAAGGATCAAAGGGTCAAGTACGAAGACGATAAAAAGTATCCAAGATGGACATCTGGAGACACTCACACAGTAGGCCTCAAGGACGAAAAATTACCTAAAACTATGGAAAGGGAAGTACCTGGCAAGTGAAAGCGAGCTTGCAAAAGACCCAACCAGAACCAGGCTTGCGAACTCGGATCCAATAGAAGGATAACAAGTGACTATGGGAAGGGAATTGACAATGGTATAAAGAATACTGGTTTTGCCCACTACTTTGCTGGCCGTGTGTGGAGCAGGGGTCTCCCCGGTAGCCCAGTGGGTTTTTTTGTTTATTTGCATTTTATATAAATCTTTAATAAATTTTTGCTGCTATATTTCAGCATAAGTTTCATTTACTTATAACAGTCTCGACTTTCCTGGGGGCACTGACAGGCAAAAATCTAAACTCCCTCCTTTCGGGTGGCATTAAATTGCTGCAGCAAAGTAGGATAATCTGCTGCAAAAATACAAATCTCTGCCTTCCCAGGCTGGGAAAGACTTGGTTCAAAGGTTTCAGAAAGTTAAGGAGAAAATTGTGGTATGCATGAAACAATGTCAGGCTAAGCAGAAATGTAAGGAAGGAAATGGTAAAGGTACAATTCGTGTAGTGTTATAAGCCTGTTTGTCTTGTGCACAATAAGAAGCTAAAAATTCACCTGCTTCTGAATGGATTTCTGATGTTGAGTCTACTGTTTTGAAATCAGAAAATGTGGTGTTGAAGTCATCATTAGCCTTTGAGTGGGAAACAGGAGAAAAATCGGATAAACTTGTTGCTAAAAATGAGCTGCTTCAAACTGAGGTTGACCACCTTCAAAGTCTTGTTGCATCAGAGCACAGAGAGAAAACTGTTGCTAAAAAAACAGGCTCCTGGTTTGTCAGGCACCTTCATAAACCAGTGTCTTACCCTGGCATTGAGACTTGGGAAACCACAGAGAACTCCGATTCTAAGTCTGAGGAGAGACAGAAACCAGGAGACTTTGAAGTTCAACTGATGTTTCTACAGTCTCCCAGCTTTCCTCACATTAATGAAAATTGAGGATAATGAGGATGCAGCTTCTGCTATGGGGAATTCTAAGCATTCTGGGATCGGTAAGACAACCTGGTAAGTAACATTTGAGTCAATGGGGGGTTGTCTTGGGGGCTTGTTTCCTTTCTCTTTTCTGTCTCTCGGTTTCTCATTTTGTTTGCTACTTTCTTTGGAATAAATGTTGTTTTGTTCAGCTTTCAACTGTGTACTGGTTTCAGTTTTGGCAATCTCCCTGCTAGACGCAGACATAACAAACAAATGACAGCATCAGCAGATGCCTTTCCATTCCTCTTTCCCTTCCCATTCCCTGTTCCTCTTCCCTTCCCATTCCCACAGCCAA
Source organism: Manacus candei (assembly GCF_025592945.1). NCBI lineage: Eukaryota > Metazoa > Chordata > Aves > Passeriformes > Pipridae > Manacus > Manacus candei. The sequence continues at coordinate 110,011 of NW_026138220.1, read as the reverse complement.
CACACTATTCCATTTCTCACTTTAACAAAACTCTTTTCTCCTTCAAGCCCCTCAAAGGCGCCAAGGCCACATAGGAAACCACACACAAACTGTAGTCCTCTTCCCACTTGACACCACCTTCCCCCTCACTATTCTACAGGGAACACCAGGAATCTGCTCGCAGAGGCCTCTCATTTCCCATCAGCAGCTCAGCACAAGGAGTTAAAGGAGCTCAAGCCTTAGGCCACAAGAACTGACAGCGAGGAAACTTGGGGAGCAAACTAATGCTGCTAACACGGACCCAGCTGAATCCAGCACACAATCACAGAATCCAAGAGTCCTTCAGCTTGGAAAAGACCTCCAAGCTCACTGAGTCTTGTGCAGCCCCTCCCCGACCGCCTGCAGGGAGGGGATGATGCTTTGCACAAGCACCGAAAGGAATACTGTGAAAGTCATGGTCTGCAGGAGGACACAGAGAAGGGCTTGGTTGGGGCTGGGAAGGAGGGAGCTGGCACTGGGGGAGCGGGGATGGAGCCTCAGAGATGTGGCGCAGCAAGGACAGGGGCCCAGGCAGCTGGCAGGCGGCAAGGCCTCACCTCCTGCCCCAGCAGCAGCACCAGGCCCTGCCCAAGGCACTCCTGCCAGGGGCTGGGCCCTGCAGGCAGGGGCAGAACCCACTCCCTGGGGCGGCCTTGCTGCCCTGGCCCTCGTCCGGCCCAGTCTCTCCCTGTGTGCATGCTCCCCATAGCACAGGCTGCACTGGGCAGCATCCCCTGATGGGCCCTGCAGAGCTGCCCCACGGGGACACTTCCCTTTTATGTCACAGGCGCCACAGCCTGTCCCAGCCAGCCCTGCCCATTGTCCCCACCCCGGCTCAGTGACTCACAGTGGCCCCTGGTAACCAAAGAACCAAAGCCCCACACCCCCAGAGTGCAGCCCCACCCATCTGCAAGGGGCCCCCAAGGCTTCCCTGCACAAAACAGCCCCTCCAAACTGGGGGACATGACCCTTGGATGCTTTTAGTACAGAGATACAAGCTTTTCTTGAATAATGGAGGGGCTCACTTTTTTATTATTCATATTTACAGTTATCCATTTGGGGACAGGATGTCCTACAGACTAATGTGGTGTCGCATTTGGAGTAAAAAGTACTTTTCAAAGAACCCAGGGTGCATGGGTGATGCAGAGCGAGCTGTCAAGTCACCCAGTGTGAAGCTCAACACTGCTTTGCACCAGCACTGCCCTTTCACACACATCTTTGGCAAAGGCAAAGATGTCAGGGTTTAGTTTCTAAATCAGTAACACTTGACAAGACCTCTTTATGAACTGACAGCAAGAGAACTTAGGAGCAGCTTAAGGTTGGCAAGTGTAGGAGCCAAGAAGAGAAGGGGTTGATGGGTATGTCGTGATTACTAACAACTGGATGGTCGTGGAGCCGACCAAGGACTGCTGGGGAAGGGGCCATGTTTGGGAGCAGGGCAGCATCCTAGGGTAGCACTTTTCCTGGACAAACATCCTTGTTCCAGTTCCGACAGACACAAAAACAAGTGACAGCATCAGCATCAGCTCCTCTTTGTCTTGCCTTGCCAGACACGAAAGACATCACCTGCTGGACTCTGCCCAAACACCAGCCCCCTCCTTACCCTTCTCAACCACAGCCTGCACACACCCACACCTGCCAGGGCCAACTGGCTGTTTCTCTTCTCTTTTCTGCCTGGGGGTGAAGGAAGAAGGACAGGGAGGGCATTTGCCTTTGGGCCAGAGGGAAGGGGAAGGAGATCCCCCCAAATCCATCCCTGGCAGGATGGGGGTTGGAGGGGATATTGGGGGACCCCCAAGAGTATTTTCAAGGGGGGGGAGGATGGGGGCACCCACAGGGGGTTGGGGGGGAGGGACCCAGGAATCTCGTGGTGGGACACTGGGGGGTTCCCAGTAGTTTCTTGGGGGGGTTGACCCTCAGCAGTCCGGGGGGGAAAAATGGACGGAGGAATCCGCCGTAAAGGCTTGGGGAGACCCAAAAGATTCTAAGATGGGGTCGGGAGGGGCCCCGGAGTCCTGAAGAGGCTTTGGGGGTCCCCAGGAGGGAGTCTGGGAGTCTGAGGTGGTCCCAGGAGATTTTGAAGGGTTAAGGGGATGCACAGGAGATTTGGGGGGGAGGGGGAAAGGCGGAGGGCCGGTCCCCAGGAGGGGGGTTTTGGAGGGTCCCCAGGATTCTTGGGGGGATCTGGGCAGTTGCCAAGAGTCTTGGGGGAGATTCGGAGGGGTCACCAGGAGCCCCCGGACCCCCGAACTCACCCGACACCACCATGGCCTCGTTGGGGCCGCACGTGAAAAATATCACGGCGGGGGGAGACCCTGGGGCCGGGATCGATCGGGACCGATCGGGGTCAATCGCGATCCTCCCCTCCCCGCCCCCCCCCGCCCCACTCCCGGCAGCCCCCGCGGAAGTTTCGACGTTCTATTGGGTGACTCACCAGCGCGAGGACAGGGGTCCAGCAGAATTTGGCAATGACGTCATTCCAGCAGAGCCGTTCTATTGGCTGCGACCCACGAGGGAGCCCCAAAACCTGTTCATGGTTTGGGGTCGAAGGAGAGCCGGTATGGCCAGGAACGGTGGTGCAGAGGGTGTGCCAGTGCCCAGGAAAGGGGCAAAAAACTTTCCCCTCTCTCTCCCAGTGCCCCCTCAGCCCATCCCAGTGTCTCTCCCAGTGCCCCCTCAGCCCATCCTGATCTCTCCCCTGCTCTCCCAGTGCCCCCGTCCATCGAGGTCCCAGCCCGGCCCTGCTCCCTGCTCTGCTCCGCCCTGGATTTCTCCCCTGCAGGGGCAGTTGAGGTGGTTCCAGGGCGGGCGGGAGCTTTCGGGGTAGGGGTGGCTCCTGACATGCTGCTGGAACCGCCCCTGTCTGGGCGGGCCCGTCAGCCTGGGGCACCTCCTCACCCGAGCCTGGGGGACAGGCCGGCAACTGGGAGGGGCTTTGGGGAGGAATGGGGAGGCTGAGAAGGGGTTGGGGGTCGTGGAGGTAACTGGGAAGGGGTTTGGGGGAGCGTGGAGGGTTGGGAGGGAGGTTTGGAGATTGGGGCGACTGTGAGGGGTTTTGGGGAATCGTCGGGGGTCTGGGAAGGGACTGGGAGAGAGTTTGGGGGCGTCCTCGAGGGGAAGGGGTCAACTAGGAGAGGGTTTGAAAGGTCCTGGGAGGGTTGGAGGTAACTGGGAGGGGTTTGGGGGTATCTTGTGGGGTTTTGTGGGTCTGGGAGGCAGTCTGGGGGCCTCGAAGGGTTTGAGGGCAAGTTGGGAGTGTCCTGTGGGACCGGGATGGGATTTGAGGGTTCCTGGAGGGGCTGGGAGGGCTTTATGCCTTTATACTGCGGGCATTGTCTAGTATTGATGGGGGTAATCGGTGAGCTGACTGTTTCATAATCATCCAAATTTTAACAAGACTTTGAAGGTGGTCAACCTCAGTTTGAAGCAACTCATTTTTAGCAACAAATTTATCCGATTTTTCTCCCGTTTCTCTCTCAAAGGCTAACGATGACTTCAACAGCACATTTTCTGATTTCAAAACAGTAGACTCAACATCAGAAATCCATTCATGACTTCCCTGTCAGCACTCCATCCGAATGTCTGTGCACTCGCTTTGACCTGAGAGAAACCTAGCTGTTTGCAGGGCATTGACTGGGCAACTTTTTTTTTGCAGGTGGAAAAGGGCAGATCAAGAAAAAACAGATGGGTCCAGTAGAAGTGATGCTGCTTCTGTCAAAGGCAGAGCAGAGGCCGAAAGCACTTTAGGAAGTTGTTTGAAGAAGCACTGTGCATTCCAAGTTACAGCTCAGCAGTCTCAGTGACTTGTCCAATATGAGAGCTCCGTTTCCATTTCTCAACCCCCCGATTCCTCAGGAGTAGGAAACTGAAAACACTGCCTCAGAAAAGCTCCTTTCCTTCCTAATAATTGTACTTTGCCCTTCCCATTTGACAGCACTCTTGGAAATGTGCTGGTGTGATCTGGATCTGGGAGCAGCCGGAAGCCAGGAAGACCCTGCCTGGCTCCTGCTGGGGTTCTCGCCACCCACCGACAGCTTCTCCTTGCAGAGGTGTGGGCAACTACCCAGGTAGGATGAGACCTGACCCCAGCACGCAGCAAAGTCCCTGCCCTGGCACAAAGAACCCTGGAGCACAGGGACCCTGCTCTGCCAGACAGCCCCGGGCACCCCTGACTGCACCCTGTTATGGGTTATACATCTGAAAGAGGAATTTTCCCTTCCCCTGCTTTCCCTGTAAGAGAAACAGAGTTTGAAGGGGGAAGGGAATCGATTATCCTTACAAGGGAAGTGGCTGGCCTGGTTAATGGCCCATTGACTGCTGGAGTGAGGGGGGGGATGGTTGGGCAAACGGGAGGATGGGTTAGACAGCAGAGTGCTCTGACCAGGACTGAGACGGGGATATTCAGGCATTTCTAGAGAAAAAACCTGGGAGCCAGCTCTCTTTTCCTGGTTCTTTCGTCTTGGTGAGACCTGACCACCGGCCCTGCGCTGTGAGTGCCTCGTGACTCCCGCCGGGACCGACGAGTCGTTTCTTCTTCTTTTCATCAGAGAGGTCTGTGCTTGCTGGGAGAAAGAGGGGAGAGCCCTGGAACACTACCACCTGGGAACAGTGAGTCCTCTTGGGGGGTGAACTTTTTCTTTCCTTGCCCCTTCCTTCCACTGAGGAAAGGGGCCCCTATTCCCTTCTCGGCTTCTCCTGCGGGCCGGGACTGCTCCCTCCAGACCCCTCTTCCCACGTGGTGACTGCCGGAGCCTGACAGCGCCCCTGCTGACCACGACAGGTACTGCAGGTCCTACAGCTCCAGCCATCCCCCAACGCCCCTGCTGACCATGACAGGTACTGCAGGTCCTACAGCTTTAGTGATCCCACAACGCCCCTGCTGACCACGACAGGTACTGCAGGTCCTACAACTTCAGCGATCCCCCAGCACCCCTGCTGACCACAACAGGGCACTGCAGGTCCTACAGCTTCAGTGATCCCACAGCGCCCCAGCTGACCATGGCAGGGCACTGCAGGTCCTACAGCTTTAGTGATCCCACAGCACCCCTGCTGACCACGACAGGTACTGCAGGTCCTACAGCTTTAGCGATCCAACAGCGCTCCTGCAGGAAACGATTGGGACTGTGCTAAGGGACAAAGAAGTATTCCCTAAGACCTTTTTTTATGTTTTGTTACTGTTGTTGCCAATATATATATCTTTTAATAAAGGGTTGTTATTTCTTCAGGTTTTTTTTCCACACTTCCTCGATTAAAGCCCCTTAATTTTGGATTCACAATTGCTGAGAGAAGAGTTTGATCTATTTCATAACTCATCCTCTTTAGCAAACATTCTAGTCTCTTCAGACTTAGACAACTTCCACCTTCTCACCCCGCAGCCATCCCTGGCAAAAGGAGCCCACCTGCACTGTCCCTCTGACGGTGCTGCAGGGAAGGCCTGCCCTGGAGAACATCCTCCTCCGGCGCGACAGAGAAACTGGGAGAGTCCTGACAGATGTGCAAGACTGTGGCATGTGGTAGCTTTAGGACATTCCTCCGGGAACACAAGCGACATTGCCCTGCACCTGTAGACTCACTCTGCAGAGGAGTGTGAAGTTGTGTCCCCTGGGGAAGTCTCAGCTGAACACCTCCCATCTTTCTGCTGCCTTTAACCTCCCTCTGCCTTGCTTCTCTTCTCTCGTGCCTACAGGCAGTGCCCTCGGCCCTGCTGGGCTGTGCAGAGGAGCTGTTCCTGGGCAGAGCTGTCTCTCTGCAGTGCTGCCCGCTTACCAGGAGCTCCCTGTGTGCCAGGAGCCCGGCCCAGCTGAGCAGCACAGCAAGAGCCAAAGGCAACCCTTTCTCTTCCCCCCTGGGTTCCCCGCAGGTGTCCCTGGGGCTCCAGGGGAACCTACTGTGGAACAGGCTGAAGGAAACAATGATGTTCCCTCTTCTCCCCTCTTCAGTGACACTTCTTTCCAGCAGTGACATTTCTCCTCTTAGAAAATTAACAGGGTAAGATGATCACCTTTTCTAGTTTCATCATTACACAGGACACCAGGAGGGTGGCAGCAAAGGATCTGGTAACTCCCTGGCACAGTGGGGTTTTTCCTGGAGTCACACACAGAAATGTGTCAGGGCTCTGAGAGGTGTCCACCCCTGAGCTGGACTGATGCACTGCTCACACACACTGGGGTGTTCAGAGACACGAGTCCTTCCCTCGCACACACACAGGCAGTTCATTGCAGCAGAGACAGTGTCTCCCTGGGCTCCTGCTGCCACTCCCAGAGCCTGGAGCCACCTCAACCCTGGAGTGTTCCCACCCTACCCACTCCTACATTTCAGATGAACACTGGGGTTTTCCACTCACTGGAACTGCCCAGTCCAGTCCCTCCCCGGTCCCCCCATCTCCCTGCCCCGCCCCAACCCAGCAGAGCAGCACAGTCGTTTCTGGTCCTGCAGCATGGTGAGAAGGGCAAGCTCCGCTGTGATCAAGAAGAAAAGCAAAAAACACCTGTGCAGCTCATCCTGAGTAGGAGATGCTCCTGGTGTTCCAGAGGGAGTTGGCCATGGCTTTGGGGAGAGTGGTGCAGATGCAGCCCGGGTGTGTGAGGGAGAGGTGGAGCAGGAAGAAGTCCCTGGGGGTGTGCAAGTAGTGGTGGCAGGCTACGGCGCAGAGGATGAGGCCGTTGCCCAGGAGGGCAACCAGGGAGATGCCCAGGAAGAAGCAGAAGTGCAAGAGCTGCAGCCTTCGCATGCCAGGAGGAGGAAGTGGGGGATGGAGCTGCTGTGGGACAGGAGCTTCCTCCGGGCATCAGGAAGTGTCCAAGGAGGAAAAGGCAGTGAAAACTTTGGGGACAGATTTCCTAGAACAAAGCCCATGAATTCCTCTGAGCATCTACCCTCATCCCAAGTATCTGCAGTCACACATATGTAGATTCTGGACTGTAGATGACAGGCTTAGCATGACTTTAAGATGATTTCTTCTGATTTTTTTGATTTATTTTTCTACTGCCAGGTCTGACAGCTGTGTCACGGTGACACGGGGGACATCGTGGAACCAAAGGAACCCTGAGACATTTCACAATCCCACGTGTCTTGGGTCTGTCTGAGCTGGAGTTCATTTTCTTACTGCAGTTGTCACAGTGCTGTGCTTTGCCTTGGGAGCTACAAAGGGATTAATCACACCAGTGCTTTGACAACTGCTGAGCAGGGCTGGCACAGCATCAGCATTTTCAGCTTCCTCCCTTGAATCGGGGCAAGATCATGAGAGGGGATACAGACAGGCCAGTTGAGCCAGATGGACAAAGGGATATAGCAGAATATATGGCGTCAGCTCAGCTACAAAAGCTCAGGAAAGGAACAGGAAAGGGAGAATCCATTTTTTTACAATACTTGCCTTCTAAGCGACCTCTCTGTGTGGTGAAACCCTGCTTCCCGTGAAGTGGCCAGGCATGGCTTCTGGCGGGAAGTAGAGAATAAATCTCTTTACTTTCCTCTTCACTTATGCATGCACAAACTTTGGCTTTTGCTTTAGTAAAGGGCCTGATCTCAAGGTAGAAGTCATTTTCCATCTTTTTCTGTCTCTCCTGTCTGACTGGGAAGGGCAGCGATAAAACAGCTTGGTGGGCACCTGGTATCCAGACAAGGTCAACCCACTGCAACATGGCAGGGTCTCATGGAACCAAAGGACTGCTGGGACACTGGGAGAACTCACGGAATCAAGTGGTCATCGTGACACTGCCCTGCATCATGGAAGCAAATGTTCCCTGGGAAACTACAGAAAACCAGGAAATTAAGGGACGTCATTGGGACGTACGGGACCTCATGGAATTAAACAAACCCTGGGATATCTTTGGAGCTTCATGGAATCAAAGGGATAAAACAAAAGAATTAAACCCAATTACCAGAAACCATTGGATCGAACATTTCTTTAATATGCCAGGTGGGGATTCATGGGGGTTGTGCTAGTTTAAAAGTTAACCAGCAGGGGGAATGAACTCAACTCAAAGGAGAGATTATAAGACAGAATAACAATTTATTAAGATAATACAGTAAGTACAATAATACAAACAAACAATTGGTCTCAACCCACAAAAACCCAAATGTATAACCCAGTGCCCTGGGGCATGAACAAAGTGGTGTTCCTTGGGCCCTGTTTGAGTCCAAAGTAAAGGGAGAGGGGAAGAACCTGCTGGTGGGAGAGCTGCTGCAGTCTGGCCAAAGTGGTGATCGCAGTCCAGTGGTGGTCTAAGTCTGGTTGAGAGCGATGAGATGCAGCCTTCCTCTGGATCCCACGAGTGGGTTGAAAAATGTTCCAAAACTCCAAGATTATATATCCTCCAGTTCAAGCAGGAATGTTCAGTGCTCTCCTCAGGGCGGGGAGTTTCACAAAGGGTGTGAGGACAGAAACATCCTCCTATCTCACAGACCTCTTAACACCTAGTTTATAGCCTGAGGAGTCAGGCTCTATGGGCAGAGGGTGCGAATAGTCTATTGACAACAATAGTCTAGTTTCTGGGAAATGACATGGAAGGCTATAGAATACACAGTTTTGGGTTACACCCACCATGATGAACTGATCTCAGCTGTCCTAACTAGGACAGGGGTGCTCTGCCATGCATGAATCAAAGAATCAGTATGAATTTTGGAATATAAATACAGTGATACTAGAAAGACCCCCCTTCACAAGCAGTCCATACTTATGATTTTGGGGTCAAATAGCATCTTGGATTTTATTCGTGGAGCAAGACTGCCATCTAGCGTCCATTTCTTGTGGGAGGGGCAGTCATTTTCGCAGAGTGGTCCTCTCGCTTAGCGGGCCTCGTAGCATCTCTGATTGATCTATCCGACCTCTAACCCCTAAACTAAATGTTCTAGGACCAGCTAAGACATGTGTCTTAGAACTTCCCATTTGCTTAAACAATGTATAATTGACTTTCTTCGTAAGAGAACAATCTCTTATTAAACAAGTTTTCTGAGGCATGTAAGCTAATTTCTTGAAGATGGGCATATGATACACTCTCTATTAGTTTCCATGTATCATCTACATTCTCTCTCCTAAAACTAATTGTAGTCTTAAAAGAAAAGACCGTTACTATGCCAAGAAAGCATAGTAGCTTTGTTGATTAGGATTTTTATCTAGGAAAAAACTTCCCATTTACTAAGTCATTTAGAAAGGCGATCCTCTCTCTCATTTCAGTGTCATTGTGACAATACGGGGCCTCCTGTAACACATGGAACTCTGAAAACTGCAGATTCCCATGGACTCAAGGGGCCATTGTAACACTCTAGGGCCTCATGGAAGAGGGTGGTCCTGCAGAGAGACCTCAAATCAGAGGTTTGGGCAATCATCAACAAGAGAAAGTTCAACAAAGGGAAGTACCAGATTCTGTCCCTGGGATTGGGCAACCCTGGATGTATAGACAGACTGGGAATGACATTCTGCATAGCAGTGCTGGAAAATGGACTCTGGGGTCCTGGTGGATGGCCAGTTGGCTGATAGTCAATGGTGCCCTGACAGGGGCTCACCGCTCAGTCACGAAAGGGTTTTCAGACGCACGAGTTCTTCCCCTGCACACAAACACAATCAGTTCATGGCAACACGTGCAGTATCTACTGGGGATCCTGCTGCCGCACTTGGAGCCTGGATGCACCTCAGCCCTGTGGGGTACCACCTGCTCTGCCACTATCTGAGATGCCCCACAGCCTGAGAGATGGACACGGGGAACTCTGTCCACAGAAACGCACCCCAGAGCTGCATCCAGGGCTTTGCCAGCGTTTAGAACAATAAATGCAAAGTGACAGAGACACTCCTTGTCCCATGTAACTTCAAGGCTCCCCCAGGAGGCTGATGGCAATTTCTCTTGCTCAGGGTCAGCTCCCCACACCAAAACCAGGTGAGTACTCAAGACATGTCTGTACAATGAAAACAGAGACACCCTGTCTAGTCCTTCCGTGTCTCTCCAGGAAAGGTTAAAGAACCTCTGTGGGCTGGGTGAGAAACCAATGCTGGAAGTAGTGGTTCTGTTGTGAGTGCCAACCAAGAGTGGTTGTCAGATCTGGGATGCATGCCCTGTGGTGTTGACCTGGGTTTTCCAGTGCACATGGCAACACATCCCACCCTGCCCTGGTGGTCCTTCATGTCTTCCTATGGAGGTGACAGAGATGGGAAAGAGAATGAACCATTTTGGCAGAACCCCTGAGTGCCCCTCCACCTACTGTAGATGTGATAGTTCCAGTACATCCAGATCAGTGTGACAGGCTGTTCCTAGGTTCTCTGAGCAAGAGGAGCAAGAGGAGGGACACAACAGAGCTCACTTACGGAGACTGCATCTCCATGAATTCCAAAGCAGGTGGGAGGTGCCATACCACATCTGAGCTTTCTCTGGGGAAGATGGTTTTCCCATGCACTGCCTCACCGTAGCATGAAAGCCAAGTGGTCTTTGTCGACAGCAGAAGACCTCCTGCTGCCAGCAGGGATGCTCCCAGGGACAAGCCAGTAGAGTCTGAGGTCTGGGTGCTGAGCCCGGAGGGATGATCTTCCTCTCGTGTCCGTCGGGATGTTCTTCCTCTTGTGCCCGTCGACAATTCTCACAATCCCGTGCCCTGGAGGACACTTCAAGAGTCACCATGTGCCAACAGAGGAGAGATGTGAGGGAAGAGACGGTGGTGCTGAAAGGAGCTCACGGCCTGTCAATCTTGGGCTCCCCAATACCAACAGGCACCCTGCAAAAGAGCCCAGCCCCGCCACCTCCGCGGTGCAAGAAGGGAGGGAGAGGAGGGCAGAGGCGGGAGAGGAAGTGGAGAGGAGGCGGTCCGATAGAAACAGAGAGCCCGGGCTGACGGGGGGTAGTGAGACACCGTCGGCGGATTGGTGGATGCAGTGCTGGCGGGGAGTTGGACTGGCGGCGCTGGCCGCGGTTCTACTCGGGGTGCAGGGCTGGCGACCGGGGACAGTGGTGGTCGGGGCAGCGGCTGGGGTTGTCGCGCATGTCCATGGAGGCTGCCGCCCTGCCTGGCCGGTTCTTCACAGAGCTCTGCCCCGAACTATCCTCCCGTCCGTCCATCCCTCTGCTCCATAAAGCATTCCTTGGGAATATTCATGACTCTTTTCTTTGTCGAGCGGTTCCTCTTTCCTTGCTTTACTCTCTCTCCTTCAGCGAAATCCTGAAGTCCGTCCTTCCCCTTTCCTACTTCTGCTCTTTGCTTTGCTTAGTCCCGCAGCTTTCCATTCTTACGTGACTCCACCAACCCAACTCTCTTTCCCGCACTCATCTCTCCAGCAAATACTAATGGACACTTCCACTGCTCTACACCTTGACATCCTCTTTAAATTCTTTTGCGTATGGTCCTGCCTGCTTCTGTGCCCTCTGTTCTGGGAAACAACCTCCAGTGCAAAAAGCACTTCTGACGGCTTCTCTTTTTATTTCCCCACCAGTGTCTGCAGGCAGAGCCCAGGTGCATCAGGACCCATTATTAGAGACCACCGAGGGCAGTGAAATCACCATCAAGTGCTCACACGGCAGCATACGAATCGTTGATTTTATCCATTTCTACCGGCAGCTCCCGGGCCGCAGCTCCCGGGCCACAGCCCCGAGTTCCTGACGCGCGCTTGTAAAGGATCCAGAGAGCTGCGGGCGGGAGGGACGGGCTGGTTTCCAGGGTGCGGGTTGGTATCGGGGAGCTAAAGATTGAGCTGCTTTCACCGCCATCGTCTCTTCCCTCACATCCCTCCTCTCTTGGCACGTGGAGACCCCTGAATTTTCTTCCAGGGTACGGGCTTTTGATAACCGTGGAGGGGCACGAGAAGAAGGGTATCCCTCCGGGCTCAGTGAACCGGGCTCAACCTCTCCTGGTCTTTGCCGGGCAGCAAAGAAAAGGTGACCCAGGCAGAAATTGAGGACGAGATAGACAAAATTCATGCTAAGACCAACCTGCCTGTTTGCTGAGAGTTTGAGAAATCACCACCCTGTCCCGAGAGAAGAGAGCTGCCAGAAATGACACTTTCTGCCTGGGCCACCTCACGTCTATATCGCTGCTTTTAATAAATTCCTCTGTCCCTGAGTTCCTCTCTTCCCGAGAACACAATGCTGATGCTGCAAACAAGGAGCCCTGAATTTGTTGCCCGCCTCTGAAAAACGAAGTCGTGCCAGAGGCAGCCTGGAGACAGAATGAGAAGCATTATTAAAGTTAATGAGATGAGATCTTCATGAAATAGAGAATCGCTGTGCCTGCCTGGAACGGATCAGAGTATCCAGGAGACGATGGCTCAGGAGAAGATAGGGACACACATTGCAGCTGACTGCAATATGCCCAGATTTGCGTTACCGTGTTTTTTGTACGTCACTTGGCACTCAGGCATTCTGTCACAAGCCTGTGCTCTGTGTAGGATGAAACGCCCTCTTTTCTTAGGGGCGCTACTTTGCTCCTCTGTAGAACTAATGAACCGAGTTGTGTATTTTTAAGAAAATCCTCTGAAAACTCCAAAGACGACGATGTCAAGGAGTCAGTGTCCGCCAGGGCCCAGGAATAGAGAGTCGCTTCCCCATGACGGGGTTCGGAGAGCCAGAGGACGGTCCAACGACCATCTCGTGTCACCGCCAGCCGCCCAGCTGGTGCCTGCAGCTCTCTGAACACTTTACAAGCAGGTGTCAGGAGCTCGGGGTTTTGGTCCCGGAGCTGCCGGTAGAAATGGATAAAATCGACGATTCGTATGCTGCCGTGTGAGCACTTGATGGTGATTTCGCTACCCTCGGTGGTCTCTAAAAATGGGTCATGCTGCACTTGGGTTCTGCCTGCAGAAACTGGTGGGGAGATAAAAAGAGAAGCCGTCAGAAGTGCTTTTTGCACTGGAGGTTGTTTCCCAGAACAGAGGGTACAGAAGCAGGCAGGACCATAAGCACAAGAATTTAAAGAGGATGTCAAGGTGTACAGCAGTGGAAGTGTCCATTAGTATTTGCTGGGGAGTGCGGGAAAGAGAGTTGGATTGGTGGAGTCACTGAAGTTGCGGGACTAAGCAAAGCAAAGAACAGAAGAAAAGTAAGAAAGGGGAAGGACAGACTGCAGGATTTCGCTGAAGGAGAGAGAGTAAAGCAAGGAAAGAGGAACCGCTCGACAAAGAAAAGAGTCATGAATATTCCCAAGGAATGCTTTATGGAGCAGAGGGATGGACGGACGGGAGGATATTTCGGGGGCAGAGCTCTGTGAAGAACCGGCCAAGCAGGACGGCAGCCTCCATGGACCTGCGCGGTCACCCCAGCCGCTGCCCCGGCTGCCACTGTCCCCGGCCGTCAGCCCTGCACACTGAGCAGAACCGCGGCCAGCACCCCCAGTCGAGCTCCCCGCCAGCGCCGCATCCGCCGGTCCGCCCCGTCTCTCTGCTCTCTGCGGGCCACCTCCTCTCTGACTGCTCTCTCTCCTCTGCCTTCCTCTCCCTCCCTCCCTGCACCGCCGAGCCTGTTTTCAGGGGTGCAGATTGGTATTGGGGAGCTCAAGATTGACAGGCCATGTGCTCCTGTCACCGCCATCGTTTCTTCCATCACATCTCTCCTCTGTTGGCACGTGGTGACTCCTGAGTTGTCCTCCAGGGTACGGGATTGTGAGAGTGATCTGGGGCACGAGAGGAAGAACATCCTTCCGGGCTCAACGCTCAGGCTTCAGATTCTTCTAGTCTGTCCAGGGGAGCACTTCTGCTGGCGACAAGGACCACTTGGGTTTTTGTTGGGGGCTGTACCACCAGTCGTCGAGGCAGTGCATGGGAGAAGAACATTCACCAGAGAGAGTTCGGACGTGGCATGGTATCTTCCCACCTGTTTTTGGCTTCCTAGAGATGCAGGCTCTGTAGCTGAGCACAGCTGTTTCCCTCTTCCTGCTCTTCTAGCTCAGAGGAAAAGGAAACAGCCTCTCACACCTGAACTGGATGTGCTGGAACCAGCACATCCGCAACAGGTTGGGGGCACTCAGAGGCACAGCCAAAAAGTTCATTCTCTTTCCCATCTCTGTCACCTCTGTATTTTCTGATGTTTCCTCAATTCCCGACTTCCTCACTTCCTTGGAACACACAATGCTAATATTGCAAACAAGGAGCCCTGAATGGGTTGCCAACCTGGAGAAAACTTGAACTCGTGTCACAGGTAGCCTGGAGACAGAATGGGAAGCATTATTAAAGTTAGTGAGATGAGAACTTGTTAGATCTGGGGAAGTTTTGAAAGGATCTGATGATTTTCTTTAGAAAAGGAGAAATGTGGGACTGCAGAGTCGAGATCTTCTGGTGGCAGTATGTGGATGAGAAATGAGAGGAAGAGGGAGTGAAGTTGAAGTGGAGAGCAGAGAGAGAGAAGGAGTTTGAGCTTTGTCTTGTTTCTCTCCTCATCCCCTTAAAGAAGTAACATCGTCTGGAGTGAACACAGGCAAGATGGCAAGTACGAGAATTGCAACGATTTTTCTCTGTTCTGTGGTATTTCCCCACAGGGTCTGAAAAGGCCCCTGAGTGTTTTCTGGGAGGAAGAAGAAGGATGCTTTGATTAAAAATCGCAATACAGAGAGGAGGTGGCCCAGGCAGAAAGTGAGGACGAGGTAGCAAAAGTTCATTCGGAGACAAACCTCCCTCTTTGCTGAGAATGCCGGAAATCACCACCCTGTCCCGAGAGAAGAGCTGGCAGAAACGAATATCTTGGGGAGCAAACGAAGCAGGAGAGCAGAGAAATGAAGAGTTCTTTCAGTGCCTGAACTTCTCTCTTTGGGTTTCTCCCTCCCCAAGCAGCAACCCCTGTGGTTCCCTCAACCGATGGCATTCTGAGCATTGCCTGGCTCTGGGGCCTCATTCATGGGCAGGGGCTGTTCCGGGTCAGATCGCAGTGCAGTCCTCCTCTCCCCAGTTGCAATCGCCTTCTCTGCTGCGAACCCACTGCTGGGATTTTGGGATCTCTGGGTTTCTTCCCTGCTGCACCTTTAACATTTTCCCCTTCTGTTAGCAGCTCTCTGGGCTGCTTGCAGCTTCCTCGGGGAACACATATCTCATCCGCCTCTCTGTCTTCTCCCATGTTCTTCTTCATCTGCCTGGGAAAAATGCCTCTCTCCTATCTCTCCCGGAAAGGGAGATGAGTCTTACTGGGCAGAAGCACAGGGTCTCTGGCTGTGCCTTTCTCTGTTGGGAAAATGCAGATTGCGAGAGCGGAAAGTGGTTCCAGTATGGCTGCTGGATATCCCAGCCCCAGCGGTGGCAAGTACAGCATATTCCCTAGGGAATGTGCTGAGGGATGAGCAGAGAACAGGATGAAGACCCCAAGAACACGGAGGGAGCACACGGGACAACCACCATATCACTGCCCAAGAGTGGTGGGGCTGGGAGAGCCCTGGCCCACACGTGTGGGCGGGCAGCTGAAGGGTTGGTCGCTTAGTAGATGGCAACCCTTAATCCCAACCCCTTCTCTAGATCAAATCCAGAGTGATCCCAGGCATCCATCACACCACAGGTAACACACTGTTCAATTTGGTTAAGTCTAAAATGGCGTTTCCTCCACAAAACTTTTATGAATAGGTGAAAAACGATATAATGATGATAATGGTAAGAGAATTCCAGTGGAAGTGCTGCAACTCCTCAAGGGGCTAAAGAGACTTCTAGGCACATGGGTGGTCCTGAGACTTTCACCATCTTTCCAGGTGGAAGAGCAGCATCAGAGCCACCCTTCCTTATGCCTGTGTACTCCTGATGTGGTTCTGCCCTCTTAGGTATCAGAGCAGAGATAGATAACACATTTAGAGGAAGGTTAGCTGTCTGCATTTTTACTGTGAGGGTCATGAATGATGGTACTGTAACCATCCTTCCTGAGTCCACGGCCACATGGCTGGAGGTCTCTCCTTTCTTACTGCTTTTGTCTCCTCTCTCATCACCTCTAAACCTTGGTCTGTCTTGGTTGCACCTCCCCCCGTTGCACTGTCTGCCTTCACTGCTTCTTCAGTAGATCCTTGACGAGTCATATCTTCACTGTGTCTTTTCCACACTCAAGGCAAGACCAGAATCCTCCTCCTACCCAAAGAGAAAGAACTCAATGAAAGAGAGAATCGCGGTGCCTACCTGGAATGGATCAGAGTATCCAGGAGATGATAGTTCAGGAGAAGATAGGGACACACATTGCAGCTGACTGCAATATGCCCAGATTTGCACTGCCGTGTTTTTTGTACGTCACTTGGCGCTCAGGCATTCTGTCACAAGCCTGTGCCCTGTGTAGGACTGAAACACCCTCTTTTCTTAGGGGCGCTACCTTGCTCCTCTGTAGAACTAATGAACCGAGTTGTGTATTTTTAAGAAAATCCTCTGAAAGCTCCAAAGACGACGATGTCAAGGAGTCAGTGTCCGCCAGGGCGCAAGGAATAGAGAACCCCTTCCCCATGACGGGTTTCAGAGAGCCAGAGGACGGTCCTACGACCATCTCGCGTCACGGACAGCGGCCCAGTTGGCACCCGCAGCTCTCTGGATCATTTACAAGCGCTTCAGGAACTCAGGGCTGTGGCCCCGGAGCTGCCAGTAGAAATGGATAAAATCGACGATTCTTATGCTGCCGTGTGAGCACTTGATGGTGATTTCACTGCCCTCGGTGGTCTCTAATAATGGGTCATGCTGCACTTGGGCTCTACCTGCTGACACTTGTGGGGAGATAAAGAAGAGAAGCTGTCAGAAATGCTTTTCGCACTGTTTCCCAGAACAAAGGGCACAGAAGCAGGCAGGACCATAAGCACAAGAATTTAAAGAGGATGTCAAGGTGTACAGCAGTGGAAGTGTCCATTAGCATTTGCTGGAGAGATGAGTGTGGGAAAGAGAGCTGGATTGGTGGAGTCACTGAAGCTGTGGGACTAAGCAAAGCAAAGAGCAGAAGAAAAGTAAGAAAGGGGAAGGACAGACTGCAGGATTTCGCTGAAGGAGAGAGAGTAAAGCAAGGAAAGAGTAACGGTTCGACAAAGAAAAGAGCGATGAGTGTTCCGAGGGAATGCTTTATGGAGCAGAGGGAGGGAAGGACGGGAGGATAATTCGGGGGCAGAGCTCTGTGAAGAACCTGTCAGGCAGGACAACAGCCTCCAGGGACCTGCGCGACCACCCCAGTCGCTGCCTCCGGCCACACGGTCCCCGACCGCCAGCCCTGCACACTGAGTAGAACCGCGACCAGAGTCGCAGCCGAGCTCCCCGCCAGCGCCGCATCCGCCGATCCGCCAACGGCTTCTCGCTACCCCCCGTCAGCCCCGTCTCTCTGCTCCAGGTGGGCCGCCTCCTCTCCGCCTGCTCTCTCTCCTCTGCCTTCCTCTCCCTCCCTCCCCGCACCGTGGAGGCCGCGGGGCTGTACCACCCCTGTTACGGCGAGGCATTTCATGGCAGAAACACAGTCCCCAACGAAGAGCAACCAGAGAAGTGTGTTATCTATTGCCATGTGCACTGGAAAACCCAAGTCAACTCCCCAGGGTATTCATCACAGACCTGACAACCGCTCTTGTTTGGCACTCACAGTAGAACCACTACTTCCAGCACTGGCTTCTCACTCAGAACACAGATGTTCTTTAGCCTTCCCTGGAGAGACACAGAAGGATTAAACAGGGTGTCTCTGTTTGCATTGCACAGACAAGTCTTGAGCACACACCTGGTGTTGGTGTGGGGAGATGACCCCTGAATCCGAAAAATCGGCCCGAGAAACTGCTCAGAGACTTTTTTATCTTTAAGCAGCAAGGTATTTGTTTATTCAATGTAGGAGTAAACCAGATCATGCTGGACAAACTTACTCAAAGGCTTCACGCAAAATCAACATTTTTATACAATCTTCAGATGTGATTAAATGTGATCAGATGTGATTACACCTATCTATGTATATTAATAATAGGTAGAGTACAGATGGAGCTCAGGCAGGGCTTTGGGCAGTTCTTCTCTTAGCTCCCCATTTCGGAAGATTGTTCCCATCTTCCTCCCTGGGTAAGGGGCTTCAAATCATCTTCCTCAACTTGATCCTTCTTCTCTACCATTGTTCTTGACCCCCTCACTGAAACCTGGAAAAAACTCTGACTCCAGGCCTATTTCTCCTATTCAAATGTCTACCTGATCCTTTTATATTTCTAATTTTTTACTTCTAGGCCAATTACATGTTCTTGTACTATTCTCTGAAGCTTTGGTCCAGTAAGTAGAACAGAACGAGCACAGATTTTTGGACGTCGATAGCTTGTTAGCAGACCCAAATTTAACTCTTTTGGACCTGGCCTCCTGCTTCACCCCGCGCAAGTACAATTGCCATCAGCCTCCTGTGGGGGCCTTGAAGTTATGTAGGACAAAGAGTGTCTCGGTGTCACATTGCATTTACAGTAGTAAACCCTGGCAAAGCCCCTGGATGCAGCTCTGGGATGTGCTTCTGTGGACAGAGCTCCACCTGTCTATCTCTCAGGCTGTGGGGAATCTCAGATACTGGTAGAGCATCAGCACAAGAGCTGATGTGCATCCAGGCTCCGGGTATGTGAACACTCTGTGTGTGTGTGCAAAGGAGGAACTGTTTCTGAAAATCCTTGTGTGACTGAGCAATGAGCCCTCCCCAGGGCAACATTGACTCTTGGCCAACTGTCCATCCACCAGGAACCCAGAGGCCATTTTCCAGCTATTCCCAGTTTGTCCATACTTCCGGGGGACGGAATCCAACACTTCCCCTTGCTGAACTTCCTCTGGTTGAGGATTTCCCAAACCTCTGATTTGAGGTCTCTCTGCAGGGCCTCCCTCTTCCATGAGGCCCCATATTGCCACAATGGTCCCTTGATTCCATGGGAATCTGCAGTGTTCAGTGTTCCATGAGTTACAGGAGGCCCCGTATTGTCACAATGGCACTAAAATAAGAGAGGATCTCCTTTCTAAACGACTTAGTAAATGGGAAGTTTTTTCTTAGATAAAAATCCTAATCAACCAAGTGATTTAATTTCTTGGCATGGTAGCGGTCTTTTCTTTTAAGACTACAATTAGTGTTAGGAGAGAGAATGTAGATGATACATGAAAACTAATAGAGTGTATCATATGCCCATCTTCAAGAAATTAGCTTACATGCCTCAGAAAACTTGTTTAATACAAGATTGTTCTCTTAAGAAGAAAGTCTATTATACATTGTTTAAGCAAATGGGAAGTTCTAAGACACGTCTTAGCTGGTCCTAGAACATTTAGTTTAGGGGTTAGAGGTCGGATAGATCAATCAGAGATGCTACGAGGCCTGCTAAGGGAGAGGACCACTCTGCGAAAATGACTGCCCCACCCACAAGAAATGGACGCTAGATGGCAGACTTGCTCCTCGAATAAAATCCCAGATGCTATTTGACCCCAAAATCATAAGTATGGACTGCTTGTGAAGGGGGGAATCTTTCTAGTATCACTGCATCTATATTCCGAAATTCATACTGATTCTTTGATTCATGCATGGCAGAGTGAATCCCCACCTGGCATATTAAAGAAATGTTCGATCCAATGGTTTCTGGTAATTGGGTTTAATTCTTTTGTTTTATCCCTTTGATTCCATGAAGCTCCAAAGATATCCCAGGGTTTGTTTAATTCCATGAGGTCCCGTACGTCCCAATGACGTCCCTTAATTTCCTGGTTTTCTGTAGTTTCCCAGGGAACATTTGCTTCCATGATGCAGGGCAGAGTCACGACGACCACTTGATTCCGTGAGTTCCCCCAGTGTCCCAGCAGTCCTTTGGTTCCATGAGACCCTGCCATGTTGCAGTGGGTTGACCTTGTCTGGATACCAGGTGCCCACCAAGCTGCTTTATCGCTGCCCTTCCCAGCCAGAGAGGAGAGACAGAAAAAGATGGAAAATGACTTCTACCTTGAGATCAGGCACCTTACTAAAGCAAAAGCCAAAGTTTGTGCATGCATAAGTGAAGAGGAAAATAAAAAGATTTATTCTCTACTTCCTGTCATCAGCCATGCCTGGCTACTTCATGGGAAGCAGGGCTTCACCACACAGAGAGGCCGCTCAGAAGGTAAGTATTGTAAAAAAATGGATTCTCCCTTTCCTGTTCCTTTCCTGAGCTCTTGTAGCTGAGCTGACGCCATTTATTCTGCAATATCCCTTTGGTCCATCTGGCTCAAATGGCCTGTCTGTATCCCCTCTCATGATCTTGCCCCCAATTCAAGGGAGGAAGCTGAAAATGCTGATGCTGTGCCAGCCCTGCTCAGCAGTTGCCAAAGCATTGGTGTGATTAACCCCTTTGTAGCTCCCAAGGCAAAGCACAGCACTGTGACAGCTGCAGTAAGAAAATGAACTCCAGCTCAGACATGTGGGATTGTGAAATGTCTCAGGGTTCCTTTGGTTCCACGATGCCCCCCGTGTCACCGTGATACAGCTGTCAGACCTGGCAGTAGTAAAACAAATCAAAAATTTCAGAAGAAATCATCTTAAAGTCATGCTAAGCCTGTTGTCTACAGTCCAGAATCTACATATGTGTGACTGCAGATACTTGGGATGAGGGTAGATGCTCAGAGGAATTCATGGGTTTTGTTCTAGGAAATCTGTCCCCAAAGTTTTCACTGCCTTTTCTTCCTTGGACACTTCCTGATGCCTGGAGGAAGCTCCTGTCCAACAGCAGATCCATCCCCCAATTCCTCCTCCTGGCTGCAACTCTTGCATTCTGCTTCTTCCTGGGCATCTCCCTGGCTGCCCTCCTGGGCAAGGGCCTCATCCTCTGCGCCGTAGCCTGCCACCACCTATCTGCACACCCCCAGGGACTTCTTCCTGCTCCACCTCTCCCTCAGGCACCTGGGCTGCATCTGCACCACTGTCCCCAAAGCCATGGCCAACTCCCTCTGGAAAACCAGGGGCATCTCCGACTCAGGATGAGCTGCACAGGTGTTTTTTGCTTTTCTTCTTGATCACAGTGGAGCTTGCCCTTCTCACCATTATGTCCTAAAACTGCTACGTGGTCATCTGCAAAGCCCTGCACTACAGGACCCTCCTGGGCAGCAGAGCTTGTGCCCACGTGGCAGCAGCTGCCTGGGCCACTGGGAAGCGAGTCTGGCCCTGAGCTGATGATCTCCTGAGCAGTCCAGACACGCAGTCACTGTCCCTGTCCTCTATTTCCTCCCTTTCTTGCTGCACGACCAGAAACGACTGTGCTGCTCTGCTGGGCTGGGGCAAGGCAGGGAGATGGGGGGACCAAGGAGGGGCTGGACTGGGCAGTTCCAGTGACCAGAAAACCCCAATGTTCATCTGAAGTGTAGGAGGGGGCAGGGTGGGAGCACTACAGGGCAGAGGTGGCTCCAGGCTCTGGGAGTGGCAGCAGGAGCCCAGGGAGACACTGTCTCTGCTGCAATGAACTGCCTGTGTGTGTGCGAGGGAAGGACTCCTGGCTCTGAACACCGCAGTGGGTGTGAGCAGTGCATCAGTCCAGCTCAGGGGTGGATACCTCTCAGAGCCCTGACACATTTCTGTGTGTGACTCCAGGAAAACCCTCACTGTGCCAGGGAGTTATCAGATCCTTTGCTGCCACCCTCCTGGCATCCTGTGTAGTGATGAAACTAGAAAAGGTGATCATCTTACCCTGTTAATTTTCTAAGAGGAGAAATGTCACTGCTGGAAAGAAGTGTCACAGAAGAGGGGAGAAGAGGGAACATCATTGTTTCCTTCAGCCTGTTCCACAGCAGGTTCCCCTGGAGCCCCAGGGACACCTGCGGGGAACCCGGGGGGGCAGAGAAAGGGTTGCCTTTGGCTCTTGCTGTGCTACTCAGCTGGGCCGGGCTCCTGGCACACAGGGAGCTCCTGGCAAGCGGGCAGCACTGCAGAGAGACAGCTCTGCCCAGGACCAGCTCCTCTGCACAGCCCAGCAGGGTCGAGGGCACTGCCTGTAGGCACGAGAGAAGAGAAGCAAGGCAGAGGGAGGTTAAAGGCAGCAGAAAGATGGGAGGTGTTCAGCTGAGACACAACTTGGGGACACAACTTCACACTCCTCTGCAGAGTGAGTCTACAGGTGCAGGGCAATGTCGCTTGTGTTCCTGGAGGAATCTCCTAAAGCTACCACATGCCACAGCCTTGCACATCTGTCAGGACTCTCCCAGTTTCTCTGTCGCGCCGGAGGAGGATGTTCTCCAGGGCAGGCCTTCCCTGCAGCACCGTCAGAGGGACAGCGCAGGTGGACTCCTTCTCCCAGGGATGGCTGCGGGCTGAGAAGGTGGGGGTGCAGCCAGGGGTGCCCAGGGCTGTCCTGCAGAGCAGGGTCCCTGTGCTCCGGGGTTCTTCGTGCCAGGGCAGGGACTTTGCTGCCTGCCGGGGCCAGGTCTCATCCTGCCTGGGTAGTTGCCCACACCTCTGAAAGGAGAAGCTGTCGGTGGGTGGCGAGAACCCCAGCAGGAGCCAGGCAAGGTCTTCCTGCCGTTGGATGAGTGCTGTGGGAGGTCAGGGCTGCTCCCAGATCCAGATCACACCAGCACATTTCCAAGAGCACTATCAAATGGGAAGGGCAAAGCATAATTATTTGGAAGGAAAGGAGCTTTTCTGAGGCAGTGTTTTCAGTTTCCTACTCCTGAGGAATCGGGGGGTTGAGAAATGGAAAAGGAGCTCTCATGTTGGACAAGTCACTGAGACTGCTGAGCTGTAACTTGGAATGCACAGTGCTTCTTCAAGCAACTTCCTAAAGTGCTTTTGACCTCTGCTCTGTCTTTGACAGAAGCAGCATCACTTCTGTTGGACCCATCTGTTTTTTCTTGATCTGCCCTTTTCCACCTGCAAAAAGAAAAGTTGCCCAGTCAATGTCCTGCAAACGGCTAGGTTTCTCTCAGGTCAAAGTGAGTGCACAGACATTCGGATGGAGTGCTGACAGGGGAGTCATGAATGGATTTCTGATGTTGAGTCTACTGTTTTGAAATCAGAAAATGTGGTGTTGAAGTCATCGTTAGCCTTTGAGAGGAAAACAGGAGAAAAGTCAGACTCTCCTAGTCCCTTCCCAGACCCCCGACGATTCCCCAAAACCCCTCACAGTTGCCCCAATCTCCCCAACCTCCCTCCCAATCCCCCAAACTCCCCCAAACCCCTTCCCAGTTACCTCCACGACCCCCAAGCCCTTCTCAGCCTCCCCATTCCTCCTCAAAGCCCCTCCCAGTTGCCGGCCCGTCCCCCAGGCTCGGGTGAGGAGGTGCCCCAGGCTGACGGGCCTGCCCAGACAGGGGCGGTTCCAGCAGCATGTCAGGAGCCACCCCTGCCCCGAAAGCTCCCGCCCGCCCTGGAGCCACCTCAGCTGCCCCTGCAGGGGAGAAATCCAGGGCGGAGCAGAGCAGGGAGCAGGGCCGGGCTGGGACCTCGATGGACGGGGGCACTGGGAGAGCAGGGGAGAGACCGGGATGGGCTGAGGGGGCACTGGGAGAGCAGGGGAGAGACTGGGATGGGCTGAGGGGGCACTGGGAGAGACACTGGGATGGGCTGAGGGGGCACTGGGAGGGAGAGGGGAAAGTTTTTTGCCCCTTTCCTGGGCACTGGAACACCCTCTGCACCCCCGTTCCTGGTCGTGCCGGCTCTCCTTCGACCCCAAACCACGAACAGGTTTTGGGGCTCCCTCGTGGGTCGCAGCCAATAGAACGGCTCTGCTGGAATGACATCATTGCCAAATTCTGCTGGGCCCCTGTCCTTGTGCCGGTGAGTCACCCAATAGAACGTCGAAACTTCCGCGGGGGCTGCCGGGAGCAGGGCGGGGGGGAGGGGCGGGGAGGATCGCGATTGAACCCGATCTGTGTCCTCCTGCAGACCATGGCTTTCACAGTATTCCTTTCGGTGCTTGTGCAAAGCATCATCCCCTCCCTGCAGGTGGTCGGGGAGGGGCTGCACAAGACTCAGTGAGCTTGGAGGTCTTTTCCAAGCTGAAGGACTCTTGGGTTCTGTGATTGTGTGCTGGATTCAGCAGGGTCCGTGTTAGCAGCATTAGTTTGCTCCCCAAGTTTCCTCGCTGTCAGCTCTTGTGGCCTAAGGTTTGAGCTCCTTTAACTCCTTGTGCTGAGCTACTGATGGGAAAGGAGAGGCCTCTGGGAGCAGATTCCTGGTGTTCCCTGTAGGACAGTGAGGGGGAAGGTGGTGTCAAGTGGGAAGAGGACTACAGTTTGTCTGTGGCCTCCTATGTGGCCTTGGCGCTTTTGAGGGGCTTGAAGGAGAAAAGAGCTTTGTTAAAGTGAGAAATGGAATAGTGTGTTGGCTGTGGGAATGGGAAGGGAAGAGGAACGGGGAATGGGAAGGGAAAGAGGAATGGAAAGGCATCTGCTGATGCTGTCATTTGTTTGTTATGTCTGCGTCTAGCAGGGAGATTGCCAAAACCAGTACACAGTTGAAAGCTGAACAAAACAACATTTATTCCAAAGAAAGTAGCAAACAAAATGAGAAACCTAGAGACAGAAAAGAGAAAGGAAACAAGCCCCCAAGACAACCCCCCAGTGACTCAAGTGTTACTTACCAGGTTGTCTTACCGATCCCAGAATGCTTAGAATTCCCCATAGCAGAAGTTGCATCCTCATTATCCTCAATAAGCCAATTTTCATTAATGTGAGGAAAGCTGGGAGACTGTAGAAACATCAGTTGAACTTCAAAGTCTCCTGGTTTCTGTCTCTCCTCATACTTAGAATCATGGTTCTGCCCTGTTTTCAGCCCTACCTCACAACTGACAGCCCAATTCCCAAAACTGCATACGGACAAAGATTCTTCCCAGACCAGAGGTGCCAGCACAGAAAGCTCTTGCTGCCTATGGAGTGCCCAGGCTGACAAACCAACTGAACCAGAAAGCCAAATCTTCCAGGCTTCCTTTCCTGGTGATAAAGGGTGTTGTTTCATGTTTTCAGAGCTGCTTCCCAAATGCCAGCCCGAATCCCATAATTGCACACGAACAAAGATTACTCTCAGAACAAGGTGCCAGCACAGAAAGCTCTTGGTGCCCATAGAGCGCACTGGCTGAACCACAAACTGCATCACAAAACCAAACCTTCCAGTCTTTCTTGCCTGGCGTAATGGCTGTTGTTTTCATTTTTTCAGATCTGCCTCCCAAATACCAGCCCAAATCCCAAAATTGCATACAAACAAAGATTCCTCCCAAAACAAAGGTGCCAGCACAGAAAGCACTTACTGCTCATAGATTGCCAAACCTGGCCCACCAAGTGCACCACAAAGCCAAAGCTTCCAGGCTTTGTTTCCTGGGGATAAGGGCTGTTGTTTCCTGTTTTCAGCCCTGCCTCTCAACTGACAGCCTGACTCCCAAAGTTGCATACGGATGATGATTCCTCTCACACCAAAGGTACTTGCACGGGAAACTCTTGCTGCCAATAGAGTACCCAGGCTGACAAACCAACCGGACCATCAAGTAAAACCTTGCGGGCTTTCTTTCCTGGGGATAAGGGCTGTTGTTTCCTGGTTTCAGACCTGCCTCCCAGCTGACAGCCTGAGTCCCAAAATTGCATACAAACAAAGATTCCTCCCACACCAAAGGTGCCAGCACAGAAAGCTCTTGCTGACCGTGGAGTCTCCAGACTTGCCCAACAACTGCGCCAAAAGGCCAAAGCTTCCAGTCTTTCTTTCCTGGGGATAAGGGCTGTTGTTTCCTGCTTTCAGACGTTCCTCCCAGCTGCCAGCCCAACCCCAAAATTGCATACAGATGAAGATTCCTCCCAGAACAAAGGTGCCAGCACAGGAAGCTCTTGTTGCCCATAGAGTGCCCAGACTGACCCACCAAGTACACAAGAAAGCCAAAGCTTCCAGTCTTTCTTGCCTGGCGTAATGACTGTTTTTTCATTTTTCAGACCAACCTCCCAACTGCCAGCCAGACTCCCAAAAATTCAAACAAGTAAAGATTCCTCCCACACCAAAGGTGTCAGCACAGAAAGTTCTTGCTGCCCAAGGAGTCTCCAGGCTGACAAACCAATTGAACCAACAAGTCAAATGTTCTAGGCTTTCTTTCCTGGGGATGAGGGCTGTTGTTTCCTGCTTTCAAACCTGCCTCCCAGCTGCCAGCCTGTCATGGTTTGAGAGCTCCAAAATTCAGTTCCCTAGTCCAAGCCCCCTCCCACATCTCAACCCGATGTGAGATGGGTTTTTTCCAGACACCACACGAGACTCAAAATGGGGGAAAGGGAATATTTTACAATGACTGTACAAATAAATACTACAATACATTATATACAATCTTAGCTATCTCTACCATGACATAAGTATTTACAATGGATCAAATCTCTTCTCCCCTCCAAATAAAAGTCCAGGAGGGAAGAAGGAAAGATCCCTTTTCCACTTTCAGAGCAGCAATGTCTCCTAGGCAGCAGGTCTATCTGTTTCGCTCTTCTTCTCATGCAGCAGCTGGATCTCTGCCAGTACACATGAGGGGTATCCAAGCCCCTGGGCCACTCGTCTTCAAACAAGGGTCTTCTTCCGTGGGCTGCGTTTCCCAGGAAAAGGGGTGCTATCACCACGTCATATCACGAAGCGCAGGGGTCTTCTTGATGGTCCTTATCTTCAGGGCATTCAAGGTCCCTACAGAGCTCTGTGCTCTGTCTCAAGCAGCGGGGGGGCCAAGGTCACCCTCTGCATTCTTCTTGGAGCTCTTCAACTCCTTTCTGCAAGTGCTGTAGCACTTTAAGACTCTTTCAAGTAAGAGCCCATCATCTTCCTCCTTTCTCGGAGGTCTCAGAGGGGTATGGGGTTTTATTTCAGTTCTTACCCCAACTTCCTCTCTCTCTCTGCTACTGCCGGCTCTCGTTCTCTTTCTTTCTTTCCTTCCAGGAGTTCTCACTGTGTTCCTGCCTGCCTGTTGTTGCTGCGTGGTCTTATCTCTTCTGGCTCTCTGCCACCTTCTCCCGCCAGTGTTGGTTTTTTACCGCCGCTTCTGCTGCTCACGGGGGAGGGAAAAAAACTTCCAACCTCTCAGTCACAGACCCCAGTCCAGTCTAACACTGTTTCCAAGTTTCTATGACCCCAACTGGGGGCTGGGGAGCCGTGGCCCCCCAGAGGGGCTCTTGCCCCTTATGCTCGTAGCTTTTACAACATGGCTACTACTCCTACAACAACTAAAACTACTTTCTCTTCCGTTCTGCTTGAGATATGTTTCAATTTTGCAGAAACGCTCATTGGGTAAAACTTCAAAACTTCAAGGGTTACCACCCCCTGGGGTTTTACCATTTTACAACTGCAGGGGGAAAACTGTTTCCCCCCACTACACAGCCCAACTCCCAAAATTGCATACGGATGAAGATTCCTCCCAGAAAAAAGGTGCCAGCACAGAAAGCTCTTGCTGCCCATAGAGTGCCCAGGCTGACCCACCAAGTACACAAGAAAGCCAAAGCTTCCAGTCTTTCTTGCCTGGTGAAATGACTGTTCTTTCATTTTTCAGACCTACCTCCCAAATGCCAACCCGACTCCCAGAATTGCATACAAACAAAGATTCCTCCCAAACCACAGGTGGGGAGAACAGCACAGAAAGATCTTGCTGTTAATGGAGTGGCAAGCCTGGCCCATCAACGGCACCAGAAAACCAAAGCTTCCAGTCTTTCTTTCCTGGGGATAAGGACTGTTGTTAACTGTTTTCAGCCCTGCCTCTCAACAGACAGTCTGACTCCCAAAATTGCATACAAACAAAGATTCCTCCCACACCAAAGGTGCCAGCACAGAAAGCTCTTGGTGCCCATGGAGACCCCAGAATTGTCCACGTACTGCACCACAAAGCCAAAGCTTCCAGTCTTTCTTTCCCGGGGATAAGGGCTGTTGTTTCCTGTTTTCAGCCCTGCCTCCCAACTGCCAATTATCCATAATATTGTATTAAGATCCTTTTTTTTTTTGGTATCCCTTTTTCACTAGTTAATACTGTATTAAATGCTGTTCATAGTATTTGTTTTAATGCCACCCGATAAGATAGTTATTTTGTACCCCTTTTTTTTTCTCTTTTAGTTTTTAATCCCTCTTGTTAAGTTTATTACTATTATTATTATTCTCACTGTAATAAAAGATATTTTGTGTGCTTGAGTATTTTTTGGCACTTGTCTTTATTCCGGACATGTATCCGAACGTACTGCTACATAAATTGGCGTAGTCGGCAGGATACATGGAGGAATAAGCAGTGCCCCAGGGAATTCGTTGGTGGAGTGCTCAGCTGACATGTCCCTGTGTATTGGTGGGAGATCTTCAGGTGGAGTGCACAGCCTAGAGAGCCGCATCCCCGTGTGTGTTGTGTAAAAGGGAGATTCCCAGGTGGAGAGCATAGCCTGGGAAGCCGCGTCCCTGTGTGTGTGGTGAACTCTGTGTGGGTGCCATGAGTGCCAGTGTCTGGGTTCATATCTTAGAATTGTTTTACTTTGTTTTAAAGTGGTTTTTGTTGTACTTGTTGATTAAGTTACTATATGGGTGGCAATGCTTGTGTTTTATATGCTTTGGTTTTTTTTTGCATATGGGAGGTAGTTCTGAGCAATTAACTGTGAGTAGATCACACTTCTTGAGAGCTAGAATTAAGATTTGTCCTTTTTGCAACTGTTGTTTATATGTACGACTTTGTTGTATTAATTGTAATAAATATATCTTGGGACCTAGAGGCAGCCAGGAGATAAGGCTAGATCAGACTTTAAATTTTTATTGTATTCGGTGTGGAGCGAATCAAAGCCTAGAAGATACCCAGTGGATTAGGTTTTATTGTTGTTTCACTCATAGATATGTCTTTCTGAGGATTCATTCAGTTATTGTAGAGTGTGTATTTTGTGGTTGGTATATAAAGATTTTAGATTTGATGTGTATGTGTAGTTAGGTTTCTTTGTGACGTAAGAGCCATTGTTTGTGGATTGGTGTGTCTCATTGTGTTTAGCTTGAAAATTGAGAATCTTTTGTCATTGTATTGTTAGTGAGAACATTAGTAGATTAAGATGAAAACGTGGTTAGGAGGGTCAGCCGCAGGCGGCAATGAACCTAAGAAAGCTCCTCCCCGTGAATTAATAGAATTGGGGCAGGAGCCATAGATTACTTTGTAGAATAAGTGGGAAGCATGTACAAAGATTCCTCTTGAGTATTGGGGGCAGCAGACCCCGATGGAGGTATTGCAATACTGGGAGCAGTTTACCCCTACTACTAAATCAAGCAGTCATCTGGAACAGGCTGGACGAATGGGGGGTGCACTGCTTACTGCATACAAGTTAACTGTGGAAAAATGCAAAAAACTGCAGGAGCAGCTGAATGCTCTAAGAGCCACTCAGTTGGTACAACACCAGACTTTACTTGACCTTCAGGCTGAAAAGAACAGGGCAGAAGATAAATGTGCTACTTTAGCTGAGAAATATGCTGTGAGAACTGTTCGGCGCAGAGAAAAGAAAATAGACCGAAGTGATCAGGGGCCACGGGTGCAAGTTATAGTCACTTCCCCTGATTGGGATCCAGAGAAGTGGGATGGTAACATATGGAGTAATAGTGATGATTCTGATGAGGACAATTTTATAGAAAATTCAGAGAAGTTATCAACAGCAGATAAGCTGGCACATAGAATAAGGGCAACCCCTGCTGTACGGCCGAAGGCTGTGATAGATAACCAGGGTAACCGAGTGAGGCAGGATGAAGTTGCTGATTTCTTCCCAGAGGATATTAAAAATCTTTTATCCAAATATTCTCAGCAACCTCGGGAACGAGCACAAATGTGGATGGTTAGATTAATGGAGCAAGGGGTTGACTCTGTGATAATAGACGATGTTGATGCCACGAAGTTTTTAGGGTTAACTAATGATGTATATGTACAAAATGCCCTTCGGCATTTAAGACGAACACCAGGAGTTGATAGAACTTTGGTTTCAGTTATTGCTGAAGGTCTTAGTGACCATTTTACTAATGATGGATCATGGCAGGATGGAAGTTCATCCTGGGTAACTCTTCATCAAGCAATCAAGATATTAAAGGGGGAAGGGATGAAAGTAGTTATTGAGCTGCAGAGCCCTGAACTTTACATGCAACAACCTCTAATTCCAGTAATGAAAAACAAATTGTTAGAAGGCTGTCCTGTACCCTGGAAACCATACATTATCCGACTGTTAGTGTCTAACGCGGGGGCTCCCATAGAAGAGATCATAGAGAGGTTGCAGCAACTTGGTGACCTTCCAGGCCTTCCCCCCACTGATAAGCCAGCTGACCATGAAAATAGGCGGGACAGTAATGAAAGACGGAGAGGACGGGAAGGAGGAAAAGGGGAACGAACTAAGTTATTTCAGGATTTACTTAAAAAAGGTGTTCCCAAAGAAGATATT
Source organism: Manacus candei (assembly GCF_025592945.1). NCBI lineage: Eukaryota > Metazoa > Chordata > Aves > Passeriformes > Pipridae > Manacus > Manacus candei. Next base: position 79,791 of record NW_026138220.1, on the reverse strand, counting down.
GATGGGCAACCAACAGGAGCCTTACGTAGGTTAGCCCGACAGCACCAAATCAGAACTGCACAGGAAAAACTGCACAGAACAGTTGTATCCTTGGGTCGAGGTGCAGGAGACAGTCAGTCGATTCCGTAACCCAAGATCAGAAATTTTAGAAGTTGAACCAACAAAGGCTAGTGCTCCTCTGTGCGAGGAGCATTATAAACTTGAATAGGGGTGTGGCCAAGCCCCAGTGCAGTCCCCCACTGTTTGCCGTGTTCGTAAGGATCAACGACCTTATACCACTTGTACAATACATTGGTCCACTAAGAACAAGCAAACTGTGCTAGCATTAGTTGACACTGGGGCGGAGGTCTCTATTATTCACGGCAATCCTAACAAACATAAGGGGGACCCAGCACCTATATGGAGTCTTAGGGAACAAGCAGTTTTGGGACGTATGCTTGAAATAACATTACAGATAGCAGATTATCCACCAAAACCTTACAGAGTAATGGTAGCAAGAATATTTGAATACATCATAGGGATTGATGTTATTAGAGGAATGGACTTATGGATTGCCAACACCCTGTGGTCATCTGGGTCCACGCAGTGGCGTATTTGAGCAATTCAAGTGGGGAAGATACAGGAAGAGGCAAACATTCCTATTTGTACACAGATTGTTAATCTTAAACAGTACAAGATTCCAGGTGGGGATGAGGAAATTCAGACAACAATCCAAGAACTACTTGAGGCACAACTAGTGAGGTACACTCATTCTCCATTTAACTCTCCCATATGGCCTGTGAGAAAATCAGATGGGTCATGGCGAATGACCGTAGATTACAGAGGAGTTAACAAAGTCACTCCACCAATTACATCTGCTGTACCCGCTGTTACAGACTTGGTTCATGAAATTCAAAAGCATTCAGGTGATTGCTATGCAGTAATAGATGTGGCTAATACCTTTTTCACCATTCCTATACCACAAGCAGCTCAGGATCAATTTGCTTTTACCTGGAAGGGTATTCAGTACACCTTCACACGACTTCCACAGGGATACAAACACAGTCCAACCTATTGTCACCAGGTCATACATTGAACCCTGAAGCAGTTTCCAAATTTGAACCCCTCAGTCCAAATAGTCCAGTATGTAGATGACATACTAATTCATGGCAATACAGAACATGAGACAGGTGACGTCCTTGAGAAAGTAGTGGACACACTGAAAAAAGATGGGTGGGTTGTCAACCCTAAAAAGATACAGGGACCAGCTATGAGTGTAAAGTATCTTGGAATAACCTGGCATGCTGGGAAATGGGAAGTACCAGAACAAATAAGGCAGGCCATAAAGGAATGACCAACACCCAGAACTAAACGAGAAACGCAGCAATTTCTGGGAGCCGTTGGGTTTTGGCGGTCATACTTACCAGGGTTAGCTATTTTATTGAAACCACTGTACAAAGTGACAAGGAAAAAAGCTGCGTTTGAATGGGGTAGTGAGCAACAGACAGCATTTGAGGGAGCCAAAAATCCGATACAAGAGTACATGGAATTGCACCCCATTCAGGCAGGACCCATTGAATTACAAGTGCCAGTAGAACAAGATGTTACCCTATGGAGTTTGTGGCAACTACAAGATGGGCGATGCAGGTCACTTGGATTTTGGTCCCGACAATTTCGGGGAGCAGAGGAAAAATACACTCCTTTCGAAAAACAGTTAGCTGTTGTGTACTGGGGACTGCTAGACACAGAGGATCGGACAGCAGGACATGAGGTAATAGTTAGGACTCCATCTCCAGTAGTATCCTGGACTCTAGGACCTACGGCAGCTAACAAAATCGGTAGTGCACAAGAGCAGACAATAGTAAAGATGAGGTGGTACATTCAGGAACGAGCAAAAGTTGGAACTCGAAACTTACACACGCTGCATGAGCAAGTAAGAAGTAGTGTCAAGGATGCCAGTCTTCAAGAAAAACAGCTTATGCAAAACATACAGCTAGGAAGGTGGGGAGTGCCATATGAAAATTTGTCAGATGAACAGAAACACAATGCCTGGTTCACAGATGGTGGAGGTACCCATCAAGGAAAGTGGACTGCAGTTGCAATCAATCCCATGACAGGTACACGCCTGGTCACTACAGGGGAGTCAGGTAGTAGCCAACTAGCTGAGTTAGTTGCAGTATGGCAAGCCTTGGAGGCAACACCTCCAAACACTATATATTATGTGTATACTGATTCATGGGCCGTAGCTCAGGGGTTAGTTCATTGGTTACCCATTTGGGAAAAGGCGCAGTGGAAAATTGGAAGCAAAACAGTTTGGGGACAAAAATGGTGGGAGAAAATTTATGTCTCGTTGCAAAGCTGGGATGTGTGGGTATATCATGTGGATGCTCACACCACTAACACCACTCCCACACATATCGGTAATCAATGAGCAGACAAATTTACTAAACAAGTAAGGACTGTAAACAGTAGTGAAGAAATAGCATTGGCACTGTGGGTCCATGAAAAAGCGGGGCATGGAGGAAGAGATGCCACAATTTACTGGGGAAAACAGAGAGGAGTACATTTGTCTGCTACCATTGTGTCTGACGTAATACAGAAATGCTCAGTTTGTCAGACAATCAAACAGCAGGCATTAAAAGTAATTCCCCTAGGATCCCTGAAAAAGGGAACAAATAGTGCAGACATATGATAATTAGACTTTATTGGGCCATTACCTGAGCACCGAAGGCAGCGATATGTCTGTACCGCAGTAGATACATAGTCTGGAGTTCTTGTAGCTATTCCCAGCCGGTATGCAAATGCATTTACCACTGTTAGAATGTTAGATACCATTGAGACCTATTATGGGACTCCAGTAGAAATACAAACAGATAATGGGTTACACTTTAAAAACCATCTGGTACAGCAATGGGCAGATGAGCGGCAAGTGCATTGGGTGTGGCACCTACCTTATCACCCTCAGGGGGCTGGACTGATTGAGCGTATGAATGGGTTGCTCAAACAACAACTGAAATGATTGGGAGAAGGAAAATTCACGCGGTGGGTGGATCATATAACAGAAGCAGTACGAGTTTTGAATAACCGAGCACTTACCCCCACCACAACTCCCTTGCTCCTAATGAAAAGAGAAACTCCCACAGTGTGTAAAGTAAATATTAATGCAAAGGTATCTTACCAAGCAGGTGACCAGTATGGTATAGTGGGTGGAGCTACAGTTTTGGAACTCAGCAACAAAACTTCACACAGTTATGGGCCACAAGAAGTTAAGTGGGAGCGACCTGATTGTCAGCTAAAGGCTCCATCAGTACCTCTTGTGAAATTACTTGCTTTAACTCCACGAGCAGTAACCAAAGGATTAACATTGTTAAATCCAGTACAAGAGGGTCATAAGGCAGTGTTGCTGGGTATCAAAAACACTGTTAACCATACTGTTGTGTTACACCCTGGCCCACTATGCTCGTTAGTATATGTTGCATCCATACCTCCAACACCCTCTGTGGCAGTTGGAGGTATAGGACACAGAGTATGGTATACCCCTCCAGGACAGAGTCCTGTAGCAACTGAAATTATTGCTACTGACCAGTCACATGCTGTTACTATTGCAGTACCTGGAAATCCTGAATGGTTCCGAGTGCCATTAGAACAGCTGCGACGACGGGACTAAATATAAAAAGGCTGGGGGGAAGGCCCCCTAACTTTTTTTCTGTTTTATTGTAGATATCAGCTATGCTTTGCTTCTTTGCTGACTTCTGTTTCGGATGTCTATGTGTGGACCACCTTGGTCAATGTGACGAAGACGGACGTGATATGTGTGCCCATGGTAACTCCCACGAGTCCTTTTCGCACCTGTCTGGTTGGAGTACCTATTGATAACTAGCGGTGGGGAACTCTATATAATGAGACTGTGTTAGCAAACTGCACACATCCAGGAACTCAACAACCTCTTTGGTGGTGCCAGGCATCGTGGCGAACTAAAAACGGAAAGGACACTACTTGGTATATTAAGTCTTTAGCATACATGCATAATTTACCCATTCAACCACAAGAGCTGGACATCTTAGGGACATTAACTTCAACTCAATGCTTCTACCTAAACTATACGTCAGGTACCAAGGTTAATGAAGGAGGAGTTGACATTTTTCCTAGAGATATATACCAGAACGCATCAGCTTGGTGCAATGAGACCTTGCAAAAACGATTTATTCCTGGATCTGATGCAATAGGTCTCCCAAATGATCTGTTTCTCATTTGTGGACAAAGAGCATGGAAAGGTATTCCGGGAAAGGCTGTAGGAGGCCCTTGTACCTTTGGACAATTAACCTTTTTTCATCCTCGCAGCGTAACCTTGCCTAAACTAAGAAGACACACACGTAGCACACGGCGATTTACTCCGGACTGTAACTCTGATGTAGAGTTTTGGAATAAGGCTGAAAGAATAACTGCTAGTATAAGATCTCAGATAGGGACTGCTCCTGCTTTGGCTTCTCTAAATAAACTAGGATGCTGGTTGGCTAAAGAAGCTAATGCTACTTCTGCTGCTTTGAGTGCATTGCTCACAGATGTAGACTCAGTTAGACATGCAAGTTTACAAAATAGAGTTGCTATTGATTTTTTGTTGTTAGTCCAGGGACATCGTTGTCAAGATTTTGAGGGCATGTGTTGCATGAATTTAGGTGATCATTCTGAATCTGTCCATGCTAGCATCCAGAAATTAAAAGCCCTTACTCAACAATTACATGTTCATGATGAATGGAACCTCTTCGGTGATTGGAAATGGAGATGGCCCTGGTTACGAAAAGCGCTGATAGGCTTGTCAATAGTTGGATGCATAATAACATGCATATTGTGTATGATTCCCTGTATACTAACATGTGTACGTGGAATGATAAACACCAGGCTAAATGCATTACAATCTCGAGTAGTTCGTTATCACCCTCTTGCTACCATTGATTACGCGGTGGTATGTAAGGGGGGTACTTTTGAATTAGATGATCAATGGAGCATAGAGGCGTGAGAACGGAATCATATTAGGATGTGAAACCAGCTAGAGTATGGTACAATGTAACTTCATGGCACAAGCTAATTGTAAGGTCCATTGTGCCTTTTAGCAAGTCAGCCTGATATCCCCTATTATCAGAGCTGAGTTCTTCCTTGGTTTTGCTACATATTGCAAGATAGAGACATCTACCCTTGAAACACAATGGTAGAGGTCATCCATAGGGGTGAGAAAGATGATGATGGGAGGAAGATTATGTGGGCAGGGGTCGCTCGCCCCTTGCCCTACAAGTAGGGCATGCGCAGACTGTTGCCATGAGGTAATGATCAGGTGGGGTTTGGCTGCCATTCAGGCATCACCTTATACTGCGTACTGGCCCTACGTAGTGTAATGTGGAACTGATAAAAATGGGGTGTTGGGACTGCTGAGTTGAGCGATACTCATCCTACCACCGAGACTGTGTTGCTCCGCGGGGACACCCGCTAACCATGGGTACCGACCAGCTGCTGCAGATCCTGACAGCCCTGGCCTGTCTGTATGGGTAAGCACAGTTTATTGACAGGAAGCAACTGAGAGAACAAACTTTTTAATATCCTTTTAGTGTTCCTTTAATTCCCCTTTTATGATTATACTATTTTTCCTTTAGTTTCCCTTTTTACTAACCAGAATCATGTTATCCATAATATTGTGTTAAGATCCTTTCTTGGTATCCCTTTTCACTAGTTAATACTGTATTAAATGCTGTTCGTAGTATTTGTTTTAATGCCACCCGATAAGGTAGTTATTTTGTATCCTTTCTTAGTTTTTGATTCCTCTTGCTAAGTTTATTACTATTATTATTATTCTCACTGTAATAAAAGATATTTTGTGTGTTTGAGTATTTCTGGCACTTGTCTTTATTCTGGACATGTATCCAAACGAACTGCTACACACACCAAAGGTGCCAATACAGAAAACTCTTGCTGCCCAAGTGTCGGATGACAGAAATTGTGTGAACAATTTCTATTGCATTTCTGATAACTTTGCCTTGGCATGGCTGGGTGCAGACAGTAAAAAATACTGTGCCACTAATATGGCTGCAGGCCTTGTGCCAAGGTGAAGGAGTTTTTTTGGCAGGAAGACAAGTTTTATGGACCCCTGTTGTTATCTAATTAGTACTGTACAGCACAGTATGTTTCCCTTATGTATCCAATGCAACCTGGGGAAGAATCACATGTCTCTGTGTCACAAGCAGCATATAAACTGCCTTTCCTCTAATAAAGCGGACATTTTTACCAATCATATTGATTTGTGTGCATTTCTGTCTGACTCCCTCCGCTGTTATCTGGCGCCCATTTAACAGGGAGTCCTACTTCATCGAGTTCTGCAGGGACCTAAGGTGAACGGAAGGAGCTGATGGAAGCAGTCGTGAGAGGTGATGCTGTCCCCGGCGTCACAGAAAAAAACCCATGCGCATGTGTCCTAGTTAGGACAGCTGAGATCAGTTCATCATGGTGGGTGTAACCCAAAACTGTGTATTCTATAGCCTTCCATGTCATTTCCCAGAGACTAGACTATTGTCAATAGACTATTCGCACCCTCTGCCCATAGAGCCTGACTCCTCAGGCTATAAACTAGGTGTTAAGAGGCCTGTGAGATAGGAGGATGCTTCTGTCCTCACAGCCCGCCCTGAGGGGAACACTGAACATTCCTGCCTGAACTGGAGGATATATAATCTTGGAGTTTTGGAACATTTTTCAACCCACTCGTGGGATCCAGAGGAAGGCTGCATCTCATCGCTCTCAACCAGACTTAGACCACCACTGGACTGCGATCACCACTTTGGCCAGACTGCAGCAGCTCTCCCACCAGCAGGTTCTTCCCCTCTCCCTTTACTTTGGACTCAAACAGGGCCCAAGGAACACCACTTTGTTCATGCCCCAGGGCACTGGGTTATGCATTTGGGTTTTTGTGGGTTGAGACCAATTGTTTGTTTGTATTATTGTACTTACTGTATTGTTTTAATAAATTGTTATTCTGTCTTATAATCTCTCCTTTGAGTTGAGTTCATTCCCCCTGTTGGTTAACTTTTAAACCAGCACATTTTGGCTCCCAAACGTCGGACAGAGAGAGAGAAGTCAGAATCACAATTTCATTTTAAGCATTTGTCTATTTGGATATAGAAACTCCCTGATCACCATGTTGTTTGATGCACTCACATGGATGTGGTATTTGAGCCTGTTCATATTTCCACAGATGGGGTATTATTTGCCTGTTTTGATGCTCTCTTTAAGACCAGGGAGAGGGATCCAAATTGCTTTATTAGTATATTATGTTTATGTCATTCTAACATCAGAAGCAATGAGTTTCATTGTAAATGTGTATTCAGTCCTGTTTGCCTGTCCTGGTTTGGGTTGCTACCTCTGGGGCCTCATTAAAAATCGTACCCAGCTTTTTGGGGGAACAGGGGTGGATGGTTTCCAGCCTCTCACCTCCTTCTTCCCCTTCAGACCTGCTACAACAGTTTTTGAAAATATTGAGTTCCCTTTTGATGTTAAGGACAGTATAATGTTATTGTTAGTGTTGCTCTGTCTGCTCTGTACTGTGTACACCATGTTTAGGGTCAGAAAAGTGCCTTTTAGGGAGGTTGGTTGGACACCTGCCGTGGGAGTAGATAATGCTGAGTGGCACGGGAAGTGGGAGGACATCAGCCAGTATTTGGAAAAGTTTTCTCCTCCAATGATCTGGAAATTCACCCCTGAACAACTGCAGGATCCTGTTAGCATGATAAGACTGGTGAAGGAAAAATGCTCTGGCAGCTCCAGAGATGGCCAGCTCACAGCAACCTGCTGGGCCCTGGCCACTGCCTACCGGGCACTACTTGACATAGTACAGCACTGTCAGGGGGAGGAGAGAAGGAGTAAATCCACAGGCACCACGTCCACCCAAACCACAGCTGAGTCAGAGGGAGAAAGAAATAAACCAACCAGCACCGTGTCCACACAAACCATCGAGGAGCCAGAAGAACAAGCAAAACCAATAGCAGTCGCCCCTGTCCAGAAAAGGAAATCAAAGACTAAATCAGTTCGCATAGCAAATGATGACGAAGAGGCGGGACCTTCACATCCACCGGAGGAGACAGAGCCAGAAATAATCACTCGGTCCCTGTCCCTGGGTGAGCTACGTGAGCTCCGGAGAGAGTTCACACGACAGGCGAACGAGTCCATTCTGACCTGGCTGCTCCGAATCTGGGATGCCGCAGCTAACGATACAATCCTAGATGGGAGTGAAGCCAGACAGCTGGGATCCCTGTCTCGAGATGTAGTCATTGATCAGGGGATTGGAAGGAGGCAGGAAACTCTCAGCCTCAGGATTTATGAAGACACTGTCACTGCCCCATTACGAGCCCACGTCTCATCTGTGGAAACCAAACTGGCTGAACACGTCCGAAGCCTGGAAGAGAAAATTGAAGAGGGACACCAGAAGCTAAGAGAAGAAATTAAGGAAGGGATTTTCCATATCTCGCCAGGACAAACAAGAGTCTCTGCTATCAGGAGCCAGCGTCCCCCAGCTAAGGAGAGAAGGTACACTCCACGTGGCGATCTATGGTTTTACCTCCGTGAGCACGGAGAAGATATGAGGAAGTGGGATGGGAAACCCACCTCTTCCTTAGCAGCCCAGGTACGTGAACTGAAGAGAGGAACAAATACCATAAAGAACTCTTCAAGGGTAAACGTTGCTCCAGTCTCTCGTGGGCAAGACTCCAGACAGTACAGGAATGATGATACATCTGATCCTCTTGAAGGGACCTCCAGGTCATACCCACAAGAAGAGCACAATGAGTACCATGACCAGGACTAGGGGTGCCCTGCCTCTAGCCAGGTAGAGGAGAGGGACAATCGAGTCTATTGGACTGTGTGGATTCGGTGGCCTGGCACATCAGAACCACAAAGATATAAGGCCTTAGTGGACACCGGCGCACAATGTACTTTAATGCCATCAAGATACGTAGGGGCAGAATCCATCTCCATTTCTGGGGTGACAGGGGGATCCCAACAGCTGACTGTACTGGAAGCTGAAGTGAGCCTGACTGGGAAGGAATGGCACAGACACCCCATCGTGACTGGTCCAGAGGTCCCGTGTATGCTTGGCATAGATTACCTGAGGAGTGGGTATTTCAAAGACCCAAAAGGACTTCGTTGGGCTTTTGGCATAGCTGCTGTGGAGACGGAGGAAATTAGACAGTTGAACACCTTGCCTGGTCTCTCAGAGGACCCCTCTGCTGTGGGACTGCTGAAGGTTGAAGAACAATTGGTACCGATAGCCACAACAACAGTGCACCGTCGGCAATACCGCACCGACCGAGACTCTGTGACCCCTATACAAAAGATGATCCGTGAACTGGAGACCCAGGGGGTGGTCAGCAAGACTCGCTCACCCTTTAATAGCCCTATATGGCCAGTGCGTAAGTCCAGCGGAGAGTGGAGGCTGACGGTGGATTACCGTGGACTCAACGAAGTCACACCACCCCTGAGTGCTGCTGTGCCGGACATGCTGGAGCTCCAGTACGAGTTGGAGTCCAAGGAAGCCAAGTGGTATGCCACCATTGACATAGCCAATGCCTTTTTCTCCATTCCTTTGGCAGCGGAGTGCAGACCACAATTTGCTTTCACTTGGAGAGGTGTGCAGTACACCTGGAATCGACTGCCTCAGGGGTGGAAACACAGTCCCAGCATTTGCCATGGACTGATCCAGACTGCACTGGAAAAGGGTGAGGCTCCAGAGCACCTGCAGTACATTGATGACATCATTGTATGGGGGAACACAGCGGGCGAAGTCTTTGAGAAAGGAGAGAAGATAATCCAGATTCTCCTAAGAGTCGGTTTTGCCATTAAACGGAGTAAGGTCAAGGGACCTGCTCAGGAAATTCAGTTCCTAGGTGTGAAGTGGCAAGATGGACGCCGCCTAATTCCAATGGAGGTGATTAACAAAATAGCAGCCATGTCCCCACCAACCAGCAAGAAGGAAACACAGGCTTTCCTAGGCGCTGTGGGCTTTTGGAGGATGCATATCCCCGAGTATAGTCAGATTGTAAGCCCTCTCTACCTTGTGACACGGAAGAAAAATGATTTCCAGTGGGACCCCGAACAACAACAAGCCTTTGAACAAATTAAACAGGAGATTGCCCATGCGGTAGCCCTTGGGCCAGTAAGGACAGGACAGGACGTGAAGAACGTACTCTACACTGCAGCCGGGGAGAATGGCCCTTCTTGGAGCCTCTGGCAGAAAGTGCCTGGGGAGACCTGAGGACGACCGCTGGGATTCTGGAGTCGGGGATACAAAGGATCTGAAGCCAGCTATACACCAACTGAGAAAGAAATCCTGGCTGCCTACGAAAGAGTTCGAGCTGCCTCAGAAGTAATTGGCACCGAAGCGCAGCTCCTCCTGGCACCCCGACTACCAGTGCTGGGCTGGATGTTCAAGGGAAGAGTTCCTTCCACACATCATGTCACCGATGCCACGTGGAGTAAGTGGATCGCTCTGATCACGCAGCGAACCCGGATAGGGAATCCTAATCGCCCTGGGATTCTGGAAATTATCACCAATTGGCCCGAAGGTGAGAGTTTCGGACTATCCTCTGAAGAAGAGGAGGAGAAGGTGACACGGGCTGAGGAGGCCCCACCATATGACAAGCTACCCGCAGATGAAAGGCGATATGTGCTCTTCACGGATGGCTCCTGCCGCATTGTAGGGACAAACCGAAAATGGAAGGCAGCTGTATGGAGTCCCACACGGTGAGTTGCAGAAGCGACCGAAGGACAAGGTGGGTCAAGTCAGTTTGCAGAGCTTAAAGCCGTTCAGTTGGCTTTGGATATAGCTGAACGAGAGAAGTGGCCAAGACTATCTCTACACTGACTCATGGATGGTGGCCAATGCTCTGTGAGGTTGGCTGGAGCGATGGAAAAAGGCCAACTGGCAGCGCCAAGGGAAACCCATCTGGGCGGCGGAGATGTGGCAGGACATCGTTGGCCAGGTAGAGAAGCTGAGCGTGAAGGTCCATCACGTAGACGCTCATGTAGGCAAGAAACGGGCTAATGAGGAGCATCGTAACAACGAGCAGGCGGACCGAGCTGCCAGGATTAAAGTCTCTCAGGTAGATCTGGATTGGCAGCACAAAGGAGAATTATTTCTGGCTCGATGGGCCCATGACGCCTCCGGTCACTAGGGGAGAGATGCAACATACAGATGGGCTCGTGACTGAGGGGTGGACTTAACCAAGGACATTGTCTCACAGGTCATCCATGACTGTGAGACATGTGCTGCCATCAAGCAGGCCAAGCGGGTGAAGCCTCTATGGTATGGTGGACGGTGGTCGAAGTACAGGTATGGGGAAGCCTGGCAAGTTGACTACATCACGCTCCCCAAAACCCGCCAAGGCAAGCACTACGTACAGACCATGGTAGAAGGAAGCACTGGATGGTTGGAGACATACCCCGTGCCTCATGCCACTGCCCGGAATACCATCCTGGGCCTTGAAAAACAAGTCCTGTGGCGACACGGCACCCCGGAGAGAATTGAGTCTGATAATGGGACCCATTTCAAGAATGGCCTCGTAGACACCTGGGCCAAAGAGCACGGCATTGAGTGGGTGTATCATATCCCCTACCATGCACCAGCTGCTGGAAAAGTTGAGCGGTGCAACGGACTGCTGAAAACCACCCTGAAGGCACTGTGTGGGGAGACTCTCAAACACTGGGAGTTGCATTTAGCAAAGGCCACCTGGTTGGTCAACACCCGAGGTTCCATCAATCGAGCTGGCCCTGCCCAATCAGAACTTTTGCATACTGTAGATGGAGATAAAGTCCCCGTGGTACATATGAGAGGAATGTTAGGGAAGACTGTTTGGATTAGTCCCACCTCAAGCAAAGGCAAACCCATCCGAGGGATTGTTTTTGCTCAAGGACCTGGTTCCACCTGGTGGGTAATGCAAAAAGATGGGGAGACACGTTGTGTACCACAAGGGGACCTAATTTTGAGTGAGAATGGTCTGTAATGTTCCATTGTATATATATATATAGATAGATAGATGTATATAGTTTTAAAGGGATATAGTTTTTAAAGGGGGTTAATTTGGGCATGACATGGATGGCATAGAATAAGGGGTGGATAATGTCCTAGTTAGGACAGCTGAGATCAGTTCATCATGGTGGGTGTAACCCAAAACTGTGTATTCTATAGCCTTCCATGTCATTTCCCAGAAACTAGACTATTGTTGTCAATAGACTATTCGCACCCTCTGCCCATAGAGCCTGACTCCTCAGGCTATAAACTAGGTGTTAAGAGGCCTGTGAGATAGGAGGATGTTTCTGTCCTCACACCCTTTGTGAAACTCCCCGCCCTGAGGGGAGCACCAAGCATTCCTGCCTGAACTGGAGGATATACAATCTTGGAGTTTTGGAACATTTTTCAACCCACTCGTGGGATCCAGAGGAAGGCTGCATCTCATCGCTCTCAACCAGACTTAGACCACCACTGGACTGCGATCACCAGTTTGGCCAGACTGCAGCAGCTCTCCCACCAGCAGGTTCTTCCCCTCTCCCTTTACTTTGGACTCAAACAGGGCCCAAGGAACACCACTTTGTTCATGCCCCAGGGTACTGGGTTATGCATTTGGGTTTTTGTGGGTTGAGACCAATTGTTTGTTTGTATTATTGTACTTACTGTATTATTTTAATAAATTGTTATTCTGACTTATAATCTCTCCTTTGAGTTGAGTTCATTCCCCCTGCTGGTTAACTTTTAAACCAGCACAGCATGGTACAGAGGAACCTCACCCTGGCCCGGTGAGTCGACCGGGGGAGGGAGAGCAAGGGGCCCACACTATCCACAGAGGACGAAGTGGTGGAAACGCTCCTCCAATTTATGATCTCTTTAAGAGAACCTATTTCTGATGAAACAGCCCCTAAGGGGTTAATAGACTGGGTGAGAGCAAAGAATCTACTTCCCACTGCTCAAACCGCCTTTCAGGTGTCCACAAGGGATGCTGTAAAGGAATTGTTTTGGGACGGGATCTCTACGGGATTGGAAGACCCTGGACAGTGTACTGTAATTTGGCACCTGGCAGTTGGGTCGCTACAAGAGTTAAGTATTGAGCGACGGGAACTCATAAATGTTCAAACAGCTCTGTCGGGAGATGGCAGGACTACGGCAAGTCCCCACCCCGATCGGTCTGCTGTAGGGGAGATCCCCGTGCCTGCGGCTGCGAAGTTGTGAACACTAGAATCCTTAAAAGCGGCGGGGTCACCTCCGTTTAGCACCGTGCATGCAGCAGCAGAAAGTGTAGGGGCTGCAGGGAAATCAGTAGCGGCGGAGACTAACGCTGGAGCCGTGCCCATGGCACCGCCCTGTACTGCGGCTGTGCAGTCGGCAGTGTCGCTCCTCACTGTGCCTGCTACTGCACATGTGTCGCCTGGACCGACACTGCTGGGAGCCTCCGCGTCCCTCGATGGCGCTGCATCGCTGGCGCCTGAAGCCACCATGAAACCCGGAAGAAAGCCAATGAGAATCGTTGCCATGGCAACAGACGCTGTTTTTGGGAAAAAAAAAAAAGTTTCCAGGTATGGTACATATGAAAGAAAGTAGCAACTATTGAGCCTTGCATTAGAAGATGCTATATTAGCACAACGAGTAACACCGAAAAAGCGAAAAAGTGTCACTTCTCGTTGACAGGAGAGGCAGGCTAGAGAACTGCCTTTCCATATTTTTGTTAACTCTCGTGTTAATTGTGTTGTGTGTCCAATGTCATTGTGAACGCACTGTATTGCTAACGGTACTGTGCTACTGTGTGTGTGTTGGGGGTTGTGTGTGTGGAGAAGCGACCATACGTTTGTTAGTAACTGTTAAAACCCAGAGGTGAGAGTCTGGGAGAATTTCCTCCCGCTAGGGTGTCTCGGGTACACATAACAGCATAAGAATTCCCTTTAGGATTACTCAAACAGCTGCCAGAGTCTGGCGTGCCGGGGCCGCGCGCTGGGGCTGCCGCTGCGCCGAGCTCGGCCGCGGGGGAGGCAGCGCCGGCAGCCACGGCAAGAGGCAGCAGAGGGACCTCAGTGACAGAGGCGGCGGCGGGACAGGCGGCAACACCGACAGCTACTTCTGCAGAGCCAGCCAGACTTCTGCGGGGATCCCCAGGAGCTGCATGGCGCACGGAGCGGCCCGGGGAACAGCAGCTCGGCGGTGACTGGTTTGCGGGGCAGTTGCCCCGCAGAATCCAGGCATGTCAGTAATTGAGAAAAGAAAGCAGAATCTCTCTCTTTAGTCCTTCTACTAGCTTGTAGATAACTTAAAACTAAAAGATTGTGTTTTACTAGAAGTTAGCATGCAATCCCAATGAATGAATCTTTATATAAAAACTTTAGTGAATTGCCTTGTTTTTAGTTACATCTTACCCCTGTAAAGACCTTCTGCCCAAATATCGTGTTCAGCCTTAGCAGGAGGAGACATAAGGTTCACACAATAGAGATCATTTGTTGCTTAGCAACTGGGTGGGACTCAAACCACCTCCGGCAGTTTCTCAAAACTAGGGAGAGAGTAGAACTTACCTTACAAAACCTACAAATTTGCAAATAAGATAAAGGGAAAGCCAGCAGGCTGAGGATTTCCTTAATTCTTAGATAAAACATCTCTCTATCTTCCTGTTATAATCTGAGAAGTGATTGTGACAGTGGAAATCACATCTTTAGAACTGTGTTTAAAAAGGTTTGCTCCGCTGATTTTAACGTTTGGATGTTTAGTTTACAGTCCTGTCTGATATTATTTCTTTTCCATGGTCAAGTTTAGTGAATTCATTTTTTTTTTCTCTGTGTTTGTGACAGAGTTGCACCTTTGAACTGCATTTCATAACATAGCAGCAAGTACATTTTTTCAGATTTTAATATATATCTTCTGTTGTGGATTTGTACAGTATGTAATAAGTAAGCAATGGTAAAATTTACTCATCAAAATATATATATTGTATTTTCTGTATATTATAGCTAATGCTTGGTTGGGACTGGGGAATTGTAAGCTGCGGAATAGTTAATTGCTGTATTATTATTAGTTGACTGTCCTGCAACTGGCAGTTCCCAAGTTGGCAAAGATAGAGTATCTTGCTTTACTGAGCACGTATACCATATCCTGCTTTTCTAAAAATATTGTCTAAGTTACTCATTAGGAAAGAAGAAGAGAACTAGGATCAGAGGGTCAAGGATGGACATGATAAAGAGCCAAGGAGAACATCTGGACCATCTGGACACCTTCCCATATTCAGCTCCAAGGACATTGGGCTAATTAAAGCTATTGAATGGAAAGTACTGATGGAAAGTCCCTGGCAACCAAAATGGGCCTACAACAGAACCAACCAGAACAAAGCCCGCAAACCCAAGCCCAATCAAGAGCTAACAAGTGACTGTGGGAGGGGGAATTGGAAAAGTATAAAAGTTGCGGTTTGTTTTTATTGGGCTTGTGGGCCGGTGGGGAGCAGGGGTCTCTCCAGGCCGCCCAGCGCGCTGATTTGCTTATCTGCACTTTATATAAATCTCACAATAAATTTTGCTGCTAAATTTTGATTTGGTTTATTTACCTATAACAAGTATGTACAGAGCAGTTTGGTCAAATGAAATGTGTTATACGTTTTTAAATGTTTTATAACTGCTGATATAGCATACAACCTAATTGCTTTTATTAAAAACACTACTCAGGCACACACTATGCTGTGAAGTTTGACTTATCTCTCTTTGCGCTGATGTTATGTCAACAGTTACACTACATGAATTTCAGATTATTTTTAAAATAACCCAACAAGATGCAAAATGGATTTAGTTAGCTTTACATTCGGTAAATTATTTAAAAACTGTGAGTGATCTAGGATTTTAGTATAACAGATGTGGGTTTTACCTGTTCTGTGCTGTTGTTCCACAATTATGGAGTTACATGATGTTACAACAATTTGTTGTCATTTGTGCTGCTTATGTTGTGAATTCTGTTCTCTTACCAAAATTTCATAGGTAAAAGAACTAAAAATACGAGCAAATAAAGTAGCTCACATCTAAGGAACTGGCTGCAAGTTGGAATCTGGCCTTCTCTATCCTTCTGAACTGCACATGTAGCTTTAAGCTGAGTATTGAAAAGAATAATCAAACAGTATTTTTTCACTGTCGTAGACTTGAATGTGCTAAATATATTGAAAAGTAAGTAAATTAACTTTTACGTAATTAACTTTTCCTTCCTTCTTGGAGTAGTGGGTAACATTTCTACGGTGTTCTGAAGAGAAAGACCTTTGTAGTTATATTTTTAATTTTGTGGTTATATTTTTTAGTTTCCAGCTGAGATAATATTAATTATAGTTTTGGAAAAAGAGAGAACACAAAACAAAATCTTAAATTTGATCCCAAGTGCAAGAAATGTATGGTCTGTATTGAAAAGACCTGGGATGCACCTGGTGTTGTAATTGGTATGACTAACAATACCTCTCCTATGCCTTCCAATAATCCTTATTCGTTTGGTTATATCACAAATCAAAAATGTTCATTCTCAATCTATCATTAGTAATTGTCATGAATAAGAGGAGCCAATCTGTGGCTCCGGTGAGCCTAGCCTGAGACTGAGAAGATGATGCAAAATATAGGAAATTAGAGAAACTGTTCTAATTGTTTTTGTCATCTTTGTATTATTAGAACAATAACTACAGCCATGCATTAACCATTCAATGCAGGTCATGCACTGTTTTTTTCTTTCTTGTATAGCAGGCCTCTTGCCCTAATAGATCCCTGAATCTACTATTCCAGAGTTAAGGAAATCTCTGTCACCAACAAGGTGTTTCCACTTATTGTATGTGGTATTAATTGCTAGCAAGCAAGGATCAGAGTTGGAATCACAACTTGCATTTTTCTCCGCATAGAAAGTATAATATGATTACACTTGTAGTATGAATTTAGCCAAAATTTGGAAACAAACTCTCCTGAACTGTGTGCTGCCAAGTTGTTCTTGCAGCAGTGTTAAAGGTAAAAGCTAAAGATAAACCCTGGCTTCAAGAAGTGAGGGACATATGTGATGCTGTGTGCAGAATGTCTGCAATTGTGCTTGGTTTTGTCTCCTGGGATGGAGCAGCCGTGTCACTAAGGGGGAAAGAAGACAATGGAAAACTATAGAACTTGTAACATCCTGAGGCCTAATGGTTGTCACTGTATACACCGATTTGTTTCTGTGCTGTTCACGTCACACCAGTGATGTTTGTGAAGATCAGGCAGACTGGTGTGGTTTGGGAATTCTACATCAGAAATTGATTATTTTGCAGTGCTCGTATTTTTATGTATTTCATCCCAGTAGTGTTAGAGCAGGTAGCAAGATTTATTTGGAATCAGCATATGACAGAAACCTTTTGGCTTACAAGTCTACCCAAAATTATATGTGATTGTGTAATAACAATTTTTGGGGTAAAATTCTATATCATATCCAAACTAGAAAAAGTTTAAAAGGGTGGATTGCTTGTCCAGTTTGAAAAATACTACCAAATTGCCAGACAATGGTATGTATTTGGTATAGGGGTCAGTGATTTAAGAATTTGTAAAACACTTTTGCAAGACAGAATCGGGGAGAGAACAGGTGGCAGCCCCCTCAGTTCACTTGCAAAAGTTGTTTCATATGTTAAGTTTTTTTTTGTACACAGGTGTTCGTAGCTGCCTGCATGATGAATGAAACCTTGGAAAGAAAGAACAAGGTTGATGCTGTTTTCTGCAGGTAACAATGGTAACAGTTTCCTCAGTATTGTTAGAACACAGTTTTTGGAGCACAGTTCTTTTTAGTATTATAAGCATAGTTTTTCTTAGTCATATACACCTTTTTAGTATATTTTTTCAAGCACATGAAATTAAGGATTTAAGAGAGTGTATTGTACAAACTTTAAAGTAAGTATTCCAAGAGCACAATTTTTCAGCATTATGAGCACATTTTAGTGTTGTTAAGGCACAGTATTTTTAGTTTTGTTGGAGCACAATTTTTAAGTATGTTTAAGCATATAATTATAGAAGGTAAAGATCTTAGATTATTCACTGGGTACTGGTGGAGGAAAGTTTACCTATTTGGTGGAGAAGCTTTAACACCATAAGGTACTAGAGAATTAGTATGGTTTCGTAATTCATGAGACACAGTGAAATGAGACTCAAAAGTATGTTTGTGTGAAGTGTGTTTGAATGATGGTGGCCACCGTGTGAAAGTGAATGAATGAAAATATATGCATGTATATATGTGAATATTCAATTGCACATACACAAACACTTTTGAATAAACAAATACACAGATACCTTTACATAAAGTGGCAAAAAATCCTGAACAAACTCTCCTGTCTGCAATAGAATGGTATGCAAAGAGTGCAATAGAAACAGAAGATCCAGTGTTAATATATGATTATGCCATTGTGTTATTTAAGGGCCAAGGTGTGAAAAAGAATAACAGAAGACATATGGCCCAGGGTTGAATGGAGTTCCATTTCCAGGGATGTTCTGGAGGGAATGGAAGTTTAATAAACCTTACATTGAAAGAATAAACCTTACATTCAAAGAAACACTTTTAGGCACACTTTCAGAGCACATATCTTGGGGTCAATAGGTTGTTAAGTTTATTAATGATAGTAGTGTTATTTGTATGTTTGTGTTTATTGGAATGTTATGGATACAATAAGGAATGTTACAGAAATGCAATTTAAATTGTTCAAACTTCAGCGGGGGATTTGTCGGAGGACAGAAATTGTGTGAACAATTTCAATTCCATTTCTGAGACCTTTGCCTTGACATGGCTGGGTGCAGACAGTAAAAAATACTGCGCCACTAATATGGCTGCAGGCCTTGTGCCAAGGTGAAGGAGGAGGTTTTTTTGGCAGGAAGACAAGTTTTATGGACAGCTGCTGTCGTCCAATTAGTACTGTACAGCACAGTATGTTTCCCTTATGTATCCAATGCAACCTGGGGAAGAATCACGTCTCTGTGTCACAAGCAGCATATAAGCTACCTTTCCTCTAATAAAGTGGACATATTTGCCAATTGTATTGATTTGTGTGCACATCTGTCTGACCCCCTTCGCCGTTACCCAAAGAGTCTCCAGGCTTGCAAACAAACTGCAACAAAAAGCAAAAGTTTCCAGTCTTTCTTTCCTGGGGATAAGGGCTGCTGTTTCTTATTTTCAGCTCTGCCTCCCAAATGCCAGCCAGACTCCCAAAATTGCATACGGACGAAGATTCCTCCCACATTAAAGGTGATACCACAGAAATCTCTTGCTGCCCATGGAGTCCCCAGCCCCGCCCAACAAGTGCACCACAAAGTAAAAGCATCCAGGCCTTCTTTCTTTTGGATAAGGGCTGGTGTTTTCTGTTTTCAGCCCCGCCTCCCAACTGCCAGCCCTACCCGCCAAAATTGCATAAAAAGAAAGATACCTCACAGACAAAAGTTGCCAGCACAGAAAGCTTCTCCTTCTCATAGAGTGCTAAGCGTGGCCCACCAAATGCACCACAAAGCCAAAGCGCCAAGGTTTTCTTTCCTGGCTAGAAGGGTGTAGCAGTTCGTTCGGATACATGTCCGGAATAAAGACAAGTGCCAAAAAATACTCAAACACACAAAATATCTTTTATTACAGTGAGAATAATAATAATAGTGATAAACTTAGCAAGAGGAATCAAAAACTAAAAAAGGATACAAAATAACTACCTTATCAGGTGGCATTAAAACAAATACTACGAACAGCATTTAAAGCATTTAATACAGTATTAACTAGTGAAAAGGGATACCAAGAAAGGATCTTAACACAATATTATGGATAACATGATTCTGGTTAGTAAAAAGGGAAACTAAAGGAAAAATAGTATAATCATAAAAGGGGAATTAAAGGAACACTAAAAGGATATTAAAAAGTTTGTTCTCTCAGTTGCTTCCTGTCAATAAACTGTGCTTACCCACACAGACAGGCCAGGGCTGTCAGGATCTGCAGCAGCTGGTCGGTACCCGTGCTTAGCGGGCGTCCCCGCGGAGCAACACAGTCTCGGTGGTAGGATGAGTATCGCTCAACTCAGCAGTCCCAACACCCCATTTTTATCAGTTCCACATTACACTACGTAGGGCCAGTACGCAGTATAAGGTGATGCCTGAATGGCAGCCAAACCCCACCTGATCATTACCTCATGGCAACAGTCTGCGCGTGCCCTACTTGTAGGGCAAGGGGCGAGTGACCCCTGCCCACATAATCTTCCTCCCATCATCATCTTTCTCACCCCTATGGATGACCTCTACCATTGTGTTTCAAGGGTAGATGTATCTATCTTGCAATATGTAGCAAAACCAAGGAAGAACTCAGCTCTGATAATAGGGGATATCAGGCTGACTTGCTAAAAGGCACAATGGACCTTACAATGAGCTTGTGCCATGAAGTTACATTGTGCCATACTCTAGCTGGTTTCACATCCTAATATGATTTCGTTCTCACGCCTCTATGCTTCATTGATCATCTAATTCAAAAGTATCCCACTTACAAAGGGCTGTTGTTTCCTCTTTTCAGCTCCACCTCCCAACTGCAAGCTCGACTCCCAAAATTGCATACGGACAAAGATCTTTCCCACACCACTGGTGCCAGTACAGAAAGCTCTTGCTGCTCATGGAGTCCCCAGGCTGATACACCAACTGCACCACAAAGCCAAAGCTTCCAGTCTTTCTTTCCGGGTCATAAGGGCTGTTTTATTCATGTATTCAGACCCACCTCCCAACTGCCAGCCCTACCCTCCAAAATTGCATATAAAGAAAGATACCTCACAGACGAAAGGTGCCAGCACAGAAAGATTCTCCTTCTCATGGAGTGCTCAGCACGAGCCACCAACTGCACCACAAAGTCAAAGCTTCCAGGCTTTCTGTCCTGGCCATAAGGGCTGTTGTTTCCTGTTTTCAGCCCTGCCTCCCAACTGCCAGCCAGACTCCCAAAATTGCATACGGACTAAGATTCCTCCCACACGAAAAAAGATGGCACCACAGAAAGCTCTTGCTGCTCGTGGTGTCCCCAGGTGCACACACCAACTGTACCAGAAAGCCAAAACTTCCAGTCTTTCTTTCTTGGTCAGAAGGGCTGTTGTTTCCTGTTTTCAGCCCCGCCACCCAACTGCCAGCCAGACTCCCAAAATTGCATACGGACGAAGATTCCTCCCACACCCAAGGTGCCAGCACAGAAAGCTCTTGCTGCCCAAGGAGTCTCCAGGCTGATAAACCCACTGCAACAAAAAGCCAAAGTTTCCAGTCTTTCTCTCCTAGGGATAAGGGCTGCTGTTTCCTCTTTTCAGCCCTGCCTCCCAACTGCCAGTCCGACTCCCAAGATTGCATACGGACGATGATTCCTCCCATATCAAAGGTACCACTATAGAAAGCTCTTGCTGCCCATGGAGTCCCCAGCCCCGCCCACCAAGTGCACCACAAAACCAAAGCTTCCAGGCTTTCTTTCCTGGGGATAAGGGCTGTTGTCTCCTGTTTTCAGCCCTGCCTCCCAACTGCCAGCCCTACTAGCCAAAATTTCATAAAAAGAAAGATATCTCACTGTGGGGTGAAGTCACAGCCCCACAACTGAAGTTTGAGGAGTTTGGAGTGTTGCGGGGTGTTGGGCCGTTTTCCGTGGGAGCAGTGAAGCTAACTAGATAGTTCCCATGGACACAGCCTTGAGCTGTGTGGCTGAAGTGCAGGTGCGCATTCCTCAGTGTTTTTGTGGAAATATGTTTGTGTTGTGTGTGGGAAAGTAGAAGTGGAAGAACCTAATAAAAGGTTGCCTGCTGCGCTGAGCAGGCAGAAATCTCTTTGTCCCACCATCCTCGTGTGTGGCGTCTGTCCTTTTTCCCCCTTCAAGCCGAGACCCTTCGACAGATACCCAGCGACAGTTGGTGCCCCGGGTGGACCAGGCGAAAAGAAAAAAGACTGTCGAGTATTGCCTGGGTCGTAGAGGTATTGCGACCGGAGGCAGGTGAACTGCGGGGAGCAGCACAGCGAGGTCTCGGTGCTCAGGAGCTGGATAGCAGCGGGGTGCGCTGCCGGACCCGGATCTGATCATTCTCTACACCTGCACATGAGTGTTTCTGCCACACTTGGAAGGTACGAGTTGCCTGGGAAACCTGGGTGCATTTGGCACTTGGTCAGGCGCAGGTGGGCTCCTGAGACTTTCTAAGTCGCCATGGGGAAGACCATGTGTGCAAACGACAGGCGTGTGTTTATCGCCTGGAAAGTTTTGTTACGGTGTTTTGGTGTTAGACCGACGAAGCTAAGTCGCTTGTTACTTTTGTGTCTTTGAACTGAGAGAAGGGCTGCTTTGCCTGGGAGGACATTAGAGTGCTAAAGAAGAGGGTCCGGGCAGAGCCGAAGGGAGCCGAAGCGGGATAGGAGGTTGCGGAGCGGGACCGGGAGCAGCCGAGCGGCCCCGCCAAAATGGACGCACTGCTAGCGACTCGGCAGCACTTGTCCAAGATAACCAAGGACAGCTACGGCATGACTGTGCTGCTGATGGCCCGGGAGACGATCTTGTGAACATAGTGGCTGAATTCCACCTTAAGGAGCTTTCTACGTCTCCTCAGGACGGTGCCGCTCCTGTGTACCCGGCGCCGGGTGCCTGCGCAGTTGTGTCTGGTCCGCCCGCTGTGGGTGCCTGCGGAGCGGCGCCGGGTCCAGCTTCGGTGTCGCCGAGTTCATCTGTGCCCGTGTGGGCAGCGGCACTCGTGCTGCAGTCCGCGCGGGCAGCGGCCACGGCCCTGGGTGCCCGCAGACTGGGTGTAGCTGCGGGCCCCGGCCCCGGGCCCGGCCCCGGCCCCCCGGAGCGGTACACCCACGCATGCGCCGGCGGCGGCCCTGGTAACGGCGGCCGCGGGCCTCGGCGCGGCGGGAGGCGGGGGGGTCTGTTTTCCCCCGCGCTGCCGACAGCCATGGTCCCGAGCGCTGTGGCGGGGGGGTAGCGGGCTGGTAGCGGCGGCCGCGGTGTCAGGCGGTGCAGTGGGGGGGCTCTCTGTGTTCTCCCCTGTTTTACACACCCCCCCGAGCCCACCCCCCCGAACCCCCCCCCCCCTTCCTCCTCCCCGGAACGCCTCCATCTGCAGCTGTTCCTTCCCTCCTGTGTATCGTTCTTTCTCAGCAGACCATGTAGATAACTTGCGACATAAGGAGAGCAAAGGCAATTTGACTTCTCTTCCTGATTTTTCTCCAAAAAAACCCAACATCTATTCCCCCTCCTCCCCCTCCCTCCCTCCCTCTCCCCCGTCCTCTGACAAGTACTGGTGAAAACTCCCTTAATGAAGCAATACTTGCTTCCAGGGGGCCGAGTGCTCAAGAGAAACAGGAGACACGGGGGGGCAGAGGGCAGGAAGAGGTGAAGAAGGGAGGACAAAATGCAGCAGTGGTTCTGTTGCCGTTATGACAAATAGAGTGTCCTTGCTCTATGAAAAAGGTTGAAAATTTTCAAGGTAACATCCTGTCCATTCCCGTCGTATTTGTCTTTTTGCTGTATAAGATTTACAAGTTAATATTAGCAAATATGCCTTAAATTCCCTTTAAGTTACGAGACCGATGAGAACTACACAGCCAATAACTGCTTGAAATCTGTGTGTGACTGCGGAGAGTGTGTGAGGTGGCTACCTGAATGCATGAGTGGAAAACAATTGTGTGAAAGAGAAAAGCTATATGAATGTGTAACTGTGTAAACTTACAAATACTTTCTACCGGTGTCAAGATTTTAGAGATGTGTAACATGATTCTGTTGAACCATAGTGACTTCTTATTCTGAATGGTATATGAATTCTTCAAATTCCCACTATGAGTAATTTCACTCTTATGAAAACTTGTGAGGTTTCAGTTATTTCAAGACTAGCCCTGTCTGACTAGCCATATGGTTAGGACTGAAATTAAATAAGAGATTCTTACACAAATTTGGTGTTCTATTTCAGCCTTGTTTCAGAGGTTTATAGAGGTTATATCTCAGGTGGAACCTTTCCACCGGTGCTGTTCCTTTTTCATGTGTTGTGCTGCCCATGGGCTGTAGCTGTGTGGGCTGTGGAGGAGGCAGGGTCGTTTGAACTTTTCTGTGTTTTCCAGGGTTTAAATCAAGGGTTATCGATATTGCTGCCCTGCTTGATCAGCCTGTTGCGGGGGGGCCCTGCAGACTGTCAGGGCCATCCTGCGTCCTTTCTCAGAACCATCTACAGCGTTATAAGTGGTGTGTCTCTAGGCCTCCTGATTGGAGACCTGAGTACACCGGTTATGTTGATCAGTGTGGCCAGGGCTGCGATGTCGTTTCAGGGAGTCCTTGTGTCTTCTCTTCCGGGCTCCTTTCATGTGGCAGCCAGTGGCAATATTCATCATAAAACAGCTAGTCCTTCATCCTTGAGACGTACCCTGCCTGTGGCAGCTGTGTTTTCAGAAAAATGTCCTCAATGCTCTTGACTGCTGCTTGTTCTATACCAGACGTATTGATCACATAATTTGACTGGTGGATGTTTAACATTGTACGAAGGCAGCATGGGTTAAGTGTCTTGTTAATCAGCCATTCTAGTAGCACAATTGTGAGATTTTGGGATTTTTTGTTCATGTTGCAGTCATTGATGCTACCTATACGAGGCAAATTTGTGCTATGGTCTCCACACCTTATCCTTCAGTGACAATTCCTAAAGGGACACGAATAACTCAATTTGTATCTTTTCTGAGTTGTGTTTCCCAAGCAGAGCCTCGTGAGCATCGGGATGGAGGATTTGATTCTACTGATGCACCACAAGTCTTTTGGTCGGTGCCGATCTCTGCACAACGTCCACAGCTGACCTGCACTCTCTACAATACTTGAAGCTTGTCAGTTGTCCAAGTGGACGAACTTCTGTATTCAGGACCTGACGTAACTATCATTGCATGGACATCCTGGCTGACCTCCTGGCCTGGGGTCATGCCAGGGGTTTGGACTGTGAGACTAGGAGGTACTGCTCAGAATTTTCTTTTAGAACATACAGATCCTGTGTGATTTCAGCAGTGGCTCATACCTACAGAACAACTGTTGGCTCTGCAACAGCTTGTTAAAGACCAGCTTGATGTTGATCACATTGAACCATCTCAGAATCCTTTAATTACCCCTGTCTTTGTGATAAAGAAAAAATCTGTGAAATGGAGACTGCTGTATGATCTCAGACAGGTGGGGCGGTCATGGTTACCATGTCAGCATTGGTTTATTGACCCCTTCTATGCTTCCTGCTGAATAACCCGTTGTTATTATTAATTTGACAGGTTGTTTTTTCACAATCCAGTTAGACCCCAGTTATAGAGAAGAAAAAATCACATTTTCAGTTCCATCTATTGATCATGCAGAACCTTACAAGTGTTATACATAGAAAACCCTCTCCCAGGAAATGAAGATATTCCTATAATTTGTCAGTGGTTTATGATTCCAACATTGTCTCCTGTAATTTTCTGACTGTCTTTTGTTGTCATTATATAGGTAATATTTCTGCTGACTGTGGCCACTGAGGATCAGTTGGGTGTGTTGGAAGCTGAAACCAGAAAGAGTCTACAATCCTTTGGCCTAGTAGTTGCTCCTGAGAAGGTGCAGCGAGAGGAACCTTGGAAGTATTTAGGGTTCAAAATTACACAGAAAGCAGTTATTCCTCAACCAGTTCAATTGGATATTGATGTCAAAACTCTACCTGACATACAAACGATATGAGGGTCTTTCAATTGGATTAGGTCCTATTTGGAATTGGTAAACACCCAGCTGGCATCTCTATTTGACCTGCTCAAACATTCTGACAATCCTCAGGAACCAAGGGAACTGACTAAAAGAGCAGTTCAAACCATCCAGCAAGTACAGCAGGTTTTATATTCTAAATTTGTTTCATGAATTGATCATTGCTAAATTGTCTAATTTTTTTTTTTTATTTTTGCAGATCACAGTGTTCCTTTTGGGGCATTGGTACAGTGGTTTGACCATTGGTACAGTGGTTTGACCATTGGTCTGATCTACTGCACATCATAGAGTGGCTATTTTTTGTCTTATCGGGCTCGAAAAACTGCTCCTGGATTGTTTGAGTTCATAGCTCAAATCATCATTGAGGTTAGAAAAAGGTGTGTAGAGTGTTCTGGCAGAAATCCAGCATGCATTGTTGTACCTGTACAATCTTGTTACTTTGAGTGGTGCCTTGAAAACAAATGTGAATTGCAAGCTACTTTAGCTGGGTTCCACAGCCAAATTTCTTATCATTTACCTTCACATTCCCTTCTTAAGAATTTTTTTTAGGGCAATTCCAATTGGACAAAAACACTACGCAGCACAGAGCCCCTCGATGGCCTTACAGTCTTTGCGGACAGCTCGAGGAAGACAAGTGAAGCTGTAGTAGCGTGGAAACCAGAATGTGGATGACAACATCAAATTGTTCATCAAGAGGGTTCTCCTCAAATTATGGAATGTCGAGCTGTAACTCTTGCTTTTCAGTTATTTCCTATTCGGTCTTTAAATGTTATTACTGATTCTGCATATGTGTGCTGGTTTAAAAGTTAACCAACAGGGGGAATGAACTCAATTCAAAGGAGAGATTATAAGTCAGAATAACAATTTATTAAAATAATACAATAAGTACAATAATACAAACAAACAATTGGTCTCAACCCACAAAACCCCAAATGTATAACCCAGTACCCTGGGGCCTGAACAAAGTGGTGTTCCTTGGGCCCTGTTTGAGTCCAAAGTAAAGGGAGAGGGGAAGAACCTGCTGGTGGGAGAGCTGCTGCAGTCTGGCCAAAGTGGTGATCGCAGTCCAGTGGTGGTCTAAGTCTGGTTGAGAGCGATGAGATGCAGCCTTCCTCTGGATCCCACGAGTGGGTTCCAAAATGTTCCAAAACTCCAAGATTATATATCCTCCAGTTCAGGCAGGAATGTTCAGTGCTCCCCTCAGGGCAGGGAGTTCCACAAAGGGTGTGAGGACAGAAGCATCCTCCTATCTCACAGGCCTCTTAACACCTAGTTTATAGCCTGAGGAGTCAGGCTCTATGGGCAGAGGGTGCGAATAGTCTATTGACAACAATAGTCTAGTTTCTGGGAAATGACATGGAAGGCTATAGAATACACAGTTTTGGGTTACACCCACCATGATGAACTGGTCTTCAGCTGTCCTAACTAGGACAATATGTTGTTAATTTATTACAGCAACTCTATCAGGCGGTGTTGTATTGTCCATCTCCAGGTCTTATTTTTCAAGTTTTGTTTGAGCTCTAGAGAACTCTTTTGCAGAGGCCTGTTCCTTATTTGGTGCTACATGTTCGTAGTCATACCTCTTTGCCAGGTTTCTTCACAGAGGGTAATGCCCGGGCAGATGCTTTTGTTTTTGCTGTTGCTTTGAGACTTGTTCCTAACATTCACCAGCAAGCTGTCTTGTCTCATTAGTTTTTTTTATTATCAAGGTGCAGAAGCTTTCAGATGTCGATTTGGCTTGACTCATTCTATTGCTCGCTTAATTGTTGCCTCCTGTCCAGACTGTCATGATGCCTATGCTCTTGTCCAGAGTGCCATAATGCCTATACTCCTGTCTATTTTGGTACTAACCCTTGAGGCCTTAAGGCCTTACAGATGTGGCAATTGGATGACACTCATGTCAATGACTTTGGTAATTTAAAGCATGTCCATGTGTCCACTGACATGTTTTCCCATGTGGCGGTTGCTAATGCACATACTAGAAAAAAAAGTCATGGTGTCATTAAACACTTCGGTTGTGCTTTTCCTACATCCGGAGCACCCACTCAAGTGTGGATGAACAATAAGTTGTCTTATGTCTGTAAATCTGTCCAAATTTTCTTTGCTTTGTGGAGGATCGCTTATGTTATGGCTATTTCACATCCTTTTACAGGACATGTTATTGTGGAGAGAGTGTATGGTGCCCTGAAGCAATTGCTTTGAAAACAGAGAGGGGGAATGAGGGGATAACCCCCTCAGTCTCTAAACTAGACAAAACTCTGTATGTCTCAAACCTTTTGACCTTCTCTGGCGATTGTCTTTATTTACCTTCTTTTAGAGTTTCAGGAAAAATATACTGTGCTTGGCAAAAAGCCTCCTCCAAACTGATAATCTTGTGATCCCTGTGAGAGCTGAGGACAGAGCTCAGCATGCAGATGCAGAACTTGTCTCTGGTCAATGGTCTGATCCACATGACTTGATAACTTGGGGAAAGGGATATGTTTGTCTCTACAGATAATAGTCCTTGCTGAATACCTGCGTGGTATGTACGTCCTGCTGTTGGTCCTGGAAGTCGTCAGTGCAGTTCCTGAGCTGTTAAAGTTCACTCCATGGCATAGTCGAAACATCTGGGTGACTCTAATGAAAGAACTGAACCACACGACCTTTTGTGCATCACTGGCGTATCCAGAGCAGCCATTTCACACCTGTCTTGTTGGTGTTCCTCTGAGTGACACGGAAGCATCTCTCCTGGTGCAGGATGTCATCCGAGGGTGTGACTTATTGAAACGGGACTGTCATACTGTGCGCAGGTGTCGTGATCATGTTGATAGCTGGGATGATGTATTGTCTGTTAACACTCCACTTCAAAAGTTTAGAGTCACTGTTTGTAAAAGACTGTGTGTATTTTAATCATCGTGTAGGTTATGACATAGAATGAGCACGTGGTGAGTCTATGGTACGGGATGTGTTCCCTGAACTGTCTTTCTATAGAAATAGTTCCTTCTGGTGTCAGTAAGAATCTGAATTGGAGTACTCCAGCAGTGAGTGCACCTTGTTGACTCCCTACGGGAGTGTTTCTTCTGTGTGAAGATAGAATCTAGCCAGGAATCCCTGCACAGTCATTAGGGGGGCCTTGTACATCTAAAAAGTTGGTGGTTGTAGTTGTGTTGCTGATGCTGCCTTGTTTAGTATCGCTCCTGAAAAGGGCCCTGCAGGATACGATGCGGGCAGTCTTTGTAGCACAATTACAGACAGGGGGAATTGTGGGGTGAAGTCACAGCCCCACAACTGAAGTTTGAGGAGTTTGGAGTGTTGCGGGGTGTTGGGCCGTTTTCCATGGGAGCAGTGAAGCTAACTAGATAGTTCCCATGGACACAGCCTTGAGCTGTGTGGCTGAAGTGCAGGTGCGCATTCCTCAGTGTTTTTGTGGAAATATGTTTGTGTTGTGTGTGGGAAAGTAGAAGTGGAAGAACCTAATAAAAGGCTGCCTGCTGCGCTGAGCAGGCAGAAATCTCTTTGTCCCACCATCCTCGTGTGTTTCGTCTGTCCTTTTTCCCCCTTCAAGCCGAGCCCCGCCTCCCAACTGCCAGTCAGACTCCCAAAATTGCATATGGACTAAGATTCCTCTCACATGAAAAAAGGTGGCAGCACAGAAAACTCTTGCTGCTCGTGGAGTCCCCAGGAGGACACACCAACTGCACCACAAAACCAAAGCTTCCAGTCTTTCTTTCCTGGCCAGAAGGGCTGTTGTTTCCTGTTTTCAGCCCCAAATCCCAGCCCGACTCCCAGAATTGCATACGGACGAAGATTCCTCCCAGATCAAAGGTACCACCATAGAAAGCTCTTGCTTCCCATGGAGTCCCCAGCCCCGCTCACCAAGTGCACCACAAAGTCAAAGCATCCAGGCTTTCTTTCCTTTGGATAAGGACTGGTGTCTTCTGTTTTCAGCCCCGCCTCCCAACTGCCAGCCCTACCCGCCAAAATTGCATAAAAAGAAAGACACCTCACAGACGAAAGTTGCCAGTGTAATATATTAGTAGTTGTAACATAATTTATCAAGTTAGTAGTAGTAATAGTTGTAGTAATTTACTCTTTTAATAGTATTGCATGTTTTATATATATATAATTGTAATCAAGGTTCTGTTAAGGCCGGTGGACTCTAAGTTACAGAATGGGCAATTAATCTGTCAGTACTATAAGCTGATAGTCCTGCAGCTGCAGTTTCTGAGCTGACAAAACAAGTTGTTATGCGTTACTGAATAAGGCATATTGTATATTGTCTAAAAGTGTACACTTAAAGTAACGAAAGAACGGACAAGGATCAAAGGGTCAAGAACGAAGACGATAAAAAGTGTGCAAGACGAACATCTGGAAGAGACTCACACAGTAGGCCTCAAGGATGAAAAATTACCTAAAACTATGGAAAGGAAAGTACCTGGCAACTAAAAGCGAGCCTGCAAAAGACCCAACCAGAACCAGACTTGCAAACTCGGATCCAATAGAAGGATAACAAGTGACTATGGGAAGGGAATTGACAGTGGTATAAAGAATACTGTTTTTGCCCACTGCTTTGCTGGCCGTGTGTGGAGCAGGGGTCTCCCCGGCAGCCCAGTGCACTGTTTTGCTTATTTGCAATTTATATAAATCTTTAATCAATTTTACTGCTATATTTTAGCCTAAGTTTCATTTACTTATAACAATTTTGGTGCCGTGTGACTCGGATCAGGGTTCCTGGGCAGTAGGACTCCTCTCTAGGGCAGGTGCCCGTCCCTTTCTTTGGTTGGTCCTGGAGACAGTCCTGCAGCACAGACTCTGAAATTCCGACCGAAAAGATTTAAAAAAAAGCAAATAAGCAAATAAATTACTGCAGTTCCCTGTAATTTTTGTGCACAAACCCGGCTGAAGACTTACTCAGGAGAGAAGTGAGTAATAAATCCTCTTCAGTCAGGAAGGGGTCCGTTCGGCAGGGGTTTGAACGGGAACTTACTTCAGGAGAGAGTAAGAAAAACAGGGTTCTGCCTGGTCGGGGAAGGGACCGTCCAGCGAGGAGTTGGACGAAGACTTACCCAGGAGAGGTAAGTATTTGTGGCCCCTTTCGGTTGGGAGGGGATCCCGGAGTGTGAGCAGTTGAGACGTCCATTAGGACAGAGCAGTTGTGGACCTTCTAGTAGTGTATTTCTCGAATTCCGAGAGGGATCGAGTCACTAAAGAAGGGAAGCGAGTGAGAAAGAGTGTGTGTGGAGACACTCCGGAAGATGGGGCAGAAGAAAATCTTCTGCTCCCATGGGTGGCTGTAAAACAGTTCAGGACAGTCCTGAGACTGAGGAAAAACCTAGGGAGGGAGTTGGAATAGGAGATCCTAAAGAAAAGCTACAGGATACCCCGCAGGATAGGCGGAAGTTTGTTGTCCAGTATATGGTTCATTTGAAGACTGGATATGTCAGGCTTTAAATCTGTATATAAATAACAAAGAGCCGTTTTGTGCAGAAGAAAGCAAGTATGCTAGATTATGGATCAAATCAGACACTAGAAATCATTTGTTTCCTTTAAAGGAAACGAAAAAGCAGAAAAAGAATAACTGGGATCTGGAGGATTTCCAAAGATACCCTCCACCATATATCCCACCCCCTCCACCATCTGCACCCATTCCAAAACCGATGTTTCAGCCCTCTACCCCAACAGAATCAGTACCCCCTCAATTAGAGAACCTCCCACCCCCTCCCCGGCTGATAGCAGGAGAATAATGAGAAGCCAAACCAGGGAAAAACAAAAGATGGAAGGTCAGTTATATCCTTTAAGGGAGATTGCACTGGGAGGACAAAATGCTGGGTTAGGGTTTGTGTCTGTTCCTTTAAGTTCAGGGGATGTGAGAGATTTTAAAAAGGAGGTGGGGAAATTGTTAGAAGACCTTATAGGAGTATCTGAAAGATTTGACCAGTTTCTAGGGTCAAATACATATACCTGGGATGAGGTGCAAGCGATTTTAGGAATCTTATTTACAGTAGAAGAACGAGGAATGATTAGAAGAGCAGGAATGAGGCACTGGGACCAGGTGCACCGGCAGAGTCTGGCTACCGATACTATGTGACCTCTTCAGAAACCTGACTGGAATAACCAGGAACTGGCTCATAGAGCTCACATAACTGATTTAAAGACTATTATAGTCCAGGGTATAAAGAAAGCAGTCCCTAGAGGACAGAATATAGATAAAGCCTTTAAGGAATATCAGAAAAGAGATGAATCACTTACGGAATGGCTGAGAAGATTAAGAAAAAACTTTCAGCTCTATTCTGGCTTGAATCCAATTGACGACGAGAAGGGGAGAGTTATGTCGAAGAGATGGGGAGAGCTATGTTGACGATGCGGTTTGTGCAGGGATCGTGGGAGGATATTCGGCAGGTTAAGGGGTTAGATGAGTTACTGAGGGAAGTTCAGAGAGTGTATGTAGGAGGAAGAAAGACAAAGGAAAGAGGAAGAGATGCAGAAAAGACAGGAGCAGAGACAGGAGGAATTATGGAAAAGACAGGTGGAAATGCAAAGGAGGCAGACAAAGATTTTGGCAGCAGCTATACGAGAAGGACAGAGGGGAAACAGAGACCAGAGACGAAGGATCCCTTGTGGATCTGATAGATGTGAATTGTTAAAAGGACATGATAAACCAAACCTAAGTGAATTAGAGTGCTACTATTGTGGGCAAAAGCACATACAAAAAGAAATTGCAGAAAGAAATTGCAGGAAGAGCAGATGTTTAAAGAAGATGGGGGGTCAGGAGTTCTATCTACTGGAGACCCAAAAAGAACACTGAGCCCTAGATAAAACTTATAGTGGGCCCCAGCAACAAGAAATTGAATTTCTTATGGACTCAGGAGCAAAATGATTAACTGTTCAAAGATTACCCTGGAGCTGTGCAACATCTTCAGACAAGACACTGTACAAGTTATAGGAATAAAAAGAGAACCTTTTAAAGTACCTTTGATTAAAAAAATAGAAATTGAAGCTTCTGACAAATATGCAATCGGAACCTTTTTATTAGTCCCAGAGGTAGAATATAATTTATTGAGAAGAGATTTAATGATTGAATTAAGAATAAATTTGGAGGTGAAAGAACAAAAATTGCAAATTCCCCATGAAGAAAGAGTCAGGCTTAAGCCCACTATAGAGCAACTCCATGAACCCTTCACAAATCCCCCCTCTGGAACCAGCTGCAGAACACAGATGCCGAATACGCCTAGAAAATCTAATAACTATGTGGAGAACAGCATTGCAGAAAAAGGGAATTAATCTTGAAGGAGAAGTTATAGATATGAGAGGTTTGCAAAAACAGTTAATGAGTGCTTGTCACACTCATGGTTGCTCATGTTACCCTTGGATTTGTGTAAAGTGTCAAAATTGTAACAGGAAAACTTGGAGAGTAGTGAGAGAAAGAGAAGTGAGAGAAGGATATCTTAACATACTATGTTTAGCTTGTAACTCTCAAGCTCATCAGTTACGGAGAGGAGGGGGGCGTTGGGCCTCTGACTTTCTAAACACCCCTATTTATAATAGGGGAGTACATCAAGTTGTAGAGCTTATTGAAAGCTATGAAATCAGAACCTGTGTATTCTTTCTTTATGTGGTTATAAACCAAGCTATAAAATCTCAATTGGGCCAACAAAACATTATCATTACATCCGAATGTGGACAACACATTGTAGTCCCACATTCCCACATTGTTGCTGACGAACGGTGGGAACAAACGAAATCATATTGGGCACAACGCAGACGAACGTCAAAAAGACAATGTTTGGGTTAGTTAAGATAATGTTAAGAATAAAAAACAATCAGTTAACACAGAAGCATGTATCCCTAAAAGACAGTTAAGATATATCTGAAAATGCCATGGTAGAAACAGAAGACTTATGCTTAAATATGCATATGTACCTTTAAAATGTTTCCTCACAGTAAAACACAATCTCAAGTATTTTATGTAGGTAATAGATGTGCATGTGTAAGAACTGTTTATAGTGACATCACCATAGGTAATTGTCTGCATATGTAACTTTACTAGGAAAACCAAGTAGAAAAAGATATTTAGAGTTGCAAGGAGTGCTTGACGAGTTTAATAATCATAAAATCTCTTCCTAAGTGTAAATAAGTACAATTCACTGATATACTGAAGGCTGCTCAATTAAACGATATTGATAGAAGTTTAACTCGATTAGACTTCGAAGCACGAATTCAGAGACAAGAATTGCTTGATATAATAAAATACCACATAAGTAAGTTTATAAAGGAATTGGAGGAGAAAAGTACATGACCCTTTAGTAGTAGAAGAATTCCTCAGGAGGGCCCCGATCTGGGAACACGATCAGTGAGAAGGCTGGTATATTACTGATGCCCGATTGATAAAGTTTGTTCCCATAGTTACCTTCTACCAGTTAAGTACTGATTCTCCTAACTTGTACACTAACACACAGAACCCTTTCCCTTATCCCCAGTCGGATTGGGTCTAGCAAGTAAATAGCACTCTGAATTCCAATCAGTGGTGAAGAAAAAGAATTAAAAACTACATACACACTCCTGAAGAACATCTCTGCTGTCAAGAAGAAATGACACCCCGTTGCTCCCTGCAAAGGAGTAGACAAAGGGAAGGCAGAGAGGTACTATGGGGGAGTTATAAGCCTATAGTTGATACCACTGATGTTAGAGGATTAAATTACTAATGACTAGAATGGCCAAATTCCTTGTCCTTGTCATGATTTATAATAACGCTACTAGCCACGTTAACCTTTGGCCCATGCATTCTTAATAAAGTAACAAAATTCGTCAGAGACAGGGTTGAAACCATACAGCTCATGACCATGAAAATGAATTATGAGTAGTAATACAGAGAAGGAAGAGTAGTATTATGAAAATATGGGCTGTGGCATAAAGGGAGAACAGTCTTCTCTGTTGAGAGCAGCTAAAGAAGCTGTAAAAAAATTTAATGAGCAAATTTATGAATAAATAAAAAAAGGGGGGAAATTGTAATAGATTAGTAGTTGTAATATAATTTACTCATCAAATTAGTAGTAGTAATAGTTGTAGTAATTTACTCTTTTAATAGTATTGCATGTTTTATATATATATAATTGTAATCAAGGTTCTGTTAAGGCCGGTGGACTCTAAGTTACAGAATGGGCAATTAATCTGTCAGTACTATAAGCTGATAGTCCTGCAGCTGCAGTTTCTAAGCTGACAAAACAAGTTGTTATGCGTTACTGAATAAGGCATATTGTATATTGTCTAAAAGTGTACACTTAAAGTAACGAAAGAACGGACAAGGATCAAAGGGTCAAGAATGAAGACGATAAAAAGTATGCACGATGAACATCTGGAAGAGACTCACACAGTAGGCCTCAAGGACGAAAAATTACCTAAAACTATGGAAAGGAAAGTACCTGGCAACTAAAAGCGAGCCTGCAAAAGACCCAACCAGAACCAGACTTGCAAACTCGGATCCAATAGAAGGATAACAAGTGACTATGGGAAGGGAATTGACAATGGTATAAAGAATACTGGTTTTGCCCACTGCTTTGCTGGTCGTGTGTGGAGCAGGGGTATCCCTGGCAGCCCAGTGCGCTGTTTTGCTTATTTGCAATTTATATAAATCTTTAATCAATTTTGCTGATATATTTTAGCCTTAGTTTCATTTACTTATAACACCAGCACAGAAAGTTTTTGCTTCTCATGGAGTGCTCAGCGTGGCCCACCAACGGCACCACAAAGCCAAAGCTTCCAGGCTTTCTTTCCTGGGGATAAGGGCTGTTGCTTCCTGTTTTCAGCCCTGCCTCCCAACTGCCAGCCAGACTCCCAAAATTGCATACGGACAAAGATTCGTCCACCACAAAAGGTGCCTGCACAGAAATCTCTTGCTGCTCATGGAGTACCCCGGCTGATACATCAACTGCACCACAAAGGCAAAGCTTCCAGGCTTTCTTTCCTGGCCATAAGGGCTGTTGTTTCCTATTTTCAGCCCCACTTCCCAACTGCCAGCCAGACTCCCAAAATTGCATATGGACTAATATTCCTCCCACACGAAAAAAGGTGCCAGCACAGAAAGCTCTTGCTGCTCGTGGAGTCCCCAGGTGGACACACCAACTGCACCACAAAGCCAAAGCTTCCAGGTTTTCTTTCCTGGCCAGAAGGGCTGTTGTTTCCTGTTTTCAGCCCCATCTCCCAACTCCCAGCCATACCCCCAAAATTGCATATGGACGAAAATTCCTCACACACCACTGGTGCCAGCACAGAAAGCTCTTGCTGCTTATGGAGGCCCCAAGCTAACACACCAACTGCACCACAAAACCAAAGCTTCCAGGCTTTCTTTCCTGGGTATAAGGGTTGCTGTTTCCTGTTTTCAGCCCTGCATCCCACATACCAGACAGACCCCTAAAATTGCATACGGACTAAAATTCCTCACACACCCACTGGTGCCAGCACAGAAAGATCTTGCTGCTCATGGAGTCTCCTGGCTGACACACCAAGTGCACCACAAAGCCAAAGCTTCCAGGCTTTCTTTCCTGGCCATAAGGGTTGTTGTTTCCTGTTTTCAACCATGCCTCCCAATTGCTAACCAAACTCCCAAAATTGCATACGGACGAAGATTTCTCTTACACCAAAGGTGCCAGCACAGAAAGCTCTTGCTGCTCATGGTGTCTCCAGGCTGACAAACCCACTGTAACAAAAAGTCAATGTTTCCAGTCTTCTTTCCTGGGTATAAGGGCTGTTTTTTCCTGTTTTCAACCATGCCTTCCAAGTGCCAGCCCTACTCCCAAAATTGCATACGGAGAAAGATTCCTCCCACACCAAAGGTGTCGAAGGAGTCTCCATACTGAGAAATTCACTGCAATAAAAAGCCAATGTTTCCAGGCTTTCTCTCTTGGGGATTAGGGCTGTTGTATAGACCAGTATAAACCAGTATAGGCCTGTATAAACCAGTATGGACCAGTATGGACCAGTATAGGTCACTCTAACGGGGAATGAGGCAGTGGGACCAGTAAGGACTAGTTAAGGGGGTTGGGGGCACTTCAGCATCTCCATCAAGGTCAGGCCAGTACAGACCAGTATAAACCAGTATAGACCAGTATAGACCAGTATGGACCAGTACGGACCAGTATAGACCAGTATGGACCAGTACGGGTCACTGGAATGTGGAATGGGGTGGTGGGACCAGTAAGGACCAGTTAAGGGGGTTGGGGGCACTTAAGCATCTCCATCAACGTCAGACCAGTACAGACCAGTATAAACCAGTATGGACCAGTATAGACCAGTATAAACCAGTATAGACCAGTATAAACCAGGATAGATCAGTATAAACCAGTATGGACCAGTACGGGTCACTGGAACGAGGAATGGGGTGGTGGGACCAGTAGGGACCAGTTAAGGCAGAACTCAACTGGGACTTACTGGTTTGGGGGTGGGCGTGTCCCCTCTTTAGGTGGGCGTGGTCTCTCCAAGTGGGCGTGTCTTTTGCCTCCTCTCCCCCTCCCTGAACTGGGAGCTCAACTGGGACTT
Source organism: Manacus candei (assembly GCF_025592945.1). Classification (NCBI taxonomy): domain Eukaryota; kingdom Metazoa; phylum Chordata; class Aves; order Passeriformes; family Pipridae; genus Manacus; species Manacus candei. Next base: position 42,566 of record NW_026138220.1, on the reverse strand, counting down.
ACTGGTTTTTGGGTGGGCGTGTCCCCTCCAAGAATGGACCCAACTTCAGGGGTCCCCTGAAGTTAAGGACCCCCCAAGGCCCCTCCCACCCCTTCCTGCCCCTCCCCCACCCTCGGGGTCCCTTCCTACCTTTCCCCCACCCTCAGGGTCCTCTCCTGCCCCTCCCCCACCCTCAGGGTCCCCTCTTTCCCCTCCCCCAGCCTCAGGGACCCTCAGGGACCCTCCCCCACCCTCAGAGTCTCTCCTGCCACTCTCCCACCCTCGGGGAACTTCCTGCCCTTCCCCCACCCTCAGGGACCCTCAGGGCCCCTACCCCACCCTTGAGGTCTTTTCCTGCCCCTCCCCCACCCTCAGGACCCTCCTGCCCCTCCCAAACCTTCAAAGTCCCTCACTGCCCCTCCCCCACCCTTGAGGTCCTCTCCTGCCCCTCCCCCACTATCAGGGTCTCCTCCTGCCTCTCCCCCACCCTCAGGGACCCTCAGGGCCCCTCCCCCACCCTCAGAGACCCCTCGTTCCTCTCCCCAACCTTCAGGGTCCCCTCCTGCCCCACCCCCAACCTCAGGGTCCCTCCTTCCCCTCCCCCACCCTCAGGGACCCACAGGGCCCCTCCCCCACCCTCAGGGACCCTCCTGCCCCTCCCCCACCCTCGGGGACCCTCCTGCCCCTCCCCCACCTTCAGGGTTCTCTCCTGCCCCTCCCCCACGTTCAAGGCCTTTCCCCTACCCCCAAAAAGCCCCCTCCCAGACTCCTCCCCCACCCTCTGAGCTCTTACTGGGCTCTTACTGGTGTTACTGGTGTTACTGGGAGGGTCCCTGAGCTCTTACTGGTGTTACTGGGAGGGTTCCTGGGCTCTTACTGGTGTTACTGGGAGGGTCCCGGACCTCCCCAGTCTGTTACTGGTCCGTTACTGGGAAGGGGGTGTGGCCTCGTGCCACCACTGGTCCCTTACTGGTCTGTACTGGGAAGGGAGAGGGGAGGGGCCGCCCCCTCGAGGCCCCTCCCCCCACAGTGACGTCACCAGGTCCCAAAAATAGCCCCGGGGGGCCCAAACTGGGGGGGGACGACACCCGGAGTTGCTCCCAGTGCGACCAGTTCAGGTACTGGGAGGGACTGGGAGGGACAGGGAGGGGGCAAGGCCTCCCCCCTCTCCCCCCTCTGTGTCCTCGGGGTGACCTTGTGGGGGGAAGGGGATGGGCTCCTCCCAGTGGCTCCCAGTAGCTCCCAGTAAACCCAGTGACCCCCCCCGGAACCCCAGTTACTCACCTCAATCCCCCCAGTAACTCCCAGTAACCCCAGTAACCCCAGTGACCCCCCCAGTAGCTCCCAGTAACCCCAGTAACCCCAGTAACACCCCCGTATCTCCAGCGACCCCCCGAGTAACCCCAGTGACCCCCCAATAACCCCAGTGACCCTCCCAGTAACCCCAGTGATCCCCTCAGTAACCCCAGTGATCCTCCCAGTAATCCTAGTAACCCCCCCAGTAACCCCAGTTACTCCTCCAGTAGCTCCCAGTAACCCCAGTGACCCTCCCAGTAACACCAGTAACCCCCCCAAACACCCCTCCAGTAGCTCCCAGTAACCTCCAGTGACCCTCCCAGTGACCCCCAGTGTCCATCCCAGTAACCCCAGTGACCCCCCCCAGTAGCTCCCAGTAACCCCAGTGACCCTCCCAGTAACCCCAGTGACCCTCCCAGTAGCTCTTAGTGACCCTTCCACTAACCCCAGTTACCCCTCCCAGTAACCCCAGTGACCCCCCCAGTAGCTCTTAGTGACCCTTCCACTAACCCCAGTTACCCCTCCCAGTAACCCCAGTGACCCCCCCAGTAACCCCAGTGACCCCCCCAGTAACTCCAGTGACCCCCCCAGTAGCTCCCAGTAGCTCCCAGTAACCCCAATGTCCATCCCAGTAGCTCCCAGTAACTAGCAGTAACCCCAGTGTCCATCCCAGTAACTCCCAGTAACTCCCAGTGTCCACCCCAGTGCCTCCCAGTGTCTCCCAGGGCTCCCAGTAGCTCCCAGTAACTCCCAGTAACCCCCCAGTAGCTCCCAGTAACCCCCGTGTCCATCCCAGTGTCCATCCCAGTAACTCCCAGTAACCCTCCCAGTAGCTCCCAGTAACCCCCGTGTCCATCCCAGTGTCCATCCCAGTAACTCCCAGTAACCCTCCCAGTAGCTCCCAGTAACTCCCAGTAACCCCAGTGACCCCCCAGTATCTCCCAGTAACCCTAGTGTCCATCCCAGTAACCCCAGTGATCCCCCTCCCAGTAGCTCCCAGTAACTCCCAGTGTCCCCCCCAATGCCTCCCAGTATGTCCCAGTTTAACCCAGTTCTCCCCCTGCGGGCCCTGGGCCGGGTGGGGGAGAGGTGGGCTCACGTTTCCATGGCAACATCCCTTTCCCTCCGACCCAGTTTCTCCCAGTTCCTCCCAGTTTAACCCAGTTTTTCCACATTTTTCCCCATTTTCCCAGATTTTTTCCCCATTTTCCTGGATTTTTCCCAATTTTCCCACATTTTCCCATTTTTTCCCTTTTCTCCCACTATCCCCGATTTTCCCCACATTTTCCCAGATTTTTCCCACATTTTTCCCCATTTTTTTCCACATTTTCTTGAATTTTCCCCATTTTTTCCACATTTTCCCACATTTTTCTCCAGATTTTCCCAGATTTTTTCCCACATTTCCCTCCATTTTTTCCAAATTTTCTCGTATTTTTCCCATTTTTCCACATTTTCCTCCACATTTTCCCACATTTTTTCCCACATTTTCCCACATTTTTCCTCATTTTTCCAAGAATTTCCCCATTTATCTGTTTTTTTCCCCATTTTCCCAGATTTTTCCCATTTTTCCCACATTTTTCTCCAGATTTTCCCAGATTTTTCCTCATTTTTCCCTGAATTTCCCCCCCATTTTCCCGGATTTTTCCCATTTTTTCCCCATTTTTCCCAGATTTTCCCATTTTTTCCCCATTTTCCCCCCGATTTTTCCCTATTTTTCCCAGATTTTCCCACATTTCCCCCCATTTTCCCCCAATTTTCTGCATTTTTTCCTCATTTTTTCCACGTTTTCCCAGATTTCCCCCCATTTTTCCCAGATTTCCCCCCATTTTTCCCAGAATTTCCCACACACCAACTGCACCACAAAACCAAAGCTGGTAGGTTTTCTTTCCTGGCGATAAGGATGGTTGTTTCCTGTTTTCAGCCTTGCCTCCCATCTTCAAACTCGACGCCCAAAATTGCATACGGACGAAGATCTTTCCCACACTGAAGGTGCCAGCACAGAAAGCTCTTGCTGCCCAAGGAGTCCCCAGGTTGACAAACCAACTGCACCACAAACCCAAAGCTTCCAGGCTTTCTTTCATGGGGATAAGGGCTGGTGTTTTCTGTTTTCAGCCCCGCCTCCCAACTGCCAGCACGACCCACCAAAATTACATAAAAAGAAAGATACCTCACAGACGAAAGTTTCCAGCACAGAAAGCTTTTGCTTCTCGTGGTGTGCTCAGCGTGGCCCACCAACTGCACCACACAGCCAAAGATTCCAGGCTTTCTTTCTTGGGCATAAGGGCGGTTGTTTCCTGTTTTCAACCCTGCCTCTCAACTGACAACCGGAATCCCAAAATTGCATTCAGACCAAGATTCCTCACAGAACAAAGGTGATAGCACAGGAAGCTCTTGCTGCCCATGGAGTCCCCAGACTGACACATCAACTGCACCACAAAGCCAAAACTTCCAGTCCTTCTTTCCTGGCCATAAGGGCTGTTGTTTCCTGTTTTCAACCCTGCCTCCCAACTGCCAGCCAGACTCCCAAAATTGCATATGGACGAAGATTCCTCCCACATTGAATCCGAAAAACCGGTTCGACAAACTGCTCAGAGACTTTTGATCTTTTGAGCAGCAAAGGTATTTATTAGCAGCGCTGGGAGCAAACCAGCTATTGCTGGAAAAACTTGCTCACCGGCTCCTCAGAAAATCAGCACTTTTATACAATTTTCAAATGCAATTAAATGCATATTTGAACGATTACAACATCTATCAATACATATTAATAATAGGCGGAGTATAGGTGGAGCTTGGGGCGGTACTTCTCTTGGTACCCCATTTCGAGGGGTCATTCCTATCTTCATCCATAGGGCAGGGGTCTCTAACTCATCTTCCTCAGCTTGACCCTTCTTCTTTTCCATTGTTCTTGACCCGTTCACTGAAGCTTGGAAAAGGCCCTGGCTCCAGGCCTATTTCTCCTATTCAAATGTCTACCTGATCCTGTTATATTTCTAATTTATTGCTTCTAAGTCTATTACATGTTTTCGTACTATGCTCTTAAGCTTTGGTCCAGTAAGTAGAACAGAACGGGTACAGATCGTTTTGGATATTGGTAACTTGTTTGCAGGCCCAAATCTCTTAGTTAACTCTTTTGGGGCCTAACCTCCTATATCAACATCAAAGGTGACAGCACAGAAAGCTCTTGCTGCCCATGGAGTCTCCAGGCTGACAAACCAACTGCACCACAAAACCAAAGCTTCCAGTTTTTCTTTCCTGGGGATAAGGGCTGTTGTTTCCTGTTTTCAGCCCTGCCTCCCAAATGCCAGCCACACTCACAAAATTGCATATTGACAAAGATTCATCCCACGAGGAAGGTGCCAGCACAGAAAGCTCTTGCTTCTCATGGAGTGCTCAGGCTTGCATACCAATTGCAACACAAAGCCAAAGCTTCCAGTCTTTCTTTCCTGGCGATAAGGGCTGTTGTTTCCTCTTTTCAACCCTGTCTCCCAAATGCCAGCCAGACTCCCAAAACTGCATACGGACAAAGATTTCTCCCACACCAAAGGTGCTAACATGGAAAGCTCTTGCTTCCCAAAGAGTCTCCATACTGAAAAATCCACTACACCACAAAGCAAGTTTACAGGTTTTCTTTCCTGGTCAGAAGGGCTGTTGTTTCCTGTTTTCAATCCTGCCTCCCAGCTACCAACCAGACTCCCAAAATTGCATATGGAATAAGATTCCTCCCACACGAAAAAAGGTGGCACCACAGAAAGCTCTTGCTGCTCGTGGAGTCACCAGGTGGACACACCAACTGCACCAGAAAGCCAGAGCTTCTAGTCTTTCTTTCCTGGCCAGAAGGGCTGTTGTTTCCTGCTTTCAACCCCACCTCCCAACTCCCAGCCTTACCCCCAAAATTACATACGGACGAAGATCTTTCCCACACCACTGGTGCCAGCACAGAAAGGTCTTCCTGCTCACGGAGTCCCCAGGTTGACACACCTTATGACCAGGAAAGAAAGACTGGAAGATTTTGAATTTGTTGCAGTTGGTTTGCCAGCCTGGAGACCCCTTGGGCAGCAAGAGCTTCCAATGTTGGTAACTCTGGTATGGGAGAAATCTTTGTCCGTATGCAGTTTTGAGAGTTGGGTTGGCAGTTAGGAGGCAGGGTTGAAAACAGGAAACAACAGCCTTTATCCCCAGGAAAGAAAGCCTGGAAACATTAGCTTTTTGTTGCAGTGGGTTTGTCAGCCTGGGCACTCATTGGGCAGCAAGAGATTTCCGTAGGACACTTTTCTTGTGGGTGGAATCTTTGTCCATATGCAAATTTGGGAGTCTGGTTGGTAGTTGGGAGGCAGGACTGAAAAAAGGAAACAACAACCCTTATGGCCAGGAAAGAAATACTGGAAGATATGACTTTGTTGTGCAGTGGGTGTGTCAGCCAGGGGACTCCATCATCAGAAAGAGGTTTCTGTGCTATCACCTTTGATCTGGGAGGAATCTTTTTCTGTATGCAATTGTGGGAGTCGAGCTGGCATTTGGGAGACAGGGTTGAAAAGAGGAAACACCAGCCCTTATGGTCAGGAAAGAAAGCCTGAAAACTTTTGCTTTGTGTTGCAGTTGGTGAGCAAGGCTGGGCATTTTATGAGCACCAAGAGCTTTCTGTGCTATGACCTTTTTTCTGTGAGGAATCTTAGTCCGTATGCAATTTTGGGAGTCGGGCTGGCAGTTGGGAGGTGGGGCTGAAAACAGGAAACAACAGCCCTTATCCCAAGGAGAGAAAGCCTGGAAACATTAGCTTTTTGTTGCAGTGGGTTTGTCAATATGGAGATTCTTGGGAAGCAAAACCTGTCTGTGCTGGTACCTTTCTTGTGAAAGGAATCATCGTCTGCATGCAATTTTGGGAGTCTGACTGGCAGCTGGGAGGCCGGGTTGAAAACAGGAAACAACAGCCCTTCTGGCCAGGAAGGGAAACCTGGAAACTTTGGCTTTTTGGTACAGTGAGTTTGTCAGCCTGGAGACCCCTTGGGTAGCCAGAGTTTTCTGTGTTATCACCTTTTTTCTGAGAGGAATCTTAGTCCGTATGCAATTTTGGGAGTTGGGCTGGCAGTTGGGAGGCAGGGCTGAAAACAGGAAACAGGAGCCCTTACTCCTAGGAGAGAAAGACTGGAAGCTTTCGCTTCGTGGTTCTGTTGGTTTGTCAGCCTGGAGACTCCATGGGCAGCAAGAGCTTTCAGTGGTGGCACCTTTGTTGTGGGAGGAATCTTCGTACGAAAGTAATTTTGGGAGTCTGACTGGGAGTTGGGATGCAGGGCTGAAAACAGGGAACAGCAGCCCTTATCCCCACGAAAGAAAGACTGGAAGTTTTGGCTTTGTGTTACTGTTGGTGTGTCAGCCTGAGACCTCCATGGGCAGCAAGAGCTTTCTGTGCTGGCGCCTTTGGTGTGGCAGGAATCTTTGTTTGTATGTAATTTTGCGAGTCGGGCTGGGAGTCGGGAGGCAGGGTTGAAAACAGGAAACAACAGCCCTTATCCCCAGAAAAGAAAAACTGGAAGCTTTTGCTTGGTGGTTAGGTTTGTTTGTCAACCTGGGTACTCGATTGGCAGCAAGAACTTTCTGTGCTGGCACCTTTAGTGTGGGAGGAACGTTTTTATTCAATTTTCTGAGTCAGGCTGGCATTGGGAGGCACGGTTGAAAACAGAAAACAATAGCCCTTATGCCAAGGAAAGAAGAACTGGAAACTATGGTTCTTTGTTGTAGTTGGGTTTTTCAGCCTGGAGACTCCATGGACAGCAAGATCTTTCTGTGCTGGCACCTTTGGTATGGCAGGAATCATCGTCTGTATGCAATTTTTCAGGGTCTGGCTGGCTGTTGGGAGGCAGGTCTGAAACCAGGAAACAACAGCCCTTATCCCCAGGAAAGAGAGCCCGCAAGGTTTTGCTTGGTGGTCCGGTTGGTTTGTCAGCCTGGGTACTCTATTGGCAGGAAGAGCTTTCTGTGCAAGCACCTTTGGTGTGGGAGGAATCATCATCCGTATGAAATTTTTGGTGTAGGGCTGACATTTTAGAGGTAGGGTTGAAAAGAGAAACAGCAGCCCTTAATCCCAGGAAAGAGAGCCTGGAAGCTTTGGTATTGTTTTGCACTTGGTGAACCAGCCTGGAGACTCCATGGGCAGCAAGAGTTTTCTGTGGTGGCACCTTTGGTGTGGTAGCAATCTTTGTCTGTTTGCAATTTTTGGAGACAGGCTGGTAGTTGGGAGGCAGGGTTGAAAACATGGGAGAACCCTGATTCTTAGTCTTAGGAGAGAAAGAATCCAGGAGACTTTGAAGTTCAACTGATGTTTCTACAGTCTCCCAGCTTTCCTCACATTAATGAAAATTGACTTATTGAGGATAATGAGGATGCAACTTCTGCTATGGGGAATTCTAAGCATTCTGGGATCAGTAAGACAACCTGGTAAGTAACACTTGAGCCAATGGGGGGTTGTCTTGGGGGCTTGTTTCCCTTCTTTTTTCTGTCTCTCGGTTTCTCATTTTGTTTGCTACTTTCTTTGGAATAAATGTTGTTTTGTTCAGCTTTCAACTGTGTACTGGTTTCAGTTTTGGCAATCTCCCTGCCACATGCAGACATAACAAACAAATGACAGCATCAACAGATGCCTTTCCATTCCTCTTTCCCTTCCCATTCCCCGTTCCTCTTCCCTTCCCATTCCCACAACCAACACACTATTTCACACTTTAACAAAGCTCTTTTCTCCTTCAAGGCCCTCAAAGGCGCCAAGGCCACATAGGAGGCCACACACAAACTGTACTCCTCTTCCCACTTGACACCACCTTCCCCCTCACTATTCTACAGGGAACACCAGGAATCTGCTCGCAGAGGCCTCTCGTTTCCCATCAGCAGCTCAGCACAAGGAGCTAAAGGAGCTCAAGCCTTAGGCCACAAGAGCTGACAGCGAGGAAACTTGGGGAGCAAACTAATGCTGCTAACACGGACCCAGCTGAATCCAGCACACGATCACAGAATCCAAGAGTCCTTCAGCTTGGAAAAGACCTCCAAGCTCACTGAGTCTTGTGCAGCCCCTTCCTGACCCCCTGCAGGGAGGGGATGATGCTTTGCACAAGCACCGAAAGGAATACTGTGAAAGCCATGGCCTGCAGGAGGACACAGAGAAGGGCTTGGTTGGGGCTGGGAAGGAGGGAGCTGGCGCTGGGGGAGCGGGGATGGAGCCTCGGGGATGTGGCGCAGCAAGGACAGGGGCCCAGGCAGCTGGCAGGCGGCAAGGCCTCACCCCCTGCCCCAGCAGCAGCACCGAGCCCTGCCCAAGGCACTCCTGCCAGGGGCTGGGCCCTGCAGGCAGGGGCAGAACCCACTCCCTGGGGCGGCCTTGCTGCCCTGGCCCTCATCCGGCCCAGCCTCTCCCTGTGTGCGTGCTCCCCACAGCACAGGCTGCACTGGGCAGCATCCCCTGATGGGCCCTGCAGAGCTGCCCCACGGGGACACTTCCCTTTTATGTCACAGGCGCCACAGCCTGTCCCAGCCAGCCCTGCCCATTGTCCCCACCCCGGCTCAGTGACTCACAGTGGCCCCTGGCAACCAAAGAACCAAAGCCCCACACCCCCAGAGTGCAGCCCTACCCATCTGCAAGGGGCCCCCAAGGCTTCCCTGCACAAAGCAGCCCCTCCAAACACTTGTCAGATAGAAAACTGGGGGACGTGACCCTTGGATGTTTTTAGTACAGAGATACAAGCTTTTCTTGAATAATGGAGGGGCTCACTTTTTTATTATTCATATTTACAGTTATCCATTTGGGGACAGGATATCCTACAGACTAATGTGGTGTCGCATTTGGAGTAAAAAGTACTTTTCAAAGAACCCAGGGTGCATGGGTGATGCAGAGCGAGCTGTCAAGTCACCCAGTGTGAAGCTCAACACTGCTTTGCACCAGCACTGCCCTTTCACACACATCTTTGGCAAAGGCAAAGATGTCAGGGTTTAGTTTCTAAATCAGTAACACTTGACAAGACCTCTTTATGAACTGACAGCAAGAGAACTTAGGAGCAGCTTAGAGTTGGCAAGTGTAGGAGCCCAGAAGAGAAGGGGCTGATGGGTATGTCGTGATTACTGACAGCTGGGTGGTCGTGGAGCCGACCAAGGACTGCTGGTAAAATAGAAAGAACAACATGTGACTGGGGAAGGGACCATGTTTGGGAGCAGGGCAGCATCCTAGGGCAGCACTTTTCCTGGACAAACATCCTTGTTCCAGTTCCGACAGACACAAAAACAAGTGACAGCATCAGCATCAGCATCAGCTCCTCTTTGCCTTGCCTTGCCAGACACGAAAGACATCACCTGCTGGACTCTGCCCAAACACCAGCCCCCTCCTTACCCTTCTCAACCACAGCCTGCACACACCCACACCTGCCAGGGCCAACTGGCTGTTTCTCTTCTCTTTTCTGCCTGGGGGTGAAGGAAGGACAGGGAGGGCATTTGCCTTCAGGCCAGAGGGAAGGGGAAGGAGATCCACCCAAATCCATCCCTGGCAGGATGGGGCCTGGAGGAGACATTGGGGGACCCCCAAGAGTATTTTCGAGGGGGGAAAGGATGGGGGCACCCACAAGGGGTTGGGGGGGAGGGACCCAGGAATCTCGTAGTGGGACACTGGGGGGTTCCCAGTAGTTTCTTGGGGGGGTTGACCCTCAGCAGTCTGGGGGGGAAAAACGGATGGAGGAATCCACCGTAAAGGCTTGGGGAGACCCAAAAGATTCTAGGATGGGGTCGGGAGGGACCCAGGAGTCCTGAAGAGGCTTTGGGGGTCCCCAGGAGGGAGTTTGGGGGTCTGAGGTGGTCCCAGGTGATTTTGAAGGGTTAAGGGGATGCACAGGAGATTTGGGGGGGAGGGGGAAAGGCGGAGGGCCAGCCCCCAGGAGGGGGGTTTTGGAGGGTCCCCAGGATTCTTGGGGGGATCTGGGCAGTTCCTGAGAGTCTTGGGGGAGATTTGGAGGGGTCACCAGGAGTCCCCGGACCCCCGAACTCACCCGACACCACCATGGCCTCGTTGGGGCCGCACGTGAAAAACATCGCGGTGGGGGGAGACCCTGGGGCCGGGATCGATCGGGACCGATCGGGGTCAATCGCGATCCTCCCCTCCCCGCCCCCCACGCCCCACTCCCGGCAGCCCCCGCGGAAGTTTCGACGTTCTATTGGGTGACTCACCAGCGCGAGGAGAGGGGCCCAGCAGAATTTGGCAATGACGTCATTCCAGCAGAGCCGTTCTATTGGCTGCGACCCACGAGGGAGCCCCAAAACCTGTTCGTGGCTTGAGGTCGAAGGAGAGCCGGCACGACTGGGATTGGGGGTGCAGAGGGTGTTCAAGTGCCCAGGAAAGGGAAAAAACTTTCCCCTCTCTCTCCCAGTGCTCCCTCAGTCCATCCCAGTGTCTCTCCCAGTGCCCCCTCAGCCCATCCCAGTCTCTCCCTTGCTCTCCCAGTGCCCCCTCAGCCCATCCCGGTCCCTCCTCTCTCTCTCCCAGTGCCCCCTCAGCCCATCCTGGTCTCTCCCCTGCTCTCCCAGTGCCCCCTCAGCCCATCCCGGTCCCTCCTCTCTCTCCCAGTGCCCCCTCAGCCCATCCCGATCTCTCCCTTGCTCTCCCAGTGCCCCCTCAGCCCATCCTGGTCCCTCCTCTCTCTCCCAGTGCCCCCTCAGCCCATCCCAATGTCTCTCCCAGTGCCCCCTCGGCCCATCCCGATCTCTCCCCTGCTCTCCCAGTGCCCCCTCAGCCCATCCCAGTCTCTCCCCTGCTCTCCCAGTGCCCCCGTCCATCCATCGAGGTCCCAGCCCGGCCCTGCCCCCTGCTCTGCTCCGCCCTGGATTTCTCCCCTGCAGGGGCAGCTGAGGTGGCTCCAGGGCGGGCGGGAGCTTTCGGGGCAGGGGTGGCTCCTGACATGCTGCTGGAACCGCCCCTGTCTGGGCAGGTCCGTCAGCCTGGGGCACCTCCTCACCCGACCCTGGGGGACGGGCCGGCAACTGGGAGGGGCTTTGGGAAGGAATGGGGAGGCTGAGAAGGGGTTGGGGGTCGTGGAGGTAACTGGGAAGGGGTTTGGGGGAATTTGGGGGATTGGGAGGGAGGTTGGGGAGATTGGGGCAGTTGTGAGGGGTTTTGGGGAATCGTCGGGGATGTGGGAAGGAACTGGGAGAGAGTTTGGGGGCATACTCAAGGGGAAGGGGGCAACTAGGAGAGGGTTTGAAAGGTCCTGGGAGGGCTGGAGGTAACTGGGAGGGGTTTGGGGGCATCTTGTGGGTTTTTGTGGGTCTGGGAGGCAGTCTGGGGGCCTCGGAGGGTTTAAGGGGAAGTTGGGAGTGTCCTGTGGGACTGGGATGGGATTTGAGGGCTCCTGGAGGGGCTGGGATGGTTTTATGCCTTTATACGGCGGACATTGTCTAGTATTGATGGGGGTAATCGGTGAACTGACTGTTTCATAATCATCTAAATTTTAACAAGACTTTTAAGGTGGTCAACCTCAGTTTGAAGCAGCTCATTTTTAGCAACAAATTTATCCAATTTTTCTCCCGTTTCCCTCTCAAAGGCTAACGATGACTTCAACGGCACATTTTCTGATTTCAAAACAGTAGACTCAACATCAGAAATCCATTCGTGACTTCCCTGTCACCACTCCATCCGAATGTCTGTGTACTCACTTTGACCTGAGAGAAACCTGCTTGTTTGCAGGGCACTGACTGGGCAACTTTTCTTTTTGTGGGTGGAAAAGGGCAGATAAAAAACAGATGGGTCCAGCAGAAGTGATGCTGCTTCTGTCAAAAGCAGAGCAGAGGCCGAAAGCACTTAAGGAAGTTGCTTGCAGAAGCATTGTGCATTCCAAGTTACAGCTCAGCAGTCTCAGTGACTTGTCCAATATGAGAGCTCCTTTTCCATTTCTCAACCCCCCGATTCCTCAGGAGTAGGAAACTGAAAACACTGACTGAGAAAAGCTCCATTCCTTCCTAATAATTGTGCTTTGCCCTTCCCATTTGACAGCGCTCTTGGAAATGTGCTGGTGTGATCTGGATCTGGGAGCAGCCCTGACCTCCCACAGCCCTGACCACACACACCTCATCCAACGGCAGGAAGAACCTGCCTGGCTCCTGCTGGGGTTCTCGCCACCCACCGACAGCTTCTCCTTTCAGAGATGTGGGCAACTACCGAGACAGGATGAGACCTGACCCCGGCAGGCAGCAAAGTCCCTGCCCTGGCACGAAGAACCCCGGAGCACAGGGACCCTGCTCTGCGGGACAGCCCCGGGCATCCCTGGCTGCACCTCCACCTTCCCACCCCACAGCCATCCCTGGGAGAAGGAGCCCACCTGCGCTGTCCCTCTGACGGTGCTGCAGGGAAGGCCTGCCCTGGAGAACATCCTCCTCCTGTGCAACAGAGAAACTGGGAGAGTCCTGACAGATGTGCAAGGCTGTGGCATGTGGTAGCTTTAGGAGATTCCTCCAGGAACACAAGCGACATTGCCCTGCACCTGTAGACTCACTCTGCAGAGGAGTGTGAAATTGTGTCCCCTGGGGAAGTCTCAGCTGAACACCTCCCATCTTTCTGCTGCCTTTAACCTCTCTCTGCCTTGCTTCTCTTCTTTCGTGGCTACAGGCAGTGCCCTCGACCCTGCTGGGCTGTGCAGAGGAGCTGCTCCTGGGCAGAGCTGTCTCTCTGCAGTGCTGCCCGCTTGCCAGGAGCTCCCTGTGTGCCAGGAGCCCGGCCCAGCTGAGTAGCACAGCAAGAGCCAAAGGGAGCCCTTCCTCTTCCCCCCTGGGTTCCCCGCAGGTGTCCCTGGGGCTCCAGGGGAACCTGCTGTGGAACAGACTGAAGGAAACAAAGATGTTCTCTCTTCTCCCCTCTTCTGTGACACTTCTTTCCAGCAGTGATATTTCTCCTCTTAGAAAATTAATGATGATCACCTTTTCTAGTTTCATCACTACACAGGACACCAGGAGGGTGACAGCAAAGGATCTGGTAACTCCCTGGCACAGTGGGGTTTTTCCTGGAGTCACACACAGAAATGTGTCAGGGCTCTGAGAGGTGTCCACCCCTGAACTGGACTGATGCACTGCTCACACACACTGGGGTGTTCAGAGACACGAGTCCTTCCCTCGCACACACACAGGCAGTTCATTGCAGCAGGGACAGTGTCTCCCTGGGCTCCTGCTGCCACTCCCAGAGCCTGGAGCCACCTCAGCCCTGGAGTGCTCCCACCCTGCCCACTCCTACATTTCAGATGAACATTGGGGTTTTCTACTCACTGGAACTGCCCAGTCCAGCTCCTCCCCAGTCCCCCCATCTCCCTACCCCGCCCCAGCCCAGCAGAGCAGCACAGTCGTTTCTGGTCGTGCAGCAAGAAAGGGAGGAAATAGAGGACAGGGACAGTGACTGCGTGTCTGGACTGCTCAGGAGATCATCAGCTCAGGCGATAGCTCCTGCAGCCCCAGGGCCAGACCCTCTTCCTAGTGGCCCAGCCAGCTGCTGCCAAGTGGGCACAAGCTCTGCTGCCCAGGAGGGTCCTGTAGTGCAGGGCTTTGCAGATGGACATGTAGCAGTCGTAGGACATGATGGTGAGAAGGGCAAGCTCCACTGTGATCAAGAAGAAAAGCAAAAAACACCTGTGCAGCTCATCCTGAGTAGGAGTTGCCCCTGGTGTTCCAGAGGGAATTGGCCATGGCTTTGGGGAGAGTGGTGCAGATGCAGCCCAGGTGCGTGGGGGAGAGGTAGAGCAGGAAGAAGTGCCTGGTGGTGTGCAGGTGGTGGTGACAGGCTACGGCGCTGAGGATGAGGCTGCCCAGGAGGGCAGCCAGGGAGATGCCCAGGAAGAAGCAGAAGTGCAAGAGCTGCAACCCTCGCGTGCCAGGAGGAGGAAGTGGGGGATGGAGCTGCTGTTGGACAGGAGCTTCCTCCGGGCATCAGGAAGTGTCCAAGGAGGAAAAGGCAGTGAAAACTTTGGGGACAGATTTCCTAGAACAAAACCCATGAATTCCTCTGAGCATCTGCCCTCATCCCAAGTATCTGCAGTCACACATATATAGATTCTGGACTGTAGAAGACAGGCTTAGCATGACTTTAAGATGATTTCTTCTCAATTTTTTGATTTATTTTTCTACTGCCAGGTCTGAGAGGGGCATCGTGGAACCAAAGGAACCCTGAGACATTCCAGAATCCCACATGTGTTGGGTCTGTCTGAGCTGGAGTTCATTTTCTCACTGCAGCCATCACAGTGCTGTGCTTTGCATTGGGAGTTGCAAAGGGGTTAATCACACCAGTGCTTTGGCAACTGCTGAGCAGGGCTGGCACAAAATCTGCACTGTCAGATTCCTCCCTTGAATTGGGGGCAAGATCGTGGGAGGGGATACAGACAGGTCAGTTGAACCAAATGGACCAAAGGGATATTGCAGAATATATAGCATCAACTGAGCTACAAGAGCTCAGGAAAGGAACAGGAAAGGGGGAATCCATTTTTTTACAATACTTGCCTTCTGAGTGGCCTCTCTGTGTGGTGAAACCCTGCTTCCCGTGAAGTGGCCAGGCATGGCTACTGACGGGAAGTAGAGAATAAATCTCTTTACTTTCCTCTTCACTTATGCATGCACAAACTTTGGCTTTTGCTTTAGTAAAGTGCCTGATCTTAAGGTAGAAGAAGAGGTTAAATTTCCCTGTCTGGCTGGGAAGGGTAGCGATAGAGCGGCTTGGTGGGCACCTGGCATCCAGACAAGGTCAACCCACTGCAACATGGCAGGGTCTCATGGAACCAAAGGACAGCTAGGACTCTGGGGAACTCATGGAATCAAGCGACCGTCGTGACGCTGCCCTGCATCACGGAAGCAAATGTTCCCTGGGAATCTACAGAAAACCAGAGAATTAAGGGACGTCATTGGAACGTGCGGGACCTCATGGAATTAGACAAACCCTGGGATATCTTTGGAACTTCATGGAATCAAAGGGATAAAACAAAAAAATTAAATCCAATGACCAAAAATCATTGGATGGAACATTTCTTTAAGATGCCAGCTGGGGAATCATGGGGTACTCTGCCATGCATGAATCAAAGAATCAGTATAACTTTTGGAATATAAATACAGTGATACTTGAAAGACCCCCCCTTCACAAGCAGTCCATACTTATGATTTTGGGGGTCAAATAGCATCTGGGATTTTATTCGTGGAGCAAGACTGCCATCTAGCGTCCATTTTTTTTTTTCCGGGAGGGGCAGTCATTTTCGCAGAGTTGTCTTCTCGTTTAGCCAGGCCCCGTAAGCATCTCTGTTTGATCTATCCGACTCCTAACCCCTAAACTAAATGTTATAGGACCAGTTAAGACCTGTCTTAGAACTTCCCATTTGCTTAAACAATGTATAATTGACTTTCTTCTTTGCAGAACAATCTCTTATTAGAAAAGTTTTCTGAGGCATGTAAGCTAATTTCTTGAAGATGGGCATACGATACACTCTCTATTATATTCCATGTATCCTCTACATTCTCTCTCCTAAAATTAATTGTAGTCTTAAAAACTGCTACCATGCCAAGAAAGTAAATCCCTTTTTTGATTAGGATTTTTATCTAAGAAAAAAAATTCTGAATTACGAAGTCGTTTAGAAAGGATATCCTCTCTCATTTTTGTGCCTTCGTGACAATATGGGGCCTCATGTAACAAATGGAACACTGAACACTGCAGATTCCCATGGAATCAAGGGACCGTTGTGACATTCTAGGACCTCATGGAAGAGGGAGGCCCTGCAGAGAGACCTCAAAGCAGAGGTTTGGGCAATCATCAACAGAGGAAGTTCAACAAGGGGAAGTGCCGGATTCTGTCCCTGGGATGGGGTAACCCCGGATGCACAGGTAGACTGGGAATGACATTCTGCATAGCAGTGCTGGAAAATGGCATCTGGGGTCCTGGTGAATGGTTAGTTGGCCAAGAGTCAATGGTGCCCTGGGGGGGCTCAGTGCTCAGTCACACGAGGGTTTTCAGACACACTATTCCTTCGCTTGCACACACACGCAGAGTGTTCAGGGCAGCAGGGGCAGTATCTCCTGGGGCTGGGGTGCGGGTTGGTATCGCGGAGCTCAACATTGACAGGTCATGAGCTCCTGTCACCGCCACCCTCTCATCCTTCACATCTCTTATCTTTGGCAGGTGGAGACGCCTGAATTGTCCTCCAGGGCACGGGCTTGTGAGAATGGTCGAGGGGCACAAAAGGAAGAACATCCTTCCGGGCTCAGCGCCCCAGGTTTAACCTCTCCTGGCCTATCCCGGGGAGCATTCCTTCTGGCAGTAGGAGCACTTTTGCTGTGGAAAAAGACTGCTTGGGGTTTTCTCGGGTGCTGTGGCGCCAGTGCTACGACAAGGCAGTGCATGGGAGAAGCACCATCCCCACAGAAAGCTCGGACGTGGCGTGCCATCTCCCTCCTACTTCGGACTTCATGGAGATACAGTCTCCGTAAGTGAGCACTGTTGTGTCCCTCCTCCTGCTCCTCTTGCTCAGAGGACCAGGGAACAGCCTGTCACACCTGAAATAGAGGTGCTGGAACAAGCATATCTGCAGCAGGTTGAGGGGCACTCAGATGCACAGCCAAAAAGTTCATTCTCTTTCCCGTCTCTGTCACCTCCGTAGGAGGACATGAAGGACCACTAGGACAGGGTGTGATCAATTGCCATGTGCACAGGAAAACCCAGGTCAACTCTCCAGGGCATGCGTTCCACACCTACCAACCACTCTTGGTTGGCACTCACAATAGAACCACTACTTCCAGCACTGGCTTCTCACCCAGCCCACAGAGGTTCGTTAACCTTCCTTGGAGAGACACTGAACTACTAAAGAGGGTGTCTCTGTTGGCATTGCAAAGACTAGTCTTGAGCACACACCTGGTGTTGGTGTGGGGAGATGACCCTGAACAAGTACAAATGCCATCAACCTCCTGGAGGTACCTTGAAGTTATGTGGGACAAAGAGTGTCATGGTGTCACTTTGCATTTATGGTACTAAATCCTGGCCGAGCCCCTGCATGCAGCTGTGGGATGTGCTTCTCTGGACAGAGCTCCCCGTTTCGACCCCTGAAGCCTTGGGGCATCTCAGTAGCAGAGCAGTTGGCACCCCACAAGGGGTGAGCTGCATCAAGGCTCCGGGCGTGGCAGCAGAAGCCCCAGGAGATACTGCCCCTGCTGCCCTGAACACTCTGCGTGTGTGTGCAAGCGAAGGAATAGTGTGTCTGAAAACCCTCGTGTGACTGAGCACTGAGCCCCCCCAGGGCACCATTGACTCTTGGCCAACTAACCATTCACCAGGACCCCAGATGCCATTTTCCAGCACTGCTATGCAGAATGTCATTCCCAGTCTACCTGTGCATCCGGGGTTACCCCATCCCAGGGACAGAATCCGGCACTTCCCCTTGTTGAACTTCCTCTGTTGATGATTGCCCAAACCTCTGCTTTGAGGTCTCTCTGCAGGGCCTCCCTCTTCCATGAGGTCCTAGAATGTCACAACGGTCCCTTGATTCCATGGGAATCTGCAGTGTTCAGTGTTCCATTTGTTACATGAGGCCCCATATTGTCACGAAGGCACAAAAATGAGAGAGGATATCCTTTCTAAACGACTTCGTAATTCAGAATTTTTTTTCTTAGATAAAAATCCTAATCAAAAAAGGGATTTACTTTCTTGGCATGGTAGCAGTTTTTAAGACTACAATTAATTTTAGGAGAGAGAATGTAGAGGATACATGGAATATAATAGAGAGTGTATCGTATGCCCATCTTCAAGAAATTAGCTTACATGCCTCAGAAAACTTTTCTAATAAGAGATTGTTCTGCAAAGAAGAAAGTCAATTATACATTGTTTAAGCAAATGGGAAGTTCTAAGACAGGTCTTAACTGGTCCTATAACATTTAGTTTAGGGGTTAGGAGTCGGATAGATCAAACAGAGATGCTTACGGGGCCTGGCTAAACGAGAAGACAACTCTGCGAAAATGACTGCCCCTCCCGGAAAAAAAAAAAAATGGACGCTAGATGGCAGTCTTGCTCCACGAATAAAATCCCAGATGCTATTTGACCCCCAAAATCATAAGTATGGACTGCTTGTGAAGGGGGGGTCTTTCAAGTATCACTGTATTTATATTCCAAAAGTTATACTGATTCTTTGATTCATGCATGGCAGAGTACCCCATGATTCCCCAGCTGGCATCTTAAAGAAATGTTCCATCCAATGATTTTTGGTCATTGGATTTAATTTTTTTGTTTTATCCCTTTGATTCCATGAAGTTCCAAAGATATCCCAGGGTTTGTCTAATTCCATGAGGTCCCGCACGTTCCAATGACGTCCCTTAATTCTCTGGTTTTCTGTAGATTCCCAGGGAACATTTGCTTCCGTGATGCAGGGCAGCGTCACGACGGTCGCTTGATTCCATGAGTTCCCCAGAGTCCTAGCTGTCCTTTGGTTCCATGAGACCCTGCCATGTTGCAGTGGGTTGACCTTGTCTGGATGCCAGGTGCCCACCAAGCCGCTCTATCGCTGCCCTTCCCAGCCAGACAGGGAAATTTAACCTCTTCTTCTACCTTAAGATCAGGCACTTTACTAAAGCAAAAGCCAAAGTTTGTGCATGCATAAGTGAAGAGGAAAGTAAAGAGATTTATTCTCTACTTCCCGTCAGTAGCCATGCCTGGCCACTTCACGGGAAGCAGGGTTTCACCACACAGAGAGGCCACTCAGAAGGCAAGTATTGTAAAAAAATGGATTCCCCCTTTCCTGTTCCTTTCCTGAGCTCTTGTAGCTCAGTTGATGCTATATATTCTGCAATATCCCTTTGGTCCATTTGGTTCAACTGACCTGTCTGTATCCCCTCCCACGATCTTGCCCCCAATTCAAGGGAGGAATCTGACAGTGCAGATTTTGTGCCAGCCCTGCTCAGCAGTTGCCAAAGCACTGGTGTGATTAACCCCTTTGCAACTCCCAATGCAAAGCACAGCACTGTGATGGCTGCAGTGAGAAAATGAACTCCAGCTCAGACAGACCCAACACATGTGGGATTCTGGAATGTCTCAGGGTTCCTTTGGTTCCACGATGCCCCTCTCAGACCTGGCAGTAGAAAAATAAATCAAAAAATTGAGAAGAAATCATCTTAAAGTCATGCTAAGCCTGTCTTCTACAGTCCAGAATCTATATATGTGTGACTGCAGATACTTGGGATGAGGGCAGATGCTCAGAGGAATTCATGGGTTTTGTTCTAGGAAATCTGTCCCCAAAGTTTTCACTGCCTTTTCCTCCTTGGACACTTCCTGATGCCCGGAGGAAGCTCCTGTCCAACAGCAGCTCCATCCCCCACTTCCTCCTCCTGGCACGCGAGGGTTGCAGCTCTTGCACTTCTGCTTCTTCCTGGGCATCTCCCTGGCTGCCCTCCTGGGCAGCCTCATCCTCAGCGCCGTAGCCTGTCACCATCACCTGCACACCACCAGGCACTTCTTCCTGCTCTACCTCTCCCCCACGCACCTGGGCTGCATCTGCACCACTGTCCCCAAAGCCATGGCCAATTCCCTCTGGAACACCAGGGGCAACTCCTACTCAGGATGAGCTGCACAGGTGTTTTTTGCTTTTCTTCTTGATCACAGTGGAGCTTGCCCTTCTCACCATCATGTCCTACGACTGCTACATGTCCATCTGCAAAGCCCTGCACTACAGGACCCTCCTGGGCAGCAGAGCTTGTGCCCACTTGGCAGCAGCTGGTTGGGCCACTAGGAAGAGGGTCTGGCCCTGGGGCTGCAGGAGCTATCGCCTGAGCTGATGATCTCCTGAGCAGTCCAGACACGCAGTCACTGTCCCTGTCCTCTATTTCCTCCCTTTCTTGCTGCACGACCAGAAACGACTGTGCTGCTCTGCTGGGCTGGGGCGGGGTAGGGAGATGGGGGGACTGGGGAGGAGCTGGACTGGGCAGTTCCAGTGAGTAGAAAACCCCAATGTTCATCTGAAATGTAGGAGTGGGCAGGGTGGGAGCACTCCAGGGCTGAGGTGGCTCCAGGCTCTGGGAGTGGCAGCAGGAGCCCAGGGAGACACTGTCCCTGCTGCAATGAACTGCCTGTGTGTGTGCGAGGGAAGGACTCGTGTCTCTGAACACCCCAGTGTGTGTGAGCAGTGCATCAGTCCAGTTCAGGGGTGGACACCTCTCAGAGCCCTGACACATTTCTGTGTGTGACTCCAGGAAAAACCCCACTGTGCCAGGGAGTTACCAGATCCTTTGCTGTCACCCTCCTGGTGTCCTGTGTAGTGATGAAACTAGAAAAGGTGATCATCATTAATTTTCTAAGAGGAGAAATATCACTGCTGGAAAGAAGTGTCACAGAAGAGGGGAGAAGAGAGAACATCTTTGTTTCCTTCAGTCTGTTCCACAGCAGGTTCCCCTGGAGCCCCAGGGACACCTGCGGGGAACCCAGGGGGGAAGAGGAAGGGCTCCCTTTGGCTCTTGCTGTGCTACTCAGCTGGGCCGGGCTCCTGGCACACAGGGAGCTCCTGGCAAGCGGGCAGCACTGCAGAGAGACAGCTCTGCCCAGGAGCAGCTCCTCTGCACAGCCCAGCAGGGTCGAGGGCACTGCCTGTAGCCACGAAAGAAGAGAAGCAAGGCAGAGAGAGGTTAAAGGCAGCAGAAAGATGGGAGGTGTTCAGCTGAGACTTCCCCAGGGGACACAATTTCACACTCCTCTGCAGAGTGAGTCTACAGGTGCAGGGCAATGTCGCTTGTGTTCCTGGAGGAATCTCCTAAAGCTACCACATGCCACAGCCTTGCACATCTGTCAGGACTCTCCCAGTTTCTCTGTCGCGCCGGAGGAGGATGTTCTCCAGGGCAGGCCTTCCCTGCAGCACCGTCAGAGGGACAGCGCAGGTGGGCTCCTTCTCCCAGGGATGGCTGCGGGGTGGGAAGGTGGGGGTGCAGCCAGGGATGCCCGGGGCTGTCCCGCAGAGCAGGGTCCCTGTGCTCCGGGGTTCTTCGTGCCAGGGCAGGGACTTTGCTGCCTGCCGGGGTCAGGTCTCATCCTGTCTCGGTAGTTGCCCACATCTCTGAAAGGAGAAGCTGTCGGTGGGTGGCGAGAACCCCAGCAGGAGCCAGGCAGGTTCTTCCTGCCGTTGGATGAGGTGTGTGTGGTCAGGGCTGTGGGAGGTCAGGGCTGCTCCCAGATCCAGATCACACCAGCACATTTCCAAGAGCGCTGTCAAATGGGAAGGGCAAAGCACAATTATTAGGAAGGAATGGAGCTTTTCTCAGTCAGTGTTTTCAGTTTCCTACTCCTGAGGAATCGGGGGGTTGAGAAATGGAAAAGGAGCTCTCATATTGGACAAGTCACTGAGACTGCTGGGCTGTAACTTGGAATGCACAATGCTTCTGCAAGCAACTTCCTTAAGTGCTTTCGGCCTCTGCTCTGCTTTTGACAGAAGCAGCATCACTTCTGCTGGACCCATCTGTTTTTTATCTGCCCTTTTCCACCCACAAAAAGAAAAGTTGCCCAGTCAGTGCCCTGCAAACAAGCAGGTTTCTCTCAGGTCAAAGTGAGTACACAGACATTCGGATGGAGTGGTGACAGGGAAGTCACGAATGGATTTCTGATGTTGAGTCTACTGTTTTGAAATCAGAAAATGTGCCGTTGAAGTCATCGTTAGCCTTTGAGAGGGAAACGGGAGAAAAATTGGATAAATTTGTTGCTAAAAATGAGCTGCTTCAAACTGAGGTTGACCACCTTAAAAGTCTTGTTAAAATTTGGATGATTATGAAACAGTCAGTTCACCGATTACCCCCATCAATAGTAGACAATGCCAGCCGTATAAAGGCATAAAACCATCCCAGCCCCTCCAGGAGCCCTCAAATCCCATCCCAGTCCCACAGGACACTCCCAACTTCCCCTTAAACCCTCCGAGGCCCCCAGACTGCCTCCCAGACCCACAAAACCCCACAAGATGCCCCCAAACCCCTCCCAGTTACCTCCAGCCCTCCCAGGACCTTTCAAACCCTCTCCTAGTTGCCCCCTTCCCCTTGAGTATGCCCCCAAACTCTCTCCCAGTTCCTTCCCACATCCCCGACGATTCCCCAAAACCCCTCACAGCTACCCCAATCTCCCCAACCTCCCTCCCAAACCCCCAAACTCCCCCAAACCCCTTCCCAGTTACCTCCACGACCCCCAACCCCTTCTCAGCCTCCCCATTCCTCCCCAAAGCCCCTCCCAGTTGTCGGCCCGTCCCCCAGGGTCGGGTGAGGAGGTGCCCCAGGCTGACGGGCCCGCCCAGACAGGGGCGGTTCCAGCAGCATGTCAGGAGCCACCCCTGCCCCGAAAGCTTCCGCCCGCCCTGGAGCCACCTCAGCTGCCCCTGCTGGGGAGAAATCCAGGGCAGAGCAGAGCAGGGGGCAGGGCCGGGCTGGGACCTCGATGGACGGGGGCACTGGGAGAGCAGGGGAGAGACCAGGATGGGCTGAGGGGGCACTGGGAGTGACACTGGGATGGGCTGAGGGGGCACTGGGAGAGAGAGGAGGGACCGGGATGGGCTGAGGGGGCACTGGGAGAGACACTGGGATGGACTGAGGGTGCACTGGGAGGAAGAGGGGAAAGTTTTTTGCCCCTTTCCTGGGCACTTGAACACCCTCTGCACCCCCATTCCTGGCCATGCCAACTCTCCTTCCCCCCAAGCCATGAACAGGTTTTGGGGCTCCCTCGTGGGTCGCAGCCAATAGAACGGTTCTGCTGGAATGACGTCATTGTCAAATTCTACTGGGCCCCTGTCCTTGTGCCGGTGAGTCACCCAATAGAACGTCGAAACTTCCGCAGGGGCTGCCGGGAGCGGGGCGGGGGGGGCGGGGAGGGGAGGATCGCGATTGACCCCGATCGGTCCCGATCGATCCCGGCCCCAGGGTCTCCCCCCGTCACGATATTTTACACGTGCAGCCCCAACGAGGCCATGGTGGTGTCGGGTGAGTTCGGGGGTCCGGGGACTCCTGGTGACCCCTCCAAATCTCCCCCAAGACTCTCAGGAACTGCCCAGATCCCCCCAAGAATCCTGGGGACCCTCCAAAAGCCCCCCTCCTGGGGGCCGGCCCCTGCACCTTTCCCCCTCCCCCCCAAATCTCCTGTGCATGCCCTTAACCCTTCAAAATCTCCTAGGACCACCTCAGACCCCCAAACTCCCTCCTGGGGACCCCCAAAGCCTCTTCAGGACTCCTGGGTCCCTCCCGACCCCATCCTAGAATCTTTTGGGTCTCCCCAAGCCTTTACGGTGGATTCCTCCATCCGTTTTTCCCCCCCAGACTGCTGAGGGTCAACCCCCCCAAGAAACTACTGGGAACCCCCCAGTGTCCCACCACGAGATTCCTGGGTCCCTCCCCCCCCCCAACCCCCTGTGGGTGCCCCCATCCTTCCCCCCCTCGAAAATACTCTTGGGGGTCCCCCAATGTCTCCTCCAGCCCCCATCCTGCCAGGGATGGATTTGGGGGGATCTCCTTCCCCTTCCCTCTGGCCCGAAGGCAAATGCCCTCCCTGTCCTTCTTCCTTCACCCCCAGGCAGAAAAGAGAAGAGAAACAGCCAGTTGGCCCTGGCAGGTGTGGGTGTGTGCAGGCTGTGGTTGAGAAGGGTAAGGAGGGGGCTGGTGTTTGGGCAGAGTCCAGCAGGTGATGTCTTTCGTGTCTGGCAAGGCAAGGCAAAGAGGAGCTGATGCTGATGCTGATGCTGTCACTTGTTTTTGTGTCTGTCGGAACTGGAACAAGGATGTTTGTCCAGGAAAAGTGCTGCCCTGGGATGCTGCCCTGCTCCCAAACATGGTCCCTTCCCCAGTCACATGTTGTTCTTTCTATTTTACCAGCAGTCCTTGGTCAGCTCCACGACCACCCAGCTGTCAGTAATCACGACATACCCATCAGCCCCTTCTCTTCTGGGCTCCTACACTTGCCAACCCTAAGCTGCTCCTAAGTTCTCTTGCTGTCAGTTCATAAAGAGGTCTTGTCAAGTGTTACTGATTTAGAAACTAAACCCTGACATCTTTGCCTTTGCCAAAGATGTGTGTGAAAGGGCAGTGCTGGTGCAAAGCAGTGTTGAGCTTCACACTGGGTGACTTGACAGCTCGCTCTGCATCACCCATGCACCCTGGGTTTCTTTGAAAAGTACTTTTTACTCCAAATGTGACACCACATTAGTCTGTAGGACATCCTGTCCCCAAATGGATAACTAAATATGAATAATAAAAAAGTGAGCCCCTCCATTATTCAAGAAAAGCTTGTATCTCTGTACTAAAAACATCCAAGGGTCATGTCCCCCAGTTTTCTATCTGACAAGTGTTTGGAGGGGCTGCTTTGTGCAGGGAAGCCTTGGGGGCCCCTTGCAGATGGGTGGGGCTGCACTCTGGGGGTGTGGGGCTTTGGTTCTTTGGTTGCCAGGGGCCACTGTGAGTCACTGAGCCGGGGTGGGGACAATGGGCAAGGCTGGCTGGGACAGGCTGTGGCACCTGTGACATAAAAGGGAAGTGTCCCCGTGGGGCAGCTCTGCAGGGTCCATCAGGGGATGCTGCCCAGTGCAGCCTGTGCTGTGGGGAGCACGCACACAGGGAGAGGCTGGGCCGGACGAGGGCCAGGGCAGCAAGGCCGCCCCAGGGAGTGGGTTCTGCCCCTGCCTGCAGGGCCCAGCCCCTGGCAGGAGTGCCTTGGGCAGGGCCCGGTGCTGCTGCTGGGGTAGGGGGTGAGGCCTTGCTGCCTGCCAGCTGCCTGGGCCCCTGTCCTTGCTGCGCCACATCCCCGAGGCTCCATCCCCGCTCCCCCAGCGCCAGCTCCCTCCTTCCCAACCCCAGCCAAGCCCTTCTCTGTGTCCTCCTGCAGACCATGGCTTTCACAACATTCCTTTTGGTGCTTGTGCAAAGCATCATCCCCTCCCTGCAGGTGGTTGGGGAGGGACTGCCCAAGACTCAGTTAGCTTGGAGGTCTTTTCCAAGCTGAAGGACTCTTGGATTCTGTGATTGTGTGCTGGATTCAGCTGGGTCCGTGTTAGCAGCATTAGTTTGCTCCCAAAGTTTCCTCGCTGTCAACTCTTGTGACCTAAGGCTTGAGCTCCTTTAGCTCCTTGTGCTGAGCTGCTGATGGGAAATGAGAGGCCTCTGCGAGCAGATTCCTGGTGTTCCCTGTAGGACAGTGAGGGGGAAGGTGGTGTCAAGTGGGAAGAGGAGTACAGTAAGTGTGTGGCCTCCTATGTGGCCTTGGCGCCTTTGAGGGCCTTGAAGGAGAAAAGAGCTTTGTTAAAGTGTGAAATAGTGTGTTGGTTGTGGGAATGGGAAGGGAAGAGGAACGGGGAATGGGAAGGGAAAGAGGAATGGAAAGGCATCTGCTGATGCTGTCATTTGTTTGTTATGTCTGCATGTGGCAGGGAGATTGCCAAAACTGAAACCAGTACACAGTTGAAAGCTGAACAAAACAACATTTATTCCAAAGAAAGTAGCAAACAAAACGAGAAACCGAGAGATAGAAAAGAGAAAGGAAACAAGCCCCCAAGACAACCCCCCATTGGCTCAAGTGTTACTTACCAGGTTGTCTTACTGATCCCAGAATGCTTAGAATTCTCCATAGCAGAAATTGCATCCTCGTTATACTCATGAGCCAATTTTCATTAATGTGAGGAAAGCTGGGAGACTGTAGAAACATCAGTTGAACTTCAAAGTCTCCTGGTTTCTTTCTCTCTTAAGACTTAGAATCAGGGTTCTGCCCTGTTTTCAGCCCTACCTCCCAACTGCCAGCCTGACTCCCAAAATTGCGTACAAACAAAGATTCCTCCCAGACCAAAGGTGCCAACACAGAAAGCTCTTGCTGCCTATGGAGTGCCAAGCCAGGTTCACCAAGTGTACCAGGAAGCCAAAGCTTCCAGGCTTTCTTTCCTGGGGGCAAAGGCTGTTTTCAGACGTACGTCCCAAATGCCAGCCCGACTCTCAAAATTGCATTCGAATGAAGATTCCTCCCAGAACAAAGGTGCCAGAAGAGAAAACTCTTGCTGCCAATGGAGTCCCCAGGATCATACACATACTGCCCCAAAAAGCCAAAGCTTCCAGGCTTTCTTTCCTAGCAATAAGGGCTGTTGTTTTCTGTTTTCAGCCCTACCTCTCAACTGACAGCCCGACTCCGAAAACTGTATACAAACAAAGATTCCTCCCACACCAAAAGTGCCAGGACAGAAAGCTCTTGCTGCCAATGGAGTTTCCAGGCTGACAAAACAGCTGAACCACCAAACCAAAACTTCCAGACTTTCTTTCCTGGGGATATGGGTTCTTGTTTCCTGCTTTCAGACCTACCTCCTAGCTGCCAGCCCTATTCTCAAACTTGCATACAGATGAAGATTCCTCCCAGAACAAAGGTGCCAGCACAGAAAGCTCTTGCTGCCCATAGAGTGCCCAGACTGACCCACCAAGTACACCAGAAAGCCAAAGTTTCCAGTCTTTCTTCTGTGATGTAATGACTGTTTTTTATTTTTCAGATCTGCCTCCCAACTGCCAGCCGAACTCCCAAAAATGCATACAAAGATTTCTCCCACACTAAAGGTGCCAGCACAGAAAGCTCTTGCTGCCCATAGTGTCCCCATGCTGTCCCACCAACTGCACCAAAAAGCCAAAGCTTCCAGTCTTTCTTTCCTGCAGATAAGGACCCTTGTTTACTCTTTTTGCTGTGCCTTCAAAATGACAGCCTGACTTCCAGAATTGAATACAAATGAAGATATCTCACAGACTAAAGTTTCCAGCACAGAAAGCTCTTGCTGCTCATGCAGTGCCCAGCCTTGCCAACCAAGTGCACCACAAAGCCAAAGCTTCCAGGCTTTCTTTCCTGGGGAGAAGGGCTGCTGTTGCCTGTTTTCAGACCTACCTCCCAATGCCAGCCCGACTCCCAAAATTGCATACAAACAAAGATTCCTCCCACTCAAATGTGCCGTCACAGAAAGCTCTTGCTGCCCATGGAATGCCCAGGCTGACAACCCAACTAAAACAAAAAACCATAGCTTCCAGGCTTTCTTTCCTGGAGATAAAGGCTGATGTTCCCTGTTTTCAGCCCTGCCTCCCTACTCCCAGCCCGAATCCCAAAATTGCATAAAAACAAAGATTCCTCCCACACCAAAGGTGCCAGCACAGAAAGCTCTTGCTGCCCATGGAGTCTCCAGGCTGACAAACCCAACTGCAACAAAAAGCCAAATCTTCTAGTCTTTCTTTCCTGGCCCTAAGGGCTGTTGTTTCCTGTTTTCAGCCCTGCCTCTCAACTGACAACCGGAATCCCAAAACTGCATACAAACAAAGATTCCTGCCACAAAGGTGCCAGCACAGAAAGCTCTTGCTGCCCATGGAGTCTCCAGGATGAAAAACCCAATTACAACAAAAAGCCATAGCTTCTAGTTGTTCTTTCCTGGGGATAAGGGCTTTTGTGTGTCTAGCCCTTATTCGATACCATTTACGTCATGCCTGCTCCCACCTTTTTCCAATACATTCCATCACCACCTTTCCTGTAATTTGATATAAACTCACAGATCTCATTGTTTAGTGTATGAACTATGTCTATAAAACTCTGTTGAGTTCATTTAGCCCATGACTTTGGGCTCCATCTGACATAATACTCTGTCAGGACTGGAAAAATGGTGTCTGGTGTTGGATTGCTCCATGTTGAAAGCAGTTCTTGTTCCATCACCATTCTACTTCTCTGGTCACATCAAAGTTCATTGTTCATTACTCTCAGTGATTTTTATTGTAATACCCGTGACATGGCAAACAGCCAGCACAGAATTGAGAATGCATAGTGTTATTAACATTATACAGTTTTATGCATTGACTATTCTCACCCAAAATCAAATCCTCTTGAGGTACACACTGCATTTCCTATTCTCCTGAAATATCCACCAAGTGGACCCATGTCCTTGAACAACATCAATCCCATGGGTGGGTTTGCTTTTGCCTGAGGCAGGAATAACCCAGACTGTTTTCCCCAACATGTTTTTAATGTGCACTGCAGGAACTTTATCCCTTTATACGGTACATAAAAGTTTTGGCTGGCAGAGCCAGCTCAATGGGCAGATCCCCCAGAGTTGAGTGATCAGGTGGCCTTTGCTAAATGTGGATCCCAATGTTTGCAAGTCCCACCACCCACTACTCTCAGTCTCCTCTTTACCAGTCCACTGCATTATTCCATCTTTCCTGAGGCTGGTGCATGACAGGTGTGCTGGTTTTAACATCAGCAGGAAATTAAAATTCAAATAAGTCACACCCCTTCTCCCACTCCTTTTGGTAAGGGATGGACAAAAAAGGAGAGACTGTGGGTTCAGATAACAATTTTCTGAAAGCACACAGCAATGGAATAAGACACACACAGTAACAACAGCAATATTAAGACCAAAAGTATACAAAAAAAGAAAGTGTTTCACCCCCAAAATGTATTCACCACTGGGCACACAAAGAAGATGGCAGGTGCTCCTCGTGGGATGTGTCTGTGTAGTGTCCCCAGACAAAGGCAATGTGGTGGGGGAGCTCCCGCATGCTGTGCCAAGTGGTATTTGGGAAATTAAGGCAATGTGCTCAGGGAGCTAACACAGCAATGTGCCAAGACTAACATTTCCCATCCCCTCAGCCTGAAAACAACGAAAACAAGGACAAACCAAACCCCAGGAGCTGGGCCATCCTGGTAGTGCCACACAGCCGCTATTTGAGGCGCAGTCCTGTGCAGGCCTCCTTTTCTCTCGCTTGAGAAGCTCAGTCTGAGGGGGGATCACCTTGTCACCACTCCATCCCTGCTGGCAGCTTCCCCACAGGAGCTGTTGGTTCAGCACTGTTGTCGATTATGTTTATCCTCTCTGTCCCTTTCAGCATCAGAGGTCTGTTGTCATGCTCTGGAGAAAGTGGGAGGGGGAACCAGTGGGGCAGAGGACAGGAAGCACAGGTCTGGTGCTGACAGTCCCTCCACCAGAGAGAGCAAAGCAGGATGGGGCACTTTGTGTCCAGAGCCCTGGCTTTTCCTGCCCAAACCACATTCCCAGCGATGACATGGATGTGGAATAAATACCTGGTCATCCCCACACTGCACTAAACTCCACCCCCTTCTCTGTAAGCAGGACACTGCAGTAACTGACCTTAGCAATGGGAATTTAGGATGGTTGCCATGGTAATTGACCTTAGCAATGAGAATTTAGGATGGTTGCCATGGTAACTGACCTTCACAATGAATCTCAGTGGCATTGTCCATGGCAATGGGCTGTAGTAAAGGGTTTGATGATGGTTGCCATGGCAACCAACCATAGCAACAGATGGAAGAGCAAGCTGTGATAGCACTAAGATTTTGTAATGGGGCTTTATGACAGTTGCCATGGTAACCAATCTGCATCAAGAAATTCAGTGCAGGTTGCCTTGCCACCCAACACAAGCCCTGGGTCTTTGTGCAGGTTGCCATGGCAACCACCCCTTGTAATTGGACCCAGTGGAACTCTCCATAACAAAAGTCCTCAGCAACTAGAACTGGAGGAAGTTACCATGGCAAACCACCATCGTGATGGGTCATTTGCTGGTTACCATGGAGACCACTGCCATAGCAATGAGTCTCTGTTTAATTGTTCATGGAACCAGTTTCCAGCAACAAGTCTTCTAATGGTTGCCATGCCAACTGATCATATCAAGGGGTTTCAGCTCACATCTCCATGGAAGTAGTTCCCAGTAATGGGTTTTAACTATGCCATGGCATAGTTGCCACGTTTAACTATGCCAGCTATAGCCACCAATCTCAGTGAATGTTCCCACGGTAACCCAACTCCAGTAACTGGACTGTGATTGTTTCTGACCTCAGCAACCAACTCGTGGGAATGTTGTCACAGCAACTGCCATAGCTATGGGTCATCAGATGGTTTCCATAGAAACCAACCACAGCAATGGACCTGTATGGTGGTTGTCATGGCAACTGGCCCTGGTCATTGGTCTCAGTGCAGGTGTTCATGGAAACAGTCCCTGGCAATGGACTGAGGGATGGTTGCCATGGTAACAGTCCTAGGTCACGAGAAATGGTTCTGGTTGCCATGGCAAGAGTCCCTGGCAATGGACTGATAGTCCAAGTGCTGGTTGCTATGGCAACAATCCCTACCGATGTCTCTCTGTTTCTCCAGCACTGCCCCTCACACCGGGTTCCATCGCTAATTGTGGTGACATCTGAGCACCTGCGGGACAGGGTACAACCCAGAGAGCAAAAGGGACCAAACTCCTGGGCTGAGGCACAGACAGTTCGATGGGAGCAGCAAAAATCAGGAACTCCCTCCCTGCTTCCCACAGGCAGGAGAGTGTTCAGCTTCCCCACGGGAGCAGGGTTCCACCTCAGGGAATGGTGACTTTAGTACACAAACACCATCGCTCCCAGTGTTCCCTCCTTCCCCAGTCTGCCCTCCTTTCCCACACCTGACAGTGATGCCACATGGTCTGGGACATTGCTGGGGTCAGTTGGGGTCACCTTTCCTGGCTGTGTCCCCTCCCAACTCCTGGTGCACCTCCAGCTCCCTTTGCTGGCAGGACAGGATGAGGAGCAGGAAAGGTCTTGACTCTGGGCAGAAACAAAAACCTCCCAGAATTTTCCCCCCTGTTCCCAGCCCAGTCCCAGAGAAGCCCCCTGGAAGGAAACTTACTCCCTCCAAGCCCAAACCATCTCCCAATGCCCATTCCCCAGCACAAGGTCTCACAGGGTCAGTGCTGTGCCCCTGCCCCAGCAACAGGGCATTGGGATGGTTACCATGACAACCAACCTTAGCAATGGATTCTTATATTGCTTGCCATGGCAACCAACCTTTCAATAAGATTGTGGGATGGTTTCCATGGCAAACAACTCATGGAAGTGCCCAGGAGTGAGGTCCCTGGCAATAGATTTATTAATGGTTGCCATGGAAACTGCAGCAACGGTCTCCCTGCAGGTTGTCATAGCAACCGACATAGCAATGGGTCTTTTTGATGGTTGCCATGGCAACCAGACTTAGTAACAGGTCTCAGTGCAAGTGGCCATGACAACAGTCTCTGGCAATGGGTTTCTATGATGATTGCCAGGACGGCTGACCCAAGCTGCCACAGAAACGTCACAGACCCAGAATTCCATGGCACAAACCCATAGCAATGTGCCCTAATGCAGGTTTCCATGGCAACCAACTACCACAACTGGTCCAAATCTTGGTTGCCATGGCACCACACTTAGGAAGGGGTCCACTGATGGGTGTTGTGGTAACTGACAAGCGGTATAGGATCGTAAATCGCTGCCATAGCAACAGACTCTGGCTACAGGACTCAACTTGTTCCCATGGCAACCACCCCAGGGTGGTTGCATCTCCATGGAACTGCCCCCGACCATGCATGAGCAACATGTCCTGGTGATGGTTGTCATCAGGAGCAACAGGAAATTGTGATGGAGTCAATTTACCACAGCACTCACAGAGGCTTCACAGTGACAACAGAGGTGTCTATGCTGCTAAAGAGCTGTGATGTCCCATGCAGTGACCGGGTTTCCACGGTGATATCCCAGGGATCTGGACTACAAACCAGGTATATTTATATAAATATATATAGGATTTATTATGATAATGATTAAGTAAAAATATCTTAATCAGAATTATTTACTACCCAGTATAGCAGCTATAACAATTGTTGTAATATAGTGCACTAGGAAGCAATATTGAAGCAACTGTACTAAAGCAATTGCATTTAACCAAAACCAATTATTAAGTAGAGATTGATGTCACTCACCCAGACCAAAGACCTTAGGCAAATCTCTTTGGCTTAGCCTTGAGGAGTGACTTTGAGGGGCGTCCCCACTCCAGGCAGGAATCTCCACACACAATCCCAAGAAGGGATATGTCAGAAGACCCTGCCTTTAAAATCTGGGACTGAACTTTTCTAGTATAAAGTGCTGGACTGTCAGTCAGGTGTGTCCAGGCTATGCCAGCTCAGCAGCTGTGGAGAAGTTCTCAGTGGTGTCACTTGTTTATTCCTTTATATCCAGATATTTTACAAGGTCTACCAAATATTCTCTCACTCTCAGGATGTTTAACCTAGGGATTGATGAGTCAGGCTGGTTTCAGCTTTGTTCAGTCTCCAAAACAACATGACAACCTCCTCCCCAGCCTTCTTAATTTCCCACTGAGGGCTTTTCAAACAGGGCCTTGCTGGAGTTGTTTTACCCCATTCCAGGCAGAGCATCCTGCTACAGGACCCCCATGGGACCCCTGTGCCCGCTCTTCCAACTTTTCCTCACTGTCTCACCCCTTCCTCTTCATCCTCACAATCCCCAACTCCCCCGGTAGCTTGGTATCCCCCCTCACCTTGCTTGGATTTGGTGACCTAGCCCCTCTCAGCTCATTTTGATGGTCCAAAGCCCCATCTTTTCCTCTCTCTTCTCCCCCTTTCCAATTGTCCACAATCCCCAGCCATCACTGATCTTGGTTTGGGTTGTCGCACCCCTGTCCCACTTGGTTTGGGTGTCCCACTCCCTCTTTCCTCCTGCTTTCCCACTGTCTCTCCCCTTCCTGCTCCCCCGAGTTCCCCTTGCCTGCAGCCGGGGGGTTTCCCAGCACCACCAGTCCGGCCCCAACTCCTCCCACACAGCCCATCCCCAGCGCTGGGCAGGTACTGACACCCCAAAAGCAGCCGGGCAGTGCCGGGGGGGTCCCCAAAAGCGACCCTGGCCCACACAGCACTGGGAGCACCAGTCCAGCCCAGTTTGGAGTAGGCAGGTGGCATCACCGTCCCGGGCAGGGTCAGGCCCCTGTCGCAGTTGCCACCATGCTAAACTGAGCCTGAACTTGATCAACAGTTTATGCCTAGAGGCCCAACAGCACTTAACAGCACTTAACTGATAACTGAAGTCAAATAATTTAGCAAAGCATTCATATAGAATTTACAACATCATAACAGTAACTCACAGGCCTGACCGACTTACAAATCCAAAGTGCTGAAGAATCCAGGAGAGCAGTGTTCCCGGGACATTTGTTATGGCAGATTCACACTCACACAGACAGAAAGAGTCTGGACAAGGTACCTGGGAACAATTCCCTTGGGATTCAGGAAAATCCTCCCTTGGGATGCCATTGCACATTCTCAGAAGAACGGCTGAGCTTCGAGGAGTGAGAGGGATCAGCCCCGGATCTGCTGTCGGTCAGGATCCTCCGAGTGCAGCAAATGGGAGAGTTGGGGGCTCTGAGAGGCCCAAGCAAAGGGAGGTTGCTGTCACAGCTGCTGTGACCTCAGAGAGCTCAAAGGGTCTCAATCAGCACCGCTGGTTATGGGACCCGCGCAGAGGGGGCTTTAAGGCACAGGAACTGTCCATCCTGGTCCCAGTTCAGGTTAGGGACTTTCTCTGAAAGTTGAAGAACGAAAATACGATTCCACTTGGGTTGTTCTTTGGGCAAGAAAAACAAGTTTCCAAGGTCGTTGGTTAAGAAAAGCAGGAGCTCATTAGACAGCATCAGTTCCTATGAGCAGACAGTGTTTCTGAGCAGCTCAAAAGCAGCTCAGCCCAGGGGCTGTTCATCAAGGTCGAGACCTAACGAGCATGTCTCAGATCATAGCGAGGCCTGGGGGAGGGGGTAAAGCACTACCACAGTGGGTTACAAGGAACATGGGTCACCAGAAACGTTGGTCAACAGGTCTTTACCCACCAGGTCTCTGCCCAATGTGAGTCACCATGGATCATCCAACATGGGTCCTCTGATGGTGTTCCTGACCCAGGAACACCAACGCCCACTGTGGGGGGGAACATGCATCTTCCTGCCCACTGCCGGGACTCTGCCGGCAGGTTTTTGGGGACCCTCAAAAAACACCTATTGGGAACCTCAATATCCCCCCAAGGGGCATTTGCGGCTCATTTTGGAGTCTTCAAAGGTCCAAACGTCTCCCTCAAAAAACCCCCAGAAATCCCCCAAGACATTTGGGGTGAGCTCCCCCTCCCCAGTCACTTTTGGGATGCAGGAGGGAGGGGCGATGCTCCCGGGGATGGGAGGGCTGCGGATACAGTCAGCAGCAGAACAGCAACGTTCCTGCTCTTCCTGCTCCTTTTCCTCTGCTATCCCTGCTCTTCCTCCCACTACTTCTCCTCCTGCTGCATTCTTTCTCCACTTGCTCCTCCTCCTCCTCCAGGCAACTCTGGCTGTGTGTCTAGACTGGGAACAAGAGGCTGGAGAACAGCTGCAGGAAAGGGCCCTGGGAGTCCTGGTTGGTGACCAGTTGGCCATGAGTCAGTAGTGCCCTGGCAGTCAGGAGGGCCAACCCTGTCCTGAGGGGCATCAGGCCCAGCGTTGCCAACAAGGCCAAGGAGGGGATTGTCCTGCTCTGCACTGGGGCGGCCTCACCTCAAGTTCTGAGGCACTTTGGGGCACCACAATATAAAAAAGACATGAAGCCATAACAGTGTCCAAAGGAGGCCATGAGGATGGGGAAGGATCTGGAGGGAAGGCCTTATGAGGAGCGGCTGAGGGCACTTGGTTTGTTCAGCCTGGAGAAAAGGAGACTGAGGTCAGACCTCAGTGGGGTCTTCAACATCCTCCTGAGGGGCAGTGGAGTGGCAGGTACTGATCTCTTCACTCTTGTGACTAGTGGCAGGACTCTACAGCTGGAGCTGAGTCAGGGAGATTTAGGTGGGATGTTAGGAAAAGGTTTTTTCCCCCAGAGGGTGACTGAGCACTGGACTAGGCTTCCTGGGGAAGTGGTCACAGCACCAGGCCTGTCTGAGCTCAAGAAGCATTTGGACAATGCTCTCAGGCACAGGGTGGGATTCTTTGTGTGTCCTGTGCAGGGCCAGGAGTTGCACTCGATGATCCTGACCCTCCCAACTCAGCCCATTCTCTGGTTCTATGAACTCCCTGCTCCACCTTGAGACAGGTTCAGCCCACCTGACTCACTCCCTGGGGAAGGGCCGGATGTGCCCAAGGGAACAAAACACCCCAGAAGTCTGTTTAACGAGAAAAGGGAGTGGATCGGGTCCCCTCGCTTTCGTTGTTCTCTCTCTTTCCTCTGCCTCTTCCCTCTTTCTCTTCTCTCTTTCCCGGCCCTGTTTCCCAGCTCTGGCCCAGTCCCGCAGCAGCACCAAAGCGGGATCCAAGCCCCGGGGCCATTCTTTGTTCCCTTCCCGGCCTCTACCCGGGCCCAGCCCGGCTCTCCTGTTCTATCCCACCCCCGCACCGAACTTTGTGGGGCACGGCGGGGACTGGGGGACTGTGCTGGGCCTTGCGAGCCAGCGCCTGGCAGGACTTTGGGAATGTGGGGGGAGCTCCTGGAAGTGTTGGGGACAAGAAAACACAAGAGCTCCTGACACGGGAGCGGGTCTTTGTTCAACCTGATGGGAATTCAGAATGAACAGCACGGCTCCGACCCCTGGCTCGAGACAGGGGGCTCGGGGGTCTCCTCTCTCCAGGCTCCCCCCTCTCCAGGGCCCAAGGGATGGAGACACGGAGGGGCCCCAGTGGAACCCCTTTCCCGCCGTCCCACCTCCCCTTATTCCCCCTCTCCCACCCCCTTCTCATCGTTCCCCCAAACCCCGACTGCCCCCCAGCTCCCTCTGGGGGTGACCCACCCCCTTTCTTGCTCAGTTTGGGAGTCTCACCCGCTCTTTTCCCCCTCTCCCCTCTTTCCCATCGTGTCCCCCCCGCTGCTCACCCGAGACCGCCTCGCCCGGGCGGAATGAACAGGAGGAGGAGCTGGAGGAAGAGGAAGAGGAAGAGGAAGAGGAAGAGGAAGAGGAAGAGGAAGAGGAAGAGGAAGAGGAAGAGGAAGAGGAAGAGGAAGAGGAAGAGGAAGAGGAAGAGGAAGAGGAAGAGGAAGAGGAAGAGGATCGCCCCCCCCCCGCCCCGCATCACGTAGGTGACCGGGGAGGGGGAGTTCACCGCAAATATCTTGGGGGTGTCTGTTTGGTTTTTTCCTGGGGGGTGGTTGGGGATGTTTGGATCTTGCAGGACCCCAAAGCTGAGCCGCAGATGGGGGTCCTGGGGGTAACTGAGAAGGGGCTTGGGGGAGGTTTGGGGCAACTGGTACAGACTTTGGGGATCCTGGAGGCAACTGAAAGGGAGTTTGTGGGTCTTGGGGGTACCTGGGAGGGAGCTGAGGGGAGCCAGGAGGGGGACTAGGGGTGTGATTTGAGCAAATGGGAAGGATGAGAAAGGGATTTGGGGGCTCCTGGGCCGTCCGAGAGGGGACTGGGGGAGGGTTTGGGGACTCCTCAGGGGACCGGGGACAACAGGGAGTGTGGTTGGATGGTCCTGGTGGGGCTAGGAGGGGGTTTGGAGATTCCTAGGGGAACTGGGTAGGGACGTGAAAGAGGTTTCAGGAGTCCTGGGTGGGCTGGGGGTGACTAGGATGAAATTTAGGAGGTCTTGGGGGGCTCTGTGAGATGTTTTGGGGGCTCCTGACCCCCCCGGACCCCCAGACATGCTTCTGGACACCACCCATGGCAAGATGCTGACGGGGGTCGGGGGCTTTGTGTTGGGCTTCGTCTTCCTGGCACTGGGGCTCAGCTTCTACCTGCACCAGAAGGTGAGGAGGGTCCCCAGGGGTCATGTCCTCCTCTCCCTGGAGTGTGTGTGCCCCCTGGGGGACTCCCCAACCCTGGTGTCACCCCCTTTTCTCTCTGCCCAGAGATCCTGAGCCAGCGGTGGCCACAGTCCCTCCCCATGGCCTCAGGCCCAGACTGGACAACCCCTGTCCCCCTGATGATTTTGGGGGGTATCATGTGTCCCCCCCTCCCCGTTGTCTCTCTGCCCCTGCCCAGCTGCTCCCAATGACCCCAGTAAAGCTTCCAAGTTCTTCCCAGTCCCATTTTTTGGGGGGTAGTGAGGGGGCCTTGGGGCAAACAAATAATGCCAATATCACCATGGGAGTCTCCTCTAGACCTCCCAGCCAGGACAATGATACCGATGGATTATTCTTTGAGGAGCTAAAGGACACTTCCAAGTCAACTGCCCTTGTCCTCATGGGGGACTTCAACTTGCCAGAAATTAATTGGGAGCATCACACAAATGATACAACCCAGGCCAGAAGATTCCTTAAAAAACCTGGATGACAACTTTATGGAACAGGTCCTAGAGGAACTGACTTGGAAAGATGCCCTCCTTGATCTACTGCTTGTCCACAGAGAGGATCTTGTGAGCAAAGTGGAGATTGGGACCATCTCAAAGTGACCTCAAAGTGATCAAGTTAAAAATCTCTGTTAACAGGAGAAAAAGTGCCAGCAAAACCTCAACTCTGGCCATGAGGAGAGCAGACTTCAGGCTGCTCGGGGAATTAGGAAGGAAGGTCCTCTGGGAAAATGCTTTTGCAGGTGCTGGGGGCCATCACTGCTGGTCACTTCTCAAACATCACCTCCTAAGGGCACAGGAGCAGCAATTCCCAAATGTTGGAAGTCAAGCAGGTGAGACAGAAGGCGGCTTGGCTGAGCAGGGATCTTGTCTTGGAGATAAGGCAAAAAAGGAAGGTGTGTGCCCAGTGGAAGCAAGGTCAGGTGACATAGGAAGAATTCAGAGATGCTGTTTGGCACTGTAGGGAGAAAAACCATGTGGCCAAAGCTCCCCTCCCCTTCAAACCACCAGGAGCCCACTCACTCCCCCTGCACTCACCACCCTTTGCACAACTCCCAGAAAGACTCCTGCCAAAGCCAAGGCCTGCAGGGCACACGCATACAGGGCCTTGCCTGGGGCTGGCACACAGGGAACTGACACTGCTTTGGGGCAGTGGGGACGGGAGCCTCAGGGATGTGGTCCTGCAAAGACAGGGGCCCAGGCAGCTGGGACTGGCCCTGCAGGGTCAGAACTCCCTCCCTGGGGCAACCTTTCTACCCCGACCCTGTGAATCCGAAAAATCGGTCCAAGAAACTGCTCAGAGACTTTTTTATCTTTAAGCAGCAAGGTATTTGTTTATTCAACGTTAGGAGCAAACCAGCTCGCACTGGACAAACTTGCTCACCGGCTCCTCAGAAAATCAACACTTTTATACAATTTTCAGATGTGATTAAATGCATATTCAAGTGATTACGACATGTATCAATGCATATTAATAATAGGTGGAGTATAGGTGGAGCTCAGGCAGGGCTTGGGGCTGTGCTTCTCTTGGCTCCCCATTTCGGAGGGTAGTTCCCATCTTCCTCCATGGGGCAAGGGGCTTCAACTCATCTTCCTCAGCTTGACCCTTCTTCTTTTCCATTGTTCTTGACCCGCTCACTGAAGCTTGGAAAAAGCCCTGGCTCCAAGCCTATTTCTCCTATTCAAATGTCTACCTGATCCTGTTATATTTCTAATTTGTTGCTTCTAGGCCTATTACATGTTCTTGTACTATTCTCTGAAGTTTTGGTCCAGTAAGTAGAACAGAACGAGCACAGATCATTTTGGATGTTGGTAAATTGTTTGCAGGCCCAAATTTCTTAGTTAACTCTTTTGGACCTAGCCTCCTGTTTCATTCCCCCCTTTTTGTTTAGAATTTACGAATTCTTTCATCAAGTTCTAATGGATTTTGATAGGTATTCATCACAGCCCACATTATCTGCATCCTTCTAAACATGATACTTGATTTGTACCATAGCCAAACAATTAGGACCAGTAGTAGAATCATGCTAGCTCCTAATACCAATATTGGATGTATCAAATAGTGGAACACTTGTGATGCTGTAGGGGAGTATCCTGTAAAGATGTCCCACCAGTGGTGCTCTCCCACTTTTTCTACTTTGGTTAGAACAGTTTTTATGCTCTCACTGTCATGTTCTACTTGCCAGAGCATTCGTTTAGTCGTTCTGTTTACTTCCTGGACCAGTTTTTCTATATCAGGGTGTTTAAGCACTGCTTTAGAAGATTAATGTTCATTCCTATCTGTAACTTTGTCACATCATGGTACATTATATAATCAGCTTCAATCACTTGTCTAGTAGTCACTGGAACAGTATAATCAAAGTCACAGCCTGTGATTCGAGTAAAGTTACATACACAAAAATTGGTACCATTCGCGATTTCATGACAAGCATCTATAGTAAAATTAGCACAAAAGGTCCTAACACATGCACATCCATTTCCTACGTAATAGACTTGTGATTGGGCTTTAGCATGGGGAAGCATCTCAAAGGAGCACAGACTATTCTCAGTATCTAAGCATAAATCTTTATTTTCTACTACAGCATTTTCACAGATATATCCTAATTGTCCTTTAGGAATACATGCCTCAGTACTGACTGATTGCCACTTTTTCTTGGTGTGATCATAACTTGCCCAAACATTATGGTCTATGGGTCTGACAATTACATTTTGGCATATGCCTCCTAATGTCAGGATAGGAAAGATGGTCTTTTCTTTAGCTGCACTGATAGTGAGTACATAAGCTTCAATTTGTTCATGTTGAGGGTTGTAAGTGAAGTTCCCTAACTGCCACCACGCTTGGTAATTTTTTCTCAAACTGTGTAGTAGAACTCTTTCTAACTATTATTTCTCTTACCTCCTGTGGTAATATTCCTGAAGTTCCTTCTCTTAATATTCCTGCGGCTACAGATTGCACCCACTGTTGAGTTTGGAGACATTGTATTGCAAGTGCAAACCTTTTATGGATGACACCAGCATAGTCAATAATCTTGGTGAAATCTTTTGCAGTGTGGTTTAGCTACTAATGTTAACAATTTAACTGCCAATGACTGTGTTTCTGCCAAAGTGAGCAAAGATGGCACTTTGAATTAAAGGGACTTTGAATTTTCCTAGATCAGATGTGACAGCACTTAGTTTATTCACTAATACTTCTTGATCTATGGTGTTTAATACACCTAATCCTGTGCCAAACCATCCGGTTACATCTCTTTGAATTCTGGTACGAGGGGATCTATGCATGCCAGCCTTTAAGGCTTTGTTGAATACAGGGCTGACAATCTTTTTGTATGTTTGATATGTTTACTTGAAGGTTTATTCGAACCCTCTTCAGTGAATATGTGGGATCTAACAACAGCTTCTGCTCATTTGAGTGTCTAATCATTTGAGTGTCCAGCATAAGTTAAATTGTGGACACTCTCACAGGCTAAAGAAGGAGTTGTAAAACTGGTGGTGGTCTTAGTCAATGGGGTGGTAGGAGATTTGCTGGTTGGAAATCTCCTGGTTATATTTCCTTCCCTGAATGTCCACTGACACATCACAGAAACTGATTTATCTAGAGTGAAGGTGTGCCAACACTGATCAGCCACTAATTACATTTCACAGTAACGTCAGTTCTGGGTGACCATCTAATCTGTGCCTATTAAAACATTTGCATTGTATGGGGTACCAGGATTTTACCAATTATTCAGTACCCTTGTTCCTTGGAGGACTATAACAGATGGATTGTATTGGTTCAGCTTGCCTGGGTGAACCAGAAGTTCTGGGTCTCTATAAAATTGTAGACCAGAACTCTCGTTGTAGGCTTGAGACCATAATGATTCTTGGGCAAGAATTTCATCAAACACCAATGTACTTATCAGTTCAAAGATCAGCATTGAGGAGGCTTGATAGTAGATGATTCTTCTCCCAAGGTCCATGCTTCATCTGGATCTCTCTTGACTCGAGAGCAGTGGATCCATGTGGGTTTCTCTTTCACTCAGATCGTGTGGAGGTGGTCATCAGCACCTGGTAGGGTCCATCCCACTTCTCCCGTAGTGGATCTCCTGAAAGATTCTTAACATATACCCGATCACCAGGGTTGAATGGATGTAACTTACAGTCAGGCTGCTTGGGTTGGTGTTCTAACACCACTGTAGCATTTTTCTGCAATTGTTTTCCTACAACCATAACATAATCATATACATACTGATTACTGATTTGATCTACAGCTTCACTATTCACAGTTTACATCATGTAGGGTCTGCCAAGTAGAATTTCTGTTCCCCCTTTCCCTTTCCCTTTCCCTTTCCCTTTCCCTTTCCTTTCCTTTAAAAATTCCAGGTATTGGGAAACACATAAATAGCCAGGAGACAGAGAAGTTAACTAAAAAAATAAACTTTTATTTGAATAAAAGGGAGCGGTCACTGAAAAAAATCTCAGTGAGATCCATCAACTCAGTGGAGGCATCAACCTCTTTTATCCCCTTTGCCCCAAGCACTGGTCCCTCCCCGTTTCTCCATGGGCTGGGATGCTCGGGGGTTACAGGCTTCCCGACACACCTCCTGTATGTCCCCCGTTATGGGCTTATTAGGTGGTCCTGAAGGTCACTGACATGGTTCAAGACAGAGGCCACAGCACTTCGGACTGCAGGACATGGTCACAGGATCCTTCTGTGCTGCTGGTTGGTGCCCCTGTCTCAGGGCAAACTGTGCCTCTGTGACTGACAACTGAGCAACCAGGAACTTGTCACTTCTTCTGTGAACTGTGACTGCACTACAAACTCTGCAGGAACACCGACTGTTCCTAATACGGGGGAGGGAGGAGGGTTGGGCTCACGAGCACCGGGCACTGCCGCTACAGAGACCCAGGGCTTGCAGGGGGGCAGGAGCTGCTGCTGGGACACCAGAGTGTTCCCTGCTCGGGGGCAGCAAGAAGGAACCCTCTCGGCAGGGACAGCCCTGCTGACTCTGAGCCCCTTTGCATTGTGGTGGGTGTGAGAGTCCCTTTGTGAGGGTGACTCAGGTGACACCACAGAAGAGGGAGGAGCAGGGCAGCCCCGCTTCCAGCAGCTGCCTGAGGGCAGCGTTCAGGCAGCAGGAGGGTGTGGGGGTGGCGTGGGACAGGAGACCCCTAAAATGCGTACACAGTTCCAGCTCCCTCTCAAAACCACGGGCACGGTTTTGAGCTGCCCCTGCCCAAAAAGATACAGAACAAAGGTTGAGGTGCCTTAGGTGATCTGGCTTAATTAAAATGCTGCAAAAGCTGAACTAAAGGCTGCAAAACACGATCTACTTGGTTGAAAAAGTGCAAGAAGCACGCTACAGGAGTCAAGCCGCTTTAAGTGAAAACCTACTGGAGGGAGGTTGCTTTAATCAAAACTAACCATGTTTTTTAAAACACGATGATCTATTTTTAGCAAGAAAGAGGGCCCTTCAATATAAAAAGTGTTATAGAAAAATGACCTTAATTAAACATGTCCCTTTTATAGAAAAACACTGCCACACAGCAAGGCCTTATCCTCCCGAAGAAGGTAAAGACTGGCAAACCAGCCGATGGGTTTTCAGACCTCACCTAGGCTTTAATTAAACCCTGTTACACATTTCATACCAGCTACCAGGATATTTATGGGGTGCCCAGTGTGGCATCTTGCTGCTGCTGCTGCTGGAGGAGCTGCTGCTTCCCTGTTCCTCTCTTCCTCTGGCCCTCTGCCTGCCA